>NC_139969.1:29435124-30648264 GCF_963993115.1 Abramis brama | reverse complement strand
GAGTGCCTTACATACATGTCCCATGCTTCCGATCACTTAAAACACGTAAACAAATTAATTAAAAAAAGTCAGTGTGTATAGCTATGTTCCAATATTATATACATAACAGTGTGATCTCTATCTTTTTCTCTTTGAAAAAATGTAGAGATAGTGGTAATTGCTCTTTGTGAAACACAATACGCTTACATCCTTCAGGCAATTGACACCCTCAGGAAATTTAGTGAAAGAATACATGAATAATTTATGTTACTCACAGTTTTGATCAATGTTTTATTGTTGTGTAAAACCTCAGCAAGTAGTTTAAATAATTATTGGCCTAACCGTCAACTTTTGAGATTTAGTTTATCATTGAATGTGAATAGACTGCATTTCTTTGCTATAGTGGCAGCCTCAAACACATAGATTACGGATGGGAACTCACAATGAAATTCTATTGTTTTCTTGCTATTTGTGTTTCATTTCAGACAAACATTAATTCTCATCATGGTTTTGCAAGGTAAGTGATTACCCATAGTTTAACCATTTTAATAAAAACCATCTGAATTCATGAAAAGTGCATGACACATTGCAACGGTCAATGTACAGTTTAGCGGTCAGGAATATTAAACAAGCGAGAGGATGCTGATTCAGACCAACATCATGGTTGTTTTTATACAACAGTTCAATAAACTGCTTCAATAAACTCAATAAATTCAATAAATAAGAGGTTAATATTTAGTAATATACATTTTATTGCCAGTCACTTTGTTACAGTTCTAAATTAATCCAATGCAAAGTCTGGTAATATACCATTAGTGCTGTTACTAAATGAATCAGTGCTTTCAAACTAATCAGTTGAGTGGATGATTCAATGACTCACCCATAATGATGTTGTGGCAACGACGACTGTTTTATTGCATACAATGGTTCAATAAGCATCAAGTTAATAGTGAGTAACTTACATTTTTAGACACAATGTTACTAGTCATTGCCTGTCAAAGTTTTGGGGTAACATTAAATATCTATTATAATAAAATACAATAGAGAAAGTGCTCATTTTAAAGAATATATGAAAACTCTGAAATAACACGTTGAACAATAAATCAAGAAATTAAGAGTATTTTTCACATCTATAGTCATTTAGATTCTTAAATTTAATAAATTCACTTAGAATAATAATACATTATGTAGGTTTTTGCCAATACAACTATCAGCAAAAAAATATTTGCACTGCAGAGGTGACAAGTTGCATTTCCCCAGTATTTACAGAGAATGTTGGACTAACTAAGCATATGATCATCATCAGCCTTATTTTTAGCTATGTACACGTGCTTATAATGTTATGTAATGACATAATGTTATAAGCTTAAACTTGTTCAGGTCAAGATGTAGCAACAATATGGTGTATGGCTTTTTCTGCTGTTATAAACTACATCAATGTGCCCTGTTTGTTCTCCATTGTAATTACTCCATTACACACTAGTGAGCAAATAAAAAATTATACTTGTTTTCTATATTTATTTAAGTTGTTTTAGTGTGTTGCATTAAGCTGTTCTGCACTTTTGATGGCAGAATGTTGGTTAATGATCTTGGAGAGATTACCAGGATACAGTCCTGAGAAAATGCAACCAATGAAGTTTATTGTTACTGTGATGGCATGACACTTTTCTGGTTTTATAACTTAATGATCTATTTTTTTTTTTTTTTTTTGCATTCTTCTTAAATGTAGGTCAGACAGGAGAAGCAAATGTACCTGCAGCCAATGTGCCTGTAGCACCTGGTGAGAATTCAGCAGCCATATACAATATTTAACATGAAATCAAGACAATCTGCACTTGCATTTGACAATCTTGTAAAATGAACAAGTCTTCATAGTCAAAACTACATTTTATTGGGGTTACCCTTGTGAAGGAAAAGTTAACTTTTACAAAGCACACTTTTGAAAAGAGTTCTTATTACTGAATTCTATATTCTATTTTAAATGGAGCTAGTGTCACGGAGACACCAGTCTCTTCAGTCACACACCCGATTACTAATCACCTGCACCTGCACATGTTCCTCATCAGCACCACACTCTATGCACACCCTGTGGCTGTGTCCGAAATCGCCCCCCTATATCCTTAAATAGGATACTATTTGAGGGGACAGCCATCTGAAGTAGTGTGCGAAACCATAGTGGACGTTACCGAGTGCACTCATTCAATCCCACAATGCACCATAGTAACGTGTGTACAACCGATGTACGCTCAACGGCTAGAGAATACACATAATGCACTGTGAGAGTCACGTGCCAAATCAATTCCCGTATCTGACCATAGGAATCATCCATGCATCCATTTTCCAAACTGCTGGTCCAATGTGGCTACAGTGTAATATCATATAGGTATACTTTCCTTTTTACATGATTATTAAATTGTTTAATGCTAGTTTATATGACAGAGTTCAAGATAAATCTTTTCATCTTACTACTGGAGTTGCTAGTATGCTAAGTTTCAAATGATTATTGAACAGCAAGCACAAACTTAACAAAAGCACTCAGTGTCCGAATTCACTCAGCCACTCCTTCAAGTGAACTCTATTATGGAGTAATGTAGGGAATAGTGAATGATGGTATAGGGGATGATTTCGAACACAGCCCTTCAGTCACTCCTTGTCTGGCTTTGCAAATAGATACAGACTCCTTACCTGCTCTACTTACCAAGGTAGTTTGGCTTGGCAAGGTACTCCCCAGTGTTTTGAAACACAAACGCTGGGTAGATCCGTGGATCGAGCAGATAAACTCCCCTCGCTAGCAAGGGTTGTAAGCACTATGCTGAGTCATGCTCTCCGGCATACCCCGTCTCTGAGATCTGGGCCGAGTGGTTCACTGTCAGCTTCACAGTCCCTCGGGTTGGATGCCTTACCTAAAGGCAAGTGTCCAGAGGCTCTGTCTTCGGACAGACAGGAAGCTGGCCAGACTGAAGTGTCCAATGTAAGTGACGCCAGGTCAGGCCTTCCTGGTGGCATTTCGGGTGAGTATGTTCCCCTGAATAGTGATTGGCTGGGGCTCCTTTGGGTTCCCTAGCCACATTCCCTAGAAGGGACCCCTTCAAATTTGAAGCTGTTGGCCTAGGCCCATTAAACAAAGTTTATGGAGGTTTTCCTGTGAAGCGAATAGCTTGGGCTATGACCGTAGGGAGTGCTGTAACTGACAGCCCAGAGTGGTTCTGGCATTTCATTTGAATTTTGCTGGTTCTGACAGTTGTCACTGCCAATGGGTATGCTCTCCCCTTAGCATGGCTCTCCCCTTAGCAACTGTAACCTATGTTCCCTGAGAACAGGGAACGAGACACTGCGTCTTTCTAGCATGCCTCGGGGCCTACCTACCAAACAGTCCCTTCAGACGATAAGGTGAATGTCATGTTTACGAGGCGCCCTTATATACTTCCGGGTCGCACGTTGATGATGTCATGGGCTGTCGCCGGTCAATAGGATTGCCGTAATTTGATAGTAGTTTCAGACACCTGTTCTCGGGAACAAAGGTTACAGTCGTAACCTGAGACGTTCCTCATCAGCACCACACTCAGACCAGTATAAAGACACACATTCAGTCACTCCTTTTCTGGCTTCGCAAAGGGATACAGACTCCTTGCCTGCTCTACTTACCAAAGTAATTCGGTTTGCATGTCTCCAGCGATCTCCGAGATTCCTTAGGTAATATTCCCTGTAAGTCTCCAGTGTCACCTGTGTGGATATACACATCTGATACTTACCATGCTCATCCTGTGGTATGTGCTCTTCCGTAAACACTATTCCCATGTGCAACCGAACTCAGCAACTACCTGGTTGCACAAAACTATAATCATCACTATCATTGAACTGTCTGAATACGCTATTACTTACCTGCATTTTTAAAATATACTTTTAAAGATTTGAAGTATGCTGCAAGTGCACATTCAATACAATTATGTATTTTTTTTTGTTACAAGGGTGCATACAGTATGGGTACATTTTCTTATATCAACATGGCAGGCAAATGTCTACCTCTAGGGAAATGTTTTCATTCTCTTTTACTTCATGTCTGAACATGTACTTCAGGTGTACTACACATGCTGATTAATGAGATTTTCTGTTTCTACCATAGTATATACCATCATTGACCCTCATCCAGGAAGAAATGAAGTTTATCCTACACCACCAGCAGGTAAAATGATAAGAGTTTTTTTTTTCTTTATGAATAATGTGTTTATAGGGTTCACATAATGTGAGCATTTTCTTTTCTGCTGCAGGTTATGTCCCACCTCAAGTCCCGATGGTCATGCCAGTCCCGGACAGACCCCTGGGCTGTCCTCCGGGTCTGGAGTACCTGACCCAGGTGAATAACAGCATAACTCATGATTTCAGTGGAGTGAGCATTTCAACTCTCACAATAAATTGCTCTTGCAAACTATTCTAACCCAAATGTTCAGGAAAAAAAAAAAAAAAAAAAAGAAAAGAAGAAAAGAAGAAAGGGTCGGAAGCTTATTGGTGTGACATTGAAGTCATGTGACTGTGGTTTAGTTGGTATATGGTCTACATTTAGCTTTGTTAGTTCTTAATTTTTTAAGATTATTATGATGAATACAATGTGTCAGAATCATACACTTTCTGCAGTAATGCTAAAGCCGATGAAAAAATCCTATTGTGTTTTTGTTGTGGGAACCACGTTGATGGTACTTCTGGGTTGAACTAAAAAAAGACATGCCCCCGATTTCACAGACAAGGCATAAGCTAGTCCCAGACTAAAATGCATGTTTGAGCTGTTTTAACTGAAAGCATCTTGCAGTGACATATCTCAGTGCCATTGTTTTGTCTCAAGATGCACATTTGTCATGTTTATTAAAGCTACGTAAATGTCCTAATTGAACTAAGGCCTAATCCTGGCTTAATCTAAGCTCTGTCTGTGAAACTGGGCCATGGACTTTTTTGCACTCTCTCAGGAATAACGTTTTTTTTTTTTTTTTTTTTTTTTTTAATCCAAAATATTTACATAATGAAGCTAGTAAATTTCAATAATAAATACATTTGAAACAATTCTTGCTAAAGGTGTATAGAATGACCTATACATATTCTTTTAATATCTAAAAAAAAACGAAGCAGCACAAACAAAAACATGTAGGCCCTACAGCACAAACAAAATAAAAACGATTGAGCCTATTTTGCCGACATTTTGCATTGGGTGGGGGGCAACTTTACGCAGTGATTGACAGGGTGGGAGAGGCTGGGGATGTGTTCGGCTCGGAATGCAATTTCAATTTGCACATTGAAATTTGCTACATTTGCGATTGCATTTTCATTAAATGTCCCGCAGTGAGTGTCTTAACTGTGAGTGTAAATGCAATTAAGAAAAATAACATTTAAATGATCATTTTGCTACAGTTTTTGCTTGAACATGTTAAACATATCTAATAATTTCTGTAAAAAAAAAATCATTTTCATTTGGCAAAAATATCTTCAATTTAATGGCAAATGTAAATTATATAATTGAATTTTCATTTTCATTTTGCACCAAACGTTGCACAAATGTAATGGAAAATGTAAATTTAAATACAGAAATGCATTGCCATTTTACATGTTGCATTGTCATTTTGCATATTACATTTCATTTTGAATATTTCTACCCATATGCTTCCATAGTATGGTGTGATACTGTAAGGGATAATTTACCCAAAAACAACATCCCAGATGTAGCCTATATGACTTTCTTTTTTTAGATGATCACAAATTAAGAAAAACATGAACTGAACATTAACTTTTTTAGAAAAACAAC
This sequence comes from Abramis brama, assembly GCF_963993115.1. Taxonomy (NCBI): domain Eukaryota; kingdom Metazoa; phylum Chordata; class Actinopteri; order Cypriniformes; family Leuciscidae; genus Abramis; species Abramis brama. Next base: position 30,642,497 of record NC_139969.1, on the reverse strand, counting down.
CTCTGTGAGTCCATATAATGCATGTGATTGTGTGCCAAATGTTGAAGCTCCAAAAAAGCACATACAGCCATTGTGACAGTAATCCTTAAGACCCTGGTGGATAAATCAGTTTTTTTTTTTTTTAATGAAAGCAATAGCAATTCTGAATACAAACTGTTTTGTATATTGTATCTTTTTACAAATATACTGTGTGAAAATACATTCAATCACTATTTTCATGTCAGTTCTACAATGCTTCATATCACAGGTCGACCAGCTTCTAGTTCATCAGAAAGTGGAACTAATGGAAGGTAATGTTTAGACATTAATTGCACTAGAAACACTTTTCTAAACCCCTGTCACATGAACACAAATGCTCTTTTCTCTCACAGTTTTAATGGGATGGGAGACCAAAAATCAATATGTGGTGAAAAATAGCTTAGGGCAGCAAGTGTTTTTTGCTGCTGAGGAGAGTGATTTCTGTACTCGTATGTTGTGTGGATCGGTGCGCTCCTTCCTGCTGCATATCCAGAATAGCATGGGACAGGAAGTGGTGACTTTATCCCGTCCCCTTAATTGCAGTAGTTGTTGCTTCCCTTGCTGTCTGCAAGAGGTATAGTATACCACACAACATGACCACTTCACAACGTATACTGTACCATAAGTATCATCACATTGTTTTGCATCGTGCTTTGAATTCTGGTATACCCACATCAAATAAATGGACTAATGATTTTAAATATTGCTACCTATGTTGCTTAATGTCTTAATGTCTTACTGTCTTAATATCTTAATGTCAGTACTGCTATATATTTCAGCTGGAGGTTCAGAGTCCCCCGGGCAGCCCTATTGGTTATGTTATGCAAAGCTGGCATCCTTTCCTGCCGAAGTTCACTATTCAGAATGAGAGAAAAGAACCCGTTCTGAAGATTGTGGGGCCGTTCTGTGACTGCAAATGTTGTTCTGATGTTATTTTTGAGGTATGTTTATAAATTACAGCAATTATCATGTCATGGCACTAAATATAATATAATATAATATAATATAATATAATATAATATAATATAATATAATATAATATAATATAATATAATATAATATAATATAATATAATATAAAACAGTTAGAATGTGTGGGGTCAGTAAGATTTAAAGAAAATAACACTCTTAATCAGCAAGGATTCTTTATTTAATTTGAAATAAATTGATCAAAAGTGGCAGTAGAGATCTTTAGTTTAAATAAATTCAGTTCCTTTAAACTTTTAAGCCATCAAAAATGTCTAAAAAACCCTTCACAGTTTCCACAAATACAAATTACAAAAGAAATTTCAAATTATGTTCTTCTGTACTTTTCATTCATTGAACAATCCTGAAAAAAATGTGTCATGGTTTCAACAAAAATATTAAGCAGCACAACGATTATTTTCATCACTGATAATAATAATAATAATAATAATAATAATATATATATATATATATATATATATATATATATATATATATATATATATATATATATATATATAATTTTTGACAAATCAGCATACTATAATAATTTCTGAAGGATCATGTGACACTAAAGACTGGAGTAAGCAAATTAAAATAGAAAACATTCAATAATGTTTAATACTGTTATAATTGTAATAATGTTTCCATAATAGTACTGTTTTTACTGTATTTTTGAAGTCTTGATGAGCATAAGAGACCCCAAAATTAGGGAAGTGTACAGTATATTGTATAGAATAATATGACAGATGTTTATGTTTGTGAATGCAACTGATGCTCATCAAACTAACAGTCACATGCTTATGTGATGCCAGGTGGTGTCACTGGATGAGTCCTCAGCGATTGGTCGAATTAGCAAACAGTGGACGGGATTTGAGGCAGAAGCATTTACTGATGCAGACAACTTTGGCCTACAATTTCCAATGGATTTGGATGTGAAAATAAAAGCAGTTCTATTAGGAGCCTGCTTTCTTATTGTAAGTATATGTACACTGCATTAATACAAACCATAACACTTTTTAAATCTGAGAGCCATAACAGGCTATTTTTTTCTTCTTCAGATTTTTAAACTTTGTTCATTAGCTTTCCCATCAAATTTTATGAATATTTCTTTGTATTTGGTTATAATTAGCATTTAATCACGGTGCAATCAAACATACTTAACATACTGCATAAAACAGTGGGCTGTAATTGGATATAGTATATTATATATTCACATAAATGCATAAATCACAATAATTTAATTTGTCTTTTTCTCATTTTTAATATACAGGATTTCATGTATTTTGAGCACACTCAAAACCAAGCTTGAAACCATCCTGGAGCTTTGTTCCCCATTTGATTACATTGTGTATTTCTTTTGAAGTGCAAGTGCTGTAGTTTTCTCTTTGAATTTTTAACTAATAAATATGTGGATCATACTCATATTTTTCCCTGATTACAACATCAAAGTGTAAAAACATCCAGTTATCTCACCCTCACTAACAATTCTTCCAGTTTTCCTCTTCCACCCTCACCCCTTTTTCATAGTTATTTATATAATAACAGTAAAGTATGAACTTTTACATCCTTTTCAGACACTTTTCTTGTTGTCACACAAATAAAGAAAGGTGTGCCACCATAAAACTGCTGTAAAACTGCTGTAACGTCAGCCCTTTAGAACATGTCAATGTTTAACTAATCTAAATGTTGATTTAAACCTTGCATTCTCATTTAGGTAATTCTTCAACTGGACCTTTTTGCTTTTTAAAATGACTAGTTCATTGGGTTGGGTATCATTTGGATTTCTGATATTGCTTATCGATTCCAATTCTTTTCGATTCCAAGTTTCAATTCCAGTCAGGTAAAAACATTTAGTCAAGCTCTCTCAGTTAACAGTGCTAATATGGAGTTTGGGACGGACGGCTGTATGGTGAGACTCACCCCTAGGCGAGGGTAAAGTGCATCTAAATGAGCACAGGTTATAACTCTTCAAGTATTTAACTCTCCTGACCCAGCCACGGAGGGAGGGTCGAGTAAATGCCCACTGTACCCCATTTGTACGATGTGTGCTTATGTGGACAGAACTAGCTCTATTCTATACATTTGGAGCAGCTATTCGTCTACCATGGGGGTGCTAAGAAAGTGTAGTGGAAAGTAGCTAAGTAGTGGAAAGATAGTGGTAGCCATCCAATTGGCTTATGATTCTATAAGAGGCAGACTGTCCTATAGTTGTTCGGGCTTGTTTGGCATCATCTTGGGCTTGTGTAGGGTGTGTCTATTCAGAACATTTTCTTAGCAGAGGGATGGTCTTCGCAGAATACTTTTGCTAGATTGAAATTCCTTCTTTTGTGCTTAATGTTTTGTCTGTGCAACAGGAGTATAATGAGCTGCTATTTGATGGCTGAGAGACTTGTCACCACGCCCCTCATCAGCGAGTGGTTTAGACTAGGTCGTATAACCGAGAAAGTATTTGTTAACGCCTACACAGGAGCTTCATGCAAGACTTGATTGGGCTCTTTTTTCTGCCTGTCTCTTATGTGCTTAAGCAAACAACATTGACTTCACTGTTCGCTTGGTGTATATTGACAGAGCTCCAGCAGAAAGCTGCCTGCCCCTCTGTTAGGCATTCAATTGCATTTAACACTCATGATGGTAAATAATAATCCGCTTATCAGAGCTGATTATATGAATGTTATCCCGCTTGTCAACACCAATTACATTATTGTTTCTTCAACCACTTCCCCACACCATCTAATACTGTGTCATGGCACTACGTTGTGTGGTATATGTATATTCACTCCTGTTCAGCTCTTCTATTAGATTTGGGGAAGTGTTTTAGTGTTGTGTTTACACGGCAGGTATTTTATTCAGTTCGTTCCCCAACAGGTCTGCAAAGTGTCCACTGTGTAAACAATATGATTTATGTGCTAAATCCAGCATAAACTCCAGAGCTATATGTATATAAGGCCTATATATATATATATATATATATATATATATATATATATATAGATTACTCATTACCAGCTGTTTATAAGGGCCGCTATACGTTAGCCGTCTGCCATATTGGAACGGTCAAACCTGGTCCGTCAACAATCTAGAGCAAGTTGACTGTGCATCTGCAACCATAGTTAGACGCGTGCATGAATATCTATATCTGCAATGCACTTCAGCAGATGATTTTGCTAAACTAACTACTGGTGATACAAGATGAAGGTGTCAGCTAACATGACATTTAAAAGTTATCACAGTAAAAGTAAAAACAGTAAAAACCATAGTAAAATCCTGTAATATTGAGTTAAAAACAGAAACCAACATAAGGTTATCCCATTTCTTCAGGAATTTAAATCTCTGCATTTCACAACCAGAAGCTGTGCCATGTTGTGGCATCATTGACTTTACAGTGAGTAAAGGCATGCCCACCGTTCCAAGATGGCGAGCGCACCGACGTGTCTGGAGCGATCGAATGTGGAATCTACATATACATATATGGTTTAAACAGGCGTTAAACTGTGTTTTTCGCTTGTTATTTGCATAAAGTTGAATTGAACTGCCCATCCTTTTACCGCTCTCTCTTTCTCCATTCCGCTGTCAATCCAATAATGCACCACGCAAGTGTGAAGCTCAACTTCCATAGGAATGAGCTGAAAATGCTCGCTCTGCTTCGTTCGGTCCATGCCAGTGAACACGCACCATTAGAAATCCCAAAGGACGATGTGGTAGGCCGATGTACAGAAGCCTGTAAGCTTTAAACTTCTCATTCTTACTTAAAGCCGGGGACACACTTAAAGACTGTAAGGCCGATTATGAATGTAATTTGATACTTACGACTGTTCATGCCCAAACACGCTGATCCAGAGACAGTTGCGTTCAGTCTGTGTCCACATTCGGTGTTTAAAATCTGCTGCAGTCTTTGGAAATGTGTTCAGTTCAGTCTAAGAATGTTTAAGAGATTCCCGCTGCAAGCTCGTAAATACATGATGACTCATGAAAGTAAACATTTTTGATTTTGTTTTGCCTAAAACAAATGACTGGAGAAACTGGAAGAACTGGAAGAGAGGGGTACTCTCTGAGAAAACAAAGGAAATTAACATTTGAACTCTCTTGCTATATTACCATCCCCATTAGAGACAGGATCACACTTGAGTTGATCACCTCCCAATTTACACATCATTCCCTTCACCCATCCCTACCTGAATTCACCCAAAAATCTATGTGGTTTAATATGAACAATTATCATACAGTATTATACATGTTTGTAATAATTTGAAATGTCTCAGTGCGACTGGTACAAAGGTCTCATTCCCACAGAAGTAAACCAAAAAGGTAATGAGGTGTGGAGAGTTTAGATATCTTGTTAACTGCTGTGGGTGTGTCCCCATGTAAACCAACCTCTGTCTCCAGTAAGTCTGGGATGGTGATTAATTTAAATTTGAAAAGAGGTGTCTATCTTGGTCTGAGTATTTAGGGAGATGCTGAAGAAGACTCGTGACGATTTGTAACTCAAATTAGCCTGTTATGCGGAGTGTATGCAGGCACTCCGCATCATGTATTTTATAATGGCAGGTTCGCATCTTCTCTCTTTATTCCAGAGCATTTGATGTTTTGAATTTATTATCTTAGAACTGATTATGAAATTGGCATGATACATTTACCTGACATAATAAATTGTTACATTTGATTTTATTCCGACTGACTCTGAAATTGTTTTCCCAAACGGATTTGTATGTTACCGCAAGTTTTGCGTCAGATTAGTGACGACTAATGTTTGTCACTGATTCAAGTGTACTTGGTTTGCAAAGACAAGAAGTGAATTTCCATTTAGGGCAGCTCAAGTGCAAGAAGATGCATAGAGAACTCAATTCACGCTTTGGTTGTGTGCACAAAGAAAACCGTGCACAGCGCGAGTGCTGAAACGAGTCCTCTTGCGTCTTCTTGTGCTTGAAAATAAAATCACATTAAAATGCACACTCAGGAATAGAGAGCTGCACACTCTCGCGCATTCACCGCAGACTCACGCGATTGACACTTTTCACACGCTCTCAGGCCACACATCCATTTTCTCACACACAGAAAAAACGCGAAGCAAAGAGGACACGGAGACCGACAGAATAGACAGAGCAGGTTACATAAAAAAACTCAGTTCTCAGATTCTGTCAATTTTATTATGAAAGTCAAACAATAAATACCGTTTTGGCGCTTGTAAATGTGACATGAAAGATCCCTATAGCTGCACTTGAACCGATCATACTAGCTAGTAAATAAACACGAACACTGTTGAAAGATACAGTACAACTTACCGAAATGTATATTCCTCATACATAATATCGATCAATCAGTGTTTTTCATCCGGGGAAAGGGGTCAATAAAACAGCTGGAGAATAATTATGTCACATAACATTTACCTCAGGAAAGCCATTTAATGACCATATAGCACGTTAGTTGGCTAGAAAAAATGAGCTATAGAGAGTATTTTGCAAAAATGTGTACTATATTACATATTTATTATATTTTTACTTATATCATTAAATAAAGTTGTTAATATAATAAAAAAGCGCATTATATTTAATTTGAGTTCTTTTTAACCTTAGGCTACCAGCTGATAGGGCTCTCTGTATGTTTACAGCATTAGGTAAGGTTTTTTTTTTTTTCTTGAGAAAACTTAACGCCTATCTTGTGTAGGCTACCTAATATTTATCCAAATAAGTCAATATTAAACCAAATCATAAGAATTTTATTTAATTAAAATCGTGAAATTTGTGTCAAGTAATAAATAAAAAAACAACGTAGCTACCAGAAATCGTAGGCCTACCATGTAAACATTGTAACATGTTGTCACTAAACCTAATACAATTCAGTTTAGTTACTAAAATGTTTTGACAATCACAATTCACTTATGACAATAAGTGTATTGTCATAAGTGTATTGTGATCGTCAAAACATTTTCCTGTACATTTCTGAAGGTCTCACTTTATCAGTGTGCTATTTTAAGTCACACATTCACTTCTGGGCTTACAAAGGGAAGTTAGCTTTGCATCATATTCATCCCAAAATATGATGCACAGAAAATGTTTAAAGATGTGAAATTGCTGTTAATAGTGCTGATGGTTGAATTCGAAACTGAATTAGAGTGCAAATAGTAAATATGATGTAACATTCATATGTCTGTCATTGTATTTCTGTGATTGCATTATTGACCAACATTTGTTTTGAGGGTGGCTTGAAACAAGAAGCAAGTCTTTAAGATCAATTATATTTTGATATTTTTAAATATTGTTTTATGATATGGAACAATGGTTTCTATAAAATATGGTAATAAGAACCGGTTGGAAAGTGATACCTGCTATTCTTATGATGAGGTGTAAATATAGCCTCATTTTTTTATTTAAATATAAAGCGTTAATGTGAATACAAGGCAATTAATGGCAAAAAGAAAAGAAAAGAAAAAAAAAAAGAAAAAAGAAACATTTAGTTATATCTTTTTACAACATAAAACGTTTCCTTTACCACTATGCAGCTGTTTTGATGAGAGGTTTCCTGTTAATTGTGGATGGACTGAGATTACAAGTCAAGTCAGGATTTTTTTTTTTTTTTTTAAGGAAATGGAAAGTGAAGGAAACTGAGCGATTGAAAGGGTTTTTTAAAAAGGCAGAAGCAGATGTTCGATTTTGAAATCGTGTAATGGTCTAATGTTCATCATTTCCATAGATATAAACTCTCTATATCCATGGAGACACTTTCGTCATAAAGCCAGACGAACAAATCGAGGTAATCTAAGAGGATCGGAGAAATGCCAAGAGCTGGCACAGTAAAATGGTCATGAAGAGATTTCTTTCTTTTTTTTCTTTTTTTTGTCAGTCTGATTCGTTTGTTTGTAAGGGGTGTGTTCTCGCCCACAAACACCAGACTGTTTCCTGGAAATGAAACTAATAAGCAGTGTGCGAGGAAGATAAAGAGCGAAGAGAAAACAGTGGGATTGTCTCTCATTAAAACATTATTATTATTATTATCAATTTAAATATCCTACCTCTCTTATAGTGGGTTTTCGGGAAAAAATAATAAGTTGAGGAATAAAACAAATCTACGGCATCAACATCCACAGTACTTTCATAAACAGGTGAGTTGGCATTTTAAATTCATGATGAAACGTATTGTCAGGTATGCTAACCTGTTTAATCCAATTAAATTCAAATCAATAGGACTAGGTTATACATACATACAAATACATCCTTAACGTAACAACTGCACGTCTGTTACAGTAGCCTATAGTTTCCATCCCTCTGGAATTGTTGTCATGTCATTGGTATGTACGCTAATTATGCCTTTTCTTCACTTCAACTATATTCAGCTAAAATACTGAAGGCTTAGGTATTGGGAGTGGCACTGACTAGAAATGATAGCACAAATTGTAACACTTTACAACAAGGTCTCATTTTAACATTAGGCAATTCATTAAGTAACATAAATTAACAATGAGCAATATATATATATTTTTTTACAACATTTATTAACCTTTGTTAATATGTTTTTTTTTTTTTTGGTGAAACAATTCATTAACTTGCTAACAGATAAATTTTTTATCTTAAAATGTAGTTAATGTTGAGATTAACATTAACTAAGGTCAATAAATGCCGAAGATGAAGTAGCCTATTATTGTTCATTCTTAGCTCATGTATTAACTAATGTCAGCAATTGAAAACTTATTGTAAAGTGTTACTGCATAAATGATCAATTCGTTTCTATTAATCACATAATGAGACTGCTAAAAATATGAATAAAGGTATTCAAAAGGATTGTAGATGATGTGGCTCATTTAGCAATCTAGTTAGGCCTATTAATTATGCAAATAACTGATTGATTATTTGGTAATATTTTGTGTCCTTAAATGTTAAATGTAACAAGGTTGGTTGATAAGGAAAATAGGCAGGGACCTACAAACGATCAACATCCTTTTAATATCAAAATAAACAAACACAAAATTAAATAAAAGCGGCAGCCTTTCACAGATAACTGCTGCACAAACATAAACAAAACACGATGTAAAGTCCAGGCATGGTCCTCTCTCATCCTTCACTGTCATCATTCCTCCTTTTATCCTTCTGTGGCTCCTCCGTGAGAGACATTAAGTCGGTGAGGCGCGCATTAGCAATCGCCCTGCTTGCCACATTAACTATTTGTGTTTTTTTCTGTATGAATGTTCATTTGCAATCGCGCCAGCGGCCACTCAGCGCTCTACTTCACTACGGCGCAGCACCTTGGGGAAGTAGATTGTATTTAGCATTTAAAGCAGGGGTGGGGAACGTTGGTACAGGAGGACCATTGTCCTGCAGAGTTTAGCTCCAACCCCTAAAAAAACTCACCTGATTGTAGTCTCAGTGATCCTGAAGACATTGATTAGCTTGTTCAGGTGTGTTTGATTAGGGTTGGAACTAAACTCTGCAGGAGAGTGGCCCTCCAGGACCAACGTTCCCCACCCCTGATTTAAAGATAATGACATCAGATGAATGATACTGTTAAGCAAAGATTTTAACCAAGAGGTTCCTGCCAGTTGTTGGATTACATTTTTATTAAATGTTTAATTTAGTTTTTCCACTGCAATAGTATATAAACTGATAAAGTTTAGTAGACTGATTTCAGATGATTATGGAGTCTCCAGCAAAGAGTCTCCTTTCCTGCTAGACCTGTTTTCTCTATTGTGTTTTAAATGAATCAGATCACTTGATTCTCACCTTTCGGAGCCCAGACGTTGAATCGTTAGGTTGATTGACTTTCACCTTTTGTCTTTAATGGCACTGGGATGGCTCTTGGAATTGGAGTTTCTGGCCAGTATCAGCATGTGAATAGTTATGCTGATTCAATTGGACTCAGAGTAGGGTGTGTTCCTACTTCATTTGCATGCTTTGTTCAGAGTCTCCACCTCTATGTAATCCCTCCCCCTTGGAATGTATATAACTACAATGCATACTGTATTAGATTAGATCATGTTGGACGTTTCTACAGCCGCGTACGGCGGAGTTCTCAATAAAGAATAACTTCTGTTGAACGCGATCCCAACTGTCTCACTGTCTCTGCTTCGATCAAAGAAAAACTTTACAACACAGTCCTGGTCTCTTTATTGTTTATAAGTCAAATGAGTCAGATTACTGATACTCTAACCTTTTGTCTTTAATGGCTATTGGAACCCCTGTCCTATTCTTTGAATAGTTATGCTGATTGGGTTAGGAGTGGTAACACTTGAGACTGGGATGGGTTCCTATGACCTGGAAACTTCATTTGAATGGTTTAAGGTCGTCACCCAGGTGCGTTGTCTCCATTTCCAAGTAGGGCTGCACGATTAATCGCAAAATAAAACCGCACGCGATTTGGCAAAGTCTGCGATTATTTTATGCGCATCTTGTCAGTGGAATGCGGCTGATTGGTAGTAAATACTGCCCCATCTGAACGCCAAAGGGGGCTCTCGTGCAAACGCGATAAATATGCCCCGCCGCAGAAGGGCATTATTCCAGGAAATCCCTATCACTGAAGCAGAATAAACAGAAGATTGAAATGCTTTGATTAAACAAGACTTACAAATACACGACTGCCTAATTCTGTGTAAGAAGGCACATCATCTCACAGAAGGATGCTCAACTGTCGTTAAGAAGTGAGTTTGGATTAAATGCATGTTATTAAATGTTGTCTGTTGTTGAACAAGAGGTTCATAAATGCTTCTTGTTTTGGAAAGATGTTTGACGCGTGTTGTTTTTTCAAATGCACGTTATAAGAGACTCAAACTCACAGTGCTTTCAGATGGAGCAGCGTTTACAGAGCCGTACATCAATGACAAACTGCGCGTACAAAATAATCGCAGCCTTTGCGAATTTAAAATCGCGATAAACCATCTCGATTTAAGTGCGATTACATGTAAATTGCGATTAATCGTTCAGCCCTATTTCCAAGCACTGCCCACTAAAATCATAAAAGTAATCCACATGGCTCCGAGGGTTAATAAATGCCTTCTGAAGAGAATCGATGCGTTTGTGTAAGAAAAATATTTAAACCCCTTAAATAACTAGCCGTGTCGATTACTTTTATGATGGATTGATGCACTTTTTTGGGCTTCAAAATCTCGTCCTCAATTATAAAGCTTTTTTAATTTCTCCAATTGTGTTCGTCTGAAATAAGAAAGTCATATACACCTAGGATGGCTTGAGGGTGAGTAAATCATGGGGTAATTTTCATTTTTGAGTAAACTATCCCTTTCAGGTCAAAATAAACAAACACAAAACGAAAGTAAGGCGGCAGCTCCTCATGGACGACTGCCGCACAAACATAAACAAAACAGGACGTAAAGTCCAGGCCTGGTCCTCTCTCGTCCTCCACTGTCATCAATCCTACTTTTATCCTTCCGGAGCTCCTCCGTGAGAGATACAAGCATTAGCAATCGCCCTGCTTGCCACATTAACTATTTGTGTGGGTTTTTTTTGTATGAATGCATTATGTTGTACAAAAGCTGCAGTTTATAATAATTAGTACAATTTTAAAAGTGGTACAACTAATGTTACAAACCTTTTGATTTATCACAAAATCAGGTGGCTACCAGTGGATTTTAGGATAAAATATAAAACTCTACTGTATGTTTTTAAAGCAGTGCATGGGATAGCTCCTGCGTATTTATCTGAGCTTATTGCTCTTCATCAAGCATAGGTCTTTAAGATCAAATAATAAGTCATTGCTTTCTGTCCCTCGATCTCATTTAAAATTAAAAGGTGATCAGACAGGCCTTTGCTGTTGCGGGTCCGAGGCTTTGGAATAGTCTGCCTCTTGAACTAAGTGAGATCACTTCTTTAAATGTATTAAAAGCTTGTGTTAAAAAATAGCTTTTGAGAGGTTGGGCTAGTATCTGTATTAGTAAGTTGCATATTGTTTTTATGTGTTGTTTGTTTTTATGCTGCTGATTGTACAGCACTTTGGTCTGCAAGTGCAGTTGCAAAGTGCTTTATAAAAAAATAAAAAAAAAGTAAGTGAAGTAAGTAACTGTAATGAGGTTCAATGTTCGTATGGGTAAGGAAGGAAGAAGACAGGGGTCGGCGTGACTGAAACACTCACACTTTATTGCAAATCAAAAGTAAATAAACAAAAAGGGCGCACGTAGCGCATTCACCGTGCCACGCACAGCTCACACAAAAATACAAAACAAAAGACAACTTCCACTCCAAAAAGGCAATAACGTCCCGTGAGGTTTCAGTCCAACTCTCTCTCTCTCCTCCTCCCAAATGCTGGCTTATATCCGGTCTCTCCACGCCAATCACTGCAATCAGACACAGGTGTTCATCATTTTGCACTTGACCTACTTACTCACCGATCGGCCCCCTCCTTTCTCTCCTGCTACAGACTTCGCAAAACCACGCCCCCCTCGCCACAGTAACTTCCCGGTGTTCTCAGCCTAAACTGTGTATATTAATGCCTTCCTGTTATGCAAATTCATTGACTATTAAAAACTCTGTTAGGCTGCAGAAATTCCATTCCTTACAATGCATGGAAAAAACATACAGGAAAATATTTGCTTAACTTGCTTTTCTGGTTTGCATGTTTGCAGAGTAATTTGCAGCTGCCCACCATGGCAACAAATAATGGTACGTGTGTCAAAACCTAATCATAAGTAACCTGATCCTGACAGCATTGTGTTAAATTGCTGTTATACAGTACACAACTAAAAGAAACATCCTGCTCTTTGATACTCTTTAAAATAGGTTACCCCATTGACCTCCAACCACAGAAAAATGCAATTCATTCCACCCCTCCTTATAGCCAGGGACCAGCCATACCAGGCAATGGTAAGGGCAATCTATGGAAAATTTAATTTTTCAAAATCGTATCTCACTTTTTCAGATCCTGATGTTTAAGAAGTCATGTTCTTTCTTTCGCAAGGTCAAGTGCCAATGATGCCACTTCCACAGAGACCCGAAGGCTGTCCACCAGGACTGGAGTACCTGACCCAGGTAGAGCTTCACTGCTGCGAATGAACAGCTCTATATGCCACTAAAGACACTGATGTTTTTTTTTCTTGCATGAGATATCTTCTCGGCAGTGGCGGCTCGTCAGGGGAGGCAAGGAAGGCACAGCCTATCCAAAATGTTATGTCTCAGAATGTGTATTTCTTGTTTGTAACTTCACCTCTGTAAGTGTAACCACCAAATCCATAGCCGGATACTTGTGCCTCCTTTGGTATAAAAAAAGTAGCCAATCACCATCAAATATTTCACTTTCAGCGATTAGGAGTGTTGAGAAAAGTAACATGGCAGAGGAGGCTAGCCTCCCTTGGTATATCAACCAATCATCGACAAGACGTAAATTACGTGATATTAGTTTGAACTGCTACCGCTGATGTAACTATAGAGAGTAGAGATATTGAATATTTGATCGCAAACAAATTTAATAAACTACCATTCAAACAACAGCTAAATTAAAAATAAAAGAAGATGCCTAAGTTGGATATCCGACCGCTAAGATTGTGTGCCTCCTCTATTTTAAAACCCACCAGCCGCCACTGCTTCTCAGGAAGTGGTGACTAAGCTTGCGTTAGTTTTGTGGCTTTGAAATGAATATGTAAATGTAAAAGATTGTTTTCAACATGTATTCCCTTTTTACAACACAGATTGATCAACTTCTTGTAAAGCAGAAAGTTGAGCTAGCTGAAGGTAATATTGTGATGTTTGTTGTAGTTTTTCCTCTGATATTACTTTGAATATTTTCAATGTGTTTCAATGTAAGGCATATTACCTTTCTATAAGCCCCGCCCCCATGGTTACTTCTGCTTGATCATATAAGCTTTACACAACATCCCATAGCAATGAACTGGAAGTTTACATGAACAATATGATTTTCAGTAAAATGAATGTTTTCATAGAACATTGACTCTATCAAGCAGCCAAGAAGTAGTGACATGACAACTTTTTTATTTATAATTTGAATTTATTTATTGTATAGAAGGTGATAAAAGGCCCAGTCACAATGTTTTGTATAATTTTTGCTTATAAAACTTCTGTAATATGAATCTGTATTATTCATATTACAGTAACCTGTAATATTAAACTATCCAAACACACAGGACTTCCATAGAATTCTATTCATAACCCTAAACCTAACCTTTTTAAGGCGTTTAAAAATGGTTTACAGATGGGTCAGTTAATACAATGCACTACACAGGTCTTTATTTTATAATTTTGTTTTATTGTGTTATATCACAGTTATATTGGGCTGGGAGACCAATAACAAGTACATGGTGAAGAACAGCATGGGGCAACAGGTGTTCTATGCGGCTGAGGAAAACGACTGCTGTAACAGACAGTTCTGTGGGCCAATGCGCTCATTCATCATCCATGTTCAAGATAACTTGGGACAGGAAGTGATGACGCTCACACGCCCTTTGAAATGTGGAAGCTGCTGCTGTCCCTGTTGCCTGCAAGAGGTAAAACACGTTTCTGTTCATTAAGTAATTAGTTTATTCAGGTTTCAAAGCCTTTGATGTCAGGTTTAGTGGTTAAAGATATAGGCTGGTTGGTGAAAGACTGTAGGTTCAAAACGCATAAGCAGTGATTCATGAACTAGTATCATTGTGTTATTTCCTGTAGAAAAAAAAAAGATGTTTTAGATAAAACCCTTTTACAATCTACAGTTCAAAAGTTTGGGGTCGGCAAGATTTTAAAATTTAAGTCACTCATGCTCACCAAGACTATATTTATTAAAAAATATAGTGTAAACAGCAATATTGTCAAATATTATTAGAATTGAAAATATTTTAAATATATTGTTTCTATTTTAATATCTTTCTATTTTAATATATTGTAAAATGTAATTTTATTCCTGTGATGTCAAAAGCATTATTTCAGCATCATTACTCCAGTCTTCAGTGTCACATGATCCTTCAGAAATCATTCTAATATGCAGATTTGCTTCTCAAGAAACATTTATTATTAATATATAATTATATCTATTTTTTCTGATATTTTTCTGTAATATTATGAATGTATTTACTGTCACTATTTATCAATTTAATGATTGAATGTATCCTTGCTGAATGAAATGTATTTATTTCAAATAAAAAAAAAAACATATTTGAAAAATAAAATAAAATCAGGGCAGAAAAAAATAAAAACATTTTTTATTTTTTTTCAAGTCTATTGTATTTCATCATTAAAATCTATTTTCACATTCACAGATTGAAATATTGAATACATTGTCCCCCAAATCAAAGTTATGTGGTGAGACAAATGTGCAAAAAAAAATAAAAAATAAAAAACACCCGGAAAGGATATCAGAGCCATACAGACTGTGTCAAGGTCAATAAGTCTTATAAAATATCAGATAATGCAACCTTTTTATGACAAGGAAAGTTTAGTTCAGGTTGAGTAGTAAAATATCATATACAGTATACTTCTCACTTAAGATTTTTGAACTCTCATTGACACTCTTGTTTTTACAACATTGCTGAATCAACAGCCAGCCTATGCATGTCATATTTAACAGATGACTTCCTCATTTTACAGTTAAACGTTTAAATCACCTTGACTATTGCAGGACTGATGTGTTGCATGATGGGTACACAGCAATGCCACCATCAGTTGTCATGTCTGTGATTAAATTAACAGCTTAAACGCCACCTATTAGCTGTGAATAATAAGATCTACTATATTTTAAGTATAGTTATGCCTAAACTGCTCCAATCGCTGCTGATGTGTCTTTTGTCTGCCTCATAGCTTGAAATCCAGTCTCCACCAGGCAACCCGATTGGATACGTGATCCAGAATTGGCATCCATATATTCCCAAGTTTACCGTACAGAATGAGAAAAGAGAAGCAGTTCTGAAGATCGTGGGGCCGTGCTGCTCCTGCAAATGCTGCTCTGATGTGAACTTTAATGTATGAACCATATAAGACCGAAATATTGATGATAGTTTACATGTTCTTGCACCATTTTGCATGGTCATAAGTAGTTATTTATTTGTATCTAAACAGGTTTTGTCAATGGATGAGTCAGCAACGGTGGGCCGAATCTCTAAACAGTGGACCGGTATGGTGAGAGAGGCTTTCACTGACGCAGACAATTTTGGAATCTCCTTTCCTATGGATCTGGATGTGAAGATTAAAGCTGTTCTTTTTGGAGCATGTTTTCTCATAGTAAGCAAAAATAAGGCATTATCGCATTTCGCCATGTTTCCTGTTAGACCAGTTTTCTAAACTTCCTCTAAAGGCTCTGTGTGTTTCAGGATAGTGAATAATCTGATATTGTTCTTCTCTTGTAGGACTTCATGTTCTTTGAACACAGTAAATAAATGATAGTTTTCTGGATGTCATGTAAGTACACTTATATTGCATATGGGAGTATTTTAAAAATGTTTAAAGCATGATTTGTCAACATGTGATTCTAACTATTGTCTTTCAATTAATATTTCAGGTTGAAATTTGAACTCATTCTGAACATGGATGCAAATGTGGATCACTTAGCTTACAATTACATTTTACACATTACTATTCACATTAAATGATATAGTATTTTATTAATGTTCTTGAGTCACCACTAGGTGACAGCAATTTTCTTTTCTATAATGTTAAGACCTGCTCTATGGAAGGTTTTGCTAAACAATTAACTTCCAATATAAACACACTTGTAGCAAGAAAAATTAATGATAATTTAAAAAAAAATTTAGTCAGTTTTTTGGCCATTGCTCTTTTTTTTTTAAGACAAAATTTAATCTATTCTACAGTGGAAAAGGGGTAATATCTAAATTAACTAATCATGTCAAAATAATATTTAACATCACTTAATCAGGTAGAAATAGCTATTTAAGGTAATTGCAGGCCACCACTTTTTACAGTCTATGCATAACTGATCACTGGTAATGCACTTTATATTCAAACATTTTATATTGTAAAAAGCAGTTGAAATAAGCATATAATAAATATAACTGTAATTATTCTCATTATTCTAAATAACATCCACAGTTTCGTTTCGCACCTACTGCCTACTTTCCCCAAAGTGCTCTTCAATTCCTCATTATGCCTTCTTGGAAGTTAAGGAGGCATTAGATAATGAATACCACTACACAACCAGAGTACACTGTGTGGGAAACCGTGAATGCACGTGACTTTCTATTTAGTGTGGCGAATGAACCTGAAACCTGTTTTTTACTGTGATACCTGTGATACCACAGCATAGCATTTTGCTGTGTGTAATGTATGTCATTGCATAATGTGTTCTATATCACATATTATTATAAGATCCAAAACAGACACACTGAAATTCATTGACAATAAAATAAGTTAAATGCATTATTCCTGTCTGCCTGCATTACTCTAAACCTTTTGAAGACTGGAGCATGTCATCCCAAACTTTCCCCTCTACACTATTGCAAATATCAGTTACAGTGCATAATGTGCTGTATGCAGTAAACAGTAAAATATGATTCTGTTCTTAAGACGTGTAAATAGCCAAGGTAAGAAGTGACTATTTCTTGTATTTGCAACTTTATATCTCACAATGCGACTTTATTTCTTGTTATTTCATATCTAAAAATGTCTTGTAATGTCAACCTCCTTTTGCCAAGATAATAGCTCAGAGTTTTCTCCTTTAATGCCTGATGAGTTTGGAGAACACATGACAAGAGATCAGAGACCATTCCTCCATACAGAATCTCTCCAGATCCTTCAGATTCACAAGTTCATGTTGGTGCTTCTTCTCTTCAGTTCACCCCACTCATTTTCTATAGGGTTCAGTTTAGGGGACTGGGACGGTCATGGCAGAAGCTTCATTTTGTGCTCAGTGACACATTTTTGTGTTGATTTTGATGTTTGTTTTGGATCGTTGTCCTAATGGAGGATCCAACCACAGCCCATTATAAGATCTCTATTAGAGGCCGTCAGGTTTTGGTTTTTTATCTGTTGGTATTTGCTAAAATCCAATACCATGTATCTGAACAAGATGTCCAGGACCTCCAGCAAAAAATAGTCCCACAGCATTAAAGATCATGCAGTTTATTTAACCATGGGCATGGCATATTTTTTATCCCTGTGTCCACTAAACTTTTTCAAAAAGCTATTTTTTTTGTTTTTGTTTCATCTGACCAAAGAATCCAGTCCCTTTTGAAGTTCCAGTCTGAACTGAAGTCTAACTGAATATGCTAGAGTTGTTTTTTTGGATGAGCAAGGGGGATTTTTCTTGAAACCCTCCCAAACAACATGTGGTGATGTAGATGCTATAATTTTCTTAGGCTTTCTGACCACTCAACTAATCTCTGCAATTCTACATCTGTGATCCTTGGAGAGTCTTTGGCCACTCAATCTTTCCTCCTCACTGTGCATTAAGACAATATAGACACACATCCTCTTCCATGCAGATTATTAACATCTTTAGTCGATTGGAACTTCTTAATTATTGCCCTGATGGTGGAAATGGGACTTTTCAATGCTGTAGCTATTTTCTTAGTCACTTTCTATTTTGTGAAGCTCAACAATCTTTTGCTGCACATCAGAACTATATTCTTTAGTTTTACTGATTGTGGTGGATGATTAAGGGAATCAACTCTGGCGTGCTAAAATTTTTTACATTTTAATGAGAATATACTTCAGAGATATTTCCCTATATATTTTGCCAATAATTAATGTGTCAATAAATGTGTAACCTTGAAGGAGGGAACGGGAGACGTTACATCGACGTGATGACGTAATTGGGATCACTTCAGGGAGCCCTTTCATCTTCGAGTGTCTACAGAACGAGCCAATGAACGTTGGCATGCATGAATCGCGTAACGCGACCTGCCCCGCAGCGCGGGTATAAACAGGATGCTGGGCACACGCACTCATTGTTTTTCGCTGAGGAGCCGAGATAGTGATGGTCAGCAACAGTGGAGTAACATCTCCCGTTCCCTCCTTCAGAGAGGAGTTACATTAGTAACCGAGACGTTCCCTATCAGTCGCTCACGTTTGACGTTACAACATAATTGGGATCAATTGATCCCTATGGAAAACACCACGGTTGCTGCCACATCCAGCACCCTACACAAGACTCTCAGACCCCCAACTGACCAGGTCCGTTTGGGCCAATATGGGAACCAGGTCTGGTTGGGCCAATACGGCGCAACGAGCAAGACCTGCTCCTCATCCTCCCTGACTTTGCACAGGGTCTGTGCAAGAAGGCTCACTGGGAGAAACGCATACTTGTGTAGGCCCCGGAGCCAGCTGTGTACCCGTCCGTCCGAGCTGAGGGTGCCCTCGGTCAGGGAGAAAACCCTGACGGTTGATGTATGCAACGGTCGCAGTGCTGTCCGTACGGACCAGTACATGCTTGCCTAGTAGCAGCGTTTTAAAGCGGCCCAGCACAAGATGTACTGCTAACAACTCGAGGCAGTTGATGTGCCAATGCAGTTGAGGCCCCGTCCTGAAGACCTGAAGCTGCATGCCCGTACGTGGCCCCCCAGCCGGTAGCAGAGGCATCCTTGGTGACCACAGAATGCCTGGACACTTGTTCTGGGGGAACACCTGCCCGCAAGAACGAAGGGTCCGACCACAAGCTGAGAGTTTGGCGACAGTGTGGGGTAACTTGGACCCGGCATGAGCCGTTCTGCCACGGCCATCTCGGGACTCGATTGTGGAGCCAGTGTTGGAGCGGCCTCATATGAAGCAATCCGAGCGGCATTACTCCGGCTGCAGATGCCATATGCCCCAGGAGCCTCTGAAAAAGTTTCAGTGGTGCCGCTGTTCTGCGTCTGAGAGTGCTCACGCAGTTCAATACTGACTGGGTGTGTTTTGGGTGTGGGTGTGCTCTTTTCCCAGTGACTGAGCACCATGTCCCTGTGTTTGGACAACTGCTCTCTCGACTGAGCCAGAATGAGCCAGTCTTCATGGTAGTTGAGAATGCGAACACCACGCTCGCTCATGGGAGCAATAGCCGCCTCCGCGACTTTCGTGAAGACATAGGCGACAGGGCCAGTCCAAAGGGTAAGACTTTGTACTGATATGCCCGTCCCTTGAACGCAAAGCGAAGAAATGGTCTGTGTCGAGGGAGAATCGAGACAGAAAGTACGAGTCCTTCAGGTTGATCGCTTCAAACCAATCTTGGGGAAGAATGCTATTGAAAATCCATTTCAGCATTAGCATCTTGAACGGCAGCCTGTGAAGGGAGGTCCAAGATTGGTTGTAACCCACCGCCTTTCTTGGGTACAATGAAGTACGAGCTGTAGAAGCCAGTCTTCATATCGGCTGGAAGGACCGGCTCAATCGCGTCCTTCGCCAGTAGGGCAGATCTCTGCCCTGAGATCTCTGCCCTGAGCACACCGTGGGGGGCGCAGGGCGAACTGAATCGCATAGCCGAGTCTGATAGTACAGATGAGCCAGCGAGACGGGCTGCGAAGCGCTAGCTAGGCTCCCAGACACTGTTCAAGCGGGACCAACGGCACCACAGACGTACCCGCGGTGGGGCAGCGCGGCAGAATGCAGGGACCCGACTCGGACGGCATAGCGGCCCGGATTGAGGTCTGAATGTGTGGTGCAACACTTACCTGCTTCCGTCGAAGGGCAGAGTGAGTGTGCGGAGGCCACTGCTGCTTGCTGGCGATGAAAGAGGGGCCTGAGGGTGACAAGGCATAGGGTCGTCAGCCGCCAAGCACGCCCTCTTGGGACCCAGAGGTTTTAGAAACTGCTCTTTTATTGAAATTGTGGGTACAAACAGAACAAAAAGAAAAGGAAACAAAAGATTCTCCCACCAGGGGAAGGAGCGGCGCGTTCACCATCTCCTGAAGAGCAGTCTGATCCACCTCTGGGTCGCCTGTCTCTGGGTCGTTTGCACCTCCGTTTGCCTCCTGGTTTGGCAGCGGCCTGGACAGGCAGGTCCGACTTCCTGCGGCTTGCTCCACTCTGAGGCCTGGGTGATGGCTGCTGCGATGACTTAGCGGGAGTGGAGGACGCCGCAGGAAGTCGTCCTCAGCGACGAGCAGACGGACGGGTTGAGGCAGCACAAAGCATAGCCACTGGCTTCTGTGTGTCAGGTGCCATTTCACTTAATGTTAAAAGCGCCTCTCTTTAATGCTCAATAATGAGGCAGAAATGCTTTTGTTTGTGAAAGATTTACCCCACACACACTTATTTGAGGGAAATCCTGATTGATTGTGAGCCGAACATGATGCTTTTCATATCCAGTTAATGTTAATATGAGTTAATATCATCAAAAACATTTATATTATACATTACCAGTTTGATGTTCAATGATAAAGCAGAAATGCTTGTTTGTGAAGAAAGATTTTCCCCACACACTTGAGGAAAATGTTTTGTGTTAGCAGAACATGATGCTTTATTATATGACGTTTTATTAACAAAAATCGGGAAAAGCACGTTCAGATAATTAATTAATTAATACATTGCCATGGGAGGAGCTCATCCAGGCAACTCAATTAACCCTCAGAGAGTCTTCGGTCACTTCTGACCGAAAAATTTTCTGTTTTGAATTTTAAAAAATCACAGCTTCATCGGAAGGTTATGATACTTGGTGACTTTTATGGCCGTAGGTATGTGTATGCAAAAAAAAATTGAGGTCATGATCCGAGCATGCTAAGTGGTCGTAAAAAAAATAGTCACACTCAGTGCCTTCGGTCAAAAATGACCGACCCATAGGAAATGAATGGGAAATTTACAAAAACACAAAAATTCTCTGAATTTTTGTCTGTACAATCTACAAATCGGCCACGATTCTAAAAAAAAGTACACCGCAGTAAAGGGGTGACACTCTACAACATCAAGAGTGCAAAAAATTCACACCCACCCACACACACACACATACAAACACACTTTTATACACATACACACCAATAAATTCAGATTACAAAAAAATCTGTTTTGAATTTTTAAAAATCACAGCTTCATTGGAATGTTACGAAACTTGGTGACTTTCCTGGCATTAGGTATGTGAACACAGAAAAAAATTGAGGTCATGATCCGAGCATGCTAAGTGGTCGTAAAAAAAATAGTCACACTCATGGTCTTCGGTCAAAAATGACCCAAATAGGAAATTAATGGGAAATTGACAAAAACACAAAAATTCGCTACAAATCGACCACGATGCAGAAAAAAAGTGCTCAGCAATGAAGGAGTGAAACTATAAAACATCAAGAGTGAAAAACATAACATAATTAATAATTATAATTAATATATATATATATATAATTAATATAATAATTATTAAAATTATTAAAATAATAATTAATAAAATGTTATAAACCTTGGCAAAAAGTATTATTTGAGAATTTCAAAAAAAATACAATCAATCCACATCTTAAAAGTAAGTAATTTGGTCCAAAAACAACTAGAATTCACAAGCATCTCCATTTAGAGCTATTACAGGCATCTAGTGGTAAACCCATGCAATAACATGATTTATTTAATTTTATGTTTAATAAATTGATTTATTTTTTTTCTTTTTATTGTTTTTTCTGAAAGCCTAGTCTCTATTTTAACCGAAAATACCGCATAGAAAAAAAAAAATAATAATAATAATAAAAAAACAACATTATTTTCAATGGCAAAAAATGGACTATAAATATTGCATAAATATTAATAAGTTCAATCAAATTGTCTCAAAATACTAAATTAAAAAGAATAAATATTATAGAACAAAAATAAATTGCATTGGTTTTTACTGGGATGGAGGAAGTTTCATTTTTAGGTATCCGGTCACTTCTGACCGGGAAGGCACTGAGTGTGACTGCTAAACGAAGACTCTCTGCATCAGGAGGTATATATACAGCAGTAATATATAGCAGTATATTTTCCAGCATCCCTTCACCACTCCATCTCCTCACTTACTAGTCCTATCCCAGATCTGGGACGGGGGGAGTTATCTGGGTTCGGGCCAAACCCCGAGCTCAGAGCCCTCCCCTCGGACAGCACGCCAAATACGCATATCCTTTGCTTTATCTAATTATATGTAAGTGTGAACTCGTGAAATCCTGTTAATGTTAATATGAGTTAATATCATCAAAAAAGTTTACATTATTATCAGTTTGATGTTCAATGCTTTTGTTTGTGATGAGTGAACGTGAGGTTTTTTTTTTTTTATTCACTCAATGTTAATATGAATTAATAACATTCAATCTTAATTTAACTTGAGATTTTAGTTAGTGTTAATGATAACTTGAGTAAAGTGTTTTCTGTTTATGAGACCAGTTACTGTGAAACAACTTGTTGAAATGGAGAGAATAAAGTTTTTATTTGAATTTCTTTCAGAATTGAGGAATTAATTATTATTAATTTAAAAGAAGGCATAAAAGGCAGAGTCACCAAACTATCAGTATCGATATCCGCCGATATCATCGGCTGAGAAATTTAGTATTGGTGCATCTCTACTAACTATTTTAACAAATTAAGATAAAAATTTCTTTAAAGGGATAGTTCAGCTCGAAATGAAATTTACCTGTATGAGTTTCTTTCTTCTGTTCAACACAAAATAAGATATTTTAAAGAATGTTGATAACCAGAAAGTTGACGGTGGCCTTTGTTAACCTGTCTGGTTACCAACATTCTTTTCTCTATCATCTTTTGTGTTCAGCAGAAGAAAGAAATTCATACAGGTTTAGAACAACTTGAGGGTGAACAAATAATGGCATAATTTTCATTTCAGGCTGACCAATCCCTTTGAAGCTGCATATTCACCTTATGTAGACCTTAATCTCTTTAAATATCACAAAATAGCCATGTCAGTCACTTTCTTAATAAACACAAGATGTTTTTTGTTATTGTGTTTCAGTGGAAACAAGCTAAACTGAACGGAAATCGGTTACATTTCTCAAATTGAATACAGACTCAGGAATATGAATTAAGCAGTGATAAGTCCCAGGTCAGGTGATTATGCTTTCGACAACAACTCAGTGTTAATCAATGTCAGCATTATCAGAAGGGTGCTTCTCTCTCTTTTTTTAATTGTCCATCTTCATCCTTCACACCTAAAGGAGCAATGTGCTCTGCATGCAAGCACTGACGGATGCAAGACATGGGCTGTTTGCAGTGTAACATTCTTGTTCATGTTCATGTCTCCTGCACTTCAAGAAATCTGTTAAATGACGTTAGAACTTTAGTCAGGAAATTACTAATAAACTTTACTAAAGCAAGATGCATTTTTTAAGAATGTAGAAAAATAGGCCTAGATGCTTTCTTCAAACAGTTAATAACTTTTTAATGTATCTAATGACAGTGAGTAACAACACAAATCAAACACAAATAAGCACACAAAACAAAGGAAGAGAGAAATAAGGTAGATGCACCATTTGAAACTGTGCTAGAGAAGTCATGTATGTCAGGTGCTTCAACAAACAACACTTTGTATAGGATGCACCTATGTTTTCTCTCTAATGAGGAAGCATTAGACTACTGAGAAGTGCACATGCAAAACCAACATGGGCGTTTACCAATCAGTGGCCAATTTCAAACTACAATAAATGTTTTTCAACCATTTTTCAACAAGACTTGCTAAACCACCTCACCCCTAAACCAAGCCCCCAGTGGATTAGAGCAAATCAGGTAAAGCGGTTGAAAATGCCCATTGTGGTTTGAAAACGCCCCACTGATAGAGAAACACCCACTAGTGTTCTGCAGAGATACATGCCTGAATGATCTTGTGCTCATCAACTACAAATCACTGTTAGTTCAATGTCAATGTCAGTGTCTCTACCCATGTGTGCTGTTGGCTTTCATTAAAATTTCAATGCTGATCCAACACACTTTAAACATTGAAATGTCAATCTCAACCAAAATGATGGTTTGGATCAAAACTCAACATTGTATCAATGTCACCATGCTATCTGGGGAAGGTGTCAGCTAACATTTAAAAGTTATCATAGTAAAAGTAAAAAAAAAACAGTAATTGAGTTTAAAACAGAAACCAACATACGGTTATCCCATTTTTTCAGGAATTTAAATCTCTGCATTTCACAATTCAGCTGCGCCATGTTGTGGCATCATTGATTCTTACTGTGAGTGACGACAAAGTTGACTGTTCCAAGATGGCGGACGCACTGACGTGTCTGGATGGAATGTGGCATCTATGTTTAAATGCTCAAAACAGGCATCACTACCCAAACCTCACAGCGATTGGCTGCTGCCTGTGTTTTTGTTATTTTGCATAAAATCGAAAACTGCCTGACCTTTTGCCGCTCTCGGCTGCGTGAGTGTGAAGCTCAACTTCCATAGGAATGAACTGAAAATGCTAGCTCTGCTTCGGTAGGCCGATGTACGGAAGTCTGCCAGCTTTAAACTTATCGTTCTCACTTGGTTCTCTCATGGTTACTTTCTCTCATGGAAAGTAAACATTTGTTGTTTTGTTTTGCCATTTTAATATTTTAATAAAGTCATAAAGACCTGGAGAAAGCCAGAAATATTTTAATTGGTATATTAAAAATAATCTTAACATTGACAAAGCATAAGTAACATTAAACTTAATTTTCACAAATGCATGTGGTAAAAAGAATATAAAACACTAAGAAAATAATGTCTATAATAATATGAAAGAAATGTTTTAATAGGTTATGACATTTGTTTGTGATGTTATGCTGTATTTATTGTACATTGGCCACTACTTATAAATATGCTGGAACGGTCAGTTGAGCAACAAGATCGCAGCACATCTCAATTCTCACAATGATGCGTTCTGTGTCCTTGCGTCCTTCCAAGTTCGTTCTTTCAAGGTATCCTGGCAAGACCAAGGCCGGTCTCCACAAGTACGCAAATCCGTTCTCTGCGTTCTTGGAATTGAGAAACACAAAAATAAGTGTTTTTTGGGCGTGCAGGGATGACATCAGAACCCGGAAGACTAATTCGCTGCTGGTTCCTTCGAGTGTTTTCGATGGGCTTTTATAATGTTTTTTATTTTTATTTTTATGTACGAGTAAAATAAAGCCTCTGCTAAACATAACTTTTTGTTCTACAAAGTTAACTGCACACACTATCACACCCCAAACTGCCTTATCTAGTTACTTATTAAAAAATATGTTTTCAAAAATTGTGTTACCGGTCTCAAACAGGGAAGGATGACAGTATAAAATGATGAGAAACACACATTAGTGTCTGCAGCATTCTGGCGCTTTCTTTTAATGACTTTTCCCTTTTTTTTTTTACCTTTTCAGGTAACAGGTAAGTACACTCACCTAAAGGATTATTAGGAACACCATACTAATACTGTGTTTGACCCCCTTTCGCCTTCAGAACTGCCTTAATTCTACGTGGCATTGATTCAACAAGGTGCTGAAAGCATTCTTTAGAAATGCTGGCCCATATTGATAGGATAGCATCTTGCAGTTGATGGAGATTTGTGGGATGCACATCCAGGGCACGAAGCTCCCGTTCCACCACATCCCAAAGATGCTCTATTGGGTTGAGATCTGGTGACTGTGGGGGCCATTTTAGTACAGTGAACTCATTGTCATGTTTAAGAAACCAATTTGAAATGATTCGAGCTTTGTGACATGGTGCATTATCCTGCTGGAAGTAGCCATCAGAGGATGGGTACATGGTGGTCATAAAGGGATGGACATGGTCAGAAACAATGCTCAGGTAGGCCGTGGCATTTAAACGATGCCCAATTGGCACTAAGGGGCCTAAAGTGTGCCAAGAAAACATCCTCCACACCATTACACCACCACCACCAGCCTGCACAGTGGTAACAAGGCATGATGGATCCATGTTCTCATTCTGTTTACGCCAAATTCTGACTCTACCATCTGAATGTCTCAACAGAAATCGAGACTCATCAGACCAGGCAACATTTTTCCAGTCTTCAACTGTCCAATTTTGGTGAGCTCGTGCAAATTGTAGCCTCTTTTTCCTATTTGTAGTGGAGATGAGTGGTACCCGGTGGGGTCTTCTGCTGTTGTAGCCCATCCGCCTCAAGGTTGTGCGTGTTGTGGCTTCACAAATGCTTTGCTGCATACCTCGGTTGTAACGAGTGGTTATTTCAGTCAAAGTTGCTCTTCTATCAGCTTGAATCAGTCGGCCCATTCTCCTCTGACCTCTAGCATCAACAAGGCATTTTCGCCCACAGGACTGCTGCATACTGGATGTTTTTCCCTTTTTCACACCATTCTTTGTAAACCCTAGAAATGGTTGTGCGTGAAAATCCCAGTAACTGAGCAGATTGTGAAATACTCAGACAGGCCCGTCTGGCACCAACAACCATGCCACGCTCAAAATTGCTTAAATCACCTTTCTTTCCCATTCTGACATTCAGTTTGGAGTTCAGGAAATTGTCTTGACCAGGACCACACCCCTAAATGCATTGAAGCAACTGCCATGTGATTGGTTGATTAGATAATTGCATTAATGAGAAATTGAACAGGTGTTCCTAATAATCCTTTAGGTGAGTAGATAATTGCATTAATGAGAAATTGAACAGGTGTTCCTAATAATCCTTTAGGTGAGTGTATAACTCATTCAAAACAGGTCATGCATACATAATTCAACTCACAGCATTTAAATGTATGTCCATTGAGTCAGCTAATGTAATATATTTGACCATTTCTCTTCTATATTATACTTTTAAGCAACTTCAATAAACATCTGGATACAACTTTACATATTTTGTCTTGTACCATCACACTGTGTTTCCACTCAACACTTCCAAGTTTTGCTTTATCTATTTTATATATTGAAGCTCTGAACAAAGATAAATCAGAATACATTCTATGACACACACAATATAACTTCGATGGAATAACCAATCAATAATGATTAACAGTCTCACTTGATGTAGATATGTTTTTTTTACACTTACTAGTGTACATTTTTAAAGAAAAACATCATTTTAAATTTCACTTTTCCACATAAACAAAATGGTGTGACTAACTCAATATAGCACATTATACAGCTCAACCTGGAAAATCTATCAAGATTACACAGGAAATACATCCTTACTAGCAAGATGCTCTTTATTGTTACACTGGAAGTCTGCTAAATATCCTTCTATCTCCCGATGGCTCAGAGACGTCATGTATTTTTTAAAACTTGAGAAAATTAAATACACGTTGAGAGGATGTACAGTCAAATTTTTCCATAAATGGCAACCTTTTATTTCCTATTTCACTGATTTAGTGGTACTACCTGACTGAATGTGTGCCTGTTTTTGTTTTGTTGTACTGTTTGTATTGCATAAATAACCAGTAATATGTGTGTTGGTCGTGGTGTGTTGAGTGGGTGGGGGGTTGTTCATTGTTTATTACATGGTACTCTGCACTGTAATTATTTTCTCCCACATCTTTATCAGAGTGTTTTTGTTTTGTTTTTGATTATTCTTATTTTTATGTGTATGTTGTGTATGTATATATTAGGGATGCACCGATACCACTTTTTTGGAAAACGAGTACGAGTACGAGTACTTGCATTTCAGTACTCACCGATACCGAGTACTTAATAAAAAAAAACATGATTTAAATTTACAGGTAACAGCTTTAGTCATATAATTTAACAAAAAAACAAGGGACTAGTTTGGAATTAAGAACATTTATTTAAAATGAAAAGCATGTTGTATGCAACATATTTAAACAGTTTATTTAAAAAATTTAAACAGTGACAGTGCAACTCAAGTATTTTTTTCAGTTTGTTGTAAACTCTGCCGCTTTGGACAACACAAGGGGCATTAATAAACATCTGAATAAACTAACAACATCCACCAACATAGAACTGTGGCAGTCAGTGCAACTGAGGTAGGTATTAACATCAAGTCTAAGACGACTCACTTAATGGAGCCTATTTAGAAAAAGTGAGTGGCAGGTTTTTTTTAAAGAAAAGTAGCTTTTCTGCATTATCAGCAGTCAGCCTGTTTCTGTTTTCATCTATAATGTGTGACACTGAGCTAAAAAGCCTTTCACTTTCCACACTGCTACATGGGGCTGAGAGGTATTTATGGGCCATTTTAGCCAAAGTGGGGAACCTGATTTTGTTGACACCCCAGTACTTCAGAGGACTGTCTTCACGAGGGCTTGGGGCCTCTCCGAGGTATGTGTCGAGCTCAATGGCAGCACCTGCTGCCAGCGGCTGTGCTGCCTGGGGCTGCTCCTTAGCGATTTCTTCAAATACAGTGTCCAGACTGCTGCTAGTGCTGGCCTGGGCCTTGAGGAACAGTTTAGCAGGAGGTTCTGCAGCTTCTGCATGACTCCCCTCTGCCTCAGCTCTGGACATCATCTGCAGCTCCTGCTTCAGGTGCAGCTTGGCCTCCGGAGCAGTGTTGTTGGAGAAGAAGCGATCTTTATATCTGAACAAAATTCATGAATGTATTAATATGTGGAAAAATAGGACAGATTTTAGTTTCCCCTAAACCACTGTCACAAATGCCAGCCATTTGGCTTTCTGGTAGTAATAAGGGAAATATATTTAATATTATAAATATTGCATACATTTGTATTTGTGTATTTTAGTTACAAAAATATAATATAATATTTCAGATGGAAATTAATCTTACATTTAGTACTGTAGTTTATCATTGAATACCTATAGCACACAGACTTTACCTTGGGTCAAGTATGGTGGAGATGAAGTACAGTGGGTTGGTCTCGACGTCACTGAAGCGCTTCTTGACAGCTGCCAGTAAGGTTGCTTTCATTGTCTTGACGCCGTGGTCCTCGTCTGTTTCTCTGTTTAGAAGTCTCACTAGCACAGTCACAGCTGGGATGACATCAGAGGCTAGTGCGTCGTAGCTGCTCACTTTTTTAGTTAGTTCCTCAAAGGGGGCGAGGATGGCAACAGTCTTCTCCATAAGAGCCCATTGGTGAGCGGTGAGATAGTCAGGGAGTTCATGCTCGGACACATACACCCCCAGCACTCGCTTTTGCTCAATGAGGGACTGGAGCATGTAATACGTGCTGTTCCAGCGCGTCTGTACGTCCTGCTGCAGTCTCTTTATTGGCTGGTTGAGCTGTCCCTGAATGTCCTCGAGGCGGGAGTAGGCTAAGGCGGAATGTTTAAAATGCCCAACTATTTTCCGCCCCACTGCTATAGCATCAGCTATGCTCCTCTGTGCTAATAAGCCCTCGTGAACAGCCAGTTGGAGCGTGTGCGCGACAAACAGCAGACTTGGGAGCCCTGCGTCATTCATGGCTTTAATCATGTTTTTGGCATTGTCACGAAGCACAACATGTACTGATGTTTTAGGTATATCCCATGTCTGGAGCATTTCCTCAAACACATGCGCTATAGCCTGGCTGGTGTGCGAGCCGCGGAATTGTTTCGCATGTAATATGGCTCGTTGCGGCGTGAAACTCTCGTCTATCCACTGGGAGGTTAGGCTAATTAGCGACACAGGGCTAACACTGCTTGTCCAAATATCCATGGTGAAACTAAACGCAGAGGAGGCTTGCAGTAGGCTGTGGATATGTTTTTTTTTCGGAGTCGTGTAGTTTAGGCAGCTCCGTGTCAGTCATGTAGCGGCGGCTTGGGACATCATATCTGGGCTCCAGAACATGGAGGAGACGCAGGAATCCCACATTTTCTACCTCCGAGAGTGGCTGGTCACTCAATGCAATGTACTCGATAATTGCCTGTGTCATTTTCACAGCACGTGGATTGTCTCTGGACATTTTCTCTCGTCTTGCAAGAGTTTGCTGCAGCGTGGGTTGTGTTGGTTTAGAAGCGTGGGTAAACTCTTTGTACTCGTTGTCGTGTTGGGATTTTAGGTGCTTGATTAAATTACTTGTGTTAAATGCGCTACCTTTTGAGCCTCCTCTGGACAATTTCGCTGAGCACAATTTGCAGTCCGCCTTTGTTTTGTCGTCTTCATTCACTTTGAAATAGTTCCACACGGCTGACATGTCTCGCCTCGCCTTCTCCCCGCTCTGAGCTGCAGCCGGGGCCTGGGGGCGGGCACTCGGCGCCTGTGATTAACCCCTTACACGCCGCTCAAACATAGACATTTCTCAGACCGTGGTATCGGTCCCCGGTATCGGGGGACTTTTAACGAGTACGAGTACTTTAGAAAATGTGGTATCGAGGCCGATACCAGATACCGGTATAGGTGCATCCCTAGTATATATGTATGTGTATGCGCGTGTATGTATGTATATATATGTATATATGTTTTATATGCATGTATACGTGTCCATGTATATATTCATGTATGTTTAAAGAGGGAGGAAAAAGGGAAAAAGGGGGAAAAAAAGGATAAATTGTATCTGTGAATGGAAGTATTGTATTGTTTTGCTTTTCCCAATAAAAAGAAAGTTACAAAAAAAAAAAAAAAAAGATTACACAGGATATATTGTTGTTGTTCTATAATTGTTTCAATTCTCTTACTTGCACATCACATTTTTTACGAGCATCGTGAATTTGGACCGTTTACTCAGCTGGAGATTGCATCGACAGAATCACACATAAAATAATCATCTGAACACTCACAATCAGTTAAACTGAACAAACAGAGTCTAAAAGCATTTATGAATGTCTCAAGTATCACTACTGATCGATATTGATCCATACAAACATTTTACAAACCTGTATAAAATGATGAGAAACACACATTAGTGTCTGCAGCGTTCTGGCGCTTTTTTTTAATGACTTTGCCCTTTGACCAGAACGTCATTTCTCATCGCTCTAGTGCAATGCGCCACCTACAGGCCTATTTCAGAATAAACTTAAATCTATATAACATTAGACTAACTTTTTTAGACTCTTGTAAATACTTAAACTTACGGTGACCGGGAGGGGACATGTTCGGTTCACTTATTTTTGTCGTGGCCACAACATATAAACTCGTGGGAACGTGATATTAAGTCGTGGGAACGTCATAATATCTCGTGGGAACGTCATATTAAGTCGTGGCCACGAGATCATTTTGTTGAGGTAACGACATCATTATGATGTGGCCACGCGTGGCAAAGTCGTGGCCTCGAGATCATATGTTGAGGGAACGATATATTTTTTCTCGTGGCCACGACTTCATATTTTGAGAGAGCGACATCTATTTGTCGTGGCCACGAGTTGAGGGAGCCACAGCGGCCAATACTGTAACCGTACCATAGCATAGACTGGGCTACAGCAGAGATAGAGATGACAGAAGAAATAACATTTTACTTTAAATTAGGAATGTCATATAAAGATATAGTGCGGTCTTTGGCATTAAGACATGGGTACGTTTGTTATAAGTGAAAGACACATGAAGCGCATTCTTAAGACTTTTTTGTCGCACGCATATTTAGGGACCGTCTCAAAATTACATGCGACATTGGCATAAACGTTTCTAACTTCAATAGCATTTGAAGACAATGACTTACAGTCATAAAACCAACTGTACATTGTTCACCCAGGTCTCATGTATGATGCACACCTTTTAGATTTTTTATATTTATGACAATAAACTGCTAAATCATATGCAAATATTGGCCGTATTGGCCGCTGTGGCTCCCTCAACTCGTGGCCACGAGAAAAATATATCGTTCCCTCAACATATGATCTCGAGGCCACGACTTTGCATCGCGTGGCCACGACATAATGATGTCGTTACCTCAACAAAATGATCTCGTGGCCACGACTTAATATGACGTTCCCACGAGATATTATGACGTTCCCACGAGTTTATGTTGTGGCCACGACAAAAATAAGTGAACCGAACATGTCCCCTCCCGGTCACCGTATAAACTGAATATTTTTGGGGTACCGATTATAACTCAATACTCTTATCTTTCACTGTAATATTTTCAGTCCGTCACACAACCTCAAAGTATCATCAAGTTATGTTTACCACAGGCTTTATTTTACTCATATTGAAAAACCCCATAGGAAAATCTTGAGGGAACCGCCCCCAGCACCCCCCCTGATAAAATATGTTCCTGTGTCTATGATTGAGCGATTGCATGAGACAGGATTAATTTCGGTAAGTTGTAATGTATCTTTCAACATACTTTCTGGTTAAATTGCGCTGACACGACATTTATTGTTTGAATAATAACAATACTATCAAAAATGATGTAATAAAATCGACAGAAAACAGCACAGACTCAAATATTTTAGATTTAAAAAACCATATCATTACAGATTAAAATCTAGAAATTAATATTGTCAATCCAGAGCTATAGTACACACAGCAGACATGCTTAACTGTTGTAGCTTATCCAGGTTGTGTGCAGGAAATAGACACTGAACACAGTCAAAACGTGGGATCGGAGAAGCTAATTCTATGTTTCAGTCACTGATTTCGGCCCTCCAAAACCATTTCGGCCTTCATCCCTAACTGGTACACGTGATTTATTTAGCAAATGTTTACCGACTAGGTTTAAGGGGATTATTGTGCATTCAAGTGCAAGAAGATGCATACGAGAAGTTAATTCACGCTTTGGCTGTGTGCACAAAGAAAACCACACACAGTGTGTGTCCTCTTTCGCCTCTTCTTGTGCTTAGAAATGGTTTAAAATCAGATTAAAATGCTAACGCAGGAATCAAATCGAAATTTACATTT
Organism: Abramis brama; assembly: GCF_963993115.1. Taxonomy (NCBI): domain Eukaryota; kingdom Metazoa; phylum Chordata; class Actinopteri; order Cypriniformes; family Leuciscidae; genus Abramis; species Abramis brama. Next base: position 30,609,081 of record NC_139969.1, on the reverse strand, counting down.
TCTATCCGATTCCTGATCATAAGTGTCATGAGAGAGAACACAACGTTATTTACAGGGTTCGAAATGACTTAGGACTCTTGGGGGGTCCCCTAAAATTTTATTATTAAATTATTAAAAATTCTGAAGACTACAAAATTATATGGACCAATGTTGAAGGTGGGATAATGGTCTTGGGATGTTTTTCATGGTTTGGGCTAGGCCCAGTATTGTAGTGGTGTCTGGAGAAGTGGCTATAATCTAACAGGTAAACCATACTCTGGAGCAACAAAGTTACAAGTTCTTTTTCCTCTTTTTCTCTTCTTGATGCAGGATTCTAAATTAAGAAAAATAATATTAGCTTCCTAGATAGCTTACCAAGCTCATATATACTCATTCATGCTCAAATCACATTCACTTTAATCAACTCACAGACTTGAATTAAGTCCTGGTTATCTTTCGTAATCACTGACTGGACAAGTAGGTTATGCTAGCTTTGAATAACTAGCTGCTAGGTCTGCTATGGAAGCTTGTTTCCGCCACAGAATAAAACATTTTAAAAGATAATTGCGACTTTTTATCTCACAATTGCGAGTTTACATCTCGCAATTCTGAGAAATAAAGTCAGAATTGCGAGATATAAAGTCAGAATTGCGTGAAATAAAGTCGCAATTGTGTGTTATAAAGTCAGAATTGCGAGATATAAAGTCAGAATTGCGTGAAATAAAGTCGCAATTGCATCTTATAAAGTCAGAATTCTGACTTTTTTCTCGCAATTGCGACTATATCACGCAATTCTGACTTTATAACACATAATTGCGAGTTTATATCTCGCAATTCTGACATCTTTTCTCAGAATTGTGAAATATAGGCTAAAGTCAAATTTTAAGGGACAGACTTTTTTCTTCTTTTTTTTTACCTCAGAATAGTTTATATCTTACAATTCTGACTTTATAAACACGCAATTGCTACTTTATATCATGCAATTCTGACTTTATATCTCCCAATTGCGTATTATAAAGTCAGAATTGCGAGATATAAACATGCAATTCTGAGAAAAAAAAGTCAGAATTTCAAGTATATTTCTCGCAATTGCGAGTTTATATCTCATAATTCTGACTTTATAACACACAATTGCGACTTTATATCACGCAATTTTTACTTAACACGCAATTGCGACTTTATAACCTGCAATTGCGACTTTTTATCACGTAATTCTGAGATAAAAAGTCAGAATTGTGAGATGTAAACTCACAATTGTGAGGAAAAAAAAAAGTCAGAATTGTGAGATTAAAAAGTCGCAATTACCTTTTTTATTTTTCACTCTGTGGCGGAAACAAGCTTAGTCTGCTGTTAGCTGGCAGATCATTTGGTTTCCTATTATTTTACTATAAGCAATTATGGAGATATAAACATAATCAAAGCACTTACAGGAATTTCATTCAGGATTTAACTCTTTGTGAGGTTTCGTTTTGCCGCGTTCAGCTACAGTGCGTGTCTGCGGGAGCACCACAACAACAATCTGTGACACTGTATAGGAACTTACTCGGCTAATAGCTGCCCTGATTGCTGCCTCGCACAAGGAAATAAATTAATTACTGTTATAAATATAAAACGTCACTAAAGACCTATAATTTTCACAATAATTTTTAATGTTAAAATATATTTGTCGGGGACCCCCCAAAATCCCAAAATAAATTCTTATGGGGGGTCCCTAATGACTTATGGAGGGTCCGGAACCCCCCCAGACCCCCCTCATTTCAAACCCTGGTTATTTAACAACTATGTCTTAATTCAGCAGACTGCCTCCACTACACTTTGTACACTTTGAACTTCCTTCACAAAAAGACCTTAAACCAGTCATTCAACCACTTCGCCGCATTCCTCTGGCTTTCCGTGATGGTGTCTCAGCTGAACTTAAGCAGCTGCTGGACGCTGGTATTATCGAACCAGTGGATGCATCGCCCTGGGTTTCAAACCTGGTGGTAGCTCAGAAGAAATCAGGGGCCCTACGGGTGTGTGTTGACCTGCGAGCAGTGAATAAGGCAGAGATCTTGGACAGGTTCCCACTGCCTACCTCTGAAGAGCTCACTGCTCAGTTCCATGGCTCAACTGTGTTCTCTAAACTGGATCTCAGACAGGGCTACCTACAAGTGCCGCTCCACCGCAGCAGCAGAAACCTCACAGCCTTTGTGACCGATGCAGGTGTGTTTCATTATACACGCATGCCGTTTGGGCTTAGCTCCGCCCTCAGCTGCTTTCAAAAAATCATGGTGTCGGTGTTGGCTGGTATACCGGGGGTGGCCATTTACCTGGATGATGTGGTTATCCATGGGCCTTCCCCTGCGAGTCATGATGAACGCCTCAGCAGAGTTTTTGCAGCCCTAGCTGAACACAAACTAACCGTCAATGCTGAAAAATGTGTTTTCTCTGCACCGACCATTGAGTATGTGGGTTTCCGACTGTCGGCGGATGGCGTCACACCACTTCAGTCAAATGTAGACGCTATACTGGCAATTCCTGAACCCAGCTCGGCTGCACAGGTCGCCTCCTTCTTGGGCATGACGGGCTACTATCTGAAGTTCCTCCCACATTATTCTGCTACCACTGCCCCATTACGGTGTCTGCTGCATAAGAATGAGCCTTGGATATGGTCACAGGCATGCTCTGAGGCGGTGCGGGCACTCAAGGTGCAGCTAACCACAGCTCCAGTGTTGGCTCATTTCGATATCTCTAGCCCCACCTTGGTGACCTGCGATGCGTCGGCTACAGCCATAGGAGCAGTATTGTCACAGACTCAGCGGGGCGTGGAGAAGCCCATCGCCTTTGCGTCGCGGGCCCTCAATCAGACGGAGCAGCGGTACTCGGTGGGGGAACGTGAAGCATTAGCCTGCATCTGGGCCTGCGAGAGGTGGCACTTTCTCAGCTCCGTGTCTATATTCTGAATGGCTGGCCTCAGGAGATATCGGAGGGGCTGGCAGCATTTTCCAGAATAAAGCATGAGCTGTCCTGCTGGAACGACACCTGTGTGGCACGCGGCCTCTGCACAGTCATCCCCAGCACCCTACGTGCACGTGTCTTGGCAATGGCTCATGAGGGCCACCTGGGTATTGTGAAGTTGAAACAGCGCTGCAGAGACCGGGTTTGGTGGCCAGGGATAGATAAAGACATTGAGGCCTTGGTGAAAGACTGTGCCGCCTGTCTCTTGAGCGGTAAGACGGGTCACCAGGCACCCCACCCTTACAACCTCTTGCTTAGCCATCACAGCCCTGGGATCACCTGCAGCTGGACATATGTGGTGAGATACAGGGAGTTCCTCATCACCAACGCTTTCTAGTGGTTGTCTATGACCTGCACTCGAAATGGCCCGAGCTCATTGCCACCGGCTCTGTGACCTCTCTGGTCATAATCAACTTTCTGGACTCTCTGTTCTCCCGCTGGGGCCTCCCAAATACTATCACTACTGACAATGACCTGCAGCTGATCTCAGCTGAGTTCACCTCATACCTCAAAAACAAGGGTATTCGCCACATCCGCATGGCATACTATCATCCCCAAGCTAACGGGGGCGTCGAACGCTTCCACCAGTCGCTGAAAAACAGTCTCAGAGCACACCTGTTCCAGGGATGGACCTTCTCACAGGCCATCCGTCACACATTGCTGCACTACAGGGCCACCCAACACTCTACAACGGAGGTCTCTCCAGCTTTCCTCATGCTTGGCCGTGAGCTCCACCTTCCCCTTGACAGGCTCAGCCCAGCACTGCCTCAGGGACCACTACCAAGGGTCAAGGCCTCAGAGTTGAACGCCAGCAGAGGCGGATGAAGCAGAAATTCGATCTCTCAGCACACGCAAAGGTCCCTGACATACAGGCCGCAGATTGGGTCAGGGTTCGCAGGCCCCACAGAGACCACAAACTCGCTTTGTATTGGTCTTCCCCTCTCCAAGTTAGTCATCAGCTGGGCCCAGCCACCTTCTTGCTCAGTGACGGCACGCGGTGGCATGCAAGCCGCCTCCGCAAAGTACCGGCCCCGGCACATACAACAGGTGTCACATCTCAAGCCACACCCTCAGCTTGGCAGGACAACACAGCGATTCAGCCAACACCTCAGATAGCTCCTGCACAGGCTCCAGATATCCCTATCAACCTGCCAGCTGAGATGTGTGCTTGCCCATCACAGGCTGCCCAGCCTCATCCTCGTCTTTCACCATGGCCTGTTCGCACTCGTTCTCGTCCGGGGCACTTACAGGACTTTGTGTCAACATTTCATGTTTGAAAACCCGTAGGAGGGGGGGAAATGTTGTGTTCTCTCAATGGGGTTTAATAATGCATTGAGTTAGTGTTCAGTAATGCATAGAGTTTGATTGTGCTGAATCATTCTGTTATGCCTGACGAATGTATGCGTTCATTTACTTGGGTCTGAAAAGACAGTGATATGGAAGTAAAAGTTATGATAAGGTGATGCTACTCCCTGTGTCAGTGTGATCCTTACCAAACATAACACTCCCCTTTACCCAAGCCCCACCTATAAGCCCATACACAATAAGGCTGATTCCACACATCTCCCCCCTTTTGAAAAATAAAATTGTCTTATCATTTCTTTTCATTAACACATAATAAAATAAAATGCAACACAATGAAACTACCTCACTATGGTTGTTTGTTTTTCTTATACTAATTAAAAACATTAAAGAACAATATGATATAGCATCCATTGTCTCATTTTCTAACCCTAACCCTTCCTTATTTTAGTTTTTAGAAACCAGAACAATAGAACAAAACCACATTCTTATCAATCTGTGTAAACTGATTTTAGACTAAGTATCATGTTGGTGTTTTTTCAACTCTTCCATTGTAAGTTACAACTGGCATTGCCTTCACAGGTGCAGGGGGAGCAACTGCAGGATAATTTACGTGTACAGTCTCTGCACCAGTAGGGCCTGAATTCCTCCCTCCTTGAGGTTCACTGCACCCAGTAGAATCTGGTTGCAATGGCATCGCTTGCAGATGTTTACGGTTCCTGCATAGGACAGCTACATTCTGTGTTTGCACCATGTAAGATCTTGGTTCAGATGTTTTGTTCAGCACAACAGCTGGTGTTTTCCAGTATTTCTCGCTGTCCAGTTTAAGAAGAACTCCCCAGGCTGAAGTTCTGGTAAACACGAGCTGAGTGTCGCCGATCATATAGGCCGGGAGCCAGGTCCACTCCTCAGGATGTTTTTTGCTACCTTTTTTTCACTATTATTTCCTATTATCTTATACCTTGGGCCATCACAAGTTGATAATGACCACCCCCAACTCTGCCCCGTTTGGTCTCAGGGGCCAAAAAACACCCTTTTTGGGAAAAGCTTTTGGCGGAATGATGTAATTGTGAATATAAAGGTACTGCAGCTACATAAATGGCCATATAACACTAACATTTTGCATGGTGTATCCTGACACATAGGGGAAACTAGCAGAGAAAGATTCTGGGCATTTTTGCCTTTTTTCTGTCAAATATCACCCTCAACATACCCTAAAAGACTAAAAAATGACTCATTTTCAAGCATTTTATTATATACATCACTGCCTCAAATGTACATGAAAAACTTCCCAAGTTTATAAGCTTCAATTTAAGTCCAAGATGACCTTTCTATCTAGAGGATTATAGCTGGTATAACCAAAGTTCTCCACTGTACCTCAAATCGGAGAAAACAGAACTTTCTAGCATTACCATTCCATATTGGATTAAGCATAATTTTTACATATGAACAATGTCTTAAACAAGAGTTGAGACTTGACTTATGTACTGCTGTACTATATGAAATGAATTGCATGAAAAGTGAGCAATGTTATGCCCCTAGGTCAGGGCTATTCAATTAGCTTCATTCGAGGGCCGAATTATTAAATCGAAATGTTGAGGAGGGCCGGTGGGTTTAGCTTATTTATTGAAACATTATTTATTACTTATTGAAACATAACAGTATCAATAAATAAGCTAAAGTAAACCTAAAAAAGTATTGTATTTACTTGGAAATGTGGTACCCAACAGTATGCAGATTTATGAGTATTTAATAAATAACTTATTTACAGCTATGTACAAAAACTATGAATTATACAAGATCATAGCTATTGGTAAGAATTATTTTATTTATAATTATTATAGGCTTAAATGAAAATATTCTAACAGTGAGACTTGATAACCACAAGTAAAACCATACATGGTTACTCACTCACTACCACTGTATAACAAAATGCCTAAACACAGGTAAAAACTATACACAAAATGAATTGTATATTCCTCTACCAACCTAATTAATCTACTGCAATATAGGCCTAAATGACTATAAGTTAGTATTCAGTATAAATATTCCACATTTCTGCACAAACCATAGTAAATTACTACAGTAAAATTCATGGTAAATGTAAAGGTGGTGATTAGGGGATTTAAAGTCTTCTAACTTCGTTCATGGCACAATGTTTCTGCTGTTTACCTCATCAGTCGTGTTGGGAATGTTGAGGCTGTTTCATCTGATTTAAAACTAGTTAAATCATCGAGTGATTTGTGGTTTGTAACAGAGGTGTGTCGAATTGAACCACTTCTCACTGGATGTCACAATGCTGTTTAATAATAGTGTCCAGGGGCCTCATTTATAAAACTTTGCGTAGGATTTGCGTCAGAAGTGGCGTACGGATGAAACATAGGACGTGCGTACGCACAGAAATATTCGGATTTATAAAACCCTGCGCACGCACATCCTACGCAGTTTTCCCTTAATAAATCACAATCAATTCTAAATGTAGCGCAGCTTTTGCGGCTTCATGTCACGCCCATAGTTGCCCATAAATAGTCCGTGAAACGCCCACAAGTTAATATTCATCGATTGCGAAATCATGGCAAACACAGAGGAAAACCAAGAACCGTAACTTCACTCACGCGCAAGCGTGAAGCGCATGATCAGCCATTGTGCATCATTACGCATTGTGATGGCATCATGGCATTTTATTACCATCCATTTGATTGCATCTGACAAGCTACAGATGTGTTATGAGGATGAATTGCATAACATGCTAATATTATTGCAGAACATATTTATATCTTTTTGCAAATATGTGTTAATTTGCATTTCTGTTGTAATCTTCGTTTGTTTTTGTTTGTTTTACACTGCAGATCGTTGTGCAGATCGACACAAACGGGTGTTCGTGTAGGCTGTTAATTGTAAGACTTGCTTTGTGAAGTCTTCATGTTATTTATGAGAGGAAGTATTGCCATTTCTTTTACACAACGGTCTACAGTTTCACACACTTTCACGTGTTTCTTCCATCTGCCGATGGTGTCGCCATTTCTCATTTCACCCGTTTTTGTGCGTACACCTGGGTCAGAGTTTGCGTGAAGGACCGCACATTTTCCCGTCAAGTTTGCTTTTTATAAATACCAATTATTGCGTAGAGAGCGGCGTACGCAACGTTTATAAATGAGGCCCCAGGACCGGGAGTAAACGCAACTCCTCTAAGCTTGCGTTCCTTTATCCACTGGGCGGTGCTGCGTAGTTCAAAGTAAACTAAACTGCGAGTTGAACTGAAACTAAACTGAAAACAGCGCTATTTGTTCTATATTTGTTGTTACTGACCGAGAAACAGCTTCAGATGATTCAGTGACAGAGTGGTCCGAACGAATCTGAATCGCTTCAGACCATAATGCAAGCGCATTTAGCCAATTCATGGAACCAATTCAACCAAAGATCGAACAAAAGATTTGCACCATTCACAAATGATTGGTATCGCTGGTTCAGTCGACAGAAATACGGGACACACATAATAACTGCTGAAATATTCGGACTGAAAACGTTTCTCAGGTTAGTCGGAGCGTTCATGGTATGCACAGTGCGTATAGACGTACAGCTGCATGCGCCACTACAGCCACTCGCATATCTAACCAAATGTAGCCTCACTGCCAGGAAAAGAGGTGGAGGGAGGTTGGAGTGCCTTTCGGACAGATAGAGATAATTGGCGGGCCGTATGTGGCCCACAGGCTGCCAACTGAATAGCCCTGCCCTAGGTGGACTGGGGTCAGGGTGCAACATAGGGTACATTCACACAAAATCAATTAGCCAAATGTGAGATTTATTAAAGTCCACAAAGTCCTCACAACACAAGGAATAAAGATGACCCTAGCGTGCAGTCTGTTATCAAAAAGCCAACCTTCAATAGAGTAAACATTAGTAACCTTCTGTACAGGTAAACATTGTTTACAGCCAAATGGCGAAACGTCTCGGTTACATATGGTAACCCTCGTTCCCTGAGGGAGGGAACGGAGACGTACGTCGTGACCGACTGATAGGAATCTCGCTAGAGAGGCCAATCTACTTCGAGTAAAACTAAAACGAGCCAATACACACTGGCATGCAGTCATTTGCATCAACTGTTAAGCCTCGCAGCCCAGGTATATAATGAGCAGCAGGTGCGAGGTGAGCTCCTTTTTTGCTGAGGAGCCAAGCCTGGTAAGCTGGCTGTCCCCGTGGGCAGTAGCAGATGTGATGATGGGATGTACGTCTCCGTTCCCTCCCTCAGGGAACGAGGGTTACCATATGTAACCAAGACGTTCCCTTATCGGTCGGTCACTCTCAACGTATGTCTTGACCGGCTGATAGGAATCCCTACCAAAGCGCCACAGCTGCTGCACCCCATCCAGTGCCCGGTGTAAGCCTGTACCCCTTCTTGCCTGGACGGACGATAGGAAAGGGCTTACACAGAGCGTATCCATCACTGTTGTTCCATGATAACCCATACAGTGAGATTATTGGATAAAACTGGGAAAGCGTGCCCATTCTATGGAAGGGGAATGCTGCGGAAGCCACTTTCTTCAAGGGAGTTATGTGGAAAAATGCATATGGACTAGCCCGAAGGTTGTACTGCATGTACTGCTGGGGTCTCAGTACAACATGGTTGTCACCCGGCCCGAACTCTAGGCACGATTCGTCGACCGAAAATGCTTGCAGGCCCCCTACCCTATTGATAGAGGCCAGTGCAATCAGCAGCAAAATCTTCAAAGAGAGAAGCTTTAAGTCTGCTGACTTCAAAGGCTTAAAGGGAGCATCCTGAAGAGCTTGAAGCACCAGGGAAAGGTCCCAAGAGGGTATGGAGGGGGGACGAGGAGGGTTTAACCTTCTCGCCCCCCTAAGGAACCTGACGACCAGTTCGTGCTTTCCATAGATAGCACATAGATGGCAACTGATTTGCCATCTATGTGGTCGTGATAAGCTGAAATAACAGCAGCATGTACTTTGAGGGTGGATAGAGACAGCCTTCGCTCCAACACTTGCTGCAAGAAGGAAAGCACGGACCCTATTGAACATCTTCGGGGGTCCTCTCAGCGAGAAGAAAACCACTTGACGAACAGGTTCCACTTCAAGGCACACGTCTCGTGGACGGCGCCCGTGCAGAAGTGATGGTGTTAAGTACCTCTGGGGGTAAGTCACCTAGAACCAGAGATGGAGTTTCCAGAGGTCTGGACGCGGGTGCCATAGGGTGCCCTGTCTCTGAGTCAGAAGATCCTTCCTCAGAGGAATGGGAGGGACTGTCACGAGGAGCATGATTTCTGGGAACCAGGTCCGGGTGGGCCAATAGGGGGCCACCAGAAGGACCTGCTCCTCGTCCTCCCTGACTTTGCACAGGGTCCTACCTTTGAAGGTGTTCAAGCAGTTCAGCACCGACTGAGCGCGTTTGCTCTGTGAGGCGTGCTGTCTGTGCGACTGAATCCAACTCCATACCAAGAAAAGAGATCCTCTGCATGGGGGCGAGTTTGCTCTTCTCCCAGTTGGCCGGAATACGCAACTGGCTGAGGTGCCTGAGCACAAGGTCCCTGTGTTCGCATAACTGATCTCGAGAGTGTGCTAATATGAGTCAGTCATCGAAATAGTTCAGGATGTGCACGCCCTGTTCTCTCATGGGAACAAGGGTCCCCTCCGTGACTTTTGTGAAGACACGGGGAGACAGGGACAGCCCGAAGGGCAGGACCTTGTACTGATATGCTCGACCCTCGAACGCAAAGCGCAGAAATGGCCTGTGTCGAGGAAGAATCAAGACATGAAAGTATGCGTCCTTCAGGTCGATCGCTGCAAACCAATCTTGGGGACGGATGCATTCGAAAATGCGTTTCTGCATGAGCATTTTGAACCCACCACATTTCTTGGGTACAATAAAGTAGGGACTGTAGTGCCCTGACTTCATATCGGCTGGAGGGACTGGCTCTATCGCGTCCTAGTAGGACTGCGATCTCTGCTCGCAAGATATGGGCATCAGCTGCTCTCACTGTAGTGGAGTGGATGGCCCGATCCATCTCCGGGTCGCCCGTCCTAGGGCTGCTTGCTCTTGGCTTTCCGCCCTGCTTGGCAGGGGCCTGGGACGGGTGGGGGGGGGCCTGCCTGCGACTGGCTCCTTGGCTCCGCTTAGGTGGAGGCTGCTGCTGCGGCGCGGGAGTGAGGGCAGACACAGAAGGCCGCCCCGGCGACGAGCAGGCTGAGGGGCTGTGGGCAATGGGGTGGAGGCAGCAGCTGACTGCCGCGGCAGAATGTGCTTGATGGTCTCAGTCTGCTTTTCAGCCAGTTTCTGCTGGGCAAAGTTCTCGACCACGTTGCCTTTGAGTGCTCTCAAGCGCACCTTACCAGCTGTAAGAACAGCTTTTTTTTGCTCAAGTCAAAACAAAAGCAAAAAGAAAAGAAAGAGAGAGAAAAAAGACCGCTCACGCTGCTGTGCTGTCACCCGCACCAGTGTGGAGAGGTCCGAAGAAGAAGAAGCTCGCTCAGATTCACAATCTCCTTGAAGGTATGTAGAACACATCGAAGTGCTTGGCTCCAAAAACTGATGAAATCCATACAAATATAGATGAAGATGAGGAAAATGATGATTGAGAGTTTATATTCTACACTAATACAACACACTAACATGACCAGTCGTCGAAGTACAGCATGGATAAGCAGCAAAAAGATCTAAGAACCAAATAAATGTTTTCTATTTTATGTTTGAGCTGTATTTTAGTTTTGCCATTTGGCTGTAAAGAATGTTTACCTGTACAGAAGGTTACTAACGTTTACTCTATTGAAGGTTGTTTTTTTGATAACAGACTACACACTAGAGTCATCTTTATTCCTTGTGTTGCGAGGACTTTGTGGACTTATGGAACCCATAAGGAATGGTAATGCTTGAAAGTTCTGTTTTCTCCGATTTGAGGTACAGTGGAGAACTTTGGTTATACCAGCTATAATCCTCTAGATAGAAAGGTCATCTTGGACTTAAATTGAAGCTTATAAACTTGGGAAGTTTTTCATGTACATTTGAGGCAGTGATGTATATAATAAAATGCTTGAAAATTATCACTTTTGATGACAATTTGTCAGGCGGACAGCCATTTTTTAGTCTTTTGGGGTATGTTGAGGGTGATATTTGACAGAAAAAAGGCAGAAATGCCCAGAATCTTTCTCTGCTAGTTTCCCCTATGTGTCAGGATACACCATGCAAAATTTTAGGGTTATGTGGCCATTTATGTAGCTGCAGTACCTTTATATTCACAATTACATCATTCCGCCAAAAGCTTTTCCCAAAAAGGGTGTTTTTTGGCCCCTGAGACCAAACGGGGCCGAGTTGGGGGTGGTCATTATCAACTTGTGATGGCCCAAGGTATAAGATAATAGGAAATAATAGTGAAAAAAGGTAGCAAAAACATCCTGAGGAGTGGACCTGGCTCCCGGCCTAATAGAAGAACTTGTAGGATTTCTTTGCAGCTTAATTCTTCATCTCCACGGCTTTATAATCAATGGGTTGAGGCTGTTGTTTTTCCTCAAGCATTGGCAGGTTCGTTCGGATCTGTCGACCTGTCATTATCTGGGCCGGGCTTAGGCCAGTTGCTGTAATGCGCTTTTTTCACTCCTCCTCTCACTGCAGCCGCCTACTCTCGCATACATTTCAGGCGAGGCAAGGCGCATCTCAAACAAGCCTAATGATGGGACGCGCGTTTGTTTTCATGGTGCAAAAGTTCCAGTGCATCTTTCCCTGCGATGCTGCCAGGGCTAGACTCTAAACTATGTGTGTGTAGCACAGTAGCAACCATTCAACTGGAGAATGTTGGACTTCGGCCTTGTACACCAATGCAGGTTTCGTCTTGCGGTCGCGATGACTTTTCTATCACTTCAGAGGTGTGTGTGTGTGTGTGTGTGTGTGTCTAAAATGTAACCCTGACCGTTTTTGCCTTTTGTTAAATAATCACTCATTATTAAAATGTAGATATTTCGATAATACCTCAATTGTATGGAACGTATGCTTAATTTGTGCAAATGTCTATGTCACTGTCCATCTTTATTATGTGGGTTTAGGGGGCGCGTAGATCTAGGCTATGTACAGAACGTTTTCTTTTAAGGCGGAAAATGTATTATTTTCAAATATATGCATTTATAGTGTGTATATAAACAAATATATATTTTATAATGACATAATTATACATATGCATGTACATTTATATGTTTTAAATTTTGAATTATGATAACTGTAGGCTAATATATGTAGCAGGGCATTCGGTTACTTTTGAAAGGACAAACATAAGGTGTCAGTGTATTTCATTAGACTTTAACTTTGTCAGCTATAAAAAAAAATCTAGCATTTCTTCACGTTTTACCACTGATTTTTAGTGACAGTCGATATGCATGGGCCACTGGCGATGACAGTTTCCCCCCCCTCCCCTCTCCTCTCCCCTGCCATGCCATACCACACCCACTCCCCTCCCTTCTTCTCACAGCCACCATGCCCATTTAAGTTGCATTTTTCAAAAAGATTGTGAGCTAGACTTGAGCTGAAAGAGGGGGGTTTCATGACCCTTTAAAGCTGTAATATTTTTGTAATAAAATAACCAAAAATCACTTGCAAAGTGTGATCTATTTCCTGCAGTTGTGTACTTCCAGTATTCCTAAAGTTTCCCAAAGATTTTTAATTTCAGAGAAATTCCAATTGTAAATAATGGCTCGTCCATGTTTACTTGTCGCCTGTCAATGATATAATATCCGCGTTATCCCTGGTTTCCGGGCGACAACTGCATTACGTCTAGCGGCACGCTCATTGAGTTGTTTCGTTGAAACATTATGGACCATGGCAAGCAGACTTTGGGACAAAAGGACTAAAACTGGGATCTAAAAGGACTAAAACTAGAACTAGGAAACTAGGAACGGACCGATCGGAGCTGCGGGAGTGTTTGGAGAGCATACGACTCCTTGTGCTTTTGGATCGCTTTCGCAGTGCTTTGATGTCATGAGCCGATCGGTCTGCGAGAAGCCGAACCATCTCGAACAAGCCTGGTGTGTTTGTGTTTGCCGCTGCCACGCTAGCGTTGCTGGGCAACATGAGATGTATACAGTGACCTTGTGGAAAGGCAAACCGGATCTTAGAGAGCTCTTCAGTCGAACCAACTCCTGACTGGCAATAGCTCTGGCTCTGAACTGGCACCCGGTTCATGCTGGTGGAAAAGGGGTATGTGTGAGTATTAATTCAGCACTTGCGGGTAGATCGGTAGAATGAAATGTCCTTATTCCTTTATATCCGCGGGACTCGCATGTGGCACTGATATCTGTCTCTCATTAGCAATCGCGACCTATTTCATACCACAGTCATGTTAAAAACATCAATGTATTCAATCATCCATAAACATTTTTAGATCCTTCGGCATGACGACAAGTTCCATAATTCCGCTTATGCGTCATCAACCTACACTTTTGTTATTGTAAGAGGTTATCAAGCCTGGTTAGTACCTGGATGGGAGACCTCCTGAGAAAACCAGGTTGCTGCTGGAAGAGGTGTCAGTGAGGCCAGCAGGGGGTGCTCACCCTTGGTCTATGTGGGATCTAATGCCCCAGTGTAGTGATCGGGACACTATACTGTCAAAGAGCACCATCCTTCCAATGAGACGTTAAACCGAGGTCCTGACTCTCTGTTGTCATTAAAAATCCCAGGATGTCCTTCAAAAAAGAGTAGGGGTGCAATGGCCAAATTTGCCCCTTGGCCTCTGTCCATCATGGCCTCCTAATCATCCCCATATACTGATTGGCTTCATCACTGTCTCCTCTCCACCATTAAGCTGGTGTGTGGTGGGCGTTCTGGCCCAAAATGGCTGCCGTCGCATCATCCAGGTGGATGCTGCAAATTGGTGGTGGTTGAGGATATTCCCCCTTCCATGTAAAGCGCTTTGCAGAAAAGCGCTATATAAATGTAACAAATTATTATTATTATTATTATTATTAAAATGTAGATGCAGAATATAACGCTTTAAAATATGGACACAATTTAAGTTCATTTACAGTGTTTAGAGAAAACAGACAGATTTTTTTTTTACAATATGGTTACCATTTTAAATTTTCCTCTTATTGAATTTTTGTTAGCCTATTTGTTGTTGCATGTGTTGTAGTTCCATTTGTAATATGTTGTAGAGTTCATTAAGATATCTGATATTCAAATTTCATAAAATTTCATGTCAACATAACATGTTCTAGTTGTTTTGAACTTTACACATGCATTGAGTGAACTGATGAGTATTACTCATCATAGCCTATCTATGTGCTTTTGGGTCTGTTAAATTATGCTGTGGAATATGTTTGTGTGATGTGTTAATAAATCATGTGTTTTTAAGATCCAGGATCATTTTTGATAAATTAGGGATGGGTCACATTGCCTGAAAAGAAATTTGTCTGGAGTGCATGATCTCAAAATGTTTATTGGTATATACCTTGCAAATAACACATATCAACTGTATTCAAAAAGAAATATTAAAGTCGGACCTTAAAGTTAACAAAAGTAATAAAAAGAAATAAACATCTAGGTACTGTATCTAAATGACAAGTGTCCCACCTTACCTGCATTCAATCTACTAAAAGGGGATTTTAACATCGATGCCATAGAAGAACCATTCCCTCAGAAATGTTTACTTCTGCCTTCAAAGACAATTAAATAACAGTCCACTTGCATGTGTAATATAGGCTTGTCAGGCTTGGTACATCAGATTCTGTAGAAATGGTTTCTTGAAAAAGAAGAACTGTCAGCTATTCACGTATGTGAGATTAATATCTGCTATAAGAAGTGGTGTCAAGCATGAACGTCAAGTGGAATTGTACACTAAGAATTAATTAGTCACAATTGACCACCAAATGAAGAGAAGAGAAATCTATTAGTAGTAGTACTTTTAATAAACACAAAACAATGGCGATAATCTACAATGGAGAACACATTGTGCAATGCAAGACAAAAAACTGAATAAACTGAGTGCTATATATAAACAGGCAAACAAAGGGAGCTAAATGAAACACAGGTGAACTTAATTAGTGACAGATTATCATGGTTAACTTGTAGCTCAACGTGAGTTCCTAAAAGAGCAGCCAAAAGTGTGATTGCAAAGGAACATTCTCTCAACCCCAGGTCAGGACTGCACACGGATTAAGCGTTGTAGTATTTTTGTGACTGCAATATTCAGGCTCCACAGGCTTGAGGACAACTTTTCAGCTATACGGTAATGCACCTTTGCTGTTTTAGGCTTGTGTTTTTTTTTTTCTCCATTCCATTTTTATAGATGTTGTGTTTTATTTTACCTGTCCTTGTGAAAAATATCAGAATCAGAAAATATTAACTTTATATTTAATATTGAATAACATGTAGGCTACAACAGATCAAATTAAGTGTACTTCTTTAAAGCACAACAAAAATATTTTTAAAACATAATATACTTTAAAGTAAAACTCTTCGTTTGACATTACTTTTTTTAAAGTGTACATGTACTTAATGTCATTCCTACCAGCAGAAGTGCTATGATAGCCACCAGAGGGCACTTCTCCCTAGACCTTTTCCATTTCCATAAACCTTTGCCTGGACTCATTTTAGTGTGATTACATTCACCTGTATGTCATTGGTTGGTTAATGTTTGTGTGTGTATATATCATAGGCATTTTGCCTGGCAGGTGTGACACTTATGAAAGTGCATGGTGTGTACACTTAAGTGGCTTTTTATAATTCATCAGTGTTATTGTCTGCAAGTGGACCTAAAGGTTTTTTTATTTTTATTATTATTGTACTTTCAAGATACTACAGGTACACATCCAATACCAATAAGCACATTTCTTTCACAAGGATACATAGCAATTCAAAAATTATAGAGTTTTCCAGACAGCAACATAGTGTCGGCCCAGATCCGGCCCACATCTGGTACACGTGGATTACACACGGCCCAGATGTGGGCCGACACTATGTTGCTGGTTCTTATATGGTTTTCGGTTGCAAACTAATCTGGTTGTGCTATTTTACCTAATGCAACTTCCATTCTCAAAGCTTTGACCTTTTATCAAAAATATTACATTCTTAAACCAAACGGCATGATTTCACTGAATCCACTCTTCATTGTAGGCTTTAAAGATCAACATGGAGAAAATCATCCTAATATTCCCTCTGATATTGCTGGTGCTGCATATACAAGGAGGAGAGTTCTCCAAAAATCAAGTTTGTTTGCCTGCCGAAGCTCCACAGCCGGAAGTCGTGGAGTTCGACAACACAATCTATGCCACTTGTGAAGTAACTCCCAGCCCCAATTTGCCACGTAACCAGCCAAAGATCTTTGGACAAATCCTCTTCAAGCAGGTCTTCCCCAATGGAGATTTAGAAGTGAAAATCAACCTCCGTGGTTTGCCTGCCAACGATCATGAAGAGCGTGCCATGCACATCCATCAGTATGGAGACCTCAGTCAAGGCAGCAGCACTGTTGGTCCTCATTATAATCCAAACGGCGTTGACCACCCTCATCATCCTGGAGACCTGGGCAACTTTGCTTCCGAGAAAGGAGTTATAAGGCAGTTCCTGACGCTTCCAGACGCCAAGCTTTTTGGGCCTTATTCCATTCTGGGACGTGCGGTGGTGGTTCATGAGGAGGAGGATGATCTGGGAATGGGTTCAGATGAGGAGAGTAAACTCAGTGGGAATGCTGGAGAGATAATTGCTCTCGGTGTGATTGGTATTACTACTCCAAGTCTGTGGCAGAAGACTGAAGCGCTCCCCAAGAAAACATGTGGAGGAAGACACTGAGAGTCAAAGATGGAGTCGGATATGGTGGAAGGGCAGATTCAAATGGGATAATCATGATTTTTTCCTTGTGTATTCTTTGTATGTGTCCTACATTAAAGTACATTTCACAACCTGAACATTCCCATGTGTTTTTTTTTTTTTTTTTTTTTTTTTTTCTGGTCTCTTCAGACGCTTTTTGGCCATAGCTTCCAAGAGAGGACACCCTTATTGTTGAAGGTAGACATAACCTCTGACATAAGATTTTATTTTCTAAATTATAAGGTTTCTAGCTAGATTTAAACAAATGGGTATATTATTCTGACAGTTTGTTACTACAGTTAACAGGGAATCAAAATGCAAAAAAAAAAAAATATATATTTATATATTAGTTAAAATAATGTAGTAAAACAATACAAATGCAAACGGGGCAACAAAAAAAAACTTGAGTCCACCCCCCCATCCCCCTCCCTTGCCTTGCAGTGCTTTGGTCCACTGCCTGCTCCCCTTTTACCTCACTACACACAAAGTCCAGTGGGAGAAAACAAGGTTTTTCAGTTGTGATACTCCAGTGTCATTAAGACTATCTTGCATCCTAGGCCAGTCTATGTACCTAAAGTGCCATCTAATGTGGCATGGCCTATGGTTCTGCAGGCTTTTCATCCTCCACTTCACGTGATGGCGGATGAAGAAAGACTTAATTTGCTCTGACCTGTCAGAGCTCTCAAGATTTATGTCCAATCAGGATTGGATTAGTTTCATTCATACATCAGATGCGTTACGCTAAGGTTGTTCCCCAAAGTGTCGTAGTCGATGCAGTGTTTCGTTCCCTTCTCAGGGAACAAGTTGTAACCTGAGACGTTTTCTAAACTTACTCTATCGGCTCTGTGTGTTTCAGGATAGTGAATAATCTGATATTGTTTTTCTCTTGTAGGACTTCATGTTCTTTGAACACAGTAAATAAATGATAGTTTTCTGGATGTCATGTAAGTACACTTATATTGCATATGGGAGTGTTTTAAAAATGTTTAAAGCATGATTTGTCAACACGTGATTCTAACTATTGTCTTTTAATTCATATTTCAGGTTGAAATTTGAACTCATTCTGAACATGGATGCAAATGTGGATCACTTAGCTTACAATTATATTTTACACATTACTATGCACATTAAATTATATAGTATTTTATTAATGTTCTTGAGTCACCACTAGGTGACAGCAATTCCCTTTTCTATAATGTTAAGACCTGCTCTATGAAAGGTTTTGCTAAACAATTAACTTCCTATAAAACTTTAAGGCATTTTTACACAATAAAAACATACCTGTAGCAAGAAAAATTAATGATAATTTTTTCTCTTGGTATTTGTTCTTTCTGTTCTGTAGAAAAGACAAAATTTAATCTATTCTACAGTGGAAAAGGGGTAATATCTAAATTAACTAATGTCAAAATAAAATATTTAACATCACTTAATCAAGTAGAAATAGCTATTTAAGGTAATTGTAAGCTACCACTTTTTATATTGTAAAAAGCAGTTGAAATAAGCATATAATAAATATAACTGTAAATATAGCTGCATGCAGCAATTATCGGGGCCAAGCACAATCAGATGACAAGACATGCCAACATGTCCGAAAGTGTCAGACCAACTGCAACAATGAGCAATTAAAGACATTTAAAAAGGATTATAGGCAAAATGCCTGAAAAATCAGAGAAACAGTAATTAAAAATATAATTTAATGGATTATCACTTTCGATTAACTTTTAGTCAGCACGGTCTGGAGATGATACGATTCCATTTTGGTGAAAATCGGACAAACGGTCTAGGAGGAGTTTGAAAAAGTAGGTGTTGAATGAAAATCAAGATGGCGGACAGGAAGCTCGGCCAAATAACGTAAACTTGGTATCTATGTTCTCGGCTTGACCCAAGGAATCTATTAAGAGCAGTGGCATTTCAATAGCCAGATTTATTCAAAAGTTATTAGCCTTTTTGGAAATGTTGTTATAACTTTTGACCACTAGGTGGCGCTGTCTCGAAATAATTTGAGTACCTTCAGGGGATGGTGTTGTTGGCACATTCTGAGTTTCGTAATATTACACCAATGCATTTAAGTATAGCATTTTATTTCACAAAACTGTATTAAAGTCAATGGGAATTTCATGTTTTGTTCTATTATAGCGCCACCAAGAGGCTCAGTCCCACAATTTTTTTTATGTGTCCTCAGAGTGAGCCCATACATATGTGTGTCAATTTTGGTGAAAATATCTCAATTCACTTCAGAGTTATAGACATTTATATAAAAAAACACGTAAAAAATGACTGACACATGACTTTGATTGAATTTTACTACCCCTTACTATCAATATTTTCGCATTTGGGCATTAACATTTTACTATCGACCTATGTTTCCAAACTTCTGACGGTGGTTTCGTCTCGATCGGACAAGCGGTTTCGAAGATATAGCCAAATGTTTTTTAAGCGCTAAATCACAACGCTACACAAACCGTAAGGCGAAACCTAGCATGTTTGGTATCGTAGGACTCGGCAAGGTTTCAGGAGTCTAATTAGATGAGTCTCGTGAAAATAAGTCGACCGCACCCAAAGTTATAAGCATTTGAAAGAAAAAAAATTCACCACTAGGTGGCGCTGTTTCGAAACTTCTCACGCTCCTTCAGGACATTCTGCTGATGACCCATACCAAGTTTCGTAACAATCCGTTCATGCGTTCTTAAAATACAGCATTTTAGCACAAAATTCAAAATGGCCGACAGTCAAAATGGCCGATATGGTAAAATTGGATATCAGTCGACTCGGCATGTTGTCCTGAATCTAACGAGACCAATTTTATGATTTTTGGACAAACTGTTCAGAAGTTATAAGCAAAAATAGCCATTTTTCATATCTCCGGACCAGTAGGTGGCGCTGCGCCGAAACGCAGCATGTAGCCTCAGGTCATGCTTGTGATGACATGTACCAAGTTTGGTCTGAATCCGATAAACCGTTGCGGAGATACAGCCTTACGACTGTTTTTGCAGGCGCTACGTAAAATTTGTTCGAGCGTTTCTCGAAAACGGTTTGACGAATCAATTTGAATTCCATAACTTTTGGTCAGCACTGCCTGAAGATGATTTCGTGCAAATCGGACAAACCGTCTAGGACGAGTTCGAAAAAGGAGCTTTTTAGATAAATTCAAAATGGCGGCCATATTTTTATAACGGAAAATGACGTCATAGGGTGCAATCGAATCGTCATGAGCTCAGGAATCAGAGGAAAAAAAGAATTTTGTTGATTGGCCAAACGGTTCAAAAGTTATTAGAAAAATATTATTGAAACTTTGGACAGGTGGTGGCGCTAGAGGGAATGATTTAGAAACACCAAAATTGGTGTATTTAATGTTGGGGCTGTCCTCTATCAGAATGTCAAACCATTACAACTTTCCCGCAATCGGTTCTATGGGCTTCCATAGACTCCCATGGCGGAAGAATAATAATAATAAGAAATGGAACAGATACAATAGGTGCCTCCGCTCCTTCGGTGCTTGGCCCCTAATAATAATAAGAAACGGAACAGAAACAATAGGTGCCTCCGCACCTTCGGTGCTTGGCCCCTAATAATAGGAACGGGAACGGATACAATAGGTGTCTACGCACCTTCGGTGCTTGGCCCCTAATAATAATAATAATAAGAACGGGAACGGATACAATAGGTACCTACGCACCTTCGGTGCTTGGCCCCTAATAATAATAATAAGAACGGGAACGAAAACAATAGGTGCCTCCGCACCTTCGGTACTTGGCACCTAATAATAGGAACGGGAACGGATACAATAGGTGCCTACGCACCTTCGGTGCTTGGCCCCTAATAATAGGAACGGGAACGGATACAATAGGTGCCTACGCACCTTCGGTGCTTGGCCCCTAATAATAATAAGAAACGGAACAAACACAATAGGTGCCTCCGCACCTTCGGTGCTTGGCCCCTAATAATAATAAGAACGGGAACAGATACAATAGGTGCCTCCGCACCTTCGGTGCTTGGCCCCTAATAAGAACCGGAACAAACACAATAGGTGCCTCCGCACCTTCGGTGCTTGGCCCCTAATAATAATAAGAATGGGAACAGATACAATAGGTGCCTACGCACCTTCTGTGCTTGGCCCCTAATAATAATAAGAAACGGAACAAACACAATAGGTGCCTCCGCACCTTCGGTGCTTGGCCCCTAATTATTATTTTCTTTATTTTTCTTTATTTTTTATATTTACAATGAATGGTTAGTTACCTTTACATCATTAAAAATGGGTGTCTCAACTGTACCATGCACTGTTTCAACTGTACCACATATGGGTACAGTTGAGACAAAGTTGAGACAAAAAGCACCTTATTTTTATGAGATAATTGTGGAAAATATAAACTACTTGTGGGTATTATTGATTGATAATATCTTAGTCTACAAGCTAATGAAATGTCATGTGGCCTGTCATGTGGAAATTCACTTATTTTCAGTATCAAAATGTAAAAAGTGTCTCAACTGTACTCAGTCTACCCCTAGTGAATATAATGTATTACCATGGTTTGGGCAGATTTTTTTATATATATATATATATATATATATATATATATATATATATATATATATATATATATATATATATATATATATATATATATATATATATATATATATATTCGTTGGCTTCCTCTCAACTGGCTTTGGGTATCAGACAAAACTACAGTATGTTGATCGTTTTGGATAGCCTACCAGTCAAAACCGATGTCTTCTGACATTCCTGGCGTTGAGATTCAATCTAAAAGTGTTTTAAATTTTTTTTTTTGCTTGATTGACTAATGTTTTTTTAAATGTTAGCTATGCATCTTTGTAAAAAGCTGGAATTTTGCGAAGAGAAGCATGTTCCAGATAATTCATAATTAAATAATTCATTCCAAAACATTCATCATTCATTTACATATACAGTATATAGGCCTAATTTTTTATCACTTCGTCTCCTGCTTTACTGCTGCTTTCTGCTATTTCACGGCGATTCTTCTGTCAACCTTTCAGGCCATAGACCTCAAAAATGCTGTGAAAATGGGGTAGTTTGCGAGTCACGACTGTTATTAAATACGGTTTCATTGTGAATTAAGTCAAAAAGCAGTGTCATTTCAAATATTTGAATTTCGCAGTATCAAATTTCTCATGTGCAATCGGTCACAAGACACTCGAGAGCCAAAGGCATAACTCTTGATGCTGATGCTTTGGTGTAGATTAAATGAGAGATTAATGACAGATAGGTGCCTAATATTTGATTATCCAGTTATGAAAAAGTGTATTTAATTCTGAATCTGAATTCTTAGTTAGAAAATAGCTATATGTGAAAAGCAGAAGAATTAGATCAAACTATTAACCTTGTGTAACAAAGAGGAAAAGAAGTTGCCAGGATCACTATTTTAATCATGTTTTCATTTAATCATGTTTTCAAAATCATAATTTCCATAAATCATATTCAGATCAAAATATCACATTCGTGTCAACAATAGTATAATTGTACTGTACTGTGTTATAATTGTACATCTCTGACACTGAAAATCAAGCTACATTCATTGTTAGTATTTTTATAAAACCTCCTTCAGTGATTTAATAGGTCCATTAAACAACACATGCCAATGACATAACATTTTGGAAAAACAAAATCTGGATCATTCATTTGTAAAAGTATTTATATACTATAGTATAATTTTATGATTGATTAAGTATTGAGCACACAACTGTATTTATTGGAAAATAAAAAGCACTGTCCTCCTACGTCAGGGATTGATCTTACGATAGTCTCTCAAATGCATGGTCACGTTGTTGGGAAGTCCAAGTCTGATCAGCTCCTCTTGTAACTGAAAATATATGAGCTTTATGACAAACCTACCATGTGATATGTTATTCAGTCGTATTATCATTAAATTATTCAATTTTAAAAGTATGTATTGCATTGTTGGAAGATTATATAGAAAGTTATATGTGGTCGATTAACAATATATTTGTTATACAAGGCTTATGTAAAAATACATTTTCATTTATCTAGGTAAATGAATGGTTTGACTGTTGAGTTACTTACCTGCATAATCACCAGCTCTTCAATCTGAGACTCTGACAGATTTTCTAGACTTGTAACTTCTACCTGCATTCCCATCACTGATCAATAATAATAATAAAAAACAAGTCAGGTGTCATAATTCATACATTTATGTACTACAGTTTACAGTGTTAGGGTTAGGGTTAGGGAAAAAGCGAAAAAATTCGCTTTGGTGCTATTTTCACAAGTAAGGTATACATTTTCAAAACTCTTAGTGCTAATATCACAACAGATCATCAAAAGTGCATTATTTGTCCAAACATTTCATGTTTTCAATTGTGTTAATACAATACTCAAAAATCACTAAGCATCATTTTCACAACACAAAATAAATGTTTCATTCACAGTAGCTGCCTTTCATAATGCCATTACTATCAAACTTTTGATTTGCATCTCTTCTTGTTTAGTTTAATACATTTGTCTATTATTTAATCAAACTGATCTTAATGTTTAATCAGTCATTTGGCACACCTATAGATACAGATTCTATAGATATAGTTTCTAATTTGTTTGCAATTTCTGATACAGATAACCAAATGTAGTGTGCGTGTGTGTGTGTGTGTCCTGGCAAACTCTACTACATTATGGGGACAAAATGTCTCTACAAAGTTGGCAACATCCAAAGTCTTTGTCCTTGTGGGGACATATACTGTAGGTCCCCATGAGGAAAACAACTTATAAATCATACTAAGTGATGTTTGTTGGCTATAACAAGAGGCTATAACTATATAGAGATTTGCAATCTGTGAACATATATCAGGATAGAGTACAAAGGAGAGGAAACAGGCAATGACTGTATAACATCAGATTGATCATAGATGCATTAGAAAAAGGGAGACAGATGGCATAACATAGTACATTACAGTATGTATGCCATGTGATACTGTAAACAGATTACCATGGTGACTGCCACATTACTGTATCTCACCCTTCATCTGTAAGTTCAATGTATTCAGTCATATGGCACAGTGAAAACATTTAATGTATTGCCAGCAAACTGTTCTAGCACAAAACCTCGGCAGGTTTTTTTTTTTTTTTTTTAGCTTTTTCAGCTTTGGATAACACACATAGATACTATTACAAACATTATGGATTCAGTTACATAAGTTATGTAATATAAGTGTATTTTATAATGTGGCAACTGCAGCCTGTATTACTATAATTATTTCAGCAACAAGGGTGAATTGAAACATGTATCTTGCATTGTTTGCTGTTGAATTAATTGATTGTTAATAGTCCTACAGGTAAACTGAAAAAAGATCATACTGTTGTGTTTCGGTGATTAAACCAAATGTTCTCATTACATATTACACCTTGTGTATGAAACAATGTTTGACTGAAATGTGTATAACTGTAATGAAAGCATGAGATCAGGTTTTGAAAGAATGACTTACAAGTGTTATTTACAAGTTGTTAAACAGTAGTCGATTGTCGAGTTCTCCACTGTTGCTTAGTTACCTATGATCACGCGCGTGAACTCGACAATCGATTACTGTGGGCTTCGACCGAAAACAGGAAATAAATACAGGTATGTGCGCTGGCCGAATTAACTTCATTTTTATTAATATCTTTCACATCTACTGCAGTCAGATTCACCGTGTTCACTCTGAAGGAATCACTCACATTGGCTGGGCACTTGTAATGACACATCAAGGATGTTAAGAGGCTAAAAGCAGGTTTAAAACTTGCCCCATTTAAGTCAACAGGGTGCAAATTTTAAAAAGAGGATAACACGGTGTTGCCTGTTGATTTTTGTCGTTGTTCTCTGTATTGACAGCACTCCAAATTTACAAAAAAATGAGCTCAATGTTAAAATTGACCGGAGTTCTCCTTTAATTTTAAAGTGAACTATCCCTTTAATATTTGCTAACACTTTATTTTGTTGGTCCCCCAACAGACATTCTACTGACTATAAGTAACTTGGCAACTACAAGTCAACTTATTGTCCTAACCCGAACCCTAACACCTAACCCTAATCTAACAGTCTACTGACAGTCTACTACAGTCTACTAATACTCTAATGAGAGTTAGTTGACATGTAGTTGAAAAGTTACTTATAGTTAGTATATGTCTAAAGTGGACTATCGGAATAAAGAGTAACCAAAAACGGTAACCATTTACATTATGTTTTAACATTATTGAAAATGAAAGAAACAAATGGATCACATTTCTACACAAACATACCATACTCATCTGAAATGGTGTGTTGATGTGATGGTCATCAGGGTCACCGAAAAGCAAACAGAAAGCTTGCATTAGCCAAACTTTAGCATGTTACACTTTTGATACAAACTTTCTATTTTTTTATTTTACAGAATCCACATTTACATCCACATTTTCTTGTTTTTGGGTGTTATAGCCTGATTCTTTTATTTCTTTACAGAAGTTATATTTACTCACCTCTGTAACATAAGAAAGGCAAACTGGCAAAGCAGCTCTCATCTGTCCACTGACCAAAGTATTTTAGAGACACAGCTGTGCAGTGTTGAGCTCCCTGCTGTCCTCGGACATTTGCACCATTATCTGGTTGTGCACCATCAACAGCTGGAGTATATGGCAGCCAATATGTGAAGGAAGAGCTGCTCTGATCTGACCACAGTCTGTTTCTGTGCAGACCAATCCATACATTATAACCATAAAAATAAACATTATAATAATAACATGTAATATTCAGTATCTGTTGATGATCTGTCTCATCTCTCACACTGGCCAGTTCAGTGTATTTCTCTCTGCAGTAGCTCTGAGCTTCAGCCCAGGTCCTTCCCTCAGATACCAAAACATAATTCTGAGAGGCGTTTTCTCTACCTAAGATAAAAATATACATTTAATATCAAGTCAGTTAATTTGTTAATTAGTCAACCATATTTTAAATCCATACAGTTTACAGTAAGAATTTTAATATTACAGTATACTTTGGGTTTGATCCAAGCCAACTAAGCTAAGACTGTTCTTATAGATCTTATACCACAATACTGACAGTAACATTTGTTGAGACTTTAAATTTTGAAAGACTTTTGAAAGGAAAATAAATGTATTTATATAAAAAGTTAAATTGGAATGTCTTACCATCATAGCAGACAAATGGGTAATAATTTTCACATGATGAATCATACCAGTTTCCATTATAATCCATGTAAACACACAGTTCATTGCCAAGAATGTTGTTTGGTTCATGATTGAAGTTCCTGAAATCTTTCTCTCCTTCCTGATAGTAATCATTGTCTTCCAATGACCATCTCCAGCTGTTCACAACATCATACAGTCCAATCCAGGCTGAACCATTGTAACTCCCATTAACTGTGTTAATCAGACTGTTCATTTCCTCCATGTTATCAATGGTGGCCAGATCAGTGTAATTCTGTCTGCAGTGTCTCTGAGCTTCAGTCCAGGTCTTGGACTCATTCACAAAGTGATACTGGTGGGATGATGCAAATCCTGTCAAGGTAGGAACATTTTAAAAAATACAAAACCAAAAAATTAGTCACACATTTAGAAATTATGTGTCCCTTTATTTTTGATGTTCTAATATACTTTATCTTATTCTCATTTGTTACATTGTTTAAAATAAATAATTAAAGGTTGGCATTATTATTAGCTCCTCACCGCTGTAGCAAATGAAAGGTAATGCAGTATTGCAGTTTTCATCTGTCCAGTTCCCAGAGTCACTAAATGACACTGCAGTGCAGTTTTCACTGTTTCCAGCATTATCTGGCTGGCCTGTCCTCCAGTTACTGAATGAAGAGTTGCTCTGATCTGACCAAGATCTGGTCCTGTACAGTCCAATCCAAATAGCGGAATAATACTGAAATAAAGACTGAACCCTGTAGTTTTCAGTCTCATTCCTGATACTGATGAGGTCTGTGTGATGTTCTCTGCAGTAACTCTGAGCTTCAGTCCAGGTATTAGACTGGGAAACCAACACATAACTTGCACTAGCATTCACTCTTCCTGCGGGGAAACATTTTAAATATGTGATGTGATCAAGGAATCATAAATATTTTGTTCTAATTACTTGTTAGAAAGTCTATCGGCAGTTCTCACCATCATAGCAAACAAAGGGAAGTCTATTGTAGCAAAAAAATGCACTCCATATTCCCTGATCTGACATGCACACACAGAGACTCTGTCCACCTGAGTTCACTTGTTGCTGGACATACCAGCTTTTAAATCCTCCTAATGTTGTATTATCCAGAGACCATTTCCAGCTGTTCAGATCATCATAGAGACCAATCCAAGCTGAGCCATAGTAAGTGCCACGTACTGTTTTAATGAGCCTGTTCATTTCCTCCATGTTATCAATGGTGGCCAGATCAGTGTAATTCTCTCTGCAGTGTCTCTGAGCTTCAGTCCAGGTCTTAGACTCAGATACAAAGTGGTACTGGTGAGTGCATGAAGATTGTGTGCAGCTCTCTGTGAATTATTTTACAGCACAGAAAAAAGAAATTGCAATCACCTGGTCAGTGATGTACCAACAAGCCATACTGTACAAACTGTTATTGTACTAATAGTTGTTAACTACTGTCATACATGTAAGTCACACTTACTGCTTGTCAAAAGATAACAATAGAACCAGCTTTTGATGAGTTTTTTTTTTTTTTTGACATTTCACTTATGATTGAATTAGTTTAAAAAATAGCGTGGTAAACTGCTTTAAGAAACTAGTACACTGAATGAAAGAGAAACACAATAACTACAACTGACGTCCAACCACAGCCTTAGATGAAATCAACTGAAGATAAAAGAATACATTAAATCTCTCAAGATCTCAGCAGAGGATTAAACAAGTCCACAAACTCATTTCCAGGTTCACTTATTACTCATCAGATTGACTTTATCTACAAAAATTCTTATTCAGAATTAACAGATGTTGATTTAGATGTTGATGTCTTATTGAAAATGTGTGGTCACTATTATGGTGATCAGTGTTTGTTTTAGTTGGGCAGTTAGAGGCGTTTTAAGTCAGTTTGTGGTTTTTGTAACAGTGTTTGCTAAAGCACATAATTTGTTGCAAAGGAAGACAGAAACAAAGACAATCAGATGATCAAGTTTTAATCATTGTAAAAGAAAAAATATTGACTAATCTCATAACTGATCAAAATTAGTTATTTGATGATTTTCACTGACAATATATTGTTGGCACATACCAGACATTTGGAATTTTTAAATGCATTGTAAGATTGTTTTTTTTTTTTTTTTTGCAAGACGTATGTCACCATTGTTGAGATTCATATGCTGATTCTGTATGTATGTGTATTAAAAAAAAATCCTACAGTATATTTACATTTTTTTAATTCAGAATGTCTGATCTTTGCAAACAAAATATTTTCAGTGAAAAGCCATAAACTGACTTAAAAAGCCAAGGGTCAAACTGTCCAACTAAAGCAAACACTGATCACCAGAATGGTGGCCAAACATTTTCACTAAAACATTAACAACTAAACCTCTGTTAATTCTCAATAATAGTTTGTGTAGACATCTGACAGAAATAAAACCAATTCTCAGAAATAAAGTCGTCTGGTTTATAATATTTTATGTCTTTTCAGTTGATTTCTTCAAAGGCTGTGGCTGGAAGTCAGTTGTTGTTCTTGTGTTTCTGTTTCCTTCAGTGAATCTGCTTGTTATCATCAGGTGTTTTCAATGTTGGCAATAAAAAATAAAGAGTTCTCAATTCATCTTTGATGTCTGTCTGTTAAGATATTTTGTAATTTGTTTGTGTGCTATTTGCATTTACTTGTTTTAAATGGTTGACTTTTAAGGACTTAATTTGATTAATTCTAACTCAATTCTTATTTTTATTTATTTAATTAATAATATTTCTTGTAATCTGTTGCCACAATTTTGAGTAGATATGGTGTATTCTTTTTTTTTACAGTGCTGAATTAAATATTACAGCTAAACTAATTATTTTCCTGCCGAGATGCATACCAAATAGAATAGATTTCAAAATAGATTATTTAAAAAAAACAAAGTTAAACTCAAGGTAATTTTGTATGAGCAACTTTGCTATGAGCAAGTTTGATGGTAACTGACAGGATGCTGTTTTGAATTAGAATAATAATAATAAAATCTCTGCTTGGATCCCCAACAGATGCTTTATCTCTATTTATTGTATTTGGTGATGTTTTGTTGTAAAAGTTCTGTTTTAGGTCACCATTGAGGTTGTTTCCTTTATCTATTTTTTATTTAAAAATTAAAAGTTAAGGGTTTTCAGAGCTTAGTTTCACAATATAATTTGAATCCACATATTTATAGGCCTGGTGCCTTTAGCCTAATTTAAACATGTTGATCTTTCATGTCGGAAACACTAGTGCTAAAGTCTTTCTCATTCCAAATAAAGGCATCCATCAAAGCGAGTGAACTTACTGCGGTAGCAGAAGAAAGGCCTGCTGGATACACAGATTTCATCTGTCCATCGGCCTGAATACTGGAATGATACTGCAGTGCAGTGCTGATATCCATATCCGTTAGCTTGATTATTTCCATTATCTGGTTGTGCCTGAAACCCAGGAATTTGTGGTCTCCAGTTTTGATAACTGGTAATCTGACTGTTTGACCAAACCCTGTTTCTGTACAGGCCGATCCAGGCTCCATATCCACCTGTTGTCTCAAGGATCCTCTGGTTCTCAGTCTGATTTCTCACATTGGCGAGATCTGTGTAATTATCTCTGCAGTATCTACGAGCCTCTGACCAGGTTTTCCCGTCAGTGATTCTGATGTAACTCTGTGTGGCGTTCTCTAGACCTAAGATATTAAATATTACATAAAAACAAATTAGCTCTCATTGGGAAAAAAATAAATAATTTAAATTAATTATAAAACAAACAACTAAATGAACCTTACCATCATAGCAAACGAATTGCAGTGTGTTGTTACATGATGAATCATACCATTTCCCATTGTCATCCATGTAAACACACAGCTGGTTCCCCCCACTGTTGTCTGGTTGATGATACCAGTTCCTGAAATCTTTCTCTCCTTCCTGATAAAAATCATTATCCTCCAATGACCATCTCCAGCTGTTCACATCATCATACTGTCCAATCCAGGCTGAACCAGTATAACTCCCATTAACTGTGTTAATCAGACTGTTCATTTCCTCCATGTTATCAATGGTGGCCAGATCAGTGTAATTCTGTCTGCAGTGTCTCTGAGCTTCAGTCCAGGTCTTAGTCTCATTCACAAAATGATACTCCCGGGATGACGCTAATGCTGTAAATACAGTAAACAAATGTTTCTAAAATAAATTTTTTTTCAGTTTTTTATGTATCCTAAATATTTGTTATAAATTCAATATGGTTCAAAATCTGAGAATGCTGGAAAAGATTTTTCTTTTTTTTCTTTCTCATTCAATACAGCTTTTATGGTTATAAACAGCCCGTTCTCATACCCAAAGCGTAACTTTTTCGTCACTTTCTGACATTCGTCAATATCTGACGCACAAAGCACCCTTTAGCGTCCATATGAGACGCATAACCCTACCACATACCTAAACCTACCCATAACCGAAGCGTCTCATATTGACGCTAAGGGTGCTTTGTGCGTCGGATATTGACGAACTTTCGAAAGCGTCAGTTACATGACGCCTAAACCTACCCATAACCGAAGCGTCACATATGGACGCTAAAGGGTGCTTTGTGCGTCGGATATTGAAGCATGGTTGAAAGTGACGCTTTGGGGTGAGAATGTGTTGTTATAAATTATATGATCAGCATTAAAAATTAAGTGAAAAATGAATTGAAAAATTAACATGAATTTTAGAATATCTAGTATTTGGTTTGTCTTTCTTTTTCTTGTGTCACAAATTTGCTTATTTGAACAGACTTTTGAACCCAACTAAACATATCTACTCTTTCTTGCAATCGATGTGACCACACTGAGGCAGTGTGTGATAGATTTAATGGATTATTGATAGAAAAGATAATAAAGGGATAAAGAATAATTCTGTCATGATTTACTGACCCTCATGTCATTCCATCACATTTATTCTCCAGTGGAAGACAAAAGAAGATGGCGCTCTTACGTGAACTTACAGAAGAAAGTACTGGGTAGTAACTACATGGGTTAAGATTAGGTTTAGGGGTAGGTTCAGGGTGAGTACCTAGTTATTACCCAGTTATATTTATAGCAGTTATAAGTACATAGTACATACATGGGGAAAAGGACTGTAAAATAAAGTGCTATCTTTTTTTCACACAACTGAAGTAATTGGGCACTAAAACTTTTAGTTACCAATATTCTTCAAATATCTTCCTTTGTCTTCAGCAGAATAAAGAAATGTATACAGGTCTATACAAGGGTGAGTAAATGATGCCAGGTTATTCTTTTTTTAGGATAACTATCCCTTTAAGATCTACTCACCTCTGTAGCAAAAGAAAGGAAATACATTATTGCACTTTTCATCTGCCCATTTCCCTGAGTCACTAAATGAGACTACAGTGCAGGATCCTGCATTATCTGGCTGTCCTGTCGTCCAGTTACTGAATGAAGAGTTGCTCTGATCTGACCAAAGTCTGGTTCTGTACAGTCCAATCCAAACATAATTAGAATAATAATCCCGTAATAAATACTGAATCTTCTGGTTTTCAGTCTCATTCCTGATACTGATGAGGTCTGTGTGATATTCTCTGCAGTAACTCTGAGCTTCAGTCCAGGTTTTGGACTGGTAAATTAAAACATAAGTATCACTGGCGTTTTCTCTTCCTGAAAGATATTAATATCATATTAAGTTCAGAGAGAGGTTGGTTTGGTTGTTTTAATTTTTTGTTTGTCTTAGACATTCTATTGGAACAGCTTACCATCATAGCAGACAGTCGGATAATATGCATCGGAGCAGCTTGTTGTAGACCATATCCCAATGTTCATAATCACACACACACTTTGTCCTGCATAATTGCTTGGTCCTTGGTTATACCAGTTCCTGAAGTCTTTCCCTCCTTCCTTGAAGAACTCACTGTCCTCTAGAGTCCATTTCCAACTGTTCAGATCATCATAGAGTCCAATCCAGGCCAAATCAATGGAATCGTCATTCACTGTGTTCAATAACTGGGCCGTCTGTTGTTTATTCTCAATGGAGGCCAGATCAGTGTATTTATCTCTACAGTATCTCTGAGCTTCTGCCCAAGTCTTGGATTCATTCACAAAGACATACTGAGGGACACACTGCACGAGGGTAAAGAAACCTGTTGAAAACACAAAAGGGAAGTTGAGATCATATGATACTATTTCAGTTATCTCCCTGTTTAGACAATTTCAGAATCATAATGGGTGACTGCAGAAAGTCAATTTCTACAATAGCATTGATAATTGACCTTTAATGAAGTAAACATTCAACTGAAAAGTGTCCAAAATGTACCATACTTATCTATAAGATATACAGATACGCTGACAGTTATGCCACTGACTCTTATAATGTCCTGTACATTCAAAAGAACACATGAAAGGCCCAATACAGTGTGTAAACAGATACAAAATTTAGAAGTAAATCTTTTTCTTTAACTTATCAAAGCATCCCGATATGAGGCCAAATCAGATCACACATTTGCCTTATATTATTTCATAATTATTATACATGACAGCATGACTGCCATAACATGAAATATAAATGTATTTCTATTTAATAATATGTCTTTTAGTTCATATGTGTTATGTGCTAATGCACTGCTAAAGTTAACTTTTAGATATACACATTTAAAGAAAATATTTAGTGTGCCTCACTCACCCGAATAAAGGTGTGTTGGATGAAAATACAATACAAACTGTAAAATTATATAAACTGAAAACAATATAAACTGAATGATATGAATCCCACATACTTCAGGTTTGCATTATCACAAAAATATTTGAATGAGCAAAGTTTCAGTCAATTCACATTCCTCAGCCTGAGGAATTACAAAAATTACATTACTGTCATAGTTGGGTGAAATAAAATTGAGTGCAGGAACTAATCGCAAGCAGTTAATATGTTTATTTACAATGAACTCAAGAAATAAGAACATAAACAGAACGACCAATGTAAACGCGAGGAGAACTGACAATGAACAGAAGGAAACACAGAGCTTAACCCTAAAACCGAATTCTGGACAAATGTGGGCAAAATAATTTTGATTTATTTTTAAAAAATACTTCCCTTGATCTGAGCGGTACAAGACTTGGCTAATTTTCCTAAGTTTGCCTCCTGAACACACACAATTTTTTTTTGACTCAATTCTACAATGTTAAGTGGGTGAAAAAAACAAACTCCTTAATCTTGTATTTGGGTCAAAAATGGGCACCCATAGAAATGAATGGGAAAAACTGTAATTTAGAGCATTCTTCTTGTTTTTTTGTAAAAATAAATCAATAGATCCAATACAATGCATATCTAACATACACACAAATGAAGGGCTGATCCTGTACAACATTCTCATCATGGCAAAAACTCACACTAAAAAAAAATAAGCATAATTTACATAGAAAATATGGTACTTTTTGAAGTAAATAAATTAAAAAATACCCCCAAAATAAAAAAAACACACCATAAATGGATAGACAAAATTTTATCAAAGACAGTGATATAACATTTATAATAAATAAAAAATAGGATCACATCTGAGTCCTCTGTGCCCACATTTGTCCACAATTACAGAATTAAGGGCTATAAAGTGAATACGGTTTGAGGGCTACATACACTGAACAAATCAATTAACTAAATAAACATCGTGTACAAACGATAATCAAACAATGAGTAACCTAGGAAACCATGGAAAATGAACAAAAGAAACAGAAAACAGTGCAAAATCAACTCATAGAAACTTAATCACAGATAAAACAGGACATAACCCTGAAAAATTACATATAATTTCACTCACCTTGAATAAAAAAACAACAACAACAACAACAAAAAACAATCCTCCTGTCCTTTTAAATGTCTTTGTATGTATTTAATGAAGATGATTTATGCATGTACAACTTAGGTGTAACTGCTTGAATGGTATTTTGATAAATTTATTGGCGAAAAATGATATATATATATATATATATATATATATATATATATATATATATATATATATATATATATCTACTATAGGTATTTGTAAGATTATCAGTGAGAACAGTTCAAACTAATTCCCCCTTCTACTACCTCCTTCCACCAACTAGCAAATAACCAATCATGTTCATGACTGTGACATAATTAAAGCTTATATGTTTTTTTTTTTTCATGGATTTTTTATGTCCAGATTTAACTTTGTGTTTCAATAGGAAATGTATCAAGGAAAGAAAATCGTTTATCAGGCCAAGTATATCTACACATTCTTATCCATCTTTTTTCCTGAACAACCAGCAACATTTTAACTCAGAACCATACAGATAACTAACAGTGATTACTCATCAACAGCAGCATAAATATGAAGCCAGTAAAATGTAAAGCAATGATCACACTTTACTAATTGTTTACATGATTTTTCAAGCAGCAATGCATGCCAAGACCTTGCGCAACATTGTTCAGCTTAAAATGGTTTGTTCAGACGACTCAATTTGGAAAGTTAGGTAAAAAAATAAAATAAAATAATAATCTGTATCCAAGTAAGGTCAACAAAACATTTTTTTGTTAGCAAAATGTGTAGAATATTCTTGTTCACAAATTGACTGGCTCCTCCTACTAAAAAAAAAACTTATTTAAGCTACATTTTTAATAATTTGTTAGAAGAACAAGATTTCCACTGAATATAACTTCGCCCCACAGCACAGTGGAGTCCAAATGTTTGGAAAGCAAAATCTAAATATTTAAACAAAGAAAATGATCACATGAAATAAGGAAAATGTAGGATTCTGCACTATTTTTAGATCATATAAGCACTAATCAAATAAGCACATTAATGCCACATGTATGTAAAAAGGTCTGATTCTTTGTCCAAAAAATATTCCATACCTGAGAATAGTACCAGTGAAAGCATGGCTGTGGAGAAAAAATGTGCATGTTTAATTGAAAAAATAATTTGTGCATTTGTTAAAAAAACAATTAAGCGCCAGTTTTGTCAAATATTTAGTTTACCGGTAGGATCTCAAGACTTCAAGTCCTGTGTCTTGCTTACCAGTTTCTGTTTGGTTTTATTGCAGCTCTTTATATACAGCAAAATGTGGGTGGGACTATTTTCTTTCATATCACAAAACCTGCCAGGTGGCCTAAATTAGCTAAGTATGGTTTTGTTCAACAGAAATGTACAAAATATAGGTATAGAACTTAACATCAATAAACCTAGACTAACTTATTAGAAATATACAGTGAGAGACATTCTGTAAACTGAAGAATATGAATGAATTTTTCTATTCAGCAGCTTTCCATTCAATTTCTACAATAGCT
Source organism: Abramis brama (assembly GCF_963993115.1). Taxonomy (NCBI): domain Eukaryota; kingdom Metazoa; phylum Chordata; class Actinopteri; order Cypriniformes; family Leuciscidae; genus Abramis; species Abramis brama. The sequence continues at coordinate 30,573,585 of NC_139969.1, read as the reverse complement.
TTATTTAGGCTACTTTATAAAACATTTTTTAATTCATCTTGATAAAATACACTCTAAAAAAGATGACTTTTTAAAGGTACTTTACACATAGTAAGTTCTATTTAGAACCTAAATAGAAGCTCAACCATCCAACACTCTCTCAACGGGTATGATGTCCTTAAAATATCTATGAATGTTAACTTTTTTTTTTTTTTTTTTTAAGAGAAAGCAGTCATCTGTATCTGATTTACATAATGCAGAACCAGACAAACAAGTTAGGGTTTAAACAAATCATGTGTGTTAACATTTTACTGGCTAAACTGAAAGTGAGGAGCACACAATAGAACCAGAAAATTATCCATTTTTTTTTATTAAATTAAATTAAATTATAATTATGATTATCTCTGTTCATAATAAAAACAAGCTGCATGACATTTCTCTCCTCAATCTGAATCTTAAAGACAAATCAAATGCTCATACAATACTTTTAATCTTAAAAATATATCCAAATATGTTCATAACATTGTGAATTGAGTGAAAGTTTCCTCTCTCCATTTCAGTTATGGATTACTTACTTCTACATTTCCAAACAGCTATAGCCTACACTTTTATGAATCATTATGTGTAGCCTACGCTCTTATGTACAGTATGGACAACCATTTGTGAGGTGTTTATTGTCAGAGATGTCTGAAGTTAACTAACAAAATACATGTAAGGTGAAATATCTTAGCTGATGATCTGAGATAATAAATGTGTCATGAATCTTAGTCACACAACATTATTTTTTATTGTTTTATTTTATTATTTTCTTTTTTAAAGCATACAAACGTGTTCACTTACGTTATTTTTACTGAAATGTAGATAACAAAAAATCATGATGTTGAAGGAACGTTAAACCACTTCAAAACAAGTTTGTCTGTGAGGTATGTCTAGGTAAACGTGTTCATATATCTAATTTCTATTGAAATGTAGATAACATCATTTTCAAAAGTCATGACGTTAAAGAAATTTGAAGCTTGAATGTTTTTGAAAGTTGAGCTATCACATTTGACAGTTTCTATTGTTACAGATATCTGACAAATCTGACATGTCTCAAACAGAAGTCAAGGTAACAATGCAAGTGATGCATTATGGAAGGTTTAAAAACACAAATGTACAGGTTGTATTTTTATTAAAGCTTTCCAATTATTTGATTCTTCCATTGTTTATTTGATTTGTGCAAATCATCCTTTTAGCAGCATGACTGCACCTCTCATTTGAACTTACGTACTTGTAGGAACATGAATATATTAACTTGGCCTGAATAAAATTAGACGCCATTATGAAGGGTCCATTTAGGCTAAAAGTTGTTTTTTGTAGAATAATGAACAGTACCATTCTTAAAATGTACATTATCCTTATGTCTTATTATTATGTCTCTTAAATCTCTAGATGGCTACTGTGTTCACTCGAATCACCACCCTTCCACTGATTCAAACATTCATGTCAAAACTGGATGGCTACTCTAACACACTGGCCAAAGTCTTCAGGGAAAAAGGAGGAGCTGCAGAGCGCAAGATCAGTGAATTGATGTCTGCCATTGATGAGGTTTGTGATGTGTTGATTGAGAATGATTTCCATAAATGATTATGGTAAATTAATAGTTGGGTGAAAAAGATTTTTTCAGGAAAATCATAATTTTATTACGATTCTTTTTCATGTTGCTTTTACTATTTTGCAGGTGACTGAGCCATGCAGCCAAACTATTTCCCTATTTTAAAAACAAAGCCTTACAAGGTAACAAAATACAAATTAAAAAAAGAATAGACATTTAGGCCAAAGTGGCGAAGATTGCATTCAAAAAAGAAATTAAATGAACAAATATAAAAATAAAACAATACATGGACTTTATTGTATAAATTATACTTTGATTCTTATTAAAGTTCTCAGTCAAGAGCAGTGAGTGTTTTTCTCCTTGTGTGTTTTTATTTTTTTATTAACATATTAAAGGGATAGTTCGCCCAAAATGAAAATTGTCATCATTTACTCTCAAGTTGTTTTAAACCCGAAAACAAAAGTTATTTTGAAGAATGTGTGTAACCAAACAGTTGCTAGTCCCCAGTGACTTCCATAGTATAGTTTTTCCTACAACTGTTTGGTTACCCACATTCTTCAAAATAATTCATTTTTTGTTCAGCACAAAAAAGAAATGAATACAGGTTTGAAACAACTTTAGGGTAAGTAAATAATAACAGAATTTGCATATTTGGAACTACTCCTTTAAGGACAACACGGCAGGATGTTTACTATAGGCTACTGTCACTTAAAGACCGGCACGCATCTAATAACGCATATGACATGCACCCGATTTTCTCTCAAATGTTTGCTTTCACTTTAGACATAACCAAGTGTGTTTATGTAAACCTATATAACCTGTATTTGAAAGTGTTAGTGCAATAAGACTCGAAAGATAACTAGTCCAGTAACCAGGCTCTGTTTGACAGGCTTTTAGTGCATGTGAGCTTTGCATGTACACGCTCAGAAAACCACATGTTAGAACAGCGTATCAGCACGCGAATGAAGTGTTTAACTGGCAAGGCAAATAATGAACTTTTGTGAACTGCATTGTCCCGTGAGTGTAACTCTACCTCTGCATTAACATGTGATGTGAATGTACGTCACGGTGTAGGGTGTACAGAATGTTGGGACAGAGGCGCCAGAACTGTAACTGATAGAATGCACTGATAGTTGCATGATGCAACGATATTTCTTTAAAAGCAGATCGTGGAGACAATTAAATCGTGATATTGCACACCCCTAATGCTATCCTTAGTTCAAACTGGTACTTGTATTAGTGCTGGTTGGACTCTATGGGTTAATAGGTGGTGCTGTTTTGTAATTTTCACTGCACAATTGCATGCACAACATAAGGCAGTTTGATTCTAAACTTTAAGTTGTATTTTTATTTAAACTAATATTAAAATAAAACATTAAATTACACACTTAAATTAGTTCAAGCAAAAATTAAGGACCCGTCCTGTGTGGTGTCAGAATAAAGTGTCTGTGTGGAAAGATAGTGTTTTTCCGTCCTGTAGTTAGAATAAACCGAAACGAGTGACCATATATGTGATCTAAAACACATATAAATAAAATATGCGCTCTTATTTCTTTTTTACTCGTTTTATTCTTAATATTTAGATGTTTAGTCTTATGATGTGGGGTATTTTCATTAAGTGTCACAAGCAAGTATTATTGTTCGTTATAACGACAACAGCTTGTGCGTCTCCGTTGGACTGTATAAAAAGTACTTGGAACACATAAGAGGCAGCAAGATCACGAGAAAAGTTTGCCACATATACCATGTAAGATTCCCTTTAGGTGACTGTACATTTTTTTAAAGCTCTTCTATTCATTATGATATTAATATAGGAAGTGTTGTTGTCAAAGTAAGTTTCATGTTTAAAACTGTTTAACTTTGTTGTTTGTTTTAGGACAATGACTTGGAGAAAGCTAAGAGAGACATGGTTAATACAGTCACTGGTATTTTCATTGTCCGAGCTGAAGGTGAAGGACCTGAACAACCACCATTGGATGTTGGGATCCTTGTTGAAGGAGTGAAAGTGCTTCAGCAGCTAGGGGATGTCACCAAGGCTTGTGCTCTCCTCTTGGCAGTAATAGCTTGAATCTGAGCTATCCATCTGATCTCAAGTATACCCTTGAGTTTCTTCAAAAGGTGTTAAAGGGTTAGTTCACCCAAAAATGAAAATTCTGTCAATAATTACTCACCCTCATGTTGTTCCAACCGCATAAGACCTTCGTTCATCTTCGGAACACAAATTAAGATATTTTTGATGAAATATGAGTGCTGGATCACTTCTCCATAGGCTGCTAGGTGACAGAAACTTGCTGGCCCAGAAAAGTTATTAAAGAGATCGTTAATATAGTCCAAGTGACTACAGTGGCTCAATCTTAAGTATATCAAGCGACGAGAATACTTTTTGTGTGCAAAAACAAACAAAAATTAAAGCTGCAAGCAGCATTTAGCGGGGTTCAAGCATTTAAGGCCTTTAAGCACATAAGCATTTAAGACATTAAGATTTATTTAGAAAGCTTTTATCCACTGAAATAATAGATGGAAAAGTCCATTTACAGCCAATACAGGCAATTTACCATAGGAAATAAATGGTTTTCAAAGCTTTTTAACAGTTATAGCGCCACCTATCATCCGATCTACATGAAATTTTGCATACTTGTTTAGAATGTTATGGCACATATGCTCACCAATTTTTGTGAAGTTCTGAGTTTTTGTTTAGGATTTATAGGCTTTTGAGTGCATTTTGCCACACCCATTTTCTTTATGACCCAATATACCCATGCAAAAATGCAAAAGTTAAACTTTTTTTTTTTAATTATTTATCTAGAGAGTCCAGAGAATTGTCTTAGACTTGTTTGGTTCCGATCGGGCGAAAAACCTAGGACTAGTTCGCAAAAGTAGGTTTTTAACATAATTACGAATATTTAATGAACGGTTTGATTGACTGCAATGGTTCTTGAGGCAAAGTTGTTCAGCATGAGCAGATCTATTAAATGATATGCATTTTGTGACGATAAGTTTAACACCACGTGATTACAGAGCCATAAAACTCGTTAGCGCCAACTAGTGGCCGATTTCTTTCAAAATTCTTATAGACCTCTAGGGCCATGAGTCGAACATGCCCAGCGAGTTTCGTTCCGATCGGTCTCCATTAACCTTGTCTAATAGGTGCTCAAATTCATTGGCCAATGGCGGCCATGTTTTTCGAGATACACCAATGTCCTCATAGACATACATGGCACGTTGGACCAAGACACTGCATACCAATTTTCAAGTCAATCGGACTAACGGTCAGGTGGTTATAGCCTGTTTTATGTTTTTTTCATGTTATAGCGCCACCATGTGGCCAATTGTCGTGATTTTTTTACTGTAACCTCAGATTGACCTCTTACACATGTGTACTGAGTTTGGTGAAGATACCTCATTTACTTCTGGAGTTATAGCCGTTTTAGTCAAATAGGCTCCCACAACGTTAATTTTGCGCCCCCTAGCGACCATGAATCGAAATTTCAACGTTTTTTCGATGATTATTGATAATCAGACTCCAGAGAACATTTCTGCACTGGTTTGGTTCTGATCGGTCAAAAAACCTAGGAGTAATTAGCAAAAGTAGGTTTTTGACAAAATTCAAAATGGCGGAAAAATTTGCATTCCGGAAATGAAATCGGAGATATACGTTTTGTTCGTTAGGTGTCCAGCTTTCCAGTGATATAAGACATTTGAGTCTACGACATACGGTCTAGGAGTTATGAGCAGTTTCGCGCTTTTGGTTGCTATAGCGCCACCTATGGGCCAATCGGGGTCATAATCTCTGAACCTTTCCTCGATTTTTGTACTACCATATGATTTAATGCATTATCACTTTCGTCCAATAGGTGGCGCAGTTACAAAACTGATGTGATGTGGTCAGAGTGAAGTGACAATGACACATACAAAGTTTGGTGTCAATATGTCAAGGCATTGCAGAGATAAAGCCTGAATAGTGCAATTACCATCATGCCTCCACTTTGCTGCTGCGCTATACAAAAACGGTTTCGTCTATCGACATGAAATCCATAACTTTTAGTCGGCACAGTCTGGAGATGATACGATTCGATTTTGGTGAAAATCAGACAAACGGTCTAGGAGGAGTTCGAAAAAGTAGGTTTTGACTGAAAATCAAGATGGCAGACAGGAAGTTCGACCAAATAAGGAAAACTTGGTATCTATGTTCTCGGCTTGACCCAAGGAATCTTTTAAGACCAGTGGCATTTCAATAGCCAGATTTATTCAAAAGTTATTAGCCTTTTTGGAAATGTTGTTATAACTTTTGACTTTTGGCGCTGACTTGAAATATTTTGAGTACCTTCAGGGGATGGTGTTGTTGGCACATTCTGAGTTTCGTAATATTACACCAATGCATTTGTTTAGTATAGCATTTTATTTCACAAAACTGTATTGAAGTCAATGGGAATTTCATGTTTTGTTCTATTAAAGCGTCACCAAGAGGCTCAGTCCCACCATTTTTTTTATGTTTCCTCAGAGTAAGCCCATACATATGTGTGTCGATTTTGGTGAAAATATCTCAATTCACTTCAGAGTTATAGACATTTATATGAAAAAACACGTAAAAAATGACAAACGGTTTCAAAGATATCGCCTAATGTTTTTTAAGCGCTAAATCACAACGCTACACAAACCGTAAGGCGAAACCTAGCATGTTTGGTATCGTGGGACTCGGCAACGATTCAGGAGTCTAATGAGATGAGTTTCGTGAAAATAAGTCGACCACACCCAAAGTTATAAGCATTTGGAAGCATTTGGGGAAAAAAATTCACCACTAGGTGGCACTGTTTCGAAACTTCTCAGGCTCCTTCAGGGCATCGTGCTGATGACCCATACCGAGTTTCGTAACGATACGTTCATGCGTTCATAAAATACAACATTTTAGCACATAATTCAAAATGGCCGACAGCCGAAATGGCTGATCGGGGAAAATTGGATATCAGTCGACTCAGCATGACGCCCTGAATCTAACGAGACCTCTTTTATGATTTTTGGACAAACCATTCAGAAGTTATAAGCAAAAACAGCCATTTTTCATATCTCCGGACCAGTAGGTGACGCTGCGCCGAAACGCAGCATGTTGCCTCAGGTCATGCTTGTGATGATATGTACCAAGTTTGGTCTGAATATGATAAAGTGTTGAGGAGATACTGGCTTGTGTCTGTTTTTGCAAGCGCTACGTAAAATTTGTTTTCGCGGAATTCGAGAACGGTTTGATGAATCAACACGAATTCCATAACTTTTTGTCAGCACTACCTGAAGATGATCTGGTTCAATTTTCGTGCAAATCGGACAAACCGTCTAGGACGAGTTCGAAAAAGTAGCTTTTTTGGAAAATTCTACATGGCGGCCATATTTATATGCCGGAAAATCATCATAGGGTGCAATCGAATCGGCATGAGCTCAGGAATCAGAGGAAACAATAATTTTGTTGATTGGCCTTACGGTTCAAAAGTTATTAGCAAAATAAAAGTGAAATTTTGGACAGGTGGTGGCGCTAGAGGGAAAGACTTAGAAACACCAAAATTGGTGTATTTAATGTTGGGACTGTCCTCTATCAGAATTTCAAACCAAAACAACTTTCCCGCAATCGGTTCTATGGGCTGCCATAGACTCCCATGGCGGAAGAATAATAATAATAAGAAATGGAACAGATACAATAGGTGCCTCCGCACCTTCGGTGCTTGGCCCCTAATTATTCTCATTATTCTAAATAACATCCACAGTTTCGTTTTGCACCTACTGCCTTTTCCCCAAAGTGCTCTTCAATCCCTTATTATGCCTTCTTGGAAGTTAAGGAGGCATTAGATAATGAATACCACTTTCACTTTTTTACCTTTGCTTTCCTGTTATTCAAGTTTTAACATTGCTCAGCAACAACACCTCATTTACACTCCACGAGGAAGCAGATGGTCCTTGAAAAAGTATTATCCTGGAAAATAGATTTTTAAATAGACTTTTCACTAAAATAAATAATTTTCAGAGTTGCAACTAAGGACAGCTTTAGAAATAAAAAATGATAAGGACCCCTCAAAATTCACCTTTTAGTTTTAGAAAAAGTACTATGTTCATAATAGTACACTACCTTTTAATTGTACTGTATGTGCAGTGTATATGGTTCATGGTATGCAAATTTTCTGCATGCATAGAATACCCCAAATGTGCCAAAATGTGAGTATACAACCAGAGTACACTGTGTGGGAAACCATATCCAATAATGCAATGCACGTGACTTTCTATTTACAGTGTGGTGAATGAACCTGAAACCTGTTTTTTACTGTGATACCTGTGATACCACAGCATAGCATTTTGCTGTGTGTAATGTATGTCATTGCATAATGTGTTCTATATCACATATTATTATAAGATCCAAAACAGACACACTGAAATTTGTTGACAATAAAATAAGTTAAATGCATTATTCCTGTCTGCCTGCATTACTCTAAACCTTTTGAAGACCAGAGCATGTCATCACAAACTTTCCCCTCTACACTTTTGCAAATATCATCAGTTACAGTGCATACTGTGCTGTACATTTACATTTACATTTATGCATTTGGCAGACGCTTTTATCCAAAGCGACTTACATTGTATTCAAGGTACACATTTTGCTGTATGCAGTAAACAGTAAAAAATTATTCTGTTCTTAAGACGTGCAAATAGCCAAGATAAGAAGTGACTATTTCTTGTATTTGCAACTTTATATCTCAGAATGCGAGATTTCATTTCTAAAAATGTGACTGTATCTTGTATTTGCGATTACAGTTGTGGTCAGAATTATTGGCACCCCTGGTAAATATGATGAAAGATGGCTGTAAAAATAAATCTGTGTTGTTTATCCCTTTGATCTTAAAAAAAAAAAAAAAAAAAACTAGAACCTTTCTTTTGAAGTAAAAGAATTGAAAGTGGGGGGAAAATCACATTATGAAATAAATGATTTTCTCCAAAACACATGGGCCATAATTATTAGCATCCTTTTATTAAATACTTTTTGCAACCTCCTTTTGCCAAGATAACAGCTCTGAGTTTTCTCCTTTAATGCCTGATGAGTTTGGAGAACACATGACAAGAGATCAGAGACCATTCCTCCATACAGAATCTCTCCAGATCCTTCAGATTCACAAGTTCATGTTGGTGCTTCTTCTCTTCAGTTCAGCCCACTCATTTTCTATAGGGTTCAGTTTAGGGGACTGGGACGGTCATGGCAGAAGCTTCATTTTGTGCTCAGTGACACATATTTGTGTTGATTTTGATGTTTGTTTTGGATCGTTGTCCTAATGGAGGATCCAACCACAGCCCATTATAAGATTTCTAGCAGAAGCCGTTGTAAGAACTGATTTTCCTGTTAAAACAAAACTCACCCTGCAATAAAGCAGCAAAATGCACCCTGGACAGAAGATAGCACAACTCATCCCCCCTCTCCCTCCTCAAGGAATGTCTATAACACATATGGGGCCCTATCTTGCACCCAGCGCAATTGACTTTGTACACTGACGCATGTATCATTCCTATTTTGCACCCGCGCAAAGCGCGCTTTTCCCTCCACAAAAGCACGTCGCTAAACTAGGGAATGAACTTGCGCTCCCTGGGCGGTTCAGCGCAAAAAAGGAGGCGTGTTCCGGCGCAAACGTTCCTTCATGCTATTTTGCAGGTTTAGAAAACAATTGCGCCACTAACCAGGAAAAAATAGTTTAAAGTCAGTGGCGCGTTGCGCATGTTATTCATATGCTATTTTAAGGGCGCATGCTTGGCCATAATCAATGTAGCGTGTGCACAACGCGCATACACTTTGATTCTCTCATCTACACAGAAGCAGCAGTTTTCATTTTTGCAAATCATATATTATTTAGATAGATAGATAGATAGATAGATAGATAGATAGATAGATAGATAGATAGATAGATAGACAATTTATTATAAAAGCATACATCTAGCTTACACATTTACCCAAATTATCATACGCCTTTTTAATCGAAGTTAATTTGGGTGGGTTTCTCCATCCCCAACGTCCCTGACGAGAGCGTTGCTTTCCTTGGCTGTGAACCGCTCCTGGCGCGCGTCTGGCAAATCCGCCGTTATGATAGGAATCCGCTTTAGAACAAGCGCGCCTGCTCTTAAAGGGAATGTGAGATGACGCTCTGATTGGTTTATTTCACGTTACGCCCAAACCACACCTATGAATAATGAAGCTCTTCAGACCAACCCATTTTAGATTTGCGCCTGGCGCAAGAGTCATTTATCCCACCGGGAAAATAGCAACAGCGCCGAGACCCGCCCACAAAGTTACTTGCGCTTTGCGCTTTGACACGTGCGTTTCAGATCGTTAAAATAGGGCCCATGGTGTATCTTGTGAATATGTTGCTTTTCCTTTACATGTTTGGTGTCATTTAAATGGTCGCAGTGCGATTGGTAAAATGGTCTTAATTTCATTGCAGTCATTGGTTTAATGAAAAAGATTGAGAACTTAGGGAAATCCTGTTCTCCTCTCTGGCTGATATCTCTTTAGGATATCTCCAGAAACCAGGTGCTACCCCCCTAGGGTACATGGATTGGCCCAAACAACTCTAAACAACATTTGCTTAACCCCCCTTCTGTTCTGATCTGGTATTTAAGGTGAGGGAACAGAGCAACCTTTGGGAATCTTTTACCAGGAGAATCCCCCGCACAGTAATGCATGTCAGTATTTTCCTATTGGAAAGCCTTGACACATTACTGTGTGTCTTTGTCAGGAAAACATTAGCCTACTTACTTTTAGAGTCGTCTTTGAGTAAATGATGTCATATATTTTTTGAATTGGCTTTTAATAATTTACTTCTGTAATTGGCATGAAACATTTTTACCTGACAAATAAATGTTAACCTTGATTTATTCTGCATTCTTCTGAAATCATTATTTCCAGTAGATTAATGTGTAGTCTGGTGTTTCCGCAAAATTTTGTCCAGAATAGATCAAACTGGAGGCACTTTGAATGGACCATGGGGCACATCTTAGGAAGACCTCCTGATTTCTGACTATTCCCTGACTTAGCATGTTGTATGCTGCAAATATTAAATAAATTACACCTATGGGTCTGTAGTGTGCGGCCGCATGGGGTAAAAAATTTGTACTGCACCCTCTGACTATTTCAGGACTGGCTAGTTTGTGATCGTGAGCGCGCAGTCGCGACGTGACGTCTCAAAGCGACACTAGGTCCGTAATGAACGAATAATTGAAAGTATGGGATAATCAGAATAATCAAAGATCTAAATTAATTCATAATCAATATTTATGATTATTTTCTAATCAGAAATACGATCTAAATTTGATTATCATTTGAAATTGGAGTCAGATTACGCATAGAGCTAAAGTAATACTAAAACTAAGTTCCAATAAATTAAGTGAACTTCACTGGATCGCTGAAAAGACGTACACGCTTTAAACCTTCGCCAGACCGTTGGATTCCGTCGTTGGGCTAATGGATGGTCCTTACACCGTCAAGTTTTTTTTAATCTGTTGGTATTTGCCAGAATCCATGATACCATGTAGGCTATCTGAACAAGATGTCCAGGACCTCCAGCAAAAAAATAGGGCCACAACATTAAAGATCCAGCAGTATATTTAACCATGGGCATGCTTACTTTCTATCCACTAAACTCATCTAGTGGGTTTTCTGCCAAAAAAAACAGAAAACAGTTTTTTTTTTTCATCTGACCAAAGAATCTGGGCCCGGTTCCCCAAAACGTTCTTATCGCTAAGTAGTTCTTAACCTATTCCTTAACCTCTCTCTTAACGTTATGGCACGATTCCCGACACGTTCGTACGCTAAGTATATCTTCTTTAAGTCACACTTTCGTAAGGTTGGTCTGGACCACTCTTAGCTTTACCTTATCACTGTTGCAGGATACGAATATAATTCTGAAGTTTTAATACACCCAGACAGTATTCAATTAGGCTAATTCAAGTGTTTTCATGCAAAGAATAAAACTGTCATTACACTGATTGTTGTTAGATTTTTAATTATATTATTATACAATATTATTAATTTAATTAAAAAGCGCTTTTAAAGGCCAGTGAAAACATAGGCTACTGTCAGTTAAGCCCTATTCGGACGCTAATATTGTTTCTCATGGGCTTGTATGGTATTTTAAACATTTATAGGGGTGAGTCAGTGATTTTAGTGCCGTCTGAATCCATAATATCAGTGTTTTTTCTCACCCAACCCGCGTAAAAATCCCTGGCCAAATTAGTACCTACTGTTTTTTGACAAACAGGTCGTGTGGTAATTTAATTGCCGTCTGAATCCACATCTCCGAGTTTACAAGAAGAGATTCAAAATCCACTGTTTAAACCCTTGTTGATCATTGCCGAGCACCGTATATGTGAGATGTACACTTTTATTACTGAAATGCTGGAAAGTATTTCCAAGAACAATATTTCATCGCAGCTCCACCTCAGCGAACAAAAATGGGAAAGAGAAGAAATCACGTACCAATTTGAAATGGTTATTATGGCAGCAATATATGATACAGTTTAAAAAATATGTAGGCTAGGCTATTATAGGCTATTATAGTTTGGATTATTTTTTATAATATCCCATGAGTCCTAATAAATGCAATTTCAACTATTTCTGAAGTGCTCCTTTTATAAAGAACACCGCTTTCTCACATAAACAGCCCCTGCACGAGAGAATAATTGATTCTCGAGCCATCGATATCAACCATTTCAGCACCATCGCCACGGACAGCACTGGGTAACGTCGCACGTAAGAAGGTATATCTTAAGCAGCTTCCTAAGGTATGGTTCGGGGAACACACTTAGGAACATAAACAACTTTGGTAAGATATATCTTTCAAGTCTTCTTAGCGCGCTAAGAGTGAGCGTTATCGGGGAACCAGGCCCTGGTCCCTTTTGAAGTTCCAGTCTAAACTCCAAATGAATATGCTGGAGTTTGTTTTTGGATGAGCAAGGAGGATTTTTCTTGAAACCCTCCCAAACAACATGTGGTGATGAGGCTTTCTGACCCCAAGACTCAACTAATCTCTGCAATTCTCCGTCTGTGATCCTTGGAGAGTCTTTGGCCACTTGAACTTTTCTACTCGCCATGCATTAAGACAATATAGACTTGTATCCTCTTCAATGTGACTATTTCTCACAGTGTGACTTTGTTTGTTGTATTTGTGACTATCTTTATATCAAATTGCAAAATCGTACAGTGTGACTATATTTCTTGATGATATTTTTGTGAACGATATTTGATTTCTGATGTCTCTGAAATTCTATCAGTTAACACATTCAATAATTCTGACTCATCCCTCAGTTTGTAAAAACAAACGAAATATTAATTTGCACCGATGCACTTGAAATGCAAGTCAGTTTCAACAGTATTCAAAGGAATTTACAACCCTATATATATATATATTGGCCTATTTTAGCTGATTCTTTTGTAATTAAATAATCTATTTTTAGTCCAATGTACACCAATGTAAGTCAGTTCTGTGCCTTTGAGGAAGAAAACCTCTTGCTCTGGAGAAGGCTTGTAAACTTCCAAGCTGGGAGAAATAGTGGTAGCTGGGCTGTTGGATGTATTTGGTTTGATCAATAATGGAGGACTCATCTGCTGATGGAGGCGCAGAGAGACCTAGACAGCCTCTAATGAAAGGGCTTGATTGATGTTGTGCTCTGATGTGTCTGTGACAGCAGCCAAAGGCCTCACCTCATGCAGCTCCACCCACAACTCACCACCGTTCACATACAGCCACAATCCACTGTTGTTCAGTCGCGTTAAACACTTACTCAAACCTCTGTACACTGAGAGCATTTACTCCCTTGAAGCTAATTAATAAAGCACTGAGTTGGTGCAGTAATTTAATATGCTGGGTCTCATCATTAGGATCTTCAATTTGTATCCTTTAATGCTTACAGACCGAGGTGGGCGAATCAGTTGCATCATATTACTGACAGTGGTGTAGCTAGTAGTTACAATTATTAGTTAGAAACCAAAAAGTTTTCATCCATGAACTATGCTTTCTTGATTCTAAGTAAACTTAAGAAATATTCCAGGTTTAATACAAGTTATGCTCAATCAGCAGCTCTTCAAGTAGTCTCTTCTTATTTCAAAAACAGTGAGGCACTTACAGTGGAAGTGAATGAGGCCAATCCATAAACATTAAAAGTGCTCTAAGCGATGATGGGTGACGTCACTTCTTGTTGACGTTCGAAGTATTGTCAAACAAAACAGAGGCTAGGTCGACCCTCCCTCCTTCTCATCCCCTTGTGTGTCGGCCCATATCAAAATTCTCAAGAATAATTTTTTTTAACTTTAGTCATTGTCGTTGTCTAGGACATCTCTCCTCTAGCTAACGTCCCTCTTCATGCTTCTCTCTCCTCCACTCCCCACACCCCCCTTCATGTGCACGCGCACTAACCCCCAAAAATGAATGCTGTAAGCTTTCATAAAATTATACGTTTAAAAATAAATATTTAAGCAACATCGCAGGAGCAATCCATCTGCTTTATTTATTTTTTTCGGCAATGCAAATAGTTCAAAATGGAAGTCATTGCAGAACCATGGTTCATTCCTGAATGATTCCAACCTGATCTCATGAGAAAACCTATTAAAGGGATAGTTCGCCCAAAAATGATATTTAAGCCATGATTTACTCACCCTCAAGCCGTTCGAGATGCATATGTCAATCTTTTTTCAGACGTACACATTTTCAGTTATTTTAGAAAATGTCTTAGATCTTTCAGTGGTTATAATGTGAAGAAATGGGGTCCAGCTGCTTCAAGTCGCAAAATGTGCATGCATCCTTCACAAAAATAATCCATCCGGCTCCAGGGGGATAAACGAAGGCCTTCAGAGGGTAATCCGTGCAGTTTTGTCGTAAAAATATACATATTTAAAACTTTATAAACGAAAATAACTGGCTTCTGGTGGCGGTCGGCGCACGTTCATGGAGATGGATGACGTTGTGACGTAGAGCGAACGTAGAGTTTTGTTTTGCTCTGCTCTCTGGCTGCGCTGTCACGCTCGTTCTACGTCACGACGCTTCCTGCGCTACGTCCTACGTCATATGCCAGCATCCATCTCCATGAACGCGCGCCGACCGCCACCGGAAGCCAGTTATTTCCGTTTATAAAGTTTTAAATATGTATATTTTTACGACAAAACTGCACGGACTACCCTCAGAAGGCCTTCGTTTATCCCCCTGGAGCCGGATGGATTATTTTTGTGAAGGATGCATGCACATTTTGCGACTTGAAGCAGCTGGACCCCATAGCTTCACATTATAACCACTGAAAGATCTAAGACATTTTCTAAAATAACTGAAAATGTGTTCGTCTGAAAAAAGATTGACATATGCATCTCGAACGGCTTGAGGGTGAGTAAATCATGGCTTAAATATCATTTTTGGGCGAACTATCCCTTTAAAAATGCACCGATGTATTGACCAAAAAATTTGTACATTTTCACGCCATTATCCAATTGTTTAAAAACATCCGATGATTGTTATCCTGTCAGTCAAAAGAGGGCGGGAAAACACATCAAATTCGTGCTGTGTGTAAAGATGTCTCCTGTGTGGAATTAATATGAATTGAGTGACAATGACAACAAAACTGCGGTTTGTAAGTACTGCCCTGCTAAAATTTCGCGAGGTGGATCTTTTAACAAAACTAATTTCACTACTTCACACCTTAGAAGCCAACATGCCAAGACTATTTAAGTCTACTATTAGACTATTTATATGGCTACTTGGGGAGAACAAGTATTTGATACACTGCCGATTTTGCAGGTTTTCCTACTTACAAAGCATGTAGAGGTCTGTAATTTTTATCATAGGTACACTTCAACTGTGAGAGACGGAATCTAAAAATCCAGAAAATCACATTGTATGATTTTTAAATAATTAATTTGCATTTTATTGCATGACATAAGTATTTGATCACCTACCAACCAGTAAGAATTACGGCTCTCTCAGACCTGTTAGTTTTTCTTTAAGAAGCTCCACTCATTACTTGTATTAACTGTACCTGTTTGAACTCGTTACCTGTATAAAAGACACCTGTCCACACAGTCAATCAAACAGACTCCAACCTCTCCACAATGGCCAAGACCAGAGAGCTGTGTAAGGACATCAGGGATAAAATTGTAGACCTGCACAAGGCTGGGATGGGCTACGGGACAATAGGCAAGCAGCTTGGTGAGAAGGCAACAACTGTTGGCGCAATTATTAGAAAATGGAAGAAGTTCAAGATGACAGTCAATCTCCCTCGGTCTGGGGCACCATGCAAGATCTCACCTCGTGGGGCATCAATGATCATGAGGAAGGTGAGGGATCAACCCAGAAATGAAAGCTTTAGCATAAGTTCTGCCGGGAAGACTCAATTGTTACGTCACTTTACCTTCTCATCTATCCAATCACATTCTTATACTCGTGGTATAAAAGATTGGTACATACACACGTTTGAGTTTGCAGATGTTGACGCTTCCATCCTCCCCACCACCTCCAAGACGAATCCTTCCCTCCATCCTCCCCACCACCACCACCAGGATGGTCCCTTCCCATACCTCACAGGGGGTCGGCTGCGCCCCTGCCTTTGTCTTCAGGCAGGATATGCAGAGTCCGGACCCTCAGATTGCGAGATACGGACGGGGCCTACGCCAAATAACTTTATTGCTTGCTGGGCTGTTAATAAATGTATAATTGTTACAGTATTTATTCTCCCAAGTCTTTCTGGTAGAACTACACGGCAGGACCTGGTCAATGACCTGAAGAGAGCTGGGACCACAGTCTCAAAGAAAACCATTAGTAACACACTACGCCGTCATTGATTAAAATCCTGCAGTGCACGCAAGGTCCCTCTGCTCAAGCCAGCACATGTCCAGGCCCGTCTGAAGTTTGCCAATAACCATCTGGATGATCCAGAGGAGGAATGGGAGAAGGTCATGTGGTCTGATGAGACAAAAATAGAGCTTTTTGATCTAAACTCCACTCGCCGTGTTTGGAGGAAGAAGAAGGCCGAGTACAACCCCAAGAACACCATCCCAACCGTGAAGCATGGCGGTGGAAACATCATTCTTTGTGGATGCTTTTCTGCAAATGGGACAGGATGACTGCACCGTATTGAGGGGAGGATGGATGGGGCCATGTATCGCGAGATCTTGGCCAACAACCTCCTTCCCTCAGTAAGAGCATTGAAGATGGGTCGTGGCTGGGTCTTCCAGCATGACAACGACCCGAAACACACAGCCAGGGCAACTAAGGAGTGACTCCGTAAGAAGCATCTCAAGGTCCTGGAGTGGCCTAGCCAGTCTCTAGACCTGAACCCAATAGAAAATCTTTGGAGGGAGCTGAAAGTCTGTATTGCCCAGCGACAGCCCCGAAACCTGAAGGATCTGGAGGAGTGGGCCAAAATCCCTGCTGCAGTGTGTGCAAACCTGGTCAAGAACTACAGGAAACGTATAATCTCTGTAATTGCAAACAAAGGTTTCTATACCAAATATTTATTTCTGCTTTTCTGGTGTATCAAATACTTATGTCATGCAATAAAATGCAAATTAATTACTTATAAATCATACAATGTGATTTTCTGGATTTTCTGATTTTCCGTCACTCACAGTTGAAGAGTACCTATGATAAAAATTACAAACTTCTACATGCTTTGTAAGTTGGAAAACCTGCAAAATCGGCAGTGTATAAAATACTTGTTCTCCCCACTGTATATGTCACAGTGTCTGGTTTGTGTTTCCCCGGGTGTCCACTAGAGGTCTCTTCCCCATACTGTCACCATTACTTCTGGAACTGCATTTCCCACAATCCCTGTCTGGACTCATCACTTTTCATTGCACTCAGCTGTTCCCTATCACATTGTTAGTTTCTGTGTATATATACCCTGTCTGGTTAGTGTTTGTCATGGAGTCGTTGTTTAATGTCACTGCACTTCTGAAGTCTGTTTCTTGCCTGTTATCGGTTTGTTTCTCGTGTTTGGATTGATTATATGGATTTTGACCCCTGCCTGGATGACTATGATTTGGATTACTTTATTAAATACTGCTTTTGGATCTACTTCTCCCGTGTGTGTTCCGTGACTAACTATATATATATATATATATATATATATATATAGTGTCACGGAACACACACAGGATTTTTTTTTTTTTACATATTGTCAGTTTGTGGCACATCTGTTTTTGAGTGGCATGTGAATGCTTTGTAATTCCAGAGGTT
Source organism: Abramis brama (assembly GCF_963993115.1). Taxonomy (NCBI): domain Eukaryota; kingdom Metazoa; phylum Chordata; class Actinopteri; order Cypriniformes; family Leuciscidae; genus Abramis; species Abramis brama. Next base: position 30,555,780 of record NC_139969.1, on the reverse strand, counting down.
ATTTATTTATGTCAGTAAAGCTGCTCAACTCATCTGTCACTACTGGAGGTGTCACAACATACGGTGACATGTTTCGCAACTCAATGTCAGTGTCAGTGTTTCACGACAATGTCAGTGACACTATTCCCTGGCACATGCCAATGAAGACCGGATGTGCCACAAAGCATAGCGACGTGTGCCACTGGCTTCTGTGTGTCAGGTGCCATGTCACTTAATGTTAAAAGTGCCTCTCTTTAATGCTCAATGATGAGGCAGAAATGCTTTCGTTTGTGAAAGATTTACCCCACATACACTTATTTATTTGAGGGAAATCCTGATTGATTGTGAGCTGAACATGATGCTTTTCATATCCAGTTAATGTTAATATGAGTTAATATCATCAAAAACATTTATATTAAAAATGACCAGTTTGATGTTCAAAGATAAAGCAGAAATGCTTGTTTGTGAAGAAAGATTTTCCCCACACACTTATTTGAGGGAAAGGCTTTATGTTAGCAGAACATGATGCTTTTTTATATTATATTTTATTAACAAAGTTCGGGAAAAGCATGTTCAGATAATTAAACTAATTGTCATGGGAAGAGCTCATCCAGGCAACTCAGTTAACATCAGGAGGTATATATACACCAGTTTTTACTGCTGTTCTATGACAGTTTTCCAGCATCCCTTCACCACTCCATCTCTTCACTTACTAGTCCTATCCCAAACCTGGGATGGGGGAGTTCTCTGGGTTCGGGCCAAACCCCGAGCTCGGAGCCCTCCCCTCAAACAGCACGCCAAATATGCATATCCTTTGCTTTATCTAATTATATGTAAGTGTGAACTCGTGAAATCCTGTTAATGTTAATATGAGTTAATATCATCAAAAAAGTTTACATTATTATCAGTTCAATGCTTTTGTTTGTGGTGAGTGAATGTGAGCCTAACAGGAAGTTTTTTTTTTTTTTGAGAATTCATTCAATGTTAATATGAATTAACATTCAATCTTAATTTAACTTCAGATTTTAGTTAGTGTTTTAATGTTAATTTGAGTAAAGTATTTTCTGTTTATGAGACCAGTAACTGTGAAACAACTTGTTGAAATGGAGAGAATAAAGTTTTTATTTGAATTTATTTCAGAATTGTGGAATTAATTACTATTAATTTAAAAGAAGGCATAAAAGTCAGAGTCACCAAACTATCAGTATCGATATCGGCCGATATCACTCTGAATAATCGGCTATCGGCTGAGAAATTTAGTATCTCTACTAACTATTTTAAGGTTTTGTATGAATTTTGTGTGATGCGATTCATACGTGAATGTACGAATTTTAGAAAAAAAAAAGAAAGAAAAAAAACACCGAGCCCCTAACCCCACCACTGAACCTAACTGTCTGTCGGGCGTAAACACATCCCACTGCGCAATGTTTCGTCAGAGTGACGTAATTTTCATGTAATTTTTGGATGTCCAAATTCGGTCCATTGAAGGGGTTGTTTTGTGAAGCCAGGCGACGTCTTTTTTCGACGTCTTCCGCTCGTCTAATGTTGACGTCCGTCCACAAAAGTTCGTTTGTGGGAAGAAGGAAGGAGACGGGGTCGGCTTGCTGTGGATCGTGTGTTTTATTATATAAGTCTTTTCCAAACAATAATCGCGCTCAGTGCGCTCTCTCACACACACTCAACAAAACAGCGACTTCTTTAGGATTCTCCTCGTGAGACCACAGACACACTTACTCGCTGCACTCCCCCCGCCACAACGCTTTTATCCAAAGTGACTTACATTGCATTACACATTTACATTCCTATCAATTCTTGCTTTCCCTGGGAATCGAACACATGATTTTGACATTGCAAGCACCAACACTCTACTGTTTGAGCTACAGCATCACATCTTTGTACACATCTTTGTCAAATAGAGTTTTTGGAAAATGATCTTAAATAATTATAAATAATCTGTATTCATATGTATTAATCATGTTGATAATAACAATGTTGATATTTGTAAATAAAAAAATATTCATGTAAATTTCCTGCACCTGTCATAGACGTCCAAATGACGTCCAAAAAAATGACCCAGTTCAAAGGTCCAATGTTGAACGTCAATATGACGTCCAAGTTGGGTCATGGTTGGACGTCCAAATAGTGGACCTAGTTTGGACATCGAATAGATGTCCAGAATTGGTCATGGACCGACGGACCCAATATAGACATGATCTGCTGCAGGTCTATCTGACGTCCAATGTTTAGTGGGATTGTCCAAAAACTTACGAATTAGATTGTACAAACTCATACTGTATGAATTAGCCATCAGTTCACCAAAACGTTAGTTAAGAACTGCCATAAGAATGTGTTGAGTTACTTGTTTCATTCCTGAATGAATCGCCATTTTGAATAAATTGTTTGAATAAAAGATTCAATAACTTACTCATAAAGACAGCCACTTATCACCACCTACTGACAAAACGATGTAACCTCCAGAAAGAGTCCCTGAAAAATCCCTACTATGGAGTCTGTCTGAAATGGTCAAAAACAGACATGCGGAGTGATACTCAGACACACACCTATTATTAGTCACAGGTGAGTGACATACATGTCATTCTAACACAACAGCATTTTATAGAGAGTGGGTGTGCAGCTTCCACCTGGATTACGCAATGGCAGTCATAATGCAGCACACACCAACTGCCAGTATAGAGGGACATAATGATGCAGCCAGTTCATAGAAGGGGGCTTGTTAAGATGCCATGAGTGATAGAGGCCTACTCGTTTAATGACCACAGAGTGAGCAGCAACCTTATAGTTTTCCCAATAACCAGGTACTGGATATGTTCAGCTCTGCTAAGCTTCATTGGGTAAACACAGAAGAGAGCTGCAGGCTAATGGCTGCTAGCCAAACACTGCATATAATATACTGCCTTATGGAAGTAAGCTTATGGAAACCCATACCAATTTTTGACTTCCCATGCAAGTTAGTGAATTATAGCTACATCTGTACATGTTTTTCATCAGTTCTGGCTAACACCAGCATTTCACTTTTCAGACAGTCTGCTGATTTGACATGCATTTGGCCAAATTGTCCTTGTGGAAAAAAAGTGCTCTTAATTGTATTAAATGTGCACTTGTAGTGTACTTCAAATCTTAAAATTATAATTTATAAAAATCTGTAAGCTACAGTATAGCCTATCTCCAGTATACTGCAGATAATATAATTTGCAAAAAAAAAAAAAAAGCAACTTAAGTCCCAAAGTATACTTTGGCGGCATTTTTCATCAGGAGGGTCCACGGACATCCGCACTTGTGCATCCCAATGTATCAGCTCATATGAAATCACCAACTTTTCAAAGTAGTTACTGCACGGTTTCTCATGAGACCGGTTTGGAACCATGTCAGATTAATCGTACATTTTCATAGAAAATGTCATTTTGAATTTTTCATTTCAAATTGTACAAATTCATAGGAAATCGCTAACCGGTAAAGTATGTGTTGTCTCATTATTATAGGGTTGGAACCATGTCAGATTAATACTTACATAAAAACTTTGTAAAGAACTATCCACTAAAGAGGATTCCAAATGATTCACTTTAAGTGCTCTTCTCAGCACTGGGTTAGCATTTTGGGTTTGTGCTAAAGAGTGTTTCATTAATGCACGATGAGTGACATTTTATTTAAAATTCATACAGTTTGAGCATAAATATTTGAGAGTGAGAGTGTGTTTGAGCACACTATGTCAGGATAACTGCACTCAGGACGTGCAGAATTCCGCTTGAGCTGGTCATTTCACAGTCTGTACCCAAGACCCCTTTAAGTTCTGCAGGACAGATTCAGGAACCAGTGTTGAATGATACGTGTATTAGTTTCTTTTTAAAGGTTTTTTCAGTGTCTTGAAATTTTGCTCTAAAACATTAATGCTGGTGTCAGCATACTCGACAAAAACACCAGCGCAATCGGGTCAATTGCGGCTGTTTGTTGGCTCACTCGGTCGTGTTCTAGCAGAAAGTGCTAAAATTGAGTCAGCTCTGGCCCAGAAATGGTTGCCAGATTTGGCTAGGCTTTGGATGTGCGGATTTGGCCTGATTTGTGCTGAGACATGGCACATTTAGCCACATTACGGATCAAAAGGGCCAGTCTGATTTCGGGTGAGATATGGCCATACAGACCCGGGCCAGTTTAGGTTGAGTGCTGGGGGTGGGTCTCCTTTTAAAATGTGGTAAATTGTATGTAGCAGTTACCCTCAAACTTAAACATAATATCCTTTCCCTGTCAATGTTGTTATTTATTTGAGCATTTTTTAATTTTTTTTATTCCAATTAAATTTGTTCCTTTTTTTTCCCCCACATTCTCTTTTTTTCTTAACTAACTAAATTTGTCAATTAATGATATAATGAAATAAGCTGCGACATCTGGTGACAACACCTGGCAGGCTTTTTGGTGGTGAGTAAACCTTTGATAATCTAACATATAATATAATTTGAATAAACCGTTCTACACACTGAAGTAATGTTTATATATAATGAAGCTAGCATCAGTTGGCTGACATAGTGCTAGAATTTAGTCCAACCCTAATTAAACACACCTGAATCAGCTTATCAAAGTCTCCAGGATTACTAAAAACGTCCAGGCAGGTGGTTTGGAGCTTGTTTACACTCTGCAGGACACCAGCTACTAAACTAACCAATGTGAAGTCTTAGTTTTCGAATAAATTCATAAACGTTCTTATTGCTTCGTCTGTAGCCAGAACATGACATGCTTTTTATTTCACCACTGAAGCAATCTATTAATCGACAGTAATGATGTGTATGGGAAGGAGCACATATGGATGTTATGGGGTAATTAATGGGGTAGTAGGTGGGGATGCCATGAAAAAAAAACAGGGTGTAAGGGTCAAACTCAGGGGTGGCGTTTGCGTATGGCAGAGTATGGCAGTTGCCATACCCTAGCAGAGTTCAGATAAAACATCAGCTAATGATGATGCTCGTTAAAGATTTTAGGAGGGCTTTAACCCCCCTAAATTTCCACCCAGCCCACCTAAAAATTTGCTATTAACTGTACACGAATTCGTGATCGCCTCAGTCACCTTTAAAAGTCATATGAACACGGTTCCTCCCAGTATTATCTCCGCAGCGTCAGCGTCAGAACAAAAGCAGAGGACAACGTGTGTGCTTTTATTGATAGATCGTTATGATATATATGCATCTGTGTAGTTCTGTTTGTCATAAATGCAGTTTACATAATATGATGCTGTAGCAATTCAACACGGTTTCCCACTGTAAAATCTGGGCTTATTTATTTATTTATGAAATTCCTTTCATCCAAACGGCATGAGACTTTGTGACTTTTCCTACTCTTGCTATACTTCATACTTCAGTGCAATACAATTGATTAATATATATATATATATATATATATATATATATATATATAATTATACTATTAATTTGATAATAAATCCAAAGGCAAAACACGCGATAAGTGACCATTCACGATGAGCGCTGCTATTATGATCTTAACGCCGACTTCTCTGATTGGATCCCACTTCAGAAAAAAACAACGTGTTTTTATTATTATTTTAACAACATCGAAAACACAATGGCAGATTTAAAATGAACACATACATGTATACATTATTGCAAAAGTATTTTTATAAAAATAATTGTGTGGAGTGAGTGTGCGCAGCCGCAGTTTATTGCATCACTTTATCGTGCGTCTTTTTGATTAGCTGTCAGATACTGAGTAAAAATGAAAAGAAACAGGCCTGTTCAGTCTTCCCTGGATGTATTTTTAACGAAGAAATTAAATAATAGCAAACAGAAGAATGGAAGCAGCAAAAAAATAAAAAATAAAAATAGGACTGTATAGTGATGTCAGCAAAACGTTACACTTAACAACGCAATAACACTATTTTTTTTTTTTTTTTGGAAGTAGATGCCTTCTTAAAGGGGTCATCGGATGCAAAATTCACTTTTATATGATGTTTGCATATAAATGTGTCTTTGCAGTGTGTGGACACAACCACTATATAATGAAGAAAATCCATTCACTCTTTTTTTTTTATCCTCAAAAAGCCTAAACACTCTCAATAATCAAGCCGTTTGCATTTTCTGAGCAATATGATGTCATATTGCTCATGCTCTGCCCACAACCACTGATGGACTGGCCTGTATTAGCATATTTCCACCCTCAGCCATTTGTATTCCATCTGCCAAGGCAGCACTTTACTTGTCTTGTGTCGACACGCCCCATGGAAGAGAGGGGTGGGGTGAGCAGTTGCTCATTATCATTTAAAGAGACATGCACCGAAACGGGTCGCTGTAAACAGAGCTGTTTTTGAGGAGGTAAAGAGGGTGTTGTTTTACACAACCATTGAGGAATTTTAACCAAAGTATGTTACACACTTTACATGAAGACCCTAAAGAATCATACCAACTTGTGGAAAATGGGCATCCGATGACCCTTTAAGGATTTTAGGGCACCAATGTAATTTTCTGGAAAAACAAATGATTTAAAGCTCTGTTTTATATATAAAAACTGGAAGAAATCTTTAATACACATTTCAGAAGTTGTACTGAGTTCAGTACCCAGTCTCGGACCAGTGCCAGCTAAGTGTACCATTTTTGTTGGTGTGATTGTGGCCCATTGCCAGCACTGTCGGCACAGTTTTAGTACCCAGACTCGGGCCATTACCAAGTAAGTGTTCAATTCTTGTCTGCGTGATTGTGGTCCAATGATGGCAGTTTTGGCAGCCAGACATGGGCCAGTGTATTTGGGCCGATTCTGGGGCGTCATTCATCGAGTCCATCCCGAGTCTGGCAACCGGGCCAAGTTATTTCTTCCCGCCTACTGGATCTGGGTCTTTATCATGCCGAACTGTTTTGGCTACCTGGGCAATTGATCTCCTTTAGAAACACACACATACTTTCATCAGACAGTGTTCAGCTGACATGACAATGAGGAGCAAATGTGACTTCAAGGACATGCGCATATAGAGGCACAGACTGTGTCTGTTGTAAAATAAATGTTGTTTTATTAACAAAGTTTGGGAGGAGTGCTCTGGTTTCAAGCTAAATTCTGAGCTCGGAGCCCTTTTCTTTGGACAGCAATTTAAATATGCATATTTTATACTATATCTGATTAAATGTGTGAACTTGTGAAAATTGCCTATGTAAATGAGATGTTCTGTGTCTTCAGGGTTTGAAATGTATCAACCTTGGTTCATCAAACTTGAGATCCTTGAGGAATTTTTACATAACGTGAAAAAAAAAAAAAAAAAAGCACTGACAAGTATTTTTTCCACACAAAAAGTTCTTTCAACTATAGACACTTTTTTGTGTTTTTCTCATTTCTTTTTTTAACTGAAGTATATTTTGTGTTCTGGACATCCACGGCATAACAGTGGATTATTTAACAAGGAAAGCTCACAGAAAAGTAAAAATGGCTTTCAAATAGTACTTTTAAAAGAAACTTTTAAAAATTAAGTGTATTATGACATAGCCCTGGACCCACAATTACATAACAAATTAAAGTATAAAAGTGTATGTGTGTAGCTGAGAATGGCAAAGGACTGAAAGGTGCTTGTTGTCACAGAGGGGGTTGAGTTGATCTAGGTGTGTCGGTTAGAGAAGGAATCAAGTTAAACAGATAATATCAGATAATATCAGTCTTTAAATGCAATATATTTAAAGTGCACCTAAAGTATACTTGCAATAGTTCTACTTTAGCACAATCAAATATACTTAACTATATGTTGGACCTCAGCACTATAGTAGAAAATAATATGTTCCAATTTAGCAGACTTAATTTAGCATATTAATCAGTATATTATTTTTGAATACCAACAGTACAGTTGTAGGGTATTTATATTAAGTACACACATATGTAAATGTATTCGTAGTATACTTAGCATAAAATAAATGTATTTCAAATACATTTCAGTATTTATTTGATTATTTTACTAGGGTAACACTGGTTCCTAGTGAAGAAACGAGATGGTGCGTCATAACGTTGATGCTTTGGGAACGCCCCCAGGCGTCACACATGTGACCGGTGTCTGGAGCATGTGTGGAAAAACACCAATTGGTTGGCAGTGAGTATAAAAGGTTGCCTGCCTTAGACGTCATCAGCTTACTGTCTGAAGGTGATGCGCAGGTATGCCTGAAGCATGGCAATGAGACGCAGCATCTCATTCCCTCTCAGGGAACCAGGGTTACATTCATAACCCAGATGTTCCCTTTCGAGGGGACTCAACACTGTGCCATCATAACTTTGACGCTTTGGGAACGTCAATATCCACTTTGCAATGCTGAGCAAGTGCCTGATACACTAAGTTGTGAAGATATGAAAGATTTAGCGTAAGTTCTGCCAGGAAGACTCAATCAGCGCGTCATGTATTACCTCACTTCTAACCAATCATGTGCTAACACTCGCAGTATAAAAGATTGGTACTTACATTTGTCTGAGTTCGCAGATGCTGACGCTGCCAATTACCTCCATCCTCCCCAACCACCACCAAGATGGTACCTTCCCCTTCATCCTCCCCACTACCACCAGGATGGTCCCTTCCTTTACCTCCAGGGGGTCGGCTGCGCCCCTGCCTTCATCTTCAGGCAGGATATGCAGCTTCCGCTACCCTCGCATTGCGCGCTAAGGACGGGACCTACGCCAAAGAACTTTATAAATTTATGCTTGCTGGGCTGTTAATAAATATACGCTTGTTATATCAATTTATCTCCCAAGTCTTTCTGGTAGAAATGCACAATCATAGTGAGCTAGCACTTATCACTCAAGGGACTTACACCGGAATTTAATGTCAAAGTCTATTCAAGTGCACCTCAGCTTTAGTGAAGATGACAGAGAGTGAGGCGCCACAGCGCAACCTTAATACTCTGTCTTCATACTCCTCACAACCCTTTAGGAAACGTGTTACATAGATCCACTATGACCCCATCACCTCCAAGCCAAACTGGAAGGGAGACATATGAGGAGTGGGGGTATTTTCCCAGTCTTCCTAATCTGTACAAGCCTAATGTAACACTAATGAGCGGATGGTATTCAGCCATTTGTTCCATGTTAATGAATCCTGACTCTCTAACACATTCCTGCATTCAAAGACCAGAACTTGAGTAAACAAGGACCTTCGTTTTACAACCAATCCAACGTAACTCACCATTTGGGCGCCACGATGTCGGCAGCCTCCCATGGCGTGGTGACATTTATTACACCTTAGAGAGCGTCTCCAGAGACACGCGCGTGAGCCTCAAAGGAGAACGAAACACCCGTCAACCCCCCCCCCCCCCCCCCCCCGCGACACGACGTAACATTCCACGCAAACACACCAACACACGAGCATTTCTGTCTCGCACATGAACCTTTTTGATAAAACTACCTCTAAATGTATTAAATGTTACTCTTTTTGTGCTTAGATGTCTTCACATGGCATAGTGGAATAGCTATAATGTTTACTGTGTGTTTAATCAAACTTTATATGCACGTAGTTAGGAACAATCCTGTATCTCTGTATCCCTGACTCGCAAAATTATAGTTTGTGGTGTCGTTATAATCGTAAAAACCCGACTGTGTCGAATCTCAACGACAAATTACAAAAAGATGCATTGTTTCAGAAGTACAATCTTTCTGAGGATAAATGTTCAATTTCGTCATCGCCATAAATTAGACCAGTGGGCGGTAATCAGCAGACAAAGAGGATTTTTCCAGCCTCTGTTTCTCACAATTCATTGGTTAATATGGTGAGATAGGTGTAAACCTACCTTGCCATAAAGACAAGGGAAAACCCTTGCTCTTGGCATTCCGCCAGAGAAAGAGAGGGTCTTCATCTTCACGACAGGACTTCCCAAGAAGTCTCTCCGTTTGTTTTTCTTTACTTTTCGTTTCATCTTAGTTTTTCTTTATTTCCTTCTGATATTTGACTTCGTTCAATTGTCTTCGCGAGCCAAACGAACTTAATCATCTTTTGGCAAAGTTTACATTCGTGTTAACCGTCAAGTTCACGCATCACCTGCTCCTGAAAGGACTCCGGAAGCTGCGCCAACGGACAATTTGAACTCAGCTATACACAAGAGCCAGATCAAAGCAAGTTCTTATATCGCAATCTAAAAATGCTGTTTAAGGTTGTCTAGGCTATTCTTGCGGAATTATCCAATGACTTGGGGTCTCTTGCAAAGTTAACTGTTTGAAAATTGTCACTCTGAGATTTGCTTTCACTCTCTCTCTCTTGCTCTTTCTCTCTCTCTATCTCATTACTATTCGTTGTTCGATTATCTTGTTTAAATTGTACTGTTTGTTTTGCTATATACTCATATTTACTCTGTGTGAATTGTAGTTATGTACTCTTTAGTCTGTTTTTATTAAATCCAATAATCTGCTTGAATTGAACCTGTTTTATTGCTCACCAAAATCGAAGTCCCTGAATCGTAGGCTATGATCTAAGCTACAAAGCGTTGTTTTCATGTTACTATTTCAGTAATCTAAATTGTACAAACACAGGAAATATTGTTTTCCTGATCAGAAGATTAATATTTCTTGGAGTTTGTAAGAAGGGTACCTTTATTGATACTTGATAAGGAAGTCTAGCATCCAGTTCGCGGGGCGAACGGATTGTTCAGATAACTGAAATTAATTCTGGTAAAGGTTACCCTTAAATTATTAAATATTCCCTCTTTGGATAATTTAATATTTGTAAGCGATAAGCAAATCATATTCATAGACTCATGAATATTCACTTCATTTGAGTTAATTATTCACCAGAAAGCGATTGTCGCTACACTAAGGTATATAAACGCTTCCCTTTTTATCACCTCCAGGCCCAAACTGGAGGGGCGACAGATGAGGCAGCGGGATGCCAGTGGTGGTATTGCCCAGTCTACCTAACCTGTACCAGCCCTAAAAAGACAGCTTACCAAGGAGGCTTAGAGAGAGCCATACAACTCTGTATTTCTATGACTGGTCTATGACTGGAAAAATAATAGAGTCGTTGCAAAAGTAACGATACATAGCTTAGGCTACATGTCGCATTAAACTGGAAGATTTTAGAATGTTAGGCATTCTAAACTTTTGAATAAGAAATAATATCAAGTCGTCAAAATACAACTCGTCAAAACTCTTTTTTTTTATTGTTTTTTTTTAAGCGCTGCTTACATATTCTTTCACGCGCACCATAGACGCGCGTGCACACACACAATATGACATCACACTCTGTGCATATGTTTTAAGACATAATTTAACATATACATAGTTCTAACACTTTTTAAATAGCGCACTTAAAGTGTTTATTACAAATAAATTACTAAATGCTTAAAATTAATAAAAGTAAATGAACAAAAATTTGCGCTACATATTTAAACTTGTGAATGCCCCCCATTTACACCTGAACACCCCCCTTTCAAAAATCTTGCTTCCAACGCCCCCCGTTGTTCTCTGAACGCCCCCTGGGGGGGCGGTACCGCCCCCGTTGAGAACCACTTGACTCTAGACAGAGCTCTGGGGATTGGAGGCCTCAGCATGACAACCCTCTAGAGCGAGAGAAGGCCTGTGTATGTTCTATCCTAAAGACAGCTTACTAAGGATGCTCACAGAGAGCCATTCACACTTGATTTCACTGTCTAGACAGAGCTCTGGGGAGCGGAGGCCTCAGCATGATGGCCCAATGAGAGGAGGCCTATCTATGCTCTACCCCAAAGCCACATTGGGGAGACAACAACTGATGAAGTGGGATGCTAGAAGAGGAATTGCCCATCTTATTTTAGCTATGTCTGTGAACCCTTCTTATGCAAATATGAAAGGAGCATACACTTTTATCTCAGTATTATCAAGGAGAAGCGGCATGTGAGAAAGTGGGAAGCGGAACTGCCCATCTTTCCTCGCCAATTCCAGCCAATGCACAACTATAAACACAGAAAGAGCATTTTGCTATTACTTTCAAATTCACAACCCTGGGGAGACAATAGCTGATGAAGTGGGACGCGAGAATCTAAATAGCCCATCTTCCTTCGGCTATTTCTAAAAACCCTCCATATGCGGATATGAAATGAGCATACACTTCTATATCCGCATCTATTAAAGAGAAGCGGCATGTAAGGAAATGAGACATGCAAAGTCCTCACCTATGCCAGCCAGCGCACAACTATAAACACAGAAAGAGTATACTTCCAAATTCGCCTGCAGGGGAGACAACAGCTGATGAAGTACGGGTGCCGAGAAGCGAAATTTCAGCTGGCAACCTTTCCTATGCGAATATGAATGGAGCATCCACTTTTATCTCCGTATTTATAAAGGAGAAATGGCATGAGAAGCAGAATAGCCCATCTTTCTTCGACAATGCCAACCAGTGCACACTATAAACATAGAAAGAGCATGCTACCTTAGGGGCTTTCGCACCGGGTAGTTCTAGGAACTTAGTTATAGGAACTAGCCACCAGGGTGGTTCCCCGAGAACTTACGGTTCATTTTCCTGTTTGCATTCGCACCGCCAGTAGGAAATTTGAACTGGCGTAAGTTGCGCTTGTTGTTGTGACTTTTATTTTGACGGCGCAGCGGACCTTTATTTTGACGGCGCTGAGAAGATCCATTCTCCTTGTTCATTGGTTTATGATCTGTCTAACAGTCCTGTCTAAAGTCCTGGCTTGGTCCCCTCAAAGTTGCGCTGGATTTTCTCCTTAGTGTAAAGGTTAAGAGGTCCATCTATCACTGTTTTCCATGTTCGTAGAGTTAGTTTCTGGAGTAAATATATAGGCTATAATCTGTGTGTTTACATAGCTTCTTTTTTTTAAATGGCGGGTGATGGTGTTTCGCATGTGTTCGGCCAATCAGCGTACTCTAACATCACTGGTATTTCCTATACTGTTGGTTTAGACCCTACTCTGAAGTAGGAGCTAAATTAGTTCCTCCAAAAGGAGTTCCTAGAACTAAAATCATTCCTAATTCCTGCGTTGTGATCACGCCAAAGTCCGGGTACTTCCGCCAATAGTTCTAGGAACTATGAAAAGGTTCCTCCGGTGCAAAAGCCCCATATTTCTTCCGAATTCGCAACACTGGGGAGACAATAGCTGATGAAGTGGGACGAGAGAAGCGGAATAACCCATCTTCCTTCATGTCTAACCAACCCTTCACATGCGAATATGAAAGGAGCATACACTCATATATCCATATATATTAATCCAGAAAAACAGCATATAAGTGTTAATCAAGGTTCTGCTAGAGGAGCGAGTGAACAGAACCTTGCTCTAATGAGAAGACTGAAAAGGTCAACAGAGCTGAGAAAAGCTTTATCTGCTCCTAAACAGAGGTACAGAGTCTGCTGTAAATATACCTCTTGTCTTGTTAATTGAGTTGATTAACTGGATGTGCTCCTCCTGTTTTGATTAGGTTAATTATCTGAACGTGCTCCTCCCACTTAGAAAGAGCTCCCAAAAGAGCTGATGACATCTAAGGCAGGCACCCTTTTAAGGTCAATTTACACTGCTCCGACAGTCACCAGATTACAGCACGTCACTTCTCAGACATTCTAAATCCGATTCAGTGTGTTCAATCTGCGAAATCAAAGCTCCGTCAGACGCCAACAGACTCTAACAGGGGTAAGACACTGATCTGATAAAACCAGACAAAGTGCCTGTTGCCGTCTGTCGAGGCGGTGTGAATTAGCCTTTATACTCAAGGGTGCTCTATGTGACGCCATAGGGATGCCATCTGCCAATCAGTTGGCATGTTTCCACACATGCTTCAGACACAGGTCATGTCTGGGGGTGTTCCCAAAGCATCAACGTTATGATGCAGCATTGAGTTCCCTCAAAAGGCAAACACACGTAGCGGCTAAACGCAAGTGCACAACGCTGTGGAGCACTCCAGATAAATGCTCTGCATTCCGCCAAAATAAAGTCCCAGAGATCGGGAGGAAAGTGTGCATCTGCGTCATACATTTTTTTTATTGTCTATTATTAAGGGCCTTTCGCAAATGTGTGTTAAGAGAGTCAGTTTAAATTGTACACAGTCAAAAGTACACAGATCTCTTTATATTCACTAACAGACTCTAAATATGTAGAGATCTCTCATGATAAATGTAAATGGGTCACCATTTAAAAATAAATAATGAAAGGATTTCAGAACTTGAAGTACACAAGGATAAATTAGCTTCCATTATGCTTTTTCGAAAAGTACATTAAATGAGTAATATAGCTGTGAATGTAAAAGGTCTGTGTATCAAGTGCTGACCGAGTCTCCAGAGTAGAAATTCAGATATGGTAATAGGCTTTTTGTTTCCGACACGTGCTGTAAGCGGTAGACCAACAACAACAAACTTGGCCGTCTGACCAATCAGAGCAGAGCAGGCTCTCTGAAAGGATGGGCTCTAAGAAATAAAAAAAATTTAAGTGTTTTTTACCTTGGATGCATGTAAACCTAGGAAACCCCCAAAACAAAACAGGAACCATTAAAATAGCATAATAAGGGTGCTTTAATAGCCATTCATTGCCAAAGCAAAGGGACTGAAGAGCCATGAGAGCAGTAAAACTATTTTCAGCAAGGTCTGGCTGAGGAAACATCAATATTTAAAGGATTACACCGTGGCAAAAAATAAAACAACAGAAACTGCCATGTCTTTGACCTAAAGAATACTAAACATATGAAAATAAACATAATGCACTCTGTACCAGAGGTGTACAAAGGTGTTCTGGGTGGTTTGACTGCAAAAATAAATAAATAAAATAATTTCATTATTTAGTATTTTTGTCTTGTTTTCCAGCAAAAAAAAAAAAAAACATTCTTAAATTAAGATACATGTACTTTACTTGAGAACCAAAATAACAATTTATTAAGTCTTGATTTGTGTCAAAATAGTTTATGCATAAAAAACAAAGAAAATAATATCTTCCAATGGGGTTGAAAAAAAAATACTTATAGAAGAAATAGAAATCGCACAGGTGCAATCATACAAGTACTTAGGAGTACACATATAGACAAATCTCTTACGTGGGATAAGCATGTTAATTGGGTGTGTGAAAGACTTCACCAGAGATTGTACTTTTTACAAAGATTGTGGTTTTAATATGGAGTTGATAGGAAAATTATGTTCCTTTTTTATCAGTCTGAACTAGAAAGTGTGATTAGATATGGTCTGTCCACGTGGTACGGTGATCTTTCTGTAAAATCAAAATCAAAGTTACTATATATTGTTCGAACTTCAATGAAAATGATTGGACTGAAAGACTAGTATTCAGACTCTGTACGAGCAATGCACACTAAATGAGGCAAAAAGGATTTTAAGCGACCCATCTCACGTACTCTACTGCTCTTATGAACTTTTACCATTTGGAAGAAGGTACAGAACTCTCCGCTATAAACGGAACTGGTTCAAAAACTCTTTTGTACCGGCTTCAATTAGACTGCTGAACATGAATTAGTGAAATTTATTTATTTTTATGTGTATGATGTGTATATTTTGTGTAATGTTTTAATGTAGGCTATCAGGTTTTGTCGAAATGCTGGTTATGGAGTCCATCACAAATTTCCCTACCAGGGACAATAAAGTATATTTCATTAATTCAAGATTTTTTTCTGACCCCATTTGCAGATATATTTTTCTTGTTTTAAGCAAAACCTCAATTATGATATATATATATATATATATATATATATATATATATATATAGGATGTTCTGGGCTGCGTTTCCCAAAAGCATTGTAAGCCTAAATTGATCGTATACAATTTCCAACAATGGTCTCAACGATCAACTTAGGCTTACAGTGCTTGCTTTTGGGAAACCCTGGATGGTTGCTTACAGGCCCTAATCTAAAGTGCCCACCCTCAAGTCTCTATGATTTTCTGGTGCCAAGATCTGATTCGAAAAATCATGGAAAATACTACATTTATACACCTAGGATAAATATCTTCTTTTTTCTTCAGCCTGTGCTAAAATGCCTAAAGTGTCTGTAACACCTTCTCTCTAGCTCTTGCTGTAAGCTCCAATCAGTCAAGATAACTTTTGTTTATTTTGCTCTCAATACTCAAAAACTCTCATCCTATGCTGTCCACGTAACCACGGAGTAAAGAGGAATGCGAAGTGCGAGAGAGGGGAAAGTTGCTTGCCGTTTATTTATTAATCGCACTGTGCAAATACAAAGCAGCCAGGCATCCGTTCACTGTCCACTGTAGACATGCCAATGGTTGGATCTGAGCAATATAAAATATGCATAAGCAGTGAAAGTGCCAGTCTACCAACAAGCTCTGGGTCTATCTCCACAAACCAACCACCCACACGCAGATGTCCGTCAAAACAGCAGAGCGGGTCAGTAGCTCTGTGGACTCATAATCCACATCAATATGCAGAGCGAGGGATGACCAATAAGAAGGATGTGTGAATTTATTTAGCGTCCTGTCTAATGGAGAAGAAAATAAGAGGACGTTACCCATGGCTCACACCATCCTCTGAGCTTGAAGAAATGCTGGGGGGCATATGGACAGGGTCACAGCTTCAGCTTATGTAAACTGCAGAAGAGCCAATTAAAACAGCTTTTTTGCTGTTGCTTTTATTTATGCATTCATGGATTTGCGTGTTCATGTATGAATATTATTCAGCTCCATTATTCCTTGAAAAGCTCATAACATCTGCAGGAAATGTTGAACACAGCGAATGCATTTTCAACAGAGCTCATTACTGCAACACATAGGCATGTTTACATCCAAGTGTGACGTCAGAAGACACGCCCATGTGCAAATACATTACATTCTCATGAGCGTGATTTTTTTTTTACCCAAAACAGTTCAGCGGAAACTCCGCCCTGCAGCCAATTCTTAAGATTTTATTGGTCATTTCAATCACAGTACTGATTGCCTACACCAAACCCTGATCCCTAAAACAGTCACTGTAACCTTAAAGGCCCACTGAAGTGCCTTGGAACGCGCAACTTTGTATGATGTGTTGACGTAATTTCCACTGAAACAGGAAGCTATTGAAGCTATCCCCCTTTTCAGATAGCCAATAGCGTTTAGTTTAACTCACAGACTGCAAGTCGTACTTGACAGCACCATGGAAGCGAATCCGAGCTCTGATGATACATTTTATAGTAGAGGTGTGAATAAATTCTAGCCATTTCATTCTTGACCAACGTACAGTTGGAAAACACATATTGCTCCGTGACGTGTCAGCGCATGTCGCTTTGGCCAGGTGGTATTTATAGCATAGGGGGCGGGAGTCGTGGGACGCTTTAGATTCTAGAGAGCATTTGATTGGACAGAAGATGTGATGAGAAGCTGAAGTCCGCGGTGATTTCATAAAAATCCGTGATCCATTTTAGCGGAAGTGAGAGGCTGTAAGTTTTGAAAGTTTATATCTCCTAAATGCGAATTTCGGCATTGTTTTGGAACACACCAGCTTATTCATAACCTTAAGGCTAACATATTCATAGCAAAAGCTAAAAAACTTTTTGATGTCAGGGGGCCTTTAACAAATGGAATTAGCTTCAGGGTGGGATTTCTGGTGAAGTGGTTTGGGAAAAAATAGTGCTTCCTCATTAACTTTGAAACAGGAAGAAGCATTGAGAAGACTTAACCCTCACACCTAATTAATTTTCATGTACTTCTTATATTTCTCTTTTTATGACGGACTGCACTGAAACCCACTCAAAACCTACCCTTACGCCTAAAAAAAACAGTTTTTTTTGTTTGTTTTTTAACAGGTTATGTTAAGAGATATCAAACCTAATTTGGACCAATCAGCTGTGAGCAAAGTGACACATGTCTGACACAGTCACTCCCCCAGTTTCTCTTCCTCCAAATTAAACGTCACTATATAGTAAAAGTTTTTAAAAGACAAAAACTGGCTTTTGGTGATGATTATTTATTATAATTATTTTATATGACTTATATATATATGATTTATAATTATTATACCATTAATCCATTACTCAAGAGCAATTTAAATGTAAAAAATATTTGTTGTGTATATTTTAAATGTATATAAATATATACAGATAATATGTAACCTAATGTAAATACACTTTAGAATCAATAGACAAAGTTTAGACTGTCATGTGCACACATGAACACAGGATCAAAGTCTGAGTTGACAGAGAAAGTTGATGGGACCAACAAAGCTTGATTGAATTATTTGGTTTTGTCAACTTGAAACTAATCCTGTAACCCTGAGTTTGTTCAACTACCATCATGGTATAGGCCCCTGGCTGTATACTTGCTTGTTTGTTTTTTAACAAGAGCAAGTTCTATTTTTGGCCAATTAAATTAATAAACCTCTGGCTGAAGGAAATGTATATTCACGCCTGTACAGTAGGAGGGTGCAGCTCAAACCTTTAACCTCAAACCATTCTGGATCACAGAAGAATAGGACAACACACTTTAGCAATAAAAACAAAAATTAAACATAAATGTGATGTTTAACTTAAGTCATTTTGCTTATTAGTATGATTGAATTGGATAATCAAAGATCTGCAGCAAAGACATTGGTTAATAAAGTGAGATTAAATACATAAAGTCTAAACGTTAAGACAAAGTATGTACAGACCAACGCTATCTCACGACCAATTTGTATGTATTTTACGAGGTGGCTAATTCATAGACAAATTGTACGAATTAGTATGTGTTACAAATGGTTGCAGCAATGGAAGAAGCAGGATCTAATTGCAGCAGTCTTTTATTAAACGAAATCAAAATCATTATGAAATGATAAGAACTGACAACGAACAAGACAGAACACAGGGTTTAAACAGACAGAAATGAAGAGCAAATTAACAAGACACATCTGAACTGAACTAACAATCAATCAAAATCTATAGAAACAAAAAGGCAGGGGGCGGAATAAGATAGAACTGAACTAATAAACAGATTAACAAAACAGAGACAGAAATCAAAACAAACTGACAATATGACTCGTAAGAATTCGTACAATTTGTCTAAACCCCAGTGACGGGTAGGTTTAGGGGCGGGGTCAGGGGTCAGTTCGTACGAATGCATAAGAATCGGGCAATTCGTAAAATATGTACGATTTAGCAAAAATCGCACGAGTGAGGTCGTGCGAATTAGCCACCTCGTAAAATACGTATGAATTGCTTTGAGATCGGCTTGTACAGACCGTATGCGTTAACATGATTTTAGTGTAAAATATTTTACTTAACTGAACAACTTCATAACCATGACAACAGAATGAATGCAAGTGCTTTCATAAAATTATAAGCTTTGCATTTCTACTTTTAAATCGTTCCAAAAAACTGGCCCCATTCAAGTGCCTCATCATAAGAAAATGAGGGATAATAAACAACATTATTTCACAAATGCTGCTGATTTAACTTGTGTTGAACCTAGAATATTCCTTCAAAGTAATAAATGCTCAACACTACTGGTGCCTATTGACAGTTTAATACCTCTGCTGAGGTGATATAAGAGTGGAATAAAGGTTTGATTGGGATAAAAGCTTATTTCAGTTTATAGTTGGTGCAGTTGATGCTAATGAAAACTTCTATATTTCTGCCTCATAAACAGCTATTATGTTTTCAAACAATCCAATGCCCCATGAAGGTCCCTGCAATCTGACTAAGTCCATGTATCAATGTCATCTTTCGTAGGCCTTTTTTTTTCTTTTGTGGACATGGTGTCTCGTTACCTAAAATACCTTGATTATCAGAGGGGCTCGTGTCCTTTGTGCACGTTGGGGAAAAAGGCTAGACTTTCCTGGAAACTCTTCCGACTCTGCGCTCACCAGATGTTCTCTTCCACACTAGATATTTCAGCCTGTTTGATCCCTGTGAGTGTGAGAATCCAAGAGGGAGAATATGAAAGGCGCAGATGCTATGTTTGAAATATCAAAGTGTAAATATCATTAATGATCTGATTTTAATGCCATTGCACATTCAGTTAAAGCTCTGCTACCTGAACTTGCAAAAAGGGATTCATTCCATGCTCTTCTAAAAGCACAAATGAGTGTGATATCGAAATCTCTTGATTACCATGGAAGTAATTTTGAGTGCTTATTAATTCTTCCGTAAATCAGTGTGTTAATTTTGAACTGTAAATTTTGAATGAACTTCTGCTTCATGTGTTACAGATGTTCATTTCTGTGGGTTTACTTTGTGTAATCACTCAACAGTCCCTTTCTGGGATCTTTGTGGAGTTTGCATGTAATCATATATAGTGCAAAAGTTAGTGTTCAGTTTCCTAGCTTTAAACAGTCTAAAAAAGTTAGGATAAGGAAAGATTGGAAATTAATGTACACATGGGTTTTAAGGTTTATAATCATGTAAGTGTAAAGGAGGCAAGCTAGTAAGAGCTATGCATGTAAACTGTCCCCTGTCCTCAAGAGGCACGCTGGCGACTGACATTAGAGACTGTGATCTTTAGCGTCCTTGTTAGAGAGTGCACCTCCCATGCCGGAGACGCTGGTTTGAATTCCACTCAGAGCGGGTCAAGTCGTACCAGTTACATAATAAGTCTGCACATAGCGGTAGGGATTTTTTAATCACTCTTTCTGCAGGTTACATCATTACGCCAGAAGTTGCCGATGAGTGACTGTCTTTACAAGTGAGCCATTGACTCAACTGATTTGTTCATAAATGCGGATTCACTTAGGAATGACACATCACAGTCCTCGTGTCTGAATATACATACTTTCCTTATTACATATTTGAAAAACAGTATGGCAAAAAAAAAATAGTATCTCTAAATACACAGTATTCGAACAACAGTATTCGAAATGTACCTTGATGACCTAGTAGTTTCCCGGAGATTCTGAAGTCATCTTCACTTTCCCATGAGGGGAGAAGTTGTAAATGGCAGGGCAGAATTGCATTCATACTTTTTTAACAGTTGTGAAGTAGGTCCTTTATCAAATGTAGAACCTACTTTGTCAGTGTGTGAATTCAGACGCTAGTGTGTATTTCTCCAATACTCAAAACCATTGATTCTGTCTGGTAGGCCTACGGAGCCCTGTGCCATAAGTTGAAAGAATAAATAGATATTGTGGCCACAAATAAAAAAACTGTTCCTATAACGTATTAATTTGTGGCAACAATTTATTAATTTGTTCCCTTGTTTTTATTAAATTGTGACCATTTTGTAATAGGGCCCTATCTTACACCCGGCGCAATGCAGCGGCAAGCGCGACGCAAGTGTTTTTTTGCTAGTTTCAGTCCGACGCAGTTATCATTTTCACTTCCTGCGCCACGTTGTTTAAATAGCAAATGCATTTGCGCCCATCTGTGCGCCCATGCGTGTGCTGGTCTGAAAACGAGGTGTGTTCAGGCGCATTGTTGGCGCGTTGCTGTTTTGAGGCAACAGAAATAGACTCCATCATTGACCAACTGAAACCTGGTCTAAAGTCAATGGTGCAATATTTTTTTTTTTGTTATTTAATGAGCGCGTTAGTAGGCTAATGTGCGCCTATATACGCGTCCACAACGCGCGTACACTCTACTTATTAAACACACAGGGACGCACGGCAGCACACAAACATGCCAAATATTTATTTTGGTGGTGAAACCAACTGTTTTTGTGTGCAGATCTCAGAGCCTAGGCTGCCTACAGAGACGCATTTTTTGACGGCATGCTTATGGGGCGGGCAGCTAGCGGATCGTTAGGAAAGATTAGATGAATGTGATCATTTATGTTTGGGCCTGAAATCGCTGATACAACCTTTAATGTAAAAGATTATTATTGTGTACATAAAGATATGGTGGAATCCGGCTTGTCCCGTAGATGGTCTGCTTGCGCACTTTTACCTCGCACATGAGCAGTTCCGTTTGCGCTCTGGAGAAGCGTTCGAGCGCAACTGGCATTTAAAGAGAATGGGAGATGAGACTCTGATTGGTTTAACGCACGTAAATCCCAAAACACACCCATTACTCATTATGAGAATAGGGACAACCCTTTTAGACCATGCGCCTGGTGCACCGACCATTTTACCCGTCGTTAAACTAGCAAAAGTGGATTCGGACGCACCCTAAGTAAACTTGCGCCGTGCGCTTTAGACCATGCGCTTAGATCGTTAAAATAGGGCCCATAGTTTATTTCTTCTTTTTAATTTGGTTAAATAATTGCCACGGTGTAACAAAAATGAGGGAACGGGTTCCTTTGGAATTATTTTTATTGGCAACACTTGTGAAAAGGAAGTGTGCTTGAATGTTATTGAATGTGCACTAATAGCGTACTTCAATTGTGAAAGTATTTAAAAACTGTACTTGCAGATAATAAAATAATATTAATGAAATAAAAAAGCAACTTAAGAGCACTTAAAGACAGTACACTTTCATGACACACTTCAGTATACTTTGTAATAATGTTGAATTAAAAGTGTTACATTTTTAAATAATAGGCATGGTTTCACAGACAGGGCTTAGATTAAGCCATGATTAACAAAACAATGCCACTGACATGTTAAGATGTCAGCACAAGTTGCTTTCAGTTAAAATAGCACAAACATGCATTTTAGTCTGGGAATAGCTTAAATCAGGAGAGTAGACCACAAATGTGCAGTTTTGTTACAGTGGAATATACAAAGGGGTTATTTTTTTTTAATGGAAGTTCCCCAAACCGGAAGTGCCTCCCATAATCTAAAACGCAGTAGGCTCGTCAGGAAAAAGGTGGATAGTTTAAATTAATACATTTGTATTTATTTATTTTTTGAATGACACATTGACATTACAGTACAGAATGGCTCTTTCGAAATTATCCTGAACATTGCATAAGCATTAATTTCACGAGTCTTAGAACAGAAAAGAGGCTCTCGAGAGCGCATAACCATCACATTTTCCATTCATAGACAGCCTAGGAATTCGGGGAATGTCTGGTTTTGTTAGTTTTGTTACAAGCTGTTCACACATTGGCAATTAAAATGTGATTAATATATGAAAATCTTACAAATAGCCCCTTTAAATCAATCTTGATTTGAATTTCTGAGTGAAAAATGTTTCAAAGCCATTTTTTTTTTCAGTGATGAACTGATGAATGTCACAGTTGACCAATCAGAATAAAGTAATAATTTGTGATAATGACTGGTTGGCTGCACACTGTCCTTTAAGTATGTGCTGCTTGTCCACCTTTTTCCTAAAGAACCAGTGGGTGTTGTTGGACTACAAATGTATAAAATGTTAAATATAGGTTCCCATACAATAGTATATAAACTGAGAAAGTTCTGTATATTGTGTTTTACATTTTGAGGTATAGATGACGAGATTCAAAGAAGATTAAGTCAAGCAACCCAGGTGTCTGACATTAACCTTTTGTCTTTATGCACCTCCTGACCAGTGTCAGTGTCCCAAGTTAAGCTCAAGGCACAGCTGTGCCTTTGTCTCTATATGATAATGTGAAGGTAAGGGCGATAGCCTACTGTCAGGCTGATTGGATTTGCATCTATGCATTTGAATAACAGTTATGCTGATGAGATCAGAGCTGGGGAAATTGCGGTAACGGGCTGACTCCTGTACTGCATTTGCATGCTTTGCTCAGATTGTCTCCACCTCTATGTAATCCCTCCCCCTTGAAAGGTATAAACTCTACTGTGCTGAGCTATAGTCAGACTTGGATGAGCGACGCACAGCGAGTTCTCAATAAAGAGTAACTTCTGCTTGAAAGATATCCCAACATCTTTTGGTCTCTGCTTCGACAAAGAAAAGGTTTACAACAGTGTCACAAGATAGTAAAGATCAAATTATGTATTGTCCTTTCTCTCTCACTCATTTTGGATTGACCTTAAAATAGATATGACAGAAAAAAATAAAAAGCTTTAAAAATGTTGAACATTATTACATTCTGTTATTTACAAACCCCAAAGTTTTCTGAAAAAATATACACCTGTATTATTAATTTATAAATGAATCCTAATAATTTTAGCTAAATGTTACTCATTTTATTTTAGTTATTTTAGTAACTAAAAGAAAACTTCAAATGTTACCTTCTGTAACACTGATCTTAAGATGTAAACCCTTTCAAATATGAGGAAAAAAAAACTGTAAAAAAAAAAAAAATCTAAAGCAAATTTCTGTAACTATCCAAAGGTTTATTTTTTTTATTTTTTAAAGGTGGATAGCCTACATCCTTCATTATTCAGTACACCTCTAAATGTATAAATACACTGCACTCATTCAGTTTACAAGTACTTGCAAGTAGATAGCAAGACTTGGGTATTAAGCCTGAAAAAAAAAAAAAAAGATTACATTGATAAATGGAGTCAGACTATGTCCTTCAGGGACCTTCATGGTACATCAGCCTGTTCAACAACAAGAAGAGCTGTTTTGCCAGCTTTTATTGGACTGAAATATGGAGGAGGTTTTCATTAGCACCAACTTCATCAACTATAAACTGAAAAAGCTTTATTGCACACACACATCACATCACATCAGCGCAGGTAAGAAACTGTCCATATGTGCCGGCGGTGATGAGCATTTATTATCTCAATGGGTGATTTATTACACTAGTAAATGATTTATTACTTGATAGCAAGACTTGGGTATTCCTACTTTAAAAGCTTAAAATATATAAACATAGGAAAAATAAGAAAACATAATCTATATGAAGAATTGGAATGGCCACCAATATAGCCTCTCCCACATCCATTTTAATGAGACAGACCACATATGTTACTGTTGTAATGCAATGCAAATCACCATTGTGGTGGGGTCACAGCTTCTCTTTATAAACATGTTTGTTGATTTCGGATGCAAAACTATCATCAGTGTCTTCATTGTTTTCAGAAAAACAACATCTGTATTGATGTAAGAAATGGTGATGGTATGTAATACAGCTCTGCATAATTGTGGACTGGATTGTCCTGCTGTCAAAATCTGCTTGCACATAAGTAGAGGCTGTCAGTGTGTTTTAACAAAAGAGTGAGATATCCTGCTCATCTACATTATTAATAGCCCTGCTCATAGGAGCGTGTGTAGAACCAGATATTTTGAAGTCTAAAAAATGCGTAAAAATATACATTGTCTTGCTTTGTAAATTAAACATCTTGTCTGGATATGGAAATGAGGTGTGAGGTATTGTGTTGACAGGTTGTTTGATATCTCATCATAACCAATTATAAAGCTGTGCCATGTATTCATCTATTTCAAGAAAGTCTACTAAATGGAAGAACAAGATTTGAGTGAGATGCACATAAACTTTCAAAAGTTTTGAAATGAATGTTGAGTGTTGAATTAAAAATATCACAAGCAAGAATGCTGTTCAAAATATTAGCATAGCTAAATTGTATGGCTGAATAATTGCTGTGCTATATTGTTATAACAGCAGCATGATTGTGAGTATAATTTTCCTTTTACAGCAATTTTGTTAACTAAGAGTTAATTGAGTAACTTAAAACTTAGACATAATATGGGCAGATATTTTTGCTTCCCATTGTGAAAAAGCGCACTTCAGCATACAAAAAAACCCAAAAAACAAAAAAACACTTATTACAGAAATAATATACTTAAGTGTAAACTGAATGTAATGTTTTCGGACACTTTCGCAATTAAATGAAAATGTATTCTAGTTAAAATTTATATTAAATGCAATTAGCTGAACTTGAGAGTGCTATTTTATTTAGGACTTGTGTAATGTGTAAGTTGCAATTTAGTACATTTAAATTATGTTAACTTCAAATGTAATACAGAATAATCGCATATCGTTAAAATTACAGTCAAGTACTTTACATGTGCTATGTTAGTTCTGTAATACTTCTGTAAAGCATAACAAACATTTATTAAAACATTATTCCCTGGTTTTACAGACAAGGCTTAAAGGGGTCTTATTATGCCCTTTTACAAAGTCTTAATTTTGTTTTTGGGGTCTACTGGAATATGTTTTCATGCTTGATTGTTAAAAAAAAAAGTATTATTTTTCACATATTTTACATTATAACAGCACTGTAACGAAGACGGCTGAAGCAGATGCAGAAGCAGGATCCAAGTGCAGCAGGTTTTATTAAAGAAACTCAAAAGATAACAAACTCAGACAGAGACTTGGGAACAGGAACAGCCAACATACAACACCAAGAACTCACAAAGACTGAAACAAGACACAGGGCTTAAATACACAGACAGACAAGCTAAACGATAACAAGGGGGCGTGGCTAATGAAAAACACCTGGGGAGACCAATCAACATAATGGGGAACTGCTAAACATAGGATGAGACAGGGGAACACAGACATGAATCATGACAAGCACCTCTCTTGCAGCCTGGCTCGAACACGCCGATTTCAATGAAGCCCCTACTTCCAAAATACAAAATGTAATGTGATTGGTTAGCTGGCCCAGTGTGTTGTGATTGGCAGCACCTAGAGCGGGTTTCGGGAAATGTCACGCCCCTCCATAACTGTGAGTTCTTTTCTAGTGTAAATATGAAAAAAGATGGTGTCAATTTCAAACCAGCTCGAGTCCGATTCAGACCCTGACAATCAGTGAGTTTACACTCACCCTCATAATGTGATTATAAAGGGATTTTGACAATATTGCGATTAAACTTTACCTTATGTAAATGCAATACTTCGATCAAACTAATGCGATTAAGCTCATAATCGAAGTAACCATATTCTCATTACACTATGTGGCTTACACCGATTTTAATCGCAATAAACAGGCATGTAAACACCTTAATCGCATTATTACGGCTGTGATCAAAGTGCGCATGTGTTCGGATGTACACGGATGCCGTGTGTTGTTCACACAACTTCATGAATAAACTCCATGGCTTTTTTCTAAAATTTTCTCTTTTCCAAATCGCTGAACTCTATCAGCACAACTCGCTGTGCAGTCTCTGCTCCGTATCTTCATCTTGACTGCGCAAAAACGCGATGCAGTGTAGGCAAACCCAGCATTGCGATGTTCATCACGGTACCGAATAATATACAGTACCTCCATACATGTGAAGAGGCCTGTGACTCAGACCAGAGTCCCCACATGGGATCTGGCAGTGGTTCTCGAAAGGCTGGCTGTGGTCCCCTTCAAACCTCTGGATTTGGCTGCAACCAAGAAGCTCACACACAAGGTAGCTTTTCTCCTAGCCATTACTTATCTTAAAAGAGTGGGAGATCTCCAGGCCCTTTACATATCTCCTGAGTGCCTGGAGTCTGTTCCTGGTAGAGATAGGCTATCTTGCATACCATACTAGGCTATGTGCCTAAGGTGCCTTCTAATAAGGCACAGTCTACAGTTCTGCAGGCTATTCATCCTCCACCTGACGGCGGAGGATGAGAGACTTCATCTGCTCTGCCCTGTCAGAGCTCTGAATATCTACATTCAGAGGTCTTCTCAGTGGACGAAGTCAGATCAGTATTTGGTATGTTTCGGGGCACCTAGGAAGGGGTTTCCCGCTTCTAAGCATACCATCAGCAATTGGATAGTTCAAGCTATTTCCCTTGCCTATCAAGTGTGCAGTCTTCCTTCATATTTGGCTTTAAGGGTCCTCTAGATCCCTCCTTTCAAGGGCCCCTCCAAGAGGTATGTGATGCAGCTGGCTGGGCCACTCCGCACACATACACAAGATTTTACAGTCTGGACCTCCCTTCTACGCCAGGTGAATGAGTGCTCTAGTCCTAAGTTGTGCCTGAGACAGCTTCACACTAGGACAGGCAGGGTTCATTGTGGCATAGTGGGTATTAGTTCCCCAAAGTGTCATCATTGACGCAGTGCGAGTTCCCTCGATAGGGAACGTCTCGGGTCACGACTGTATCCCTTGTTCCCTGAGAAGGGACCGAGACACTGCATCCCCTTGCCACACCTCCCGCTGCCTGGGAGTGACTTGCTTCATCGCAGAAGCTAACTCTGTTGTGTGCTGGTGTCCCTTTATAGCTTCCGTGTGTGCCTTCACATGTTACATCATGACGAATCAGGATTGGATAAGTTTTATACGTACTTCAGACGTGTTACGCTGGGGGCATTACCCAAAGTGTCGTCATCGACGGAGTGTCTCGTTCCCTTCTCATGGAACAAGGGTTACAGTTGTAACCCGAGACGTTTATTTCTATGGCATCACTGTCGAAGTGTTATTAGCTAGTGAAGTCGATTTACTTATTGTAGAGTTAACGAACTCTATCATGGGTTATTGTTATGTCATAGCAAATGTCAGTAGACCGGGAAGATTTTAAAATGAGCGGCTCGTTCATAAATCCATAAGATCTTACCTTCATGCTATGGAACTGGAAGACAGAACACAACAAGCAGGGGCTATATAAGGTCTATATCACTGCAAAGATATTTCCAACTTACAGACTCCATCTTTGTTTAATTTACAGTGTAATAATCTTAATTTACAACTTTTTACTGTAATATTGTTTGTTTTGTTGTTAGGCAGATTGTTTTGTACATTAGAGTGGGCTATTTTTTAGCAGCAGCTTTAAGATAATTTACAAATTATGAATTACTTCAAATCGATATTTGATGCTGACATTTTTATTGATTGATTCGGTATTATAAGCAAGATAAACGTGTCATTACAACAACAACAAAAATCCTTTCAAGGCAAGGCAAGGCAAGTTTATTTATATAGCACATTTCATACACAATGGCAATTCAAAGTGCTTTACATAGAAGAAATTAAAATAATAAAAAGAAATAAGAATAATTAAAACAGTTTAGAAAAATAAAATACAGTACAGTACAAACAGTCGGACGAACAGCGGCACAGTGCTCAATCAGTAAATGCATAGCTTAACAGAAGTGTTTTGAGTCTGGATTTGAAAGTGACCACTGTAGGAGCACATCTGATCTCCTCTGGAAGCTGGTTCCAGCTGCGGCTGGCATAATAGCTAAAAGCCGACTCGCCATGCTTAGAGTGAACCCTTGGTATTTCTAGCTGATATGATCCTAATGATCTGAGTGATCTGTTGGGTTTATTCAGTGAGCATATCTGCAATGTATTGAGGTCCTAGGCCACTGTAATAATATACCAGTAATAATACTTTAAAATCAATCCTAAATGTAACTGGGAGCCAGTGCAAAGACCTGAAGAATGGTGTGATATGTTCATATTTTCTGGTTCTGCTCAGAATCCTGGCGGCAGCGTTCTGTATGAGCTGCAACTGTCTTATGGTCTTTATGGGAAGGCCAGTGAGGAGTCCATTACAATAATCCACCCTGCTGGTGATGAAAGCATGCACAAGTTTCTCTAAGTCTTGTCTGGAAACAAAGCATCTAATTCTTGCAATATTTTTCAGATGATAGTATGCTGATTTAGTTATTGCTTTGACATGACTACTGAAAATAAGGTCTGACTCTAGTGTCACACCAAGATTCCTGACTTGATGTTTAGTTGTTTGACCCCTAGAGTGAAGGTATGCGTTCACCTTGATAACTTCATCTTTGTTTCCAAACGCAATGACTTCAGTTTTGTCTTTGTTTAACTGAAGAAAGTTTTGACACATCCAACTGTTGACTTTGTCAATGCATTTGCACAGGGAGTCAACGGGGCTGTAATCGTTAGGCGATAGGGCTAAGTAGATATGTGTGTCGTCTGCATAGCTGTTTGCAATTTGGTTCTGTTTGCAATTTGGTTCTTTCTCATTATTTGGCTCATTGGGAGCATATACAGGTTGAACAGGGTAAAATAATCTTAATTGTCTCTTAAATGGGGGGAAATGTCAATTTAAAAGTCAAATGATTGCTATTCATTTGAAATGGATTTTATAGCAAGCACACCACCAAACACCTGCTTACACATCCATCCGAAATCCATTTCAGCATGCTCTCACACG
Organism: Abramis brama; assembly: GCF_963993115.1. Classification (NCBI taxonomy): domain Eukaryota; kingdom Metazoa; phylum Chordata; class Actinopteri; order Cypriniformes; family Leuciscidae; genus Abramis; species Abramis brama. The sequence continues at coordinate 30,526,124 of NC_139969.1, read as the reverse complement.
TCATTTTCTCCCCGAAACACTCACAGTTATCATTTTGTGAGGGATCAACTGTTTTGAACCTGCTATATTGCATGCCTGTATGAAAGTCAATGAGAGTCCTATAGCTGAGGAATAGGAATAGAAACAGTGTGTTCAGGAAAACGCTCATGAATTACAATGGACACCATGTCTCACGATGCATCAATAGCTCTTAGAATGCTGTTTATATGCAAATTAACAATAAAGCCCAGAACAACAGAGCTGCACTGTCACTGAGCCCTTCAACATAATGCTGCATGACAAATAAACAGCCACTGGAGATCTGAATGTTTGAAATGACCAGAAGCCGCGAGCCTTAAATTGGTCATGGGAAGTCATGAGATTAATGTAACTATTTTTAACAAATGAAAAAGAAAAAGAACAGAAACATGCAATGGGTTTTTTAATGTTCAGCATGCTGCAGGAATATGGAGAAGCGAACAGAAAATGAATCCTCATTCACGGAGCATCCAGGTGTAAGAGTCCCAGCAGGTGATGAGATGGATTCTGAGACCATAAAGCGACAGAAAAAAATGAGGCAATTCTGTGTGTGATTGTGCTTTTTGACCTTTAGTTTACCGTTCCTCCATCTCCATCGATTTGTGTTCAATCTTGCTGTAAAAAGCAAATATTTTGGATGTTTGCGCTGTCATATTATGTCAAATTACATTCTTAACCCTCCTGGCCTGAGGCATAATCTGATATGTAATCCATGCTACTGTCTGGACTTAGGAATAATCTGCATTGATTTGCATTATTAAGCAGCCTTATGGGAATGTTTTGGCAGAAAATCCACCAGTCATCTAGGGGGATCGAGATTTACTCAGTCTGGCCTGCTCAGCCGTGCTTTGCATATGTGAACATTCATCTGCTTTAAACCTCAGAGACCTGGCAAAATTGTGAAACTTGTTAAAAGCAATTCAATCAAACACATATTTTTCACTTAATATGGGTTAAAACGACATATAAAAAGCAGCTCATTCTCTGAACTGTATCATAGCAACAAGTCTGGCAAGAAGAATATTAACAGTATGAAAGTCCCAGCATGCTAAAGACACAACACGGCCACTGCCTACTCTTTGCTGGCTGTTTTGGATCACATTTTGTCAGGTTGATCATATTTCTAATAAAACTAGTTCATTTAAGTGCAAGTAAAGTTTCCCTGCAAAACATTTTTACAGTGTGTTGTATATTTAATTAAACTAATGGGAAACTATTGCAACCTACATTTATTAATTCAAAATAAATAAATGACATATAAACATCATGACTATAAAAGACACATTTTTACAGTGTGTTGTATTTAATTATAATAGTGGGAAAATTTTGCAACCTACATTTTATTAATTACAAATAAATACATTTTAATAAATAAAATAATATATATTTTAAACATCATGACTATAATAACACATAAAAGAGGTGGGAAATAATACATTATCAGTATCAATGCTCCATTCTCCATCTGAATATTCCTCCATCAATAAAAATATAAATATAAATAAAAAAGAAACCACTTTGAAATGTCTTCAAACCACTTTAAATAATTCTATCTGAAACGATATGATTTTACATGACGCTCTGCAGAGGAAGAGAAACATCTTAAGGCTTGTGAAGTAATGGTGAGGAAAATTAGTCCCTCTCTACACCATCAAACTAGATGAACTGCAAATACAGCCTGACTCAATATACTTTATGAGAGCAAGGATGTAAACATCACCACATTAAGGCAATTACACATTTAATTCATTAAATCTCGTAACCAACACTGTTAGACTTTTCTGTAATTTCTACAGTTATTTACTTTAAATCCCCCAGTATTATACTGCTATTTCTCTTTACAGTAAATAACTGTGTTTCCCATTGCATCATGGGAATTTTCTGTGACGTCTAACACCACATACAGAGACTTACTGTATTTTTTAAATTTGCTGTATACTACTGTATTTGTCTAACACCACATACAGAGACTCACTGTATTTTTTAAATTTGCTGTATACTACAGTATTTGACGTAACGGCCTCTCTGGCTGGCACCATTCCATCGTGCTTTTTATTTCCTAATTTTTGCCTTACACCACGTGTCTACAACGCTATAACAGTCAGAGGATATTGGACACATTGAAGCGACCGGGCCGGACCATTAATGCAAAATGTAAACCTGTTTGTCCCTTGCCAGAAATATCGCGAGCGCTTGGACTCGGAGTAACGTTACCGTCCGTACGTCCGAAATATAACGGCGCATCACTATACACTGTCTGGGATTTGTCGTGTCTCGCCGGAGCATCCAGTGTAATATCACTGGGACTGTCTTTTGCTGGACCGCGCCATTCGTGTCTCTGGCCCGGGGAAGAGACGGAATTCACTTCACCGAGAGAGACCAGCAAGCAAGGTAAAAAAAACATTCTGTGTGTGTTGACAGGAATGTGCCCAGTTTAACCTGTTATACTCGTCAACATGGCGGTAACGAACTTTACCACAGTAAACTAACGTTAACGTTTCATTTTACACACTTTGTTGTCGAGTTAAAATACGCCAACAAGCAACGCTTAGTTTACATTAACAATAAATCAACTATGTGAAATTCTGTTTTGTTTGTTGATAATGTTGGCCTACTGATGAGAAAATAACATTGGACACTCACCTAAAGGATTATTAGGAACACCTGTTCAATTTCTCATTAATGCAATTATCTAATCAACCAATCACATGGCAGTTGCTTCAATGCATTTAGGGGTGTGGTCCTGGTCAAGACAATCTCCTGAACTCCAAACTGAATGTCAGAATGGGAAAGAAAGGTGATTTAAGCAATTTTGAGTGTGGCATGGTTGTTGGTGCCAGACGGGCCGGTCTGAGTATTTCACAATCTGCTCAGTTACTGAGATTTTCACGCACAAGGTACCTCCACTTATTTCCTCTCTGTGACCCAAAGGCTTGTGTCTGTCCTTATTTTGTACATTTCAAATAATTCAAAGAAAATACATATTAATATAAACTGGTGGAAAAGTGGTGTATTACTCTGAGCTTTTTAGTTTTAGTTTAGTGTTTGAGAATGTCAGCAGTAATGTCCTCAGTGCTGAAATCAATAGTTTTCCTTAATCCATTAATTTGATTTAAATCAGTTTAACCAGTCAACTGGATAAAGCTAAGGCTGATGCTGAACACTAATGGTCACTATAATTTAACTAAGGCTAATTTCACACTTGGTTATCTTAAGTAAGCAGCACACCTCAGTTTTTTTAAGGTCGTGCTGAGGTCTGCTGAGGTCGTGGCTAATCGATCTGCCCTGAGTTCACAGGTCAGACATCCGACTTAGAGCAGCGTTCCAGATGTAATTTCCAAGTAGGAGTTGGGAAAATTCTGATTAATTCGGATAATTCCTGTCCAAGGCATATGCAAAAAAAAAAAAAAAAAAAGGGGTGTCACCTGGTTGAGTTGTGTTAGTGTTGAAACTCGCGATTATGGTAAGGGGCGGGACATTTCCGAAACATGCTTGAAGCAATTGACCAATCACAACACACTGGTCCAGCTGACCAATCAGAGCACATTGTGCTTTTCGGAAGGAGGGGCTTCATAGAGAAATAAAATAAAATAAACAGAGCCTTATAAACAGACTTGGAGGAGAGCTTCTGCAACAATATATAAATTATGTGAACATTCAAACATGAAAACCTATTCTATTACACCCCAAAAACAAAATCAAGACTTTGTAAAAGGTCCATAATAGGCCACCTTTAACTTGGTATTGATATTTTCTAATTATGCAGTACCTTAGAAAAGTATTCAGATCCTTAACCAGATTTGTCAAAAACTCAAATTTAATATACTGTGCCATTGAGGACTTGATTTGTGGCTCCTCTCTTGTGGCTCTGTGATATGCAGAACTCTTCATGGTTCATATGGTGCACCTTTACTTTCTAAGCTCTCTGAAGTCTACAGCTGCTTTAAAGGCTCCTCTTTTTGGCTTCTTTCAGAAGTCTCCTTCAAAGAATTTTTTTAGCCAGTGTCAAGGTGGTTTGATGCTAGTTTTACTTCTAATTTCATCCATAGTTGCCACTAGCACAACCCATTTGTTTTGTATTCTTTCCTAATGTATTTGCTAAAATTGATCTTTAACATCTCTGAAACATCTCTTCATACATTTAAAAGCTTCAGATTCACAATTTAAATAATTAAAATCATTTTAATGATTCTCTAGTAGAGGCCAATATTGTTAGGCAATTGTGTCCTCATTATTTTTTTCCCCATCTGTTTAAACTTGTGTGCTTCTGCACCACAAGGACTGAAATATTTATGAAATTATGTGGTTAGTCAATGTCATGTTTTCAGTTAAGCAGACACAACTAACATGTTAGGCAATACTATTTGACAGTTTTGTATGTTTGTCCAAAGTTGGCACCATCTGGAATCTTCATTGCCGTCGTCTGAAATTTTGGCATCTGCTGGATCCAAACTGGAGCTGACGCAAGTCTGAGATGTTTGAATTTGTGGGTACACAATTTCTTTAATACATAAATAATAATTAATGTAATAAAATATGTGAAAGATAGACAAAGTTCCTTTCAGCTTAAAGGTAGTGTATGTAGGATTGTTATAAAAAACTTTTTTCCAAATTTGTTTAAACTTTTTATATATATCAATGCATAATTAAAATGTAAGTACTCTGATAAAAAGAGTATAAAAATCGAGTGACTCTAGACCGTTTAATCTGTATTAAACACAGCTCATTATTTCCATTCGGGACGAAACAAAGGATTGGCTTAGGCGACTGTCACTCTCTCGCAACCATGGCAACCACCCTTTTGCCACACAGGATCTGCCCATATGCGCGCGCACCCGTTTGATTTCAGGGAATTCAAGAGGCACGGAACCTAGGAATAGCAAAACAATGGCAGAGAAAGAGCAATCAAAAATTCACATTACCGGCATATGCAGTTAGCGAAGGCAAACAAGGCAAAAAAGGAAGACAGTACTAGAAAAGGTAATGAACAAAAAGTCTTTGAATAAAACGCGTGTCAATATCCTCGGACCCTAGTTGCACGGCCTCTTGCACGACCTCCTCTGCTTCGCCCTCGACCCCGGACCTGTCCTCGAGCTGACGATGCGGTACTTGTCTCTGGAGTGTAGTCCTCATCAGAGTCAACAATGCTTTCATCATGGAAACTCTTACATGCAGAACACCATATATGTTATGAATCTTACACGAAATTCATCTTCATCACAGTGTAAATGATGGTAATGGAAAAACGTGTATCATGCAACCTGTTTTTAGCTTTGCCTTATAGATAACTAGCTCGTTAGCGAATCAAAAAATATATATTTTAAACTTTACCAATATCAATATGCTAGCTTGATAGTGAGTACTTAAATACATCTTATTTGTTTATCTTCATAATGATAAAGTTAGATTTTTTTTATTACATGTGATTCTGACATGATGTCACTACATGCACTGTGCTCCTTCCTCTCCGCTCGTCTCAGGTAAATAATGCGTCTTCAGCTCAGTGGTCGGCGTCGCGCGTTCATGTGTTTTGGGGGCGTGGCTTTGGAAGGAGCCCAGAAGGGAGGGGGTGGAGTGAATGGAAATAATGAGCTGTCTTTAAAACAGTCGTGAGAGGTCTACAGACACTCGATTTTTATACTTTCTTTTTCAGAGTACTTACATTTTAATTATGTTTTGATATATAAATAAAGTTTAAACAAATTTGGAAAAGAAGTTTTTTATAAAAATCCTACCTACAATACCTTTAATGACTATTACATTTATATCAATGTTGATTTCTCACGTGTGTTGCTATAGTATTGGATAATAACGAGGATGAACTCAAAGATGACGAAGAGAGGATTAAAGTGCAGATCATTTAATAAAAATTAATAACAAAGATAACAAGACACAAGAATCCGGAAACACGGGAACAGAACAGCGTAATCCTCAACAAAATATAAAAGACAATAAAACAGTAACTGTAAACTCAAACTAAACAAAAGTCAAAATGCCAAACAAGTGACGTCATGAATAGGCCCTATTTGGATCAATGGGTATGAAACTGACATGAACTTTAATTAATTTGTAATATGGTTGAACACAGTAAGTAGCCAAAAACTGTTGGCTATTTGAAAGACAACATTAAACCACTGAGGCTGAAAATGCTGATGGTAAAACTTTCCATTTGTGTTATTTTATTCCACTCAACTGCTCAGGAAAGTCATGATGTAGTTTTACTTGCAATATACTTTACAACAAAACGTAAAGGACCCTCATGAGCCGGCAGGGCATGAAATAGAGTATGCTTGGCTAACAGTTTATTCAAGGTTGAATAGGAATTCAATTAGACTGTTAGGGTGGGTTTGTCGATTTTGTGCCTGTTTGCCTTTTACTTTAGGATTTGACTGCATATTAAAGGAAAAATCTGATGTAATTGGGTTGTTGATTCTCCTCAAGGAAAAATACTGTTCATTTATTCCTCTAATAAATATCACATATAAGCACCTGTTTCAGTCCCCTGACACATGTCTACTTAATATTATTCCACATAGATATGTCTGTCTGTCCATGTCTGGTTATAGCTAAACCAAATCATTGCATTACTTATCACTCCACTAAACATACACATCTCATACAACCTTTATTTCTCTCTAACCTGACACTCAGTTATATTTTTCCATGCTTTATCTTATCAAGGCTCAGCTTGCATTTTTTTCTTTATCCCCATGTGATAAGCCTATTATCACCCAAGTCTCTCCCAAGTGATTCACATAGCTTTGTAAGTGACAGAACCAATTTAACTGAGCTAGACTGTTGAGGAGGGAATGTCGGCAGCATTGGAGTGTTTGTCCTTGACTAACCCTCAGCTGTTGTCCCTGTTGTGGGTTTCATATCATTTCACAGTTTAGAAGCATCATAACACTTTACGGCATTTAGGCTAAACAAAGTGTGAGAGCGTTAGTGGCATGAGGGGAATGTGAACTAGTCTATAATGTTTGTGCCATGCTTGTGTGCAAAGATGACAGGAGTCTACTATTTATCACTATTCTACATGACCTCCAGTATCCCATGAGGAACCTTATGTTATCTAAAGCATATGTTTGCATATCCACTTATTTGTCACCAAGAAAACATGAGGGATATACAATATGTTCCAAGCTGTAGTCAAGGCCGAAATCTTTGAACATACTGTTTGAATACTTCTGGCATTTCCGCCACCGGTTTTGATGTTGTCGTTATGTGTTGTGTTAAGAGTCAGGCAAAAGATGATTGAAATCTGATTTGACCTACAAGCTAGAGCATCCAGAATGAGACACATTATGTACAAATCTGATTGGAATCGCATTTCCAGCCACCTCCAAATGTGGTTTAAATCAGATTTAAAAAAAAAAAAAATTCTTTTTCTTTTCTGTCTGAACATAGCCAAAGTAATTACAGGCAGGTGAAGGAAGAGGAACAGAATGAGAGGCAGATCTAATTGCAGCTGTACTTTAACAGAATATCAAAGACAACAACGAGAAACTGGCACACAGGAGAAGACAAATGTAACAGCTTTACTAACATTGCAAAGACATTACAGGACAATAAACTGAAACAAAATGCATGCTAATCTTTCCGTTTTTAGTTGAAAACGGTGTCGGGTAAACGGACCTAATTGACATTGGAAAAGGAAACAGAAACTGAGCTTAGATGTTACAATTAGCTGATCAGCTTGCTGATTAGACTTTGATTATTAGAATGTTGTACACATTCTGTTTTGATGGTTGTGGAAAGGAAGTGAAGGTTTATCTGAGGAAAATGAATGTCCGTGAAGGCAATTTATATCACGGAAATTAGCCAGAGATGTTTCTATTCCATTCATAATGGAGTAGTTCACCAGAAAATTATAATTTTCTCACCCTCAAGTTGTTCCAAACCTGCAATTTTTTTTTTCATAGTCAATCATTTGAAATCTAAATTTCATTGTGTTTATGTTGACAACAATTAGAATCTTAGGAGAACTTTTCTTGAACATTGGGAATTGGTATCCAAAAATGCTCAATCTGGAACCATATGATAGCATTAGAGGAACATTCTGTTTTCTGAGTAAATATATGTCTAGTGAGACGATTTAGTGTTTTAAATCAAGTACTGTTAACTTCACACAAATGCATTTTAGTTTCAAACCACAAGGTGGGGCTACACTAGTGGGCAAGGCTCTGTGCTATGAATGTTTACACAAGGGATTTGATCTAGATTTCAATATGGATAGGCCTACATTTGATCAATTATATGGAAATTACTTGAGAGCAAGATGCTAAAAACACATGTTGCCTAAGAAGAACTCCATGCAAATTAGTGTGTGTGTACACCTGCTGCATGACAAATTAGTATAAAATTGAATTGTCTGTAATTACTAATACTGAACAGAATTGTAGATGAGCTCTATGAACATCTATATAAAAATGTACAGAAGAAATTCAGACCACAGAATACCAGTTGCTCATTGGATTTGAATGGCAGATTTAATGTAATTTTGTTTATTGTGTTACAAATGTCAAATTCATATCATCATTGTTTGATCTGCTCACACAACACACAATCCCATCAGTGAATTTTTAGAATTTATCTTTCTGAAATAACTTTTTACGGCATGTTTCTCTCTCTCTCTCTCTCTCTCTCTCTCTCTCTCTCTCTCTCTCTCTCTCTCTCTCTCTCTCTCTCTCTCTCTCTCTCTCTCTCTCTCTCTCTCTCTCTCTCTCTCTCTCTCTCTGTGTGTGAAAACCCGTCCTTGATCAAATTCAACCTCAAATTCTACACACTTTTCACATGATGAATTGCAACTGGTTCCTATCATTTATGGCATAAATTTAGAACTCAGAAGATACTATCTGCTGTAGGACTATTAGATACTACTCGATGTAAAACTATTTGTATGATAAGACATAAAACATTATCACTGTTCCGTGGTAGAAGTTAGTTTAATAACGAGCACCAGTATCGATACTCACCATAACTGGTGAATTCAGAACATATGAGTGTTGATTAGAGCTGCTGAATATTAAAAAGGCAGATGTGACAGATCAGAGGGATCTCACAAACATTCATGTCAACTACTAGAGAGACTTGTGACTTCCAACTCAATTTATGTAAGATCCTTCTGGTGTCAAATGCTTCGATTTTTCAGCCAAAAAGTGAGAAATTGTAGCCTGGAAGAAAGCTGGTATGTGTAAATGGAGACAGAAATCATTACATTAAATCCACCAACATCACCCCACAGAGATCAAAATTTATAATAGTCTCTGTATGGCTGAGTATTCTGCAGATCATTGCCAGCTTCGGTGAGTCATAAAACTGACAGATATGAAATCACTGCCAGAATCCTGTCTGCTCTATGCGGAGCTCACTGAGAGATTTGTCCCGAGCCCTAACCGGAACAGGATGAAGTCAGGAAAATTCAAATCAACGGATCAAGACTGTATCAGTGTGTTTTATAGTATTATGAGTGAACCTGACAAAATGTAGAGGAAATGTGTCTATATTTTACCCCAAAATGAACAAAAAGTCTTCCATTGTGACAAGTTCAATGGTCTGAATGATTCATTCACAAATCTGAGATTTGAACAAGATTGATCAGACCAGTTCTCCAGTTCAACTCACAGACTCAATGATTCTGTCATAGTTGTCAATTGGTCACTGAAAGGAAAAGACTTGACTTTTGCTGATTCATCATCTTGCTCCTCAAACAAGCTTCCTGTCGAGACTCCATGAGCCATGATGAAGTGACCTCACTGTAAAATGGAGCAAACCGATTTGCATGTATAGAGGATACAATCCAATGTAATGATATAATGTTTTAATGATGTTTCATCTATATTCATTTGCCAAGGATAATGATTATGATTAATTCCTTAATAACATTTCCTGTGTCCAATAAGGTGATATAAAGGTACAAAATGTTGGATGTTTCATATACTTGTAGTTTAATTTAAATTTTTTATTTATCACTGATTCATTCAGGAAAGAAACAAATGGAATGTTTTGAATGAGTCATTGAATAATTTAATCAACTGATTTGTTCAAAAACACAAAGAGGTGATGACATGAGAAATCAAATAATTAAAAAAAATAATGCACATTAATGCAGTTTCTTTTTAATAATTCAAATGCCATTATTATTCCTGACTTTACATCTTGTTCATTCTTATGTTTCAAAGTGTTATGTTAAAAGCTATATCACACAATTGTAAAATAAATTTTGTAACAGAGGATTGGACATCTTTTGAACTAGCAAACAACAGACTCAGAATTTCTGGTGTAAGAAGTTAAATGCTCAGAAGGTTCTTTTAGGCACTCCTTTCTTTTCCTTCCTTATATACCTGTCCACTGAGCTCTCCAAAATTACATTCACCGGTGTAAGTTATGGCCATCATATACCAGCATCTTGCTTGTGTGATACCTATTGCTTTAGTTCCTCATGTTGGAACCAACAAGCAGAGCAAATTAAATTAATCTCTTTAGATTTAACAATGCTTTATTCAACCATTTGCTAGTGTTGTTAGCATTATTTTGATGTAATGTCTAGTAACTTGTCTTGTCTCGTGTCTTGCGATGTCAGGATGAACATCTGTTTGACTGTCTGTTACTGTCTGTGGGCTGTGTGTTGTCTTTTTTCATTTTTTTTTAACAAAGTATTTATGTTTATGTTTATGTCATCCATCCATCCATCCATCCATCCATCCATCCATCCATCCATCCATCCATCCATCCATCCATCCATCCATCCATCCATCCATCCATCCATCCATCCATCCATCCATCCATCCATCCATCCATCCTTTATTTAACCAGGGAGATCCCATTGAAATATCACAATCTCTTCTTCAGGGAGACCTGGTCAAGATGGCAGCATTCACAGTTTCACTCAAAAAACAAGGACAAAACAGTACTCAAACAAAACAGTTGATAAAAATAGGGTCAAGAAAAGCATTCGCAAGACTCTTTTAAAACAGATTGCAAAATAGATTTAAAAGTATTCAAAGATGGCAAAAACCTTTAGTCTCAAAAATATCCTGATGTATTTTAAGACTTTACACTATGTTCTCTTTGATATGTACATTTCTGCCAAAAGCACACAATATTGGATAATTCATAATAATTCATACAGTCGATACATTTTCAGAGTTACTTAAGTCATTAAGTACAATTATGATGTTTGGGGTTATGATTGACAGGCATTTTAAGTTCAGTCAATAAGATGTTTCCTTCAGTAAATGAATTTGACTAAAAACAACAAATCAAAGGTTTGGTTACATTGACAAGTTATTGTATGTTCAGTTTTTCTTGGATAGATTGTGAGATTGCTCCCATTTTAGTTCTCAGAAGGTTGTCCTTGTGTTATTTAAAATACACCACATACACTACAATCTCATGCTAATAAACTCATTGATGATTATTTATTTATGATAAATGCTAAATAATTATGAGCCAATAAGCAGTTAAAATGCTCATCCAGAGCAATAACAGGTCCACGATAGTAGCTGACATTATTTCTCGTGTGGGCTTAGGATCAAGGGATTTTGCTGCATGGATTATCAGTATTTTATACTCTTTCTGCCTAGGCTGCCTGTCCATCTGCCCAAGATGGCAAGAAATAGAAACCTGAGATCTTCTTGCTCTGTCTTGCTAATGAGTCCTCAGGGGCTCTTGAGTGAGTCCTGAGTCAGACGTCATTGGAAAGAGAAGTCACTCCAGATAGTCATAGCCCGTGGGCTAGATGTAGAGAAATCGGACAGATGTCCCAGTGGGGCCGAGCTTGCAGGTGAAAGACCCTATCCATATGTTAATTAAACACTTGAGGCAAAGGTTGTCCATTATTTCGCTCTGCTTAAAATTCAGCCATTTCATGACCAGAGTATGTCCTCCAAAAACTGCCTGTCAGCCTGGAAGGAAGCTTGAGGAGAGGCCCCACTGGACTTTTTGGCAAGCATTTCCACAAATGTACAAACTCCTGAAAAGGAGTGTCATTAAACAGAATCCTAATTTTGTGAATATTTGGATGGTATGATGTAGTGTGCAGGGAAAATCAGCTTACACTGAGGAGTTATATGCTTGTTTTAATTAGGAGTTTTAACATATCTGCTTCAGCCAGTAGGTCAAGATTAGTGTGGCCCCCGTTAGCCCCTATAAACCTTAATATGTTAGCAGAACTCAAAACATTTGAGGTAATCAGTCACATCAAAATATTTAAGTTAATAAACTCAAAGATTAAGTTAGGAGAACTTTAAATTTCGATTTATATTGTATTATATTTCGATATTCATTCTTGAACGAATCATTCTTTTAAGCCGGTAACCATCAGCCAGTAAACCAATAAGCATGTCCAGAAATTAACGAATAAAATACAGACAGAGTTGAAAGTCATCTTTTTGGTCATGTACAATTCATAAAGAACCAAAAGACCCTCTGATAAACCTCTGGAAATCTAGTATAACCCTTAAAAAACGTAGACAGTTGAAACCATCTTTTTCGGTTCATTTCGAGTCTGTTGTTTTTGATTTGTTCATTTTTAACCGGTTCTTTGGTTCAATAATAAATCCGTCTGGACATGTTCATTGGCTTATTATAGGTGCTGCAAAAGGATTGTGCGTGCTACTTCACATGTGTGTCTTTCATCATCAACCCAGAACTAAAGTTCAATTCAGTTTGATTCTATGAACTGGCTAAATGCTGCATTCACGCCATGTCGTAGTTACTGTAATTATGACAACCCATGATGTTCTACTCAGAGTTGTTCATGCCCTTGTACTCGGATTTATGCGTTTCTATGGCAACACTAGCAACGCTAAAATGCATCTGCCGTGGTCAGGTGGTACAGTGGTCACATGGTGCAAGTCGGAGCGCTCAGAAAAATCGGAGTTTAAATAACGGTCACGGTTGAAATAACGAGTTCTACGCATAGGTTCTACGAGGGCGTGAACACTTTTTACAACTAATGACGGCAATTCCAACATGGCATGAACAGACTTTTAGCTCAGCTTAAAATAATAAAGTTATTGAGTTCACTTAACGTTTTTTTTTTTTTTTTTTTTTTGAAGACTTTTTAAAAGACCTAAAAAACTTTTGTTAATTTTCATAACACAAATAAAGATATTTTTTATGAAATATAAGAGCTTTCTGTCCCTTTATTGAAAGTCTATTCACTCAAAACTGTGACACTTCAAAACGTCAATAAAGAGATTGTAAAATAAATCCATATGAATCGAGCAGTTTAATCCAAATCCAAGCTGATCTGAAATTGGATCAGCTTGGATCTGAATGTTTTGAACTGTCAGAGTTTTGGGTAAACAGACTTTCAATGAAGGGAGAGAAGTCTCTCAGATTTCATTAAAAAACATCATCATTTGTGTTCTGAAGTCTTATGAAATTAAAGTCTTAAGGGTTTGGAATAACATGAGGGTGAGTAAATGATGACAGAATGTAAACGTGTTGGGTGAACTATCCCTTTGAATATAGAATATTTAAATATGAACTGTCAGTTATATTTGAGAGAAATTATTTCATTTAATACATTTCACTGTTCGGTTTAACAGTCTTTCTGCAAAATGCATCTTCTCCATTGATGTCCTTTCCCAAAAAAAAAAAAAAAAAAAATTAAATGAATTATTAATTAAAAATTATATTACAATAATGACACTGACATATAGCCTGATAACTCATGATCTGACAGCAGATCCTAAATCAGGGCAATGCGTTTTTCTCAGGCACTCGTTACTTAAACTGTCTGACAGAATAAGGGTCAACAGCGTTCAAGCACATCTTTCAAAATAAAAGTATTGCATCAGAAAAACATTTAGAATATGTTTTTTTGGATGTTGATTTTGACTACACACTCAACGACTCACTGAAAACGGTCTTGCGACCCACCAGTTGAGAAACACTGATCAACAGCTCTTATTATTATTACTAGAAAGTTGTTAAAAGTTCTCAGCCATGTTCCTGCCAGACTACATTTCACACATGAGATTTAGACCACTTCAGAAGTCATAAGATTTTCAGCTGCTAAATAATTACAGTATATTCAACATGTAATATTCCTCCAGGCCTCAAAACTAGGGGGCTGCATGGACTCATAGGCCAGGCTTGTGCAGCTTGTGGTTTTCGATCATTTAACTGCATCTGTCTGTTACAAGAATTACTGGACTACTGTTATTGGGACCCAGGTGGTTGCAAGGAGAAATAGCACCAGAAAGCATGTAGTAAGTTAGTTCAGACTATGTTTTATCTCAAAAGTTCATTAAGTACAAAATGTGATAAACAATGCTCCCCTGTATTTGGTCAGAATTAAACAGAATCCTTGATGCAGTTCTCCATAGATTGACACAGGTGTTTGCCTCCACACTCCCACGTTTCATTCAGTCTACTCTTTCTTTGCGATTATCTGTGAGGTCACTGGCAGCAAGGACCATAGTATCTTCTCCAGAGCTCAAAAATTGTGTCAGTAATATGGATGTTGCCAAATCTCCCTAGCTTTATGATGTGGCTTTGTCAGGATCTAGCTCTCTTAACAAGCACGGATGAGCCAGATCAGCACCTTGGATGAGCCCTTCTGGGCTCTGATGGAGGCTTAAGGCTTTTAAATTAGGAGTTAGAGGCAGGTCTGACATTAATCCTTTAATCTGTAATACATCTGTCTATTTCTCTTCCCCATCCAATGATTGTGCAAAGGATTTAGGTGAGATTTTCCATGGAATATGAAGTGTTGCTGGGTTTTGGAGCTGGTGTGGACCCATGAGCTCATGCTAAAGCTAATTGCATCAATACTATTAACTGATGAAGTGCATTTTCAGCAGTGGACCACTGTGGTTCCAAAAGCACAAACAATAGGGGAGATTTTTTGCAATAAATGGTTTACAGATATCAGTTTATGGACCACCTTGGGGATAGAAAGACAGAACTGGGTCCACCTGATACTTTTTACATGAGCGTTGCATTTCAGACCTGATCTGTATTATAACGTATACTTGCAAATACATATTTATGTATTTTTAAAACAAAATTATACAGTTATACTTATACAGTTAAATGCACACTACCGTTAACCAATTTTGAGGTCAGTAAGATTTAGTTTGAAAGAACTTAATACTTTTATTCAGCAAGGCTGCATTAAATTGGTTAAAAATGAAAGGCTTTTACATTGTTTTCAAATAAGTGCTATTTTTTCTAAACTTTCTATTCAGCAAAAAATTCTGAAATAATGTATCACGGTGTTTCCACAAAAAAATAAAATAAAAAAAAATTAAGAAGCACAGCTGTTTTCAACATTGATAATAATAATACATGTTTCTTGAGAAGTAAATCAGCATATAATAATTTCTGAAGGATCATGTGACACTGGAGTAATGATGCTGAAAATTCAGCTTTGCATCACATGAACAAATTACATTTTAAAATGTAAGAAAACAATTCTTTCAAATTGCAATATTTTTTCACAATATTACTGATTTACTGCATTTTGATCAAATAAATACAGCATTGGTGAGCAAAAGAGACAAAAACATAAAAAAACCCTAATTATTCCAAACAATGTGACCCATAGTATATTACAATAAAAAAAAAGACACATGAAAAAGAGGTGCATAAATCTCCAAAAACTCTCCTTTTCTGTGCCACTTAAAAAAATAACAGCAAATAGTTTTGAAACAAGATGAGCGTCAGAAAATGCCCCTTTAAATTGCATCGCAAGTGTTTTATCTTCAAAATATTGATATGCTAATTTAGGATTCACAGTTAACAATGTTTTTAATAGCTGCTTTTACTATTAGAAACACTGTTTTTCAACTTTTTGTTTAGAATTAATTGATACTTTACATTAGCGCACCTTAAAATTTCCAGTGCACATTTCAATAACTGACAGCAACTTTTTTTTTTTTCAAATTCTGGTTAAGTTGACCTGAGTTTTATCTGCCCAAGTTTCTGTAGTGGATTGGCTCCTGCATAATTACTCAGCGAGGCCCTAGAGGTGTGAGGAGTAATTGGAAATCATGCCGCCCCCTCAGGTGAAGCCATACATTATAAATGACACCTGTCGCCCACCCACTTTGCCAGTTGTGCGTGGGCGACCGTGAACGATTAATCTGACTGGCTGCAGTTGGTGGACAAGTTTGCAGCCACAGGGAGCGATAGTGGAACATGGCAGAGGGCACATTGAGGTCCTCGTTTCTTCATATTAGAGTGAGCTGAGCAATCCTCATGCAATATTTCATCCATCATGTTTTTGCAGCAGACTAGGTTATCCGTTGCACTACGCAGAGTAAGCGAGAAAAGATTGAGACCTGCTCTTTAATTACCGTACTTACGCATGGACAGTGCAGCTTGAGATAGTGCCTCCTATGTCTTTATTAATGCCTACAATTAATGCAGAATGTGTGTGTCAACATCCGAATGCGATTTGATTTCCTGAGAGATGCATCTTAAATCGGCTGTGACTGGATGGAGGATTGTTTCTGCTTCTGTGTATGATGCAGGGCTCGTGAAGGGTAAAGTCATTAATATGTGCTCCTCAAATGCAGAGCGAGCTCCTTGGAGAGGACCACTGCAGTCTTGTGTACTGGCATGAATACACACAAATCCAAATGAAGCACAAATGCATAAATATTATATAGTTTTATGCATTATATATACATGCACACATACTCTACATCACATACATACATACATACATACATACATACATGCATACATACATGATCTTCAATCTTGATTCAAGAAATCTGGACAAAAATATATAAAACCTGGAAGACTTTGGCTGTGTAATGTCATTTTCCTGATCATTAGAGATTCCCAAACTCCATCCAAAACCCATTTGACCTAAAGTACCACTGAAAATTTAAGTGATTATTTCAATAATTTAACAGCCCATTTGCATGTTCACGGTTCTCTGATGGTCACATGACAGTCAGGTTGTATTTTTATTGTTTGATTTATTTTAATTTGACATTGTTATGATTGACCTGCAACCCTGCAAGGATTGGCGGTCTGGAGAAAGGGTGGTTGGACAGATTGTTGAATTAATTACAAAGCCCAGTTTGGGAAACCCTGACGTGATATGATGTTTAATGTTGTTGATAACAAAGAATGGAAAGTCTTTCTTTCTCTTTGTAATTTTAGATCAATATGGTACAAAATAATTCTTTCAAATCTATGTGATAAATGTTAGTTAGGTCAAAAATAATGTAAAAAACAATCAAAAAGTACTCCGACTACATTACCTAAAATGCTGTTACCTGCATTACTGACTACAATTTTCGTTATGTAATTTGTATTGATTTGTAATCAGACTGCAATTTCTGAGTAATCTACCCAGCAATATATATACTGTATGTATATTTTACTTCATCATGCCTACATTAATGTCATTGTGAGATCTGCAGCAATATTTACAAGGGAGAGAGAAATGCTCATTAAATAGTCTCACACTTCCAGAAGATCAGGATCACAAATTACTTCTGAGAATTGCGCTATTTTGAGGCTCTGTTGAATCTCACATTAGCGGCGGACACTGTGCAAACTGGAGTGAGAGTGGGGAGGAGAGGGTCAGATTATTGTCACACTAATGCACTGGTACATTAATGAGCACAATTTACGGTAATTAGTTCTCGATGCGTAAGTCTGTGGCAGGGAAACATTGGAGTAATAAATATTGCAATAAATATGAAGGAATTGAGGTTATGCGGCCAAATTAAAAGGATTTTAAAGCATTTTGAGGCATTTTGATGATTTCTTTTTTATTTTATTTATCATAAAGCTATTGGAGGGCCTCATGAATAAAAAGTATTCTAGGAAGCTAAAGTAAAAATAGCTCCAAATCTTTAGCACTGAAATTAGGAAATTTGCATACTTTTTCATTCTGAACTAAATGCGGTGCCACTTCAGCTGGGCCTCATGAGAGTCTGCAGAACATCTTGTTGATGTTTAATATGTTCCTGCTGTCTTACATTGGCAGGGATTCTGTGCCAGCAATTTTACTCCATTATGATAGAGCCTATTTGTACGTTTAATTTTGTCATTTTACCGGGGACGTTTTGTCCTGTCCTTATTACCTAGATGCATAAGTCCAGCATATCCTTTCTTGATGTTTTGCATCTGTATTAACCATCATTTCTAAATGGCTTTAAAATAGCCAATTGCAAAAGCAATAAGAGAAGCTCTTCAAAGTTCATATTGCTCCAAATGGACACTTATTGCATTTATTGACACATTGTTATTGTTTCTTTTAATGTATAGGCTTAACTTTTAAATCTTTGAAACTTATTCATCAAAGAATCCCGGAAAAGACAAATGTATCACAATTGGAATTTTCCCCAAAAAAATATGCAGCAGAACTGTTCAACTTAAATAACATTAAACTGACTTTAAAAAATTAGTTGATTCTTGAATAATTTATAAATAATTTATGTGTTAAAGCAATGTAAAAATATATGATGTCATAACTTATTATCAAATAATTTTTTACAGTGTACCGATGCATCAAATCAGCATATTAGAATGATTTCTGAAGGATCATGTGACACTGAAGACTGGAGTGATGATGCTGAAAATTCAGCTTTGCCATCACAGGAATAAATTATATTTCAAAATATATTCAAATAGAAAACATTTTTTACAATTTTTAATAATATTTCAGAATATTACTGTTTGTTTTTTTTTGTTTTTTTTTGATCAAATAAATGTCCCCGAAACACTGTTGTCATCTAAATGAATGGCCAAATACATAAAAAGTTTTCTGTTTTTAGTTTAATGTAAACAGAGGCTAAGATAAGAGTATATTGCTATATATTCTTAATGCAGAAAATGGACTTCTGCAGCAACGATTCAGGGTTTGCTAACAATATCTCTAAGTCAGATAAACCCTCTCCAGTCAATGTTCTCTCCACACCCTCAGTGTATGACACTTGGAAACTAAGCCAATTATAGTGACTGTGCATCGGGCTCCATGGGTTGAAAAGAGACGTAAATTACATCGTTTTGTGGTGACCAGCCATAGATTTTTCAGTCAGAAGAATAAGAGGTGCCATACTGAAGTAGCCAGGTGATTTGAGTCTTGTGCTCTTTGGCACTTCATTTAGCTCATCTTCCCCCTGAATAATCAAAGACAGGATCCCAAGGGAATACAACCACCACCAATTATTTCCCATATGCTGTAAATGGACTTCCTGGCTCCATTTCGAACTAATTACAGCATTGTGAGAGTGGGCGAACTGAAAAAGACCAAACGTGGGCTGGTTTGTTGTCACATCTTGCTGTGGTGAATGGAAATGAATAGAATTACTCAAAAGCTCAAGTGCTGTTAAAAGGAACGTTTCTCTTTGTGTCTGTTCGGGGATTTGGATGACTTCTTGAAATTGAGGTGGGTGTATGCGTCATAACAGCTTAAGCTTAAATAATGCATTTCAAAGCATGCATTTATACATAATTTTTCTAATTATGCTAGAAAAATGGCTTTATTTCCTCTGTCATGCTGGGATGCCCTGGAGCACTCGTTGCTGTTCACATTTTGTTCCTTTGCATTGGTCTAAAACCAAAGACAGAATTCTGCTGTATCATTTTGAAGTTGGGACTTAAGTCCCCAGATAAGACTTCAAGAAGAAAGGTCTACACTAATAAGGCAACTTGGCTGAGAGACCTTTTTAACCTCCAGTGTTCTTAAACAAGAAACAAGATGTTGCTTTTAGTAATCCTCAGTGTAAGCAGAGTGTACTGTCATCTCAATGAAAGATAGACAGAGGATGGCAATTATAACCTTAGCTATATAAATTATGGCTAAATCATGGGACATTAGAACTTGCATTGGGTTTAGAAATATTCAATATTCAGGGACAGTCTTATTATTGGACAAAACCCATATCCCAGAAAGGCTTGATAGTGTCTTTTGTGTAATTATTTGCCTGTTTGGGAAGTTATAATTATAGATTTCTCTTTTTAATGATGCTGAAAGAGCAGGAAGAGAAAGATTATTCATTTCAAGTAAGGTAAGGAGAACTACACTATCTATTTGGGCAGGAGTCCTGGACCGTGGAAGTTAAAGTTTGCAAAATCTGCTCATGTGGGAAATATTGACATTGGGATCTCTCCAGGTCAAGAGTTAAAGGAAGCTTTCCTTTATATATTACCATATTTGGAAGACCTCTCTGGACAAAACTTCTCTTCCTTTTGTCATTATTCCCTCCAGTGAATTTTCAGCATTATCCAAATGTCACAGGATATTCAACTCAGGAATAAAACCCAATAAAACCATATCAAAATGTGGGCCTATCCCACTGAAAAATTGTCAATCAATATCATTTGTCACTTTTTAAAGATATATTCTAGGTTCTGTAAAAGTTAAGCTAAATTGACATCATTTGTTGCACGATGTTGACTATATGGAAAGTTGTTCTTGTTATCATTATGATCATTTTAGGGATTTATGTATGTTGTCACGGTAACAAAGTTCCCTTTCAGTCACTCACGTTCGACGTAGTCGACGTATTGACTGATTGGGATCACGCTTAGGGAGCCTGTCATCTTCGAGTATTGTTAAAACGAGCCAATGTACATTGGCATGCGTGAATTGCATCTCACGCTCCGCCCCGCAGTGCGGGTATAAACACGGAAGCGGATGCACGCACCACTTGTCTTTTGCTTTGGAGCCGATCTGCGCCGATGTCTCTGAAGAGTGCTGTTTACAACGAGCGAGTGTGTCGGTGTTCTTCTAGGAAGACTCTCTCAGTGCTGGTGGTTCTACAGCGCGAGTGCAGCGGTGATCGCGAGCTTTGAGCTCTCAACTGCTGTTTTAACAGCATCAAATTTCTGTGTTTGTTGATGGCTGGTTAGAGGGTGGAAAAGTGAGTGCTTCACTGTTTCAGTTCACTTTTCAGTGTTGCTGTGGTCATTCCCCTGTGTGCTCCGGCACTGGTGATGGGTCCCATTTCCTGAAAGAGGAACACGGTGCGTTTGCATCTTTTAAATGGACCCCAAATGGACAGTCACAATAGTTGTATCACGTGTTTGTAAATATATATATATATATATATATATATATATATATATATATATATATATATATATATATATATATGTATGTATGTATGTATGTATGTATGTATGTATGTATGTATGTATGTATGTATGTATAAACAACACGTTGAGGCAGCTTTTGTGGATAGTTCATGTTCTCACTGCGGGAATAAGTTGAGATCAATGTTGAGATCGAGACTCGCCTTCATGCATGAAGGTGGAGTCCCCATTACCATGCCCTGCTACGGCGCCGTGTGGGATGGGTGATCAGAGGATCATAGTGAGGCTTCCCCGCCCCGGTAACCAATCCCTGTGGGCTCCTCATTCCTCTATCACATCGCAGCCGGTGGAGCCCCCTGTTGAGCACGCTGGTCCCTCTGTAATGGACCGACCAGCCTTTTATTCGGGGCCCCTCCAGTGGACAGGATGCTGATTGCAGCATCGGAGGGTAAGCTGACCTCTGGAAATGATGACTCGTCTGCGTTATCTCCCTCTAGGAGTGTAACGTTGCCCGAGCCAGATCCAGAAACATCAGCTATGCTGAAACGGGCCGCCGAGGCTGTTGGGTTCGAGTGGAATGATTGGTATCCCGGTACGGGCCGTGCTGGTTCTCAGCTCGCCGCCCCAGTGCCTTTCTTTCCCGAAGTGCATGGAGATCTTACCAGGTATTGGATGGCACCTTTCTCTGCCAGAAACTACCCGAATAGCTTTTCCTCCCTCACTACCCTTGACGGAGGAGCGGTGAAGGGTTGCAAGGCTATCCCTCCAATGGAGTGGTCTGTCGTGACACAGGTGCACCTGTTCATTGTTGGTGTTCTTCCCAACTAAGACCCCCTAAGGTGTTTCGATCACTTCTGTGCTTTTTTCCTGCAAGATGGGTCGGAGCGAGGGCTGTCTCCCTCCACCCTCAAAATGTATGTTGCCTTTATATTAACGCACATCATGATGCAGTGGATCTAATCCTTAGGGAAGCACGACTTGATCGTCGGGTTCCTGAGGGGAGCAAGGAGACTGAATAAACCGCCTTGCGCCCCGTCTATACCTTCCTGGGAACTTGATTTGACTTGACTGACCGGTTGCGTCTCCCCCCTGTTATTGGCTGGAGCCACCTCAGTGACATTCCATATGTTGTACTGCCCGGTAATTCACTCAGTCCATATGTGTTATCCTCCACATGTTACCTCCCTACGGGCAAGATGTGGCTTCCGCAGCGCATGCCTTCCAATGAAAGGTTAACGCTTTCCCAGTGGTCTTGTGGAACAGCAGTGACTTTCCTGGCCTAAGCCCTGTCCTATCTCCGCCTCAATATGCGGGAGGATCAGGAGGCTTTTGTCTAGGCACTGGAAGGTGGCAGCACTAGTGCTGTTATAATAGGGATCCCAGTCAGTCAACACGTTGACTATGTCGAACGTGAGCGACAGAAAGGGAACGTCTCAGTTACGTATGTAACAATTCCTTCCAAGTTAACAACCAAGGTGTCAAGAAAAAAGAGACGTAGTCTCTAAAGGTATGGAGACGTAGTCCCGTCGCCACTATTGCTGGACCACCGCTGACTCCGGGCTCCGCTTGGCTCCTCAGTGAAAAACAAGTGGTGCATGCATCCGCTTCTGTGTTTATACCCCCGCTGCGGGGCAGAGCGCAAGATGCAATTCACGCACACCAATGTACATTGGCTCATTTTAACAATACTCGAAGATGACAGGCTCCCTAAGCGTGATCCCAATCAGTCAACGTTGACTATGTCTCCATTCCTTCCTTCAGGGAACGAGGGTTACATACGTCACTGAGAAGTTATACAATTTAATGTTAAAATCAGTCCTACTTCCTTCTAGTCCTACTTAAGTCTATTCAATTAATTGCATTTAACATACAATACATTTTAATTTAATTGCCATTTACAGTCATTTATTTGTCCAAAAATATTACTTTCAGTTCACACTTTAAAAGTATATTAGTTCTATAAAAATGAACAAGTATGCTAAAGTGTACTTCTTTTTCACAAGGGCAGTTCTTGATAAAGGCATACAAATGTATTCAGATTCAGATATTTGGCAGATAAAAGCAAGATGACAAATGTATGTATGAATGTATCATGACCGCAGTATGATTTATGAGCAGTTTGGTCGCTGATAAATTACTCACAGCAAAGGCATTTCAGAATATGGTGTATTGAATTACATGAGAGTATGTAAACAAACCGCTCAATCCTGTGATTACATGAAACTCAGACCAGTGTTCAGAAGCACAGTGTCGCATGTGAGGCGTCTTTTTGTATTTTCAGAATGAGTTACCACAACAAATGACACTAGACACACCATTTTCAGAGACCAATCAAGGCTGATGTCAGCTGGGACTATACCGGTTAAGCACTGCTTACTGATTCAGCTTTTTGGACATTGGCTGTGGGCAGACGGGGTGTGGGACCTCGGTGGGCTGCTCTTTATGCTGGTTCCCTTCCCTTCCCTTTACTTCTGTACAGATAAAATGTTGTCATTTTATCTAAACAGAGTCACCATGTGGCTACACAGACGCGATACATAATTATGTATTATACATTTTTAAGGCCAGACAAGTAGTTTGTTGACGGTTGATTTGTAAAGAAGGACTACACGCCTGCGCACATGTATATTAAAACGCGCATACCTATGGACTGAACATGTGATGCGTATGTGCGCGACCTCGGTGTTCGCGCAGAGGTTTGCGTAGAGGTTGTGTAGGTTTGCGCAGAGATAACAGATAATCGTTTGCACCTTGGAACCTATTTCCGGGAGTGCGTTCTCGAGCCACCAGGCACTGTTTTGTGCGGATGGGCGGCTGGAGCGTGTTGAGGGTTTTCTGTTAGAACGGTGTCGCATGAGCGAGTTAATAACTAAGTTAATAACTAATGATCTTCGCAACGGAAGTGAATCAATCAATCAAAACTAACTTTAGCTGGACAATAATTTTATCCTAGAGCTGCTGTAAAGCCAAAACAATCTCTGTTACTGTAATTTCCTATTATCACTGTAAAGCTGCTTTGAAACAATTCATATTGTTAAAAGCGCTATATAAATGAAGGTGACTTGACACACCATGATATTCTATCGCCTTCTATTGCAAGAGTCCCCCACAGTGTTGGCGAATAGGTGCCCTTAGAAGATGGGGCTCTGAGAAAGCGTCCTTTCTCAGCATTCTTCATCGCATTCTTCATCTTCATAGTGCTCCTGGAACACCAAGGTGGACATTACCCAACCAAATGCTTGCACCATGACCTTTGACGCACATAGCCAAAACTGGTCACCTAGTGCAGTGCTGGGTTGGAACTACCCTTGTACATGTCTGTGGCATATAGGCCGGAGTTAGCCTGTCCAGCAGCGCTGTAAGCTCTTGCTGTCATGGATGACGTGAACTTACATGCTTTGGATGGAAATCTCTGACAGTTTCTCCAGGTGGCGGGTTCTCGCAGGCACAAGAGCACCGCAATTGCCCGCTCAACATGGGAACGTTGGAGTAGCTGAGGGTAGTGAGGGCGGAAGTAGAACTTATAGTAAGTACATCGTAAGTAAATTCATATTACTTCAGAAATTTGGTTGAAGTATACTGCCAAATGTACTAATACGCATTTTTGGTAAAATATACTTTAATGTAAAATCTACTGAAACTTGTATGTTGTGTATTTAAATATATTTGTAATTGCACATTTGTAATGATGAAGTTGCAATTTATTACATTTTAAAAATATTAACTATAAATGTTATATCAAATATAAAATGTGTATTTTACGTGCTTTAGTTTGTCAGTCAATAGATCTGAATAAGTGTATTTCTTTAAAGCATGAAAAAAATATTATTATAGCTTAATTATTTAAAATATACTTGAAGGAAAACTTTTAAAGTCCCTGTAAAGTCAAAATTAAGTATGTGTTCTGAGTTTGTCACACCACAGAAAAATGTGTTATTAGCCACCCAGCCAAATTTGAATGATAAAAAAAGCAGCCAAGTAAATCAAATAAGCTATCAAAATCTTGAAAAAATGAGCAGTGGTCTCTGCTCTCAAATGCTGGAGGCGTGTCCGCTGGCTGCGCTGAAACCACGCCCACTCACGGAAAAGTTGACTCGCGGGCACGCACTGATGGCACCAATTGGCTTTATGCCCAGCTGCACTACTTCCTGAACTTCAGCCAGCTCCTTTGTTTACTGTCTGCCATTATTGGACAAACTGATTAATCCAGGTGTGCCTGACCTCAGTAGTCACAACAACAATAATCAGACACACCTGGATTAATCAGTTTGTTCAATAATGGCAGACAGGAAACAAAGGAGCTGGCTGAAGTTCGGGAAGAAGTGCAGCTGGGCATAAAGCCAATTGTCGGCGCGACAGGAGGATGAAGGCCGAGGCGGGAGATAGTCGATTCGGCCCCATTCACCAGTAACAGCGGATTATCAGTGAATCCAAGTTGTCTCCGACGAAAGTTTATAAAACTATCCTGTGTAAAATGATTACTACAGAGGCGGGTTTTGGCGGTGATCCTCAGCTCTCCATCAAGGTGGCTCTTCACAAAATTAATCCACCTCTTCTTGATGTGATCGTTTTTCGGAAATTTAAATAAGGACACCGATCTGTTTTGTACGTGATTGCATCCAGGTAGTACGCATTTCCGTGACGAAGGCATAGCTAGCTAGCAAACTGTAGGCTGTAGTAACTAAGACTGACAGTAACTCGCGATTGAGCGGCAAACTGGGGCCTGTTCTTCGTATGTCGCTAACTCAGTTAGCTGGATTTGATTGTTGGCGATTTGGCATGATCTTGGATTGTTTGGTTCTTCGACGCTCATCCTGGACTTGCTGTCATAGCAACAGGTCCGTAAGCTTAAACCTGCTCAGGAGCAGGCTTATTTCATGTAAACAGGATTAGATCGCGGCTTTATAAGCGGAGCTGATACGGGAAGTCCAGCGCAGCGCGATAGTGCACTTTCTGAGATATATGTTTTTTCTCGTGACTCGTGAGATTGTCGTTTACATTATTAATTTGTTGGAAACGCACATTTATTTTCAAGTTGTTGGAGTCGGGCTTTAACAGCACAAACTTGCATTGCCCCAAGATTATTTGCGACGAGTGGCTCTTTCCTTTACACTATTGGAGATGCGGAGAACTTGATGGAAAGTGCTGTCTGTCGTGTCATTCGGAGTTTACCTGGCGCTTTTAGGTTTAAAAAACAGTTTTAGGTTTTTTTGTGGCATTTCCAAGCCACTTAAGACCCAATGTTGTAAAGCAGTTTTTTTTAAAGCAGGTTTTTTTTTTTTAGGCTATCATAATTTTTTATGAAGATCATGACCATGCCGATTACAGTATATGTCACTCAGGCTTCACTAACGTGATTGGTACCATAGACTATAGGCTACCATAGACTGCCATCAAGGCCTCAATGAAGGGGATTATGTGAACAGAAAGGGGGTTCACAATGTAAATGTGCAGCCCAGTTACTATTGTGATTCTTAATATTCCAGATTAGTAATATTATATAAAATAAAAAAAAGGCAGTTGACTAAAATCTTCCATATCACAAATGTGAAAGCAAAATGGCCAGGATCTGTGCATGACTTAAGAATTTTCAGAGATTCACATTCATGCACATTATTTGAAAGTGGTAAGGAAAGTTCCACAATTAAATATCAAGCTCATTACATACACTCATGCTGATCCTAACAGAACTGCATTTTTTCATAGGTGATTATGACATGTTCCTGCCTGCAGACAGGTGTTTTATGACCCCATTCCCTGACCCAAACCATTTACAATGCAGCTCTAGCCAGGACAAGGGCACACAATGAAATGAACTTTGGCTAACTAAAGGGAAGATTTCAGTGTCTGAAAAGTCTGAGGGTTGCACACCTGACAGGGCCTGTGACATTGTTGCATGTGCCATATTACACAACATTGCCAAAAAAAACCCCACTTTTCATTAAATGTTTAATAAAAGATAAATATGCTTAGTTCCTTGAGTTTTATTTCAATTGTTCTTTGTAAAGAAAAGCCAGTGGTCAAGTGCCTGCAACAAGAGATATTAGACACATGCCTCATGCAACAAATAAAAAGGAAAAGTTGGCTATACACTGCCCACCAGTAGGCCTATGTCTCCTCTGTCTGTGCAGACTCTTCTGTAGGCCTTTCTGTAGATGTGGAATCCTGCAACTTATATTGCAGCCATAAAGCATACAAGTATAAATTAAGTAAAGTTATTTATGCACTTGCAGGTAGGCTAGTTCCTCCATATGACAGTTATCTGAGAGGGTTTATTCAATGGAAACAAATGGACATTACAAAGTCTTATACTTTCTTTCCTTTGGAAAGTTAGAAAATGTCCACTTACTGCACATATTCCAGCCACCACTTTCTTGTGAACAGATACAAGTGTTGGTGTATTATGTAAAAGTTCACAAAAGAGGAAAACAGAATGTCATTACAATGAACTACACTCGGGGAAAAATGAGATCAATAACTCGTGGCAAAATATTTTTACATTAACATAAGTTTATCAGTTTTCACTTTCACAAGTCAAAGCAATTCATCATTACTCAAGATTTAACAGTTGAAATGACTATACAGCCTTAATTGAATGCAGCAAAAAGTATTTTGCAGTGTAGGCTACTAAGATCTTTTCTTTATTTTTTTCTCAGCCTTTTTCTTGGTTGCTTTTATAAACAGACAACCATTTATTTAACAGTGCCTTTTATAAAAGCGACTATAATATATTATATAAAACTAAAAATTACCATTATGTAGAATATTTTTAATATATATTTTTTAGTAATTTAATAATAATTTTTAGTAATTATGCAATTATTAAAATACAAAAATATAGGCTATTAAGTGATAAAAACATCTAACATGGCCACTTCTAACGGATTTAAATTGTCTGCTACTTTTTGCCAAGCCCTCTCTCCTGGCTTTTGCAGACTTTGAGGTGTTCCCTGGCGTTTTGATTAAACATTAAAATTCCGAATAAACTTTGACTATTATGCCGCGTTCCAGGCAACCTGTAACCCGTGTTTTTCCAACTCGTAACTGGGAGTACATCGATCTAGTACGAGTTCATGGGTGGGAAGTCACGGGTTTGACTGCCGTTCCAGTGCACTTTCACGGGTATAAGGTTGGAAAAACAAGGGTTACAGGTTGCCTGGAACGATGTACTCCCAGTTACGAGTTGGAAAAACACGGGTTACAGGTTGCCTGGAACGCAGCATTAGTTCTTGCTCTGCTGAGGAGAAAAACTGAGCCCGCTCTGAACAGCCAATAGCAGCGTTGCTGATCAATGTTTCTACTATCGATATATATCCCCTTTTAAACCAGCGCATGAACGGCAATTATCTCAGATAACTCAATCCAGCGATACTAATCATATCCGGCAAGTGTGTTTGAAGAACCGAGTTAGCCAGATCATGATTAGCACGATGATATCATCTTGGATGTGTCATTTGATCTCGGATGTAATAAGCAACATACGAAGAACGGGCCCCAGTGCGTCATCAAGTAAGGACATGTCCAGGAGCTCAGGGGCTCCAGTGCATCATCGAGCCCCCGTTTTAGCCCCGCCCATAAAATCCGGAACACAGCAATGGTGAAAAAATGTTTAACGGTCTAACTCCACAATTCAGTACTTCACAGTTCACAGTCTTATGTTTTAGCAATACATTTCTAACATTTATAGTGTGTTTAGAATTTTTTTTTAGAATTACCTTTACAGAGAATTGAAATTATTGCAAATTGCACTTAAGTGTGTTAAACAGTTATGAAAGTGTACTTTTCTTAAGTACATATGAGTGGCATTTTATTTCATTAATATTATGTTATATGGAAACAATACCCTTGTTAAAAAGAAATGTGCTGTTGGATATGCACTATTAATTGTATTGAATATGCACTAAAATACATAGTAATAGTAAAATACAACATAATATTAATGAAATAAAATGCCAATACAATTAAAACGTTATCAGCAAGATGGCAGAAAACTGTACATTTCTTGTCTATTACCACCCACTGCTACTTATACCAACAACGGAAATGAGGGCAGTTACAATAGCTAAATATGTGGGAGAGCGTTACTAGTGTGATGATATTGTATTGCAATAGGTAGCACTTCAAAGTCAATTCTAAATTAAAACTAGTTAGCACATAATTTGTAATTGAAAGGGTTTAATGGCAATATATGGTTATGGTTACACTTAAAATAGTTACATGAGATGATAAAAACTTTATCCATTATACCATTAATTGTACCCAGCATACAGTATGTAAAATGTTACCTGAGGGATAGATAGAGAGAGAGGCTTCAGAAAAGAGAAGAGAGAAAAGGCCAGACCAAAGAAGAGCCAGTGAAAAGAAGACAAAGAATCAAATGTCTTTTATTATTTTCAACCTTACAAGAGCAAGCCAGCACTCAAGAACCAGAACCCATGCAAGTTGAATCCAGTCATCTTCCTATGGCATAGCGACGGCGACGGCTGACCCAGGGGCTATGCTTATATTGTGGCACTGCTGGGCATATGATTAGTTCATGCCCAATTTGTCCTCCACGTCCTCTGGTGAGTTTTGTCAAAACTCCATGTGTTAGTTCTACTCCACTTACTTCCAAAGTGCTCATTACTGTCTTCAGTGTATCTATTTCAGTTACCACCCTTATTTACTCTGGGTCAGCTGGAAACTTTATCTCCGGGGACCTCTGCCGTCAACTCAACCTCCAAAAGACCTTCAGCGAGAGGAGTTCCCAAGCCCTTTCCATAACTGGCAAACCCCCTTAAACCAGGGAAGTTTGAAGTGGGGAGATGACTGTTTTCCAGAACTGCCTTTTAAACACTCCTGTCCAGTTCAACCTGTTCCTGTGAACTCCACACCCATTGAAAGCCCTCTCGAGAAGCAGTCAGTGGAGATTCCTGAGTGTTATTCCCACTTCAGTGATGTGTTCTGTCCCAAGAAAGCTTCCCAACTTCCACCTCACAGACCATGGGACTGTGCTATCGATCTCATTCCAGGTGAGTCAGTGCCCAGAGGAAGAATTTAGCCACTGTCCATTCCTGACCAGAAGGCCAACCAGGAAGCTTTCCAACAGGGCTACATTCGAAAATCCACATCCTCTGCTGCATCCATTTTTTTCTTTGTGGCTAAGAAGGACAGAGTCTTGTGGTCCTGTATTGATTATCGTTCCCTAAACAAGATCACAATAAAGTTCAGATAACCCCTTCCTCTCGTTTCTGCAGCCCTTGAACATCTCAGAGGAGCCCCCATCTTCATTAAGATGGACCTCCGTAGCGCTTATCTGATCAAATTTTGCAATGGAGATAAGTGGAAAACAGCCTTTGTGACCCCTACAGGCCACTTTGAGTATTGCGTTATGCTATTTACTCAACGTGTTGACCTGCATATTGAAGCAGGACAATATATGGTTAGGGTTATGGTTATATTTCAGTAGCATTACCAGTCCATTAACATCCCTACTCCGAGGTAAGCCCAAGTCTCTGTCCTGGTCCACTCAACAACCTCATCCACTCCACACATTCTTCAGTGGGCACTGGACACAGGCCACTGCCAATCAAAGCCTCTCGCTCTCGCTACTACAAGATCACTTCTTGTGTATGTATGTATCCAGTATGGCCAGAGATGTCAGAAGATTTGTGAGGGGGTGTATAGATTGCACTATTTCCAAATCACCTCACCAGCTACCCACAGGCAAACTCCTTCCGCAGCCCGTTCCCAGTCGCCCCTGGTCACATCTAGGGGTGCATTCTATGACTTACCTGCCATCATCCAACGGAAACACTAGAATGTTCATTGTGGTTGATCGCTTTCCAAATCTTACCGGTTAATTCCCCTCAAGGGATTGCCCATTGCCATGGAAACAGCTATTGTTCAATCACGTCCTTCATCGCTATGGTCTTCCAAAAGACATAGCGTCAGATCGTGGACCCCAGTTCATCTCTAAAGTCTGGAAGGCCTTCTTCAAGCTCCTAGATGTGATCGTAAGTCTGTCATCGGGCTACCATCCAACAGACAATCCTTTTCGTCCAGGCAATCATGCGATTCCTCCGTACCTTCTGTCAGAGCCACCAGAACTTTTGGAGCCAGTTTTTAGGAGGGGCAGAGTGAGTCAGAGGAGCACCGGCCTGACTCCATTCCAGTGCATACTCGGATACCAACCGCCCCTGTTCCCATGGTCTGGGAAACCCTCCAACATCCTCCAACGTGGGCGGTTGTCTGGGTACTGTCAGGGATCCGCCAGGCTCCACCTTCACTTCCTCACAATGCTCACTCTCACGGAGAACTGATTACGACCACTTGTCACCAATCACCACACTCCTCAGCACCCTGCTGCCATTATTTATCGAAGTTATCTATTGTTACTATTATTTATTGTAGTTATCTATTGTTACTAAGCCATGGCGTAACCCTACAGTTCTGGCAGTTTTGCACAGTTTTAGTGTGCTTTGTAATGCATTAAATCACAAATTATAATTGATAAACTAAAAATATTTCACTATAAATTAATTTTGTTTCATTTAAAATTTAAAAATTGAAGTTCAGTGCATTTCGTGCAAATAACCCAATGATCATTGATTTAAGTGAGAACATCTTAAATCTGATAAAATATTCTTAGCATTTGTTCCAATATACATACATTTTTACAAAAAAAAAAAAAAAACACTTGCATGCTCAAAGATGACTCGCTTGATTCAAATCTTGAAACGACTTCCATTTTCATAATGCGTAAGACACACAGATTTAGTATTAAAATCACATCACATCTAATCTGTTTTCTTGCATTCAATTTGTGTACTCTCCTTCAAGACAAGCTCCTTAGCTCAAACATGCTCCACCTCACTGATTACTATTGAGCGGATTAGGATTAGAAAGCAGCGCTACTTTTTTAATGATATTGTGACTTATGTTCCCGTTGAACAGTTTGGCAGCATAATGCAATCTGCTGAGAGATCTTGGTGAAATCCATGTCCATGTTAAAGTGTGTTCAGACACTAAACACAAAACATCTACAATATAAATGTCATCAAAATGATAAATAATGGATATTTTTATAGTATTTTTCTTTTTTTTTTCTGAACACAAGCTGTATTAAGGACATCTCTCTCTATCACTCAAGAGTTAAGAAGTTTTAAACTGCTTTGCAGTATTTATCTGTATCTGATAGAGTGGTGAAGGACAATTTCAGGGAAATTAAATTAGTGTGCCCTTTTGAGCCCCTAAGTCTATGCTTGGGTTCAGTGTCTGATCCTAAGACTTGATTTCCCCTGACAACACAGTACTTCATATTGTGCATCTCGTATAATCCTTAATCTTAAAGTTTATGATGCTTTTTTTTGTTGTTGTTTGTTTGTTTTTTTGTTGCATTTTGATGCATTTTGTTGCTTCAGACACTATTGGTTGTGTACAAAAATAGCAGTGTTGCTTTGCTTTAATTATTCACTATCTATCAACATCATCTTGGTATTATTCAATTTAATTAATTATTTTCTGACACAAGGCTCATGTTATTCATTTCAGTAATTTGAATAATTCACATTCAGTGGCTCAGGTAGTTATTGCATGCATCCTTCACAATAAGGTTTTCATGTCTGCTGTATTTTCATGAATAGTTATGGGGAATGGTTCAGATGAGGCGGCTTTAGTAATGAGAGCAATAAGCTGAAGATTCACGTCTTCTCGACACTCTGAAAATAACCCCTCATAAAAATTACTGTTTTCAGCATGCTAAAACATTCATCTTACTTGGGAAAATCGGATTCAACATTTAAAATCACAATTAAATATTCATTGAAAGCATCAGTGAATTCAGCAGTAATTCCTTGACCAATGAATCCATCACATTCTTCATGTTCCTCACCTCACAGTACTGCTTCGAAAATTGTTATATTTGTGTTGCTATAGGGAAACAATGTAGTTATGGCCATTTACCCTATTATTGTAGTCCTTATTATTTATTTCTTATTTATTACTTAATAATTTACCTGGTTACACTTTATTTCAACTTTAGACATTAAACTTACCACTGTATTTTAGACATTGCTACTAACTTTGCAACTGTCAACTAACTCTCATTAATTTGCATTTACATGTCAACTAACTCTTATTAGAGTATTAGTAAACTGTTAGGTTAGGGTTCGGGTTAGTAGAATAAGCTGACATGTACTTGCAAAGTTACTCATAGTCAGAAGAATGGCTGTTGAGGGATCATCAAAATAAAGTGCTAGCAGATTTCAAGCAGACAGCCCATTAATATGACTGGTAATGACTGTTATTACTTAGAGCGTCCAAAGTAGACTATCAAAAATGAGTTACCATTTACCTTAAATGCATAAATAGTGCTGCTGGAAAAGTAAATATAGCCTATATAAGAATCTAAACTAGAACATATGCAGGAGCAGTTGGTGTAATTTCTGTTTGTCCACTCACTCGACTTTAGGCTGTGTATAATTGTGCAACTTATTATAGAAGCTGATGGTAAATCAAAAAAAACATAACAGCAATAAATTCAGCAGTATAGCTGAAATGGCAAAAAATACAAATCATTCTTAATATTCTAACTGGGGTAATATGTCTTCAGGAATTTCTTGGTTCCGAAGCAATTTGCAGGAAAATTAAATCAGACTTTTCCAAGAGAATTAGCTGAGTGCACAACACAGAGCCAAAGTAGACCTGATTTAGATGGTTAGATAATAATAATAAACTATTAATAATATGTAGTATGTCACGTAAGCAGGTTGTGCAAACACTCAAAGAGGAAGATGAGAGAAACAAGTAATCTTTAATAATCCACACAGATTAAGTCCAACATAGAGTTAAATGATCCAACACAACTATAGTATAGACAAAACCAGACAAAGACACACAAACAGAACTGAATTTAAATAGTGAGAGGATAAAGAGATGATTGATAGGTGTACAGCTGAAACTTATGAGTGTCCATGACAACAAACTAACTAAGGAAGAACGGTAGTACTGATTGAAAACAAGAGTTCATGTGGTGTGAGAGTGTGACATAGTAATTGAAGTCATCAATATTTTTCATTCATTTTCCTGGAAGAGAAAGCCTGTAAATTATAAAGGCACAGAGTATTATTGTTAGCATTGGATGTGTCCTGAATGACAAACACTGTCACAAATGGAATTGATCTGACACTCAACAAACGCGACACTGACATTGCATTTAAAAGCAATCAATGCAATTTTCATTTACTCCAAAGTTATATTTGTGTGCATTTGGCCCCAGTCTCTCAGGGTTTGTCCATCACTGCTAGCCTTGAGTCAGCTAGAGAAAGGTGGAGTGCTGAGCAATCTCATTCAATACCGGCGGCGGGGCCTGGGTGAATTGCATGCTGGGCCTGGGAGGATAGAAACAGGCCATTTCTGCACAGTCACACTCATTTTCTCTACATAAAAAAAACTTTTCCAATAGCACCTCATTTTATGATGAAACTTTGAAAGTCGTTTTAGGAAGCAGAGCTACTTTTAAAAATAAACAAACCAATATAGGGTGAATTCAGGTAAATTGGGTCACTTTTTGACAGTGGCCTCAATTCACTTTCACAGACCACCCATAGTCTGTTCACAGACAGTCTGATGCATATTTCTCACAAAACTGGAAGCTCTATTCTGCATAAGATGCTGTTCTGGTCTAGAATAAGGTGCAGTGAGACCCAGGCCTCATGCTGTCTAGTGAAATTTCCACCCTATACATGTTACATGTGGTAAATTGAGAACAATTCTGCATGATTTATCATATTGTAAAACATGTAACTCCTCCGGTTAGCACTGCTCTGAGCGGGATTCAAACTGCCGTTTCCAGCATGGGAGGCGGGTGAGATAACAAGGATGTTAAACACCACAGCCTCTGGCGTAAGTCACTAGTGCGCCTCTTGGGGCCAGGGGAGTGAGGTTTACTCTCACAGCTCTTACTAGCTTGCATCTGTTACACTCACTGCCCTAAACCTCACTCCCATCCGGGTCACGGCTCCAATGTAACCCCTCCAGTTCTACTCGCACTGCTCCGAGCGGGATTCGAACTGACGTTTCCGGCATGGGAGGCAGGCTTGCTAATAAGGACGCTAAACACGGCAGCCTCTAGTGTCAGTCACATGTGCTTTTAATTTCTGTCTCTAGCATGATGTGCATTCAATTTTTAAAGCCAGTTTTCTAGACAAGGAGAGAACAAATGTCTACGCTTTAATCAATGCAGGACAGATGCAACTCTAAGTAACTGTATATTTATCTATAAAAATAAAGCTTAGAAATTCAGGAATCCTATAAAACAATTGAAGGAAAAACTATGAAATATGATTGAAACATGCAAAAGATTTAACACTGATTGACAGACCATTTGAAACCATCCTGTAGTTTCAATTCATTCATTTAGATAACTGCTAGATTTCATAATATGTGACAATTTTTATTTATTTTTTACTTATATTGAGTGATTGTCACAACTCGGTAGTGATAATAACACACGCGACAAGGAAGATGAAAGTTCAAAGCAGTCTTTAATCCACAGGTAATCCAGACAGTGACTGCAGGGGAAACACAACCAACCATAGACAATACCCGACAACCGAAGAATGAAACACAAGAACTTGTATACACAGGATAGTGACAGCTGAAGGAGATTATGAAATCAAATTAGTAATTAAGACAAACAAACAAGGCAGGGAGAAACGGTGCAAACAAAGTAAGAATAACTAGCTGAATCTGTGACAGTGATAGTCAAAAAATAGATTTTTCTATTATCATTTATTCATTTATGTTTAGTCCTGTGAGTTCATATCCAACGGTTAAATTAATTTCTTCACATCCCTAATGTAAAAGATTGCATACTGATCACCTGATTGCTTCTTTTCCACATTTTCCGGATGTGCGTTTAAATTTTCATCACCCAGTGTGCATGACTTGCATCATCAGCAGTAAATCTCTCATTTAAACAGGTCAAAACTGCTCCTCCATTCCACAACCCCAGTACTGGATGCATAGGGCATGAACATCTTATATAAAATGTGTTCAATAAATAATATTTTTCCCCAAATGTTATATTTATAAAGGCCTTTGCACAGATGTAGAGATACACCAACATGTAAACAATGTTTAATTTAGAACACTTAAAAATGTTTTCAAACAGACGTGCCCTGTCAGTAGCTGAGGAGATAACGTATGCCAGTCTGTCAAGAGCCGAACATGAGGCGGTAACAAGCATTTGTGCCCCCTGAGGCACTGATGAGCTGGAAGACCAACACCTAGTCTATTCCACAGTTTCTCCAAAGCAGCACCTGCCTCACGTGTTGGAGAAGCTTGTGTTTCATATAATGTGGAACACTGAATATCACAGTAGACTAGTTCTGCTGTCGCATTTGCAAAATTTTGGTGAATTTACACAAACAAAAATGTTCATTGTCTTCTGTCAATGGTGAGGTAAATCGATGTATGAAGTACAGCTCACACAGAAAGTGTTTCTGTTGTTCAACATAGTGAATCCACGCAACCAACTTCGTTCAACCTGCTGCAAAATCTGAAATTCGCAATCACATGGATTTCAATGGAAACAACAGCTATAAATGTGACAGTCAGGATAGGTAACAATGTAGAATTAGGGCTGTCAAAGTTAGCGCGTTAATAACGCGTTAACGCAAAATCATATTAACGGCACTAATTTTTTTAACGCTCGATTAACGCAGCGCGTATTTTCTGTTTAACCCGTGGCCCAAAACCTAGTTGGAGAAATGGAGATACACAGTGTTGCCAACTTAGCGACATTGCAGACCCATTTAGCGATTTTTTTCACTTCAACAAAGCGCACAAACCTTATTTAGTTTCTGAGAATCTACCGGTACCGCCGGTACTGGTCTCCCAGCACGCGCGCGCGCCTCTCTCTCTGGGTCTCGCGCTGGAGAGAGGAGCAGCGCTTTAATTCAGTTAAACACAGAATTTATGTTGCTTCTCTAATTTTACATGCAAGTATAGCCGAAATCAGAGAACAGATATTGTCTTTATTTTATGTGTATTTGATTTCACCAGACGACGGCTCGATTATCAGGATTTTTTTGCAGATTAACATCTTGGAAGGGAGAGCTGGTTATGTCTTAATGGGTCGCGTTTCAGTCACCATTTCATATTCATTGCGTTGTTTGATAACAGAAACGGCAAAATATACCAATGAAAACAGTTTTATTGAGAATTTAGCTTCATCAAAATGGGCACAGAGAGAGACAAACTATAATGTAATAATAAATAATAAATGTACATTTAGCATTTTC
Organism: Abramis brama; assembly: GCF_963993115.1. NCBI lineage: Eukaryota > Metazoa > Chordata > Actinopteri > Cypriniformes > Leuciscidae > Abramis > Abramis brama. The sequence goes on along the minus strand of NC_139969.1, from coordinate 30,488,799 downwards.
AGAAGAGCTGCCCTGTCATGCAAAAATCTAAACATGTTTGTATTAATTGCTCAGTGCAAAGAAAGAGAAGTAATGGGAACCTGGTATTTCTTTGTTCTTTCTACATGTGTCTAATAGACATGAACAAGTTCTTTGAAAAACATCTATGACCTTTGAAACATGTCTCGTCTTCATGCTCTATGTTGACTATGGTTTCAATAATAAACACACATTTGCATAAAGCATCCATATTTATCCATGCCCACGTTGATTAGAGTATTACAAACTTGAAAAGTATTAATTTAAGGTACATTTAGAACAAATAAAAAAATGTGCGATTAATCGCGAGTTAACTCATGACAATCATGCGATTAATCGCGATTAAAAATTTTAATCGATTGACAGCCCTATGTAGAATACATAAAAATAACAACCTAGGTTTATTTTGATGTACAGCAAGAATTGTTACGTCTAAAATCTAACACAAAAATAAAAAGTTTTTTTAAGTTTCTAAAAAATGTTAGGAATGCAGATCATATTGGTTTTCTAGCAATATTAGTGATTTGTAAATTTATCTATATTTGTCAGTACTGGATATTTCAATGGTCATGCTCATTTCTTCTTTTACATTTACTGTATATTATCATTCCTGTCATATTACATTTACTTATTTTTAAAATGCATTACTTACTGTACACTATTCTTACTGTTCATTATTTCACGATGCCTAGTCTTGTAAAACAACTGGTTTTAATTTTTAGCGTTTTATTTTGAATTAATGTTGACAAAATAGTATAGGATTTTAATATCAGCCATTTTTCGGTTATCAGCAACATCATGAAAATAAATATCGGAAGTGCTAGAAAATGTGAGAAGCTTCCCATGTAATTGCCCTTCTTGATGTTAGAGTGTTGTAGCTGGAATTAAAGAAAATAAAGGTTCCCTTTCAGTTGGTCACGTTCGACGTTCGAGGGTTACACACGGAACAGAGACGTTCTTTATTGACATCAATGGTTCCATGAAGAACCTACAACATCCATGGAACCTTTCCATCACAAAGGTTCTTTATAGTGGAAAAAAGGTTGTTTAGATTATTAAATTGTTCTTTACACTAATAAAAATGGTTCTTTTAAGAAATGAAAGTTCTAGCGTAAAGTTCTGCCAGGAAGACTCAAATGTTACGTCACTCATTACTTTCTGGTCTATCCAATCACTATCTAATACTTGGAGTATAAAATATCGTTACTTACACATGTTTGAATTTGCAGATGATGACGCAAACATTCATTCAAACACCAGGATAGTCCCTGTCCATTCCTCCCAGGGGGGTCGGCTGCGCCCCTGCCTTCATCTTCAGGCAGGATGTACAGAGTCCGTTACCCTCCGAATGTGAACTACGGATGGGTCCTGCGCCAAAGAACTTCACCATCCAATATTTTTGTTTTCATTTTCTGCTCTATTAATGAATTAATGTCATTGTGATATCATCTCGCCTTCCGAGTCTTTCTGGTACAAATGTTCTTTGTGGAACCAAAAATGCTTCTTCAATGGCATCACTGTGAAAACCCCCTTTTTGGAACCTTTATTTTTAAGAGTAGTGCAGTCTGAGGTATCATTCATGCCTATAGCACAAGTAACACCAAAGTGGGTTTGTTCAAATCCCTAACCCTATAAGGAATTGTAAATGTGATGCTCACCTTAGAAAACACCATTAGCTATTATCAGTTCAGTCTCTCTTCCTGTAACAGAAAAATAAAGTCATACATTTAGAGTAGCCTGCACAGGAGTGAAAACTGGCGCTCAGCCGAAAATCTGGTGCACAGGATGCTCAGTTTCACACAACCTGTTTTGCAGTCTTCCTGAGTATAGCAATTACCTTTCTGTAACGTGAGGCATGAGGCTTAATTGGTCCCATCCATCTTTTTTAGGAGCTGTCTACACCTGCATAAAGCTCTTTATCATGCAAGGTGTCATCAAATTCCACTTTTAGTTTTAGGCCTTACTGTTGGTTTTGCAACATAACCGCAAGCCTCCCTTAACGCCTCTCAATGCGTGTTGAGATTTGTTTTAGTCTGTTCTTCCCTATCGTGATATATACCTGAGTGAAACGGCTTCTCGAACAAGAAAAAAATGTAGGGCGGGACTTGATTTTGTTCATGGGGAATCGGTTGGATGGTTGCGGTTTGCTATTGGTCGATCTCATGTGAGTGGCAGTAAACACTTCATCAGAGAAAAGATGTCGCTGCAAGAGCGAGGGGGAGTTATTTTGATTAAAGATTACAAGGACACATGAATAAAAAAATATATATTTCATGGTGACTGAGGCAGTTTGCAGCCGTTCATCAGTTCTGACGAGTCTTAGCAAGTTTCACTGCCTCTCTAACAATCCTGAAATGGCCTCTGCTGGAGTTTGCGCGGTTGTCGTACGGCACACATCAACGTGTCTTGGGTTTTGTCCAAGCAAGGATTCAGATTAATTAGCTCAGATATCATCAGTGCCTCCTCTCACTTCTTTTATGCATTTCCATTATGCTTTTGCCAGCTCTCACACTAATACATCAGCTCAGCGATAACTGTCCTTTCAATGGAGAGCTTTCATTACGCTGCTGTTGATTCTTCTCCGGACGGTTTTCAATTGCTTTTCTATTGACTGTGTTCACTCATGTTTATTCAGCTGTGGCACATCCTGAACACTGATAGGCACCCAAAGACACGATCAGTCTGGCTTTTGCCCCAGTCGGTCTATTGTGGATTAGCTTGTGTGTGAATAGCAGGAGCCTTGAGAAGAATGCTGGCCTGCACTGACACCAAGCAAGCTGGTGAATTTAATGATTTTCTGAAAAGAGAAAGAACGGTATTGTGGATAACCCATCACCAATTTGGAATTTAAAATACTTTTAGGCCGCATTTACATTAAATAGTTCCCAATTCCGATTTTTTCCTCCAATGTGGCACAGATTGAATATGACCCACGAACGTGTAAGCAAGAAAAAAAGCACATGGATTCTGATATTCTCAGATCGGTTTCAGGCCTCATTCATATGTGGAAAAATTCTGATATGTATCGGATACGTGCATTTGCGTCTGTGGACAGATCGGAAATTCCCGTCAATGAGAGTCAAAAAAGCAACGGTGGTGAATGATTTCAACTCAGGTGGACACCAACCGCGATCATATGACTCTTTTCAATGGAGCAATGGAGGCCGAAGGCTCAATCCAATGTTTTGATGACCGTTAAAGATGGTGCCGAAAGCAAAAACTTGCATTATTATTTTGTCTGTGTCCAAGTGTCCAAATTTACCAGTTTTCACTTATTAAATTTCTGTATACCCTTATTAAATCTATTCACCAATTTCGTTTTTTCCTTACACTTTTACAAAAAAATAAAAATAATAATCAACTTCAAATAAATGCTGTTCTTTTGAACTTTCTATTCATCAAAGAATCCTGAAAACACATATCATGGTTTACACAAAACATATTAAGCAGCACAACTGTTTTCATCATTGATAAATGAAAAAGAAATGTTTCTTGTGCACCAGATCATCATATTAGCATGATTTCTCATGGACTGCAGTAATGACGCTGAAAAGTCTGCAGCCATGGATGGATGGATGGATGGATGGATGGATGGATGGATGGATAGATAGACCTACAGTACCTACAGATTTGTATTCCCAGCACTGCTCTCATAGAAAGATCCCAGTCACATACACTTCAAACAGTGCAAATGCATTACAATGGTGGCTGCTAATCACCTTTTATCCGGACAAGGAAGTCAGGGATACCAGATTTAAATTGATAACATAATTGACTATATATCAATATATATAGTCTATATATATATATTATCATTATTATTTTATTTATTTTTTATCACAATGAACTTATTTTTTATTTCCTCCAGACCATTCTGTTTTCTGCTCTCCTTTGATACCCTCTATCTGTCAATGGTGATCAAACACAAGCCTTCTCTCAGGTTTCTGAGGTCTTTTCTGCAGCCAGTAATAGGGGGCTGATTACTTTGAAAACGAAAGAGTGAAGAAGAAAAAAAATAGAATTCTCTCTCAATTTTGTTTTGTTTTTCTTTTTGATGTTGGATTCTGTTTTAGGTCTTTCCAGTGTGTGAATGTTACATTACAGAGGTAAAAACAGACAAGCATGCTATAATGAACCATAACTACATTAACTGGGGCTTTTGCCTAAGAAGACTACATCTGTTTACTTGAGTAGTATTTACCTGAAAAGTATTTAGTTGGATGGAAGTGGTTTATTTTTAAGATACTAATTATCTTGTCATTATAAAATTATTCTCCATATAATGTTGTCTGATATGATTTAGCAACCCTGGCAAAACTACCATTGTCTTTTCTTAGATTAAATAAGCTTTTGTAAATACTGTATCTTCAAGTATAGAGAATACTGTCATCTGTACTGAAAGCTCAATCAATCAAACACAGTGACTATGACAGTGATGTCTATTCACTGTTGAATGGTAATACTCTCAGTCATGACTGTAATATTAAAGCACCTGATTTATACTCTACCTGATGTAATACTGGTGCATTGTAGCATTGCAGTTGATTATCTCAGCAACAACAAGGACTGTCTGGGCAATATAGATAAAAAAAACAAACAGTATTTTTCAGCCGTTTGAGGATATTTGATGATATATATCTTGATATTTATGTATTTGCTCTAAAATCATTTGGTTGAATATGAATTTGTTGTATTGATACAACCAAACAACCATTTTAGCTAATTAGTTTGAAAATTGAAATGTTTGTGTAAGATAAGGTATATACAATCACCGGCCACTTTATTAGGTACAACTTGCTAGTAGCAGGACCCCCTTTTGCCCTCAGAACCGGCCTCAATCTTTTTTTCTTTTTTTTTAAGAATGTACATAACAAGACAGGGAACAATCAACAATGTAAGAAACTGGCTTAATTATTTGTGATATAGATTCAACAAGGTGCTGGAAACATTCCACTGAAATTTTGGCCCATACTGAATTGATAGCATCATGCAGATTTGTTGGCATGATGTGAATCTCCTGTTCCACCACATCCCTAAGGTGCTCTATTGGATGGAGATCTGGTGACAGTGGAGTCCATTTGAGTATAGTGAACTCAGTGTCATGTTCAAGAAACCAGTTGATGATTTGAGATATGTGACATGGTGCGTTATCCTGCTGGAAGTAGCCATCAGAAGATCAAGCGTAGCGTTAGTTCTGGCAGGTCACGTTAGTCAAGCTCGCATCAGCTGACTCTCAGCTGATCCACATCTACCTATAGGAATACGACGCCTATACATATATAAGCTCCTTCAGTATTATCAGCAGCTATCGCATTTCTCAGGAGCTAATTACCCTCCTCCATCCCCAGCTCCTCCTCTCGCCCAGTCAGGATTTGGCATTCTGATTCCCCTTGAATCAGAATAAACTATTGAATTATGTTGTACTTTAAAATCTTGAATTAAATATATTTGCAAACATTCATGTTGGTTCTGTTCTGTTTACCCCAAGGGGGTTTATTGCTGCTCTCCCTGCTCTTATCCATGCTAGGCTGAACTGAACTGAACAGTCTAGGCTGAACCTGAACTGTTGCGCCTGAACTGTTACATCAAATTCTGAAACTACCATCTGAATGTCGCAGCAGAAATTGAGACTCATCAGACCAGGTAACATTTTTCCAATCTTCTATTTTCCAATTTTGGTGAGCCTGTGCAAATTGTAGCCTCAGCTGTCAGTCACTACAACGTTATGTTGACTGACAAATGGGGTCTCACTTGGGAGACTTAATCACCCCTGAGTTAGGAAAAAGGCCAAAGGAATTGGCGAGTGGAATTTGCATGCCGAGCCACTCCATATATGATGGCGGCAATCATGAACTCATTCAGATTTCTGCTTTGGACAGCGATCACTCTTTACAGTCACCAAGCGATGATAAGAGTGTGCAATGGAGGAGATCTTTCTCGCTGATGGAGAGGGCGTATTCAGCGGGTTTTGCCATTCACAAAGAGAACAGTTAAGTCCAGCGCAATTTCCCTGGGCGCATCAGCGCAAAGAGCAGATTTCCCTAAAAGAGCAAGCATCCCTAGGGCGAGAGCATGCTGAGACGGAGTTCGTGGATAGTTTATCATATATGGTTTATCACGTACTTCATAATCTCGATTCTGCCTCGACAGACCGTTTCTTTGCTTTGCCTCCGAGGGTCCGGCGTATCAGTACAAGGTCCTTCCCTTTGGGCTGTCCCTGTCTCCCTGCATCTTTACCAAAATTGCAAAGGCTGCCCATTCCCCGCTAAAGGAAGTGGGCATTGGCATTTTAAACTATCTCGATGACTGGCTCATTTAGCTCACTCTCGAGATCTGTTGTGCGAACACAGGGACCTGGTGCTAAGGCAATTCTGAACTACCTGAAAACTTTCAGGGGCAAAACAGCAGTTCCACTGAAATTATTTCAGAGGCCGAGTCCCGAGATGGCGCATGACACAGCTCTTCCACTGCCAGCTTTTTTACTCCCTGCTGAGGCAACCCTCGGCAAACCCTCGGGCCTATGCAAATGCACATTTCCCCAAGTGAGCCTGCTTGCACAGACACTATGCAAGGTCAGGGAGGACTTGATGGTTGCACCTTACTTGCCCACCCGGACCTGGTTCTCGGACCTGATGCTCAGTTTGAACTTCAGCAGATCGTCTTGACCTTGGCTACATGTCTAAATATGTTGAGTTGTTGCCATATGATGATATGATGGTTGATTAGATATTTGTGTTAACATGCAGTTGAACAGGTGTACCTAATAATGTGGCCAGTGACTGTATACTGTATGTATATATGGTAACACTTTATTTCAATAGTAAACTGTAGAACTAACTATAAGTAACTTGTCAACTACCAGTCATTAGAGTATTGGTAGATTTTTTTTCTATTCTGTAACTCTATAGTGGTGCTGAAATTACACACATTAAGTTTAAATTAGAGATTATATTGTAAAATGTATGTTTCTTATTTATATAGCACTTAATACAGATTGTTTAAAACAGATTATAAAACAGATTGTTTAAAACCAGCTTAGCAGTAATAAAAAAGAGCATAAGAGTATCAATATTACATAGTTCTTTATTTATGAAATGAATACAATTTCACCTGTGGAGCAGCTCTAATAAGACAATGGTGTCATGATTCAGCTCAATTTAGTTAGTTAAAGGGATAGTTCACCCACAAATTTAAATTCTGTCATCAATTACTCAACCTCATGTTGTTCCAAACCTGTATGGCTTTCTTTCTTATGCAGAACACAAAAGTATAATACAAATACAAAAGTATATACAAAAATAAAATTGTATCCAATGAAAGTGAATGTGTCCAAAAACAACATTCCTTTGCACCATTGTTTAGATTAAAAAAAAAACTCTTGAGGCATTTTTTTACACAGAAGAAATAAAGTCAATGAGTAAATGATGACACAATTTAATTTTTGAGTGAACTATCCCTTAGTCAAATGGCATAAAAAAGACCTTTAAACCTGCGATATTCACAATGTTGCATAGTTTTATGTTGTCAGCAAAATAATCACAAATATATTTTGAATATTGTTCTATACTGTATATCGACCAGCCAAAATCACAACTACAACTACTGCTCATAATGGAGCATCCGTAGCTGTTTATGACCCATGGAATTTGGGGGACCGGTAAAATGCAGACTGAAGTCTTAATAAAACAGTTAATGCTTACTGAAGCCAGCTGCATCAACATGGTTAAAACCCATCCCAAATTGAATAGGTCAATTACCGCATACAACAGTGGAGCTGCTAAGCGAATCAAGTGAAGCGAGTCTCATCATTTGCTGAATTTGTTTGCTTAATGATCAATACATCTCTTCCCCTGGTACTCTATTGCAAAATGGCGATTAGACTCATTTAAAGACCTCTGATGTTACTGGGATATTTGCACATGTCTTTGGCTGACACTGGGAACAGTCATTATTAGCCAGACAGCCTCATTAAAGAGAGGTTTAATCTTGCTTAAATGATCTGGAATTGGCAGCTAAATTAACTTCTGCTTTACCTCTTAGTGGATCTGAGGATCAGCAATGGTCAAATGAGCAATCTATAAGTACATTAGATTTGCAGTAACTGTTGAACCCGGTGACGCAAGTAACGAGAAAAAGAAGAAATGAATGTAATTAACAAACATTAACTCTCTATTACTTATCACAGGCCAATTTGTGGCTCAGTAAAGGTGTCATTGAAAGCTATCTTTAGCCTGTGCTTTCAGAATAATTGAATGCTCTTTTGGCTTAGAGAATATCAATCAAACACTGAAGTGCTACAAAGATATAAATCTACTAACGTGATTTCTTTAATAACTATATTCATTCCCTGAACTTCTTTTGAGATATGAGTCATCCAAAGTGACTGACATCGAGTTGATTGACATGCTTGAAAAATTATAAAAATGTTCATCTGTGAAACTTTGATTTGACCACCAAAGGACATTAAAGCTGTAGTTCACCCAAGACTGTAAGTTCTGTCATGTACTCACACTCATTTCATTCTCTTTCTTTTGTGGAACACAGCTGGATGTCTTGCAGAATGTCCAAGCTGCTCTTTTACTGTTTATAAAATGGGTTGTAAGGACCATAAAATTATCATAAAAAAGTGTTATGATTTATTCCAAGTATGATAATATTATAAACACACACAGACAGCATCATATATGGTCACCCAAACATCACCCAAACAAGTCTAACTAGTTATTGTTTGTCATGTGATCAAACGTTGTGATGTTTGAGGTTCATGTCACTAAATTTGATGTAGTATTTGATATTTGATATAGATATATTGGATATATATGTGTTGATCAGTGGTTTGATTCAAGAGTGTATAAACACTTAATCTCTTCACACATCTAAACAAATATCTCTTTATCATACAAAGTGATTTCAGGTTCATGGTTTTGTTCAGTGTGTTTTGATTTAGTTCTGTTCTGTCTCTCTGTCATGATTTGATCTGGTTTCCTACTTTGTTCCCTAAACCTCTTTTTATCTGTTCTGTTAATTATCTCATTAGTTCTCCTTGTATTTTAAGGCCTGTTTTCCTGAGTTCATTGTTCGTTGTCGTCAATTGTTGGTTGTGTTCATTTCTGCGTTTCCTGGTGTTTTCTGAGTATTATTATTGAATTAAAGACTGTTTCATCTAGTTTCTTGTCTTCGTGTGCTGTATACTATAACCAAGCTTAACAGAAAACCGAACATTGATTTATCCATCTAGCATTCCAAACTGTGGACGGCCCTAAGGACGATTTCACCGCTTTTGTGGAGTGGGTGCTGGTGAACAACAATTTGGCGTTCTACACCGCGGAGGACTACACCAGCCCCACTCCATACCCAGATCTGAGCCATTCACAGATGGCACGTACCACACAGAGAGTCTGACCAAGTGTGTTAGCTGGTGAACGACCATCTCGGCCTGTCGACCATCAGCTCCGCCTTGGCCTCTCCATCCCTCCCTCAGCTCCACCAGAAACTATCGTCCTTGCGGTTCCACCGGGCTCCCTCATCCCTCCGACTTCGTCTTTGTCGGATGTCATCGTGCCTGCTCCTTCGGATCCGTCTGGCTCCGCCTTGGGTCCTCGGCTCCACTGTCTCAGCCTCAGTCCTCTGGCTACCTGGTTCCGCCTTGATCTCCAGAGCCAACAATGTTGCATGGGCTCTTCGGCTCATCAGCTCCACCTGGGTCTCCCTCTCCTGGTGTCAACAGCCAAATCTCCATCATGGCTCCACCCTCCATCGACTCTGCCATGGGGCATCGTCCTGGCTGGACTCTGGGTCTTGTTATTTAAGCCCTGTGTTTCTTGTGAATGAGTTAATTGTTCTGTGTCTTCAATTATTAGTTGTGTTTACTCCTGTGTTTCCTTTTTGTTTTCTGAGTTGGATTATTGAATTAAAGACTGTTTCCTTTAGTCCCTTGTTAGTTTTCTGAGTTGGATTATTGAATTAAAGACTGTTTCCTTTAGTCCCTTTATGTGCTGTATACTACTACCAAGCATGAAAACTTCAAAATAAATTAGTTGAATCATATTAATTTCTCACTACTCCATTGATTTTCATAATATGGACAAAACATCTTAAATATTCTTCAAAATATCTTTTTTTATTTTATTTTTTTACTTTGTTTTGTTGCAAAGAATAAAGAAAGCCATTGTTGTAAAGTTTTCTTTCATCGAAGCAGAGACCAGGAGACAGTTGGGATCGCGTTCAACGGAAGTTATTCTTTATTGAGAACTCTGCTGTACATTGCTGTAGTACTTCCAACATGATCTGACTGAGGGAACTTTAAATGGTATCTTATAGGCAATTCAGTGGGTTGTCCTTAAAGATGCTGAACTTACACACAGCCTTAGAGATGACTACTGAATCTAATCATCTAAAGACAATCAGAGGCAATTACCCCCAACTGAGATAATGCTACCCCCCAAATTGTATAAACATCACATGGTGTACGAGAACTAAGACTAGGTAAACATTCACACATAGTTCAACTCTTAGTAGAAAGATCAAAGACTAACAAAACCCCTTCAAAGGAAACTGTTAAATCTAATCAGTAAATGGATGCCCTCATGTTCACCTTGAATGCCCAATACAGTATAGTTCACCTTAGTTTTTTATGTGATGTTATGTAAGGAAATAGGATAAGCAGATCTAAAACATATTTGAAATAGATTCTTAAATTTGTAACCCTTCACCATAAAGGCTCGAGGATGAGTAAATAATGACAGAATGTTTTGGGGTGAGCTAACCCTTTAATTCACTTTTGTGCTATCAAGCAACAAGGGTCAATGTTCTGCTTTACAGAAGAGCAATATATCTGATTTATTCTAGTGAAACATGCAGGAGCGAAAGGATGGCAGACTGAGACATGGATCTAAATGCAAGGCCTTCTGTAGTGAAGCGATACATTTGTGAAATGAAGAAAATGATCCAAAAATATAAAACTTTATTTAAAAAAAAAAAACTAGCTTCCGCCAGACGGCCGTACGCATCGATTTACAGTGAAAGAGTAACCCTGACCTGATGCATGACGTATTGTAAAACACCGGTTACGTGTTTGAAGTCTAAAACGAGAATTTTTAAAGAGAAAAGGATTTCGATATAAGAGAAGCTACACAATGTCAGGGATTGTGCAGGTATAAGTAAAAGAATACTGTGATGGATTGTATAAAAGGCGGCGGATAGATTGAGCAGAATTAAAATAGCGGAGTTACCCGAATCCAAGGTGAGCAAAAGGTAATTTGTCACTTTAAGGAGGGGGGTTTCGGTGCTATGGCAGGCCCTAAACCTAGACTGAAATTTATCAAGAAGATTATGGTCAGTTAAGAATGCAGAGAGTTGAAGAAAGACAATCTTCTCCAACACTTTAGACAGAAAAAGTATTGTGGAGATGGGTCGAAAGTTATTCAAATCAGACGGATTCAAGACTTGGCTTCTTCAGAAATGGCCTAATCACTGTGTGCTTAAAGCAGGAAGGAATAACGCCAGTGCTCAATGAACTATTCATGATAGTCAAAACAGATGGGCCAATCACACCTAACACCTCTCTAAAAAGACATGTCGGCATAATATCCGCTGGTGAAGTAGTCGGTTTCAGTTTTAAAATGAACTCTATCAATTTATCAAGATTAACTGGATTAAAATGTGTTAGCTGGACATTATTAGGGGCAGGATTGGAAGAATTAGAAGCATGATAGGCAGGAATACAAGAATATAGAACCTAGAAAAAATCTAGAAATTTTATACACAACTCAGGGGTAGCATCTGGATGTGAAGAAGGCTTAGGGTTAACCACTTTATCCAAAGTATTAAACAGTACTTTTGGATTATGTGAATTTGTAGTTATAAAATCTGAGAGGTATTCAATTTTAGCTGCTTTGACAGTGCACTGATAGGTAGACAGGCGATTCTTGAAAATCTCCAAGGAGACATGTAGCCTATCTTTTTTCCATTTACGTTCTGCATTACGACACTCCTGCCTGAGAGCCCGGGTATGGTGATTGAGCCATGGACGAGAGCTGCGTTTAGAAACCTTTGATTTTAGTGGTGCAAATGAGTCTAGAATATTTGTACGTCTCATTAAACAACATAGTAATTTCCTCAGTGCTATGCGATGGAGCTTCCAAAACAGACCTCGTTAAAGACTCTGTGTAGGCATTAGAAAACTCCTTTACAGTTGAGGGAATTATCACACGAGAATAATGCACATCCTTCTGATCGTTAGGAGGTAGATATGAAATTATTATATTAAACATGATAGACAGATGATCCGACAGGCAGATTTGCTTAATATCAATGTTACATGCTGAAAGGCCTTAAGTTAGAACAAGATCAATGGTATGTCCGTGTTCGTGTGTAGGGCCGTTGATATGTTGAATGAGGTCAAATGAGTCAATAAGTTGTAGAAATTCCTTCACCAAGTGATGGGAAGGACAACAGTCATGGATATTAAAATCACCCAGGATTAACAATTTATCCACAGTAGGGACTATATTAGACAGAAACGTCCCGAATTCCTGCATAAAGTCGTTATTATATTTTGGTGGTCTATAAATAAGGGCACAAGTCACTGGGCCGGGTAGCTGAACTGTAAATAATTGCAACTCAAATGGAAGGAACTGTTCCAGTTCTATTTCCACTCAGGCGACATCTGGAACCATTCCTTACTGTTCTTAGAATGGTTTGGCCCGACAGTGTAAAAGCGGCTTGTGTGTTTTTTGAGTTTTGCAAAAAGCCTGTGTTGTATTTTTTATTAGTTGCTTGTAGTGTTGCTAGTTACTTATTTTTAGAGTAGCTTGACAGTTGTTGAAGTACCTGAAATTATGTGTATCTTGTAGCTTGACAACCTGCAATCTCAAAGTAGCTTCCCCTACAGTTTACATCACACTATTGCCTATTAGTAATGACTGTAACATTTGAAATGTGAAGTTGCTCATTTTATTCAACCCTGTTTTATTTTATTGGTCACAAGTCCTACATTTTACAGTATGCATTATTTTTGCTTGCATTAATAGCAAAGCTGCTTGTTCTAACAATATCCGTGACCCTGACAGTTCCCTGGTTCTGTAACTACTGCTTGTTATTTTTCTTGTTCAGCACACTCCAGCATTTTGGCAAGAATCCCCTCTCCCATCTATCTATCTTTCTTTCTGTCTTTCTTGTCTAAGCACAGTATGTCTAAAAGAGTCCATTTGCATGCAGCATGCAGACGTTTTAATGTTCACGTTCTCATCAAACTGTCTAGTTTAAAAGCCAGCTGCTCTAATTAGATATGGATTGCTCTGTCAGTCACTCTTATTGTTGTTCAACACAGTGTCATTTGCTCTTCAACACCTTCATAAAAGCAGGAACAGGAAGCATTTGAACAGCTGATTAACCACAAACTGGTCTATTTAGTCATCTTTAACAAATGAAAGATAAGATGATTCACTAAGCATGATGCTAATGAACTAATGATCGGCAAAGCAAACTGAAGTCTTCGGATGAACTAAGAGGGGCTAAATTTCTGAAAATACTCCTGTCAGAGGTGCAGGTGTTTACTATAATTACAGATGATGATCAATACTGTGCTTTTTTCAGTTTATTTGTTTGGTAATGATCATTTTTTCAGGTTTCTCCTTTAATGAGATCACTTGGGTTTAGGTTGTTAATGGGGGAAACTGCATACATAAGATTAGAGACAGAGAACTTGTAAACTTTGGTGTGCTACATGTTCAACATACTGTAAGAAGTGTAGAAGAATAAATAATATTAGTGGTATATATCTTTCTAACAGATCCAATTTATGATTTCTATAGTTACTGTAATTCTACCTTTCAAACTATGTTCACTCAACCTGGCACACGTATCTATCTTTCTGGATTAGGGGTTTTCAAACTGAGGCCCTGGCAAGAAAATGTATGTGGAATGCAATAATTTTAACCCTCTGGGGTCTAATGTGTTTTCTGGGCCCTGGAGGTGTTCTGACATGCCCTGACATGTGTGCTTATTTCTGTTACTTGTGACATTTTCATGGCTTAAGTCAGATTACACTGTATTCAGAAAAAAAACTCTGCTACAATAATATGTGAGCAGCATGTATGTAAAAGTATGTAGTTTTGAGTTTACATTTATGCGTGGTTTGTGAAAAAACAAACAAATTTAGTCACTGAAAACCCATACTTATTATTTGTTCACAAGACTTTTGAAAATTGTATCATAGCCTGCTTCAAAACAGTGTGAAAATCATCATGCCCACTCATTCACATAAAACAATATATTGCTTTAAAATTTGTAAGACATGGTTTGTGTAAGAAAGCTGAATGCGGGGAGGGCATGAATCATTATGATTGTGATCATGGTGTGATCATGATTGATGCATTTCACACCTGAAGACAAAGTCCCTCCCTTAATTGCCCTATCATGTGGGACTGTGAGGGAACTAGAACAAAGAAGATGAGGAGATTAAGGCCCCATTTACACAAAGGGAAGATGCAGATATTTCCCTGCGGTTTGGCCTTTCATTTACACGAAAACCCTGTTTTTATCACAGAAAACGATTATTTCTAAAAACTCCGGCCAAAGTGGAGATTTCTGATAATGCCGGTTATGTGTTGTCGTGTCAACTGGGAGAAATGGGGTTTTAGGTTCTCAAACGTCACATCATGTGCCAACAAATGCTTAACGTCACGTGAGCGCCCTAGGAAGTCGCTCGTCTTATTCGTTGTTGTCGATTCTGAGGATTCTGATTGGCTTGCATGGCTTTATCCTTCTCCCTACACTGCCGCCCATAGGTTTGGCATAGTTATGATGGCGCTCGACGGCGTATTTATGCGGGTTGATGTAAATGGCAACTTTTTTGAAAACGATGTTGTGTGCACGATGTTAAACGGAGGGGGGGGGGATATTTGTTTCTCTAAATACCCGGCTATGCGTAAATGTGGCCTAAAAGAATGGCTTTTTGATTGTTTGGATTTATTTACAACACAACATAATCCAAAGATACATAACGAAGGACAAAAAGTAACATTATTGAACACACTGATCTAAAGACAGAGACTTGAACAGTCACACCTTTGTGCCATTCCTGAAACGGAATGTTCACGATACCTGTCATTTCCAAGGTGTTTCCAAAGGTGCTTTTTCATTTTACCATTTTAATGTATAGAGACTCATGTGAATTTTTAAGTCAGCAGGACTCATCAGTGGCATCTGGTCCCTGTAAAAAACAACAAAACAACTGTGAACATGCTGATATCAGGAGAAACTACAGACCTTATGTAGCCCTGCCCCTTTTCAGTGCTGTGCTTGTTGTCTTTTAACTTCCGGTCTGTATTTTCACAGCGTTCTTGCGTATTTGTGAATGAACAGCTCGTTTTAAAATCTTCCTGGTCTACTGACATTTGTTAAGACATCTGCTTAAAACATTACAATGCTCATGATAAATGAAGCTAGCGCAAGTTCTGCCAGGAAGACCTAATCGTTCACGTCACTAATTACCTCCTCATCTGTCCAATCATATCATTTACTGTAGCATAAAAGGGTAGTACTTACACATGTCTGAGTTCACAGATGCTGTCGCTCCAGTACCACCATCCTCCCCGCCTCCACTAAGACGGGACCTTTCCTCCAACCCCCCTACTCCACCAAGTCGGGTCCTCCCTCCATCATCCCCAACACCACCAGACAGGCTATCCCCTCCATCCTGAAGACTTCAGAATGTTCTTTTCCTCCATCCACCCCACCACCACCAGATGGCCCCTTTCCCTACTTCGCCGGGGGTGGGCTGCGCCCCCGCCTCCGTCTTCAGGCGGGACACGTAGATTCCGTACCCTCTGAATACGAGTTACGAACGGGGCCAAAGAACCTGATTGCCCCGATTGAACCTGATTGCTTTGGCTACGCCAAAGAACCTGATTGCTTGCTGAGTATGGAAGCAGATTAGTCTCAAATATAATTCACGCAAAAAACATGATTCACAAATGCGTAGACAATTGCACATGCACGAAACCTAATTCACGTACACACAAAAAAAATCCATGTGCGTGAAAAAAAAAATATATTCACAAAAAGCAATTCACATGCGCAAAATAAAATTATATAATCATAAAATACATTTCACAAATGCAAAACACAATTCGTAGATATACAACTGTGCACAAAAACCTTTGAATGTTTAAAATGTACGAGTGTATCCTTGCATTTGAATGTGCAAATCATCATTCATGTACGAATCGCCTTAGATATGTGTGTGTGTGTTTTTGAGACTTTCCTGGCAGCATAACACTCGTAACACAGAGCAGTCGTACTCTTTAGCCAATCAGATTTAAGCTTATCAATCGACCAATCAGTATCACGTGAGGGCGGGCCTACCTACATGTTACGTCATCAGCTTTCGACCAGTTCATGGCTGAGCAGAGGTAAGTGCAGTTAATCGTTAATTTCTGTGTTAACTGAAGTTAAAGAAGTTTGAGATCAGTTGAAGCAATAGTTTATGAACTATTAACTGATGTAAGCAAGTGTTGTTGTAATCAGATGTCCCATATCGTGTCAAAAATGAAGAAGAATGATGCTTGTTTTGTTGTATTTTAGCTGAAGGTACAGACAGCTCTCACAGCTACAATCACGCTAATGATTGCAAAACAATCATCTGTGGTCAATACCCATCGAGATTGTTCTTTAAATAGTGAATAGACCTATTTTAATGAGCAGCCAGTGTTTTTTGCCATTTGTGTATGATGTTAAATTATTATTAACACTTGTTTCCCTGCATTTTTCAGGATTACTCACCTTTGGTGTGACATCTGGATAGCAGTCACGAACATCTTAATTCATGTTGTTTCTTTATTCTCTTTTATACTTTTTTTTTGTATTTATGTCTTAATTGGTAACACTTTATTAAAACGTTTCATTAGTTAACATGAACTAATAATGAACTGCACGTGAACAGCCTTTATTATTTTTTGTTAATGTTAACATTTACTAATACTTAATTAAAATCTTGTTAACATTAGTAAATGCACTGTAAACTAACAATGAACAGCTGTATTTTTAACTAACGTTAACAAAAATTAACAAACACAGCAACAAATGTATTGCTCATGGTTATTTAATACATGAACTAATGTTAACTTAGTTATTGTAGAGTGTTACCAATATATTCAACATGCATTTCCTTATGCTGTATTGTAATGTCAAGGTTTTTAAATAAGGTTTTTTATTGTCATCTTAAGGTCTCACAGGACAATATTGTGAAGCATTAATTTTACTTTGCCTAGTAAAATAGGCAAATCTGATTTTATGCTAAGACAAAGGTACTTATCATAGAGAGGCAATTAAGATTATGCGACTAAGATTACTCGGTAAACTCTATTCAAATACCATCACTTAATCTCCCACGTCCTCTGTCTGCACCTCTTGTACTATAGGGTTTTTTGTACTTTAAATATCAGGACAAAATCTTATATGTCCTAACAGAGAGGTCTACTGATGACTGGACTGAACACAATTCATTTTTTAACTTTTCACTTGATGTATTGCACTTATATTTATATACTTTAAAAGCAAAGTACACTCTGACTGGATCTCACAACTCCTGAAGAGACGTATATTTCTCTGTACTGAATATTGTGCTTCACACTTAAGACTGTCAGTTCATGATCTTCATATGTAACAGGAACATTAATCATGATCAAGTTATTTTATATATTTTATTCCCAAAGGATTCGGAAACTTTCAAATTAATAAAACGTGTACATCAAATTGAACTATGTCTGAATCTTTTAATTCTTACAAGAACATTTAATAATGCATGCATAAGGCTTTATTCCTAAAGCGTGTACATATAGTCCGCAGGAGACAAATTAATACAGTAACAATGCATCACTTTCAACCACTTGTTGAAACAACTGTCAAAATGGATGGCTTGCAACATGACTGTTTTCAAAGAATTACAGTAGAAATGGTAAGATCACAGTACTGGTTGTCTGCAACTTCATACATCATCTGTCTTGGAAATCTGAAACAATAAAACATAATATATGCAGATCAAAACATGTCTCCTATATATGCACGTCATTACATACATTATCATCAGTTGAATGTGTGGTGGACGGGACATGAAAATCCATAAATACTAAAAATAAATGTTTATATTCACATGTGGACTAAACAGCAGTTAATAAACTATTGCTTCAACTGATCTCTAACTTCTAAACACAGAAATGAACGATTAACTCAGTGTTGCCAGATTGGAAATGTCCAAGTATCGTACCAGAAGCTCAAAATTATCGTATTTGGAAGAAAATGATCGTACACGAGCCAAGTTCGGTTCTTACAATTGATTGGTTGGGTCCTTACATGCGCTTCGTGAGGCACACTAGCACACACACGCAAGGTCTCTCGCTCCCTCTCTCTACACGTTCTTCCCACGGTAGATGTAGAATCCACAGCTAGATCAATGAGAAACCCTATGATTACAACGACCATCATTTGAAGTGTCACACAGGTCTGAAATTATCGTACATTATAGGATTTTTCCCATTATTGATCGTACATCGTACAGAGGTCAAAATTATCGTACAAATACGATAATTATCGTACATCTGGCAACACTAACTGCACTTACCTCTGCTCAGCCATGAACTGGTCGAAAGCTGATGACGTAACATGTAGGTAGGCCCGCCCTCACGTGATACTGATTGGTCGATTGATAAGCTTAAATCTGATTGGCTAAAGAGTACGACTGCTCTGTGTTACGAGTGTTATGCTGCCAGGAAAGTCTCAAAAACACACACACACATATCTAAGGCAATTCGTACGTGAATGACGATTTGCACATTCAAATGCAAGGATACACTCGTACATTTTAAACATTCAAAGGTTTTTGTGCACAGTTGTATATCTACGAATTGTGTTTTGCATTTGTGAAATGTATTTTATGAGTATATAATTTTATTTTGCGCATGTGAATTGCTTTTTGTGAATATATATTATTTTTTTCACGCACATGGATTTTTTTGCGTGTGTACGTGAATTAGGTTTCATGCATGTGAAATTGTCTACGCATTTGTGAATCATGTTTTTTGCGTGATTTATATTTGAGACTAATCTGCCTCCATAGCTGAGCTTCTAAATAAATGTTTATTGTTACAAAATCAATTCTCCCGAGTCTTTCTGGTAGAACTTCCGTTAACTCTACAAGAAGTAAATCCACTTCACCAGCTAATTACTCCTCTACAGCGATGTCATAGAAATATACAGTGCGACCGCAAAAACGGACAAAAAGACAATATTCTACAAAGACAATATTCTAAAAACGGCTGCGCGCTTGTTTATCTGGTGCTTAAGGTCTAAAGGGCTGCACGATTTTGGGAAAAAAATCTAATTATGTTTTTTTTTTTTTTTGGTTAATATTGCTATTTAAAATTCACAAAACTATATTGTTACGCCCCAGGACATATGTAATTTATTGTGGTTAATTTTGAGAATATGTGTGTGACTGTGTTTTCCCCTGTTGACCAACAGTCTGCTGGGAAATGTAGTTTTTGCCTGTTCTCCTCTGTTCCTCCCTGTCCTCTCGCAGGAGTCTAATTGATGCCACCTGTTCCTTGTCAGTTCCTCGAGTGGAGAAGAGCTTGCATTTAAACAGAGGGAACTGTTAAATCCACCCCAAGTATTCGACCAATGTCCTCCGCTCTAGTTGGAGGAAGAGACGTACTGCTGGTAAGTGTATGTTTTTTTGTCTTTCCTCATTTTGAGGGATGGTTTTTCTGTAACGGTGGTCTGCAGCTCGCACGACAACGTCTTTATTTAGAATAACAAACACAATAACAATCTTAGAATATGTAGAAGAAAATGCAAACCACATAAACTGAACCAACAAGGGACTGAACATATCAGGCAGCATAAATACAATATGAATATAATGACTGACAGGTGATAATTATTTGTAACCATTGAAACAAAAAAAGAGATAATCAGTGACCAAGAAAACCAAAACTAAACGAAGCAGAGAAACATGAACTAGATAAAGTAGAATATAAAATTCAATGACCGTGACACATATCATATTAAATAAATATCTTAATGTTTTGAAAAAATTCTTAATCTTTCTCCTTCAGAGCGAAAATCATCTCGCTGCTCTGAAGAAGACTGAAGCCTCTCTTCTGCCAGGTCATCAGTCGGCCCCAAGAAGTATGTGCAGTTCTTCTGGTGGCACCACCAGCCCTGGTTCCCAGAACTAGTCCAGCTACTGTCAGCAGCTCCGTGGCCCATACCATTGAGGAGAGACCTTCTCTCCCAGGCAGGAGGGATGATCTGGCACCCTCAACTGGAATTGTGTAATCTGTATGTTTGGCCCCTTGACGGGAACCATCAGGCCTTCCCTAAGAAGTCATGAGAACGATCTCCGAGGCAAGGGCCCCTTTCCAAAATACGCCTCCACAGAAATGGTCTCTCAAGCTGGTGCTTAGCTCGGAAACTAGACCCTGCTAAATGCGAAAAATGCGGTCAGTTCTCATGTTTCTGCAGGAGATGCTGGACAGTGGGCACGCCCCCTCTATAATCAAAGTATACGTGGTGGCCATTGCGGCAAATCACGCCCAGGTGGCTGGCCAATTGATCGGGAAAAACAACCTAGTCGTTAAGTTCCTCAGGGGACTAGGAGGCTGAACCCACCCCCGCTCGTGCTCAGTCCCGTTCTTGGGACCTCTTCACAGTCCTTAGGGCACTTCGGGGCCCTCCCTTTGAGCCGCCTGAGTCAGCTGACCTTCAGTCCCTCTCGCTTAAGACTGCCCTCTTGCTGGCTCTAGTGTCAGTCAAGCAAGCTGGAGATCTGCAGGCTCTGTCTGTGGAACCTTTCTGCCTAGAGTTTGGTTGTAACGACTGCAAATTGGTCCTCAGGTAGAGAAAAGGTTACGTGCCGAAAGTGCTTTCCACCCCATTTAGAATGGTCAGCTTTTCCGCTTGCGGAGAACGAGCAGGCACCTCACCCACTCTGTCCCGTCAGGACCCTTAGAGTGTATATTGAGCGCTCTAGCCAATTCCAGCAATTCCAGTCTCCTTCGGAAGCCGCACCAAAGAGCTGCCAGTTTTGAAGCAAACGATTTCCAGATGGATTATGGATGTGATAGCACTGGCTGACAAGTCTGTAGACTTGACCTGTCCCCTTGGGGTTAGGGCCCACTCCACTAGAGGCATGGCCTCCTCTTGGGAATGATCTAGCGGAATCTCTATCGCAAATATCTGTGTGCCGGGCAGCTGGTCCTCGCTGTCCACTTTCATCAGTTTTACAACCTGGACATCCCTGCTCTTTAAGCACGGGTGTTGACATTCTTATGTACTATATGACAAGTGCTTATGTACTATGAAGTCAGGCTCCGACCGCTGTCTGAGCTTCTCCTTATGCAGCTGTTCACGGGGCCCTCAACGAGCGCCCTAAGCTGTCGGCTCGCAGAGCGGCTGAAATGCCATTTGTCTGTGAAAAGCACAGATGTGAACCTATCAGGCTTGAGGATTCTGAGAAAACAGGAGGTTTCTACACACTCTACCCCGTAGAATGGATGCCTGCCTGCTTGCCTGCCTGCCTGTTTGCCTGCCTGCCTGCCTGCCTGCCTGCAGTCCAGATCTGCCTCTTATTGAAAATGTTTGGCCAATGACGACCACAGACTGCTGAGCAGATGTCTTATATCAGATGAGATTGGGTAAAAAAAAATAAATCCACTTGCAAAACTGCAACAATTAGTTTCCCCAATTCCCAAATGCTTAAAAAGGGTAATTAAAAGGAAAGGTGATGTGACCGTCACCATTATGTTCTGTTAGTTTCTGTTTTCAAGGACCTTCAGTTTGTTTTCATTTGCCACGTGTCTTTGGTTACAATCATTATTAGTTCATTTGCACCAGCTGTGTTCTATTAATCATCAGGTTTGTGTTTACAACTTGCGTTGTACCATTGCATTCATACCCTGTCCAATCACCATTACGGTAAGTTGTGTTTAGCATCACCTGTCTGCTTGCCTGAGGTGTTATTATTAAACTTCATCAAAATCAAAATTGGTTTATATTTACAAAATGCAGTAATATTAATATTTTGTGGAAGTTTTAGAATGACTTTAACAGTGGGTAGAAAAAAAAATTGTTTGTTTGTACATTGTTTTACTATAATTACAATTCAAGCAGCAAATAATTTAGTAAAAACATTTTTGTCTCTATAATTTCATAATTTTATGTTTCTGACACAATATAACATGTATAAAAAAAAAAATAAAAAAAAATGTAAAGCTGCCTTTATAGGACTATATGGGACCAAAAGTTTGACAAACACTAGATGGTGTCCACTCGTTTTATTCAAAAATAGAACATAAAAAGTAATGCACATGTGTAAATTATGTTTTTAATGAAATGGAATGGATAAGTGGTGTGGTGGGCTCTGGCTGATGGTGCGGGTGTCTGTCACACGTCTCCAGATGCTCAGTCTGACATGCTGGTGTGACAACGATACATCACACCTTCAGCTCTCAGAGAGGCAGTGTTTTCTCAGTGCAGATGGAGCGTTTGATTATCACATGCTTCTGAGCAGTGCTTAAAGAGGTGAGCCTCTAAACCATCACTTCTCTTTGCTAACTTCCTTATCAATTCCACAGTGTCAAAGCAACTTTTTAAAAGATCAGCTGGGAAATATTATGCAGGGTTAATCATGTATTTTCCAACCAAATCATGTGAGATTAGGAGGTAGGCTTTGTTAAAAGTCACAGAATAGCTACAGCACTGAAACAACAGCTGATCATTTGAGCAGCCTTAAAAAAAATATCAGAGTCAGAGCTTCTGATATTTACTGGTGTTAAAGAGGAATTTCATGAATATTTGCAGATAATTTAGAATGAAGATGTTTTGTCAGTTCTTACAAAAGTGCACTGCTGGAACGTGCTCTGGTAATCAATGGCCATCTCCTACCCTCTCTAAGTGCTTTTTTATAGATTTACATGTGCTTTGTAATGGCCACTAGTTAGGGATTTAAAATTAAATATAAAATTATTTCAAATATACTGTTGTAAATACAATGTATGAGCTCCATTCTAATGATTTTGTATACTGTACTAATTGCCTTTGTATAGAACAATTTGGGACAATCCCAAGTAATTATTTTTTTTTTTTTTAGCACAATGTCCATTTAGCATGAATAATGATCCTGCTATTCAATATATTTTTTTTTAGAAGGATGACTAATGCCCAGAAATGATGAGATGTACGGAGCCCTAAAGGGACATGGTAATGGACAAAAATATGAAATGGGAGGGGAAATATTCAGTCATGAGGGTATTCAAATAATTCCTGAGGATTCATTGCATTTCTTTTAAGGCAAGGATCTATGAGAACATCATGAGCACTATTTGAATTTGATTGCACATTGGACAATGGGCCTTCTATTAATGTATTTGTCCAAATTCTATATATGATGATTGGACAGAGTGACTCTCAAATGAGTGGGACTTTGCAACAAACAGCCAATAATAAAATATTAAAACAAACATAAGTCCATTTCATGCTTCTATGGACCCTCTATTGCTTGCAATATTTTATTATAGGCTATATACATATTAATATTGCAAGTGTGTGTTTTACACTGTTTTTGAATGGCCTCAGATGGGGAGACATGATTGTTTGGTTGTTTAAAATAAAATGTAGTTTGAGTATTGCTATTTGCAATAAATGTATTAAAAATACCGTTGCAGTATTTACTGGTACAGAGAAGCAACTTTAGTTAGCAACTCTGCAAACTCACAAATGAAAAAGTAGATCTTTGGACACAGTTTGCCATTCACAAGTGACATCTGTGCTTCCTCATTTTTGAAAAGTAGTAGCAGGCACTTGTGCACAATCTGTCCATTGCCTTTTAAGATTTATAAGACGATATGAAGAGGCAAATGAGCCATGCTTTCATGATAGTGTGTTTATATAAGAATTTAGCTGTAAAATGGGTTATTTGTGGATGGATGTTTGGATGTTTGTTATTAGCTCCACTGTAAGGGGCTTAAAGCACCTCCACACTCTCAAAAGCACAAATATGGATGGTTGCTGCTCACCTCCATTGCATAATAACACAAACATCAAAGAGCAAATATTATTTTAAAAAATAACACAGCCCAGATTTATGCTCACTGACCTAAATAAAACCTAGATGTCATTATATTCTGTTGGCACTGAAGTCACCCACAGAGAATACCATACTATGGACAAAATCCACATTTAAAATCTTTCATGGGCTGTGTTATCAGTTTTCAGGCCAGTGTGTAGTTGACATGGAATACTTCTGGAAAGTTGAACTGTAGAAAGGTATTTCCCGTATATATTTTCATATTTTTTCCTAACATTGTGATTTCGAAAATCAAATGTACAGTAACATAAAACCGCTAACATTGTGTGTATGTGAACCGAGTACCGAGTTTTGTATTTGACCTTTTACATGTGAAGGTTCTAACAAAGAACAAGAATATGAGTATTCAGCTGCTTTAGTCCGTTTATTTCAACTGAATTGTATATAGATATAAATATGCATATTTTACATGATATGTTGTGACATCAGATTATGAGGGCAATATAAAACAATAAAAAAACTGACTGCATTCAATCTGCAAAGTTAATTAAAAGTTTACAATATGATTACTGAAAGAAATAAAATAAAGAAAATATATGCAAGCTAATCATGAAATATAAAAAATCAGAAAAAATCTGTGTACTAGCCTAACAAAACTTGACATTAAGTCCCTGTACTTCATTAGCTCCCTCCTATGGTACAAAACACTCTCTCTCTCTCTCTCTCTCTCTCTCTCTCTCTCTCTCTCTCTCTCTCTCTCTCTCTCTCTCTCTCTCTCTCTCTCTCTCTCTCTCTCTCTCTCTCTCTCTCTCTCTCTCTCTCTCTCAGCATCAGAGTATCATGATTGGTAAAGAACATAACATGGTAAATAATGTAAATTATATATTTTCTGATGAGATAATTTTATTACATGTTTTTTATGTTTTCGCTGCCTTGGAATAATGTATTTGAGCAGTGGTCTTATAAAATGACACTGAATCACAGCAGATCAAACAGACTGTGTTTAGTCATGAATATTTTAAGCTTAAATGAACACAGGCTGTGGAAACATGAACTTGGCATGCCTGAATGTCACATTGCTGTTCTAGATAACATCAGATAATGGAGCAGATCAATATTTAAATTCATGGAAATCATTTCAAAACCTAGAGTTATCTTTCCACCTCTCCAAATATATAAGCCATACAGCTGACACACTCACGCAGATGTATTTGACAAAGCAGATTTGATCGATGATCATGATTTTGGAACTTTTCTCTGCATAATCTCTTGGCAGGAAACCAAACAGTGACATAAAACCCTCCACGATGTCTTTATCTTCCTCATGACACTCCTGCCGTGCTCAGCACTAAAAGCAGTGATGCTGAATATCAAGCAGCTTTACGGACACTAAAAAAAAAAGAAAAAAAAAAAGGATGAGAATAAATTCCACCTGCTTTGCATGCTTTAGACTACAGAATAAATTGTGCATGATTTTTTTTATTTTATTATTATGATTAGGCTATTATTATTTAGGCTACTGTGCATAGATTTTTCAGACTGCTTTAAATAGGCCTACTGAACAGACACAACTATCTGCACTGCATCAACAATATTCAAATTATAAAAACAGACACAAATATAATTAGTTACAGCAATGTTGTTATTAACTAAAACTAGAGATGCACCTATGTATCGGCCAACAATCGGTATCGGGCGATAAAAGCAGTTATTTTCACTATCTTTAAAAACTACCGATGACCACTGCCGAATCAGTTCTATGAATAAATAAAAAAAGAAAAGAAAAAGATGACTGAACTAAAACTTTTCAGGAAAATCAATGTTTCATGAACAATGTTTAGATAACATTTTTGTGATAACATTATTAAAGACCAGATAATGCTGACCGAACGTTCTATTAACATACTATAAGTATGTTTGGTCATAATTTTAAGGGAGCCTTGCAGAA
Source organism: Abramis brama (assembly GCF_963993115.1). Lineage (NCBI taxonomy): Eukaryota > Metazoa > Chordata > Actinopteri > Cypriniformes > Leuciscidae > Abramis > Abramis brama. The sequence goes on along the minus strand of NC_139969.1, from coordinate 30,462,745 downwards.
CATTTGTTCTGTTAGAATGTTCCCTGTTAGCTGGCCATGAAATTTATTTCTCAGAAATGCTCTAATAGCTTTTTTTTTTTTTTTTCCAAATGCCACTTGCTTTTGTTATTGTCAGGAAACATACACTGAACAGGGTGGTAAGTGAATCCAGATAAAAGCTTTATTTGACATAGGCCTACAGCGGATGCAGAAGGAGCAGGTGAGTAAATAATTCACTGAAATAGTTTGTGGGTGATGATGTGATAATGAAAATTCCTTTTTCTTACAGATGGCTGATGGAGAGCTGACAGATGAAGCACACACCTCAGTCGACTGGCGTTGGAGCAATGAGCAGGACCAGCAGGTAAGTACACAGGTGAATACACACTTGGAATCAGACTTGAAAATGGGAATAATCACACAATGTGCTTCTTGGAATCATCACAGGGAACATGGAATCATGTGGTGATCGCTGAGTTGGATCCTTGTCCCAAGGCCAGATGAAGATTGAACTAAGGTAACGATTGACAGGTGCTGGTGATTAGTACTCCGGTGACAGGGATTGTTGCATGGTGGTGAGAGAGCCTGGTGTTCCTGTGATAGCTATCTAATTAAACTGTCCAAAAATGTTTTGGGACCACTGTATGAGCAATTAGTCTTTATAAAATGGGGTTGAACAAAAATGTACATCCGGTATGGTAAAGTCTCTATTTTCTGATTTAACTGATAGCTCCCCACAGCTTGAGATACACCTGTAAAAGTTACAGTAATTACACATCAAGCAGCTGAAGGCAGCAGATAATTCCAGTGGCCCTCTTTTCTGAAAATTACATTAATTAACTACGCAAGTCGAGCATGACCGAATAACTGCAGAACCAGTAAAGGATGGATCCCAATTACCACATCAACTTGTCATATTCTGTCAAACAAGTTTTTTTTGGCATTATTCTTTTGGTAGATTAATCTTTTCAGATTGTGGCAAAGGGTAAGGATTACTAGAGTCATTTGACACATTTTGTACATGTGGCTTTGTGAAAATCAGGTTCTGATGATGATTGACACACGGTGCATATACTTCTTCAAATGGATATATAATGGCTCTCACACTTTTCCCAAAGAGACCGGTATCAGATATTTCTCATGCGCACTACTTTTTCATTTTACCTCATCAACCATTTGGAAATATGTTTTTCCTTATTGCTAAAGGGTTTTTGTTTTTTACCCAAAATGACTAACATCTGTTTGTGTCCATACAATGAAAGTCAGTAGGGTTCAAAACAACATTGAACCCCACTGACATTCATTGTCTACAAAAAAAAAAAAAAAAAAAACTATTCTTCAATGGATTATCTAGCAAAGACCACTCCCTTTATAATCACTAAAAAGCTGTCACTCAGACTCATGTCATTGCGATCTCATAAAATTCTGTTATAATCAATAAAGTACTATACAGTGCATGATGAATCTCTTACATAGTGTCTACACTTTGTTTGTTAAAGGAACACTTCGACTTTTTGGGACTTTGGCTTATTCACCATATCCCCCAGAGTTTGATAAGTCCATACATATCATTTTCATCTCCGTGCGTGCCGTAACTTTGTCTGACACACCCACCGCTAGCCTAGCTTAGCACAAAGACTGGAGGTAAACGGCTCCAGCTAGCATACTGCCTAGAGCCCTGCACGGGGCAAAACATCCAGCCCAAACCGAGACCTGGCCCGTGGTGTTCAAGCCCTAATCCGGCCCCAGCCCGAAAACGTCTGCAATTTTTCAGCCCGAACCCGACCCGAGACCAACATCAATATCACTTTGAGCTCTCTCTGACGCGCGCTCTCTGATGCGCGCTGTCTCTGCTAGACGCACACACAAGACGCACACACATACATACATACACACACACGCTACTAGGTAACAGTAACATTTTATTATAGGCCTCAAACATAACTACCACCACCGACAATTATGCCCACAAATATTAATACAGACTGTCCATTACAGTGAAGCATAAGCATGCAGTAGAGACTATTGTATAGCCAAATGTGATCCAGCAGTAAATAAAGATTTACGGCCTACCTTTTTTTGATGTCAAGTAACTTTACTGAAGAACAACGTTTCAAAGAACTCTTCGCCAACTGGCTAAGTTAAATAATAATAAAAATATAATAAAGAAAAAAAAATCTGTTGAACTGAGTAGGTTCATTCACTGTTTATTCGCAATCGTTGTGAAGAAAAAGAATAGCATCCACTGTTGAAGGCTTCAGGCTCGGTAATCAAATCAAAACTCTTTCAAAATGCAGCTTTTCCTGAAGTATTGGGAACTTTTAGTAACTCCTTACGCTCCAACTTCTCCCTGATGCTCTGCATGGTCAACTGTCACCTAATGCATTGCATGCGCGTCGCGTTACTCGTGTGATCGCATATTGCGTTGCATATTTATAATATTATCAATATAACAATATTTCATACAGCCTGCGCTCTGCACGTATATTATGGACACGATGAAAGGAGAAAAGCTAAATGAGCCCGAGTCCGACCAAAGCCCAATCTGTAAAAACAAATAAAAACAAATAAAAAATTGACCCGACTGCTCCCAATAAGTGACAAAATAACGCCAACATTTTCCTATTTACATGTTGTGATTTGTATAGTCACAGCGTGTACAAATAACATGGTCACATATTCTCAGAAGGCGAAGCACTGCTACTTGGGTGGAGTGATTTGCTCGCAGCGCCTGAGAATCCCCGTGGTGAGGAGCAGAGAGTTCGCTCAGAATTGGAGTAAATCACTCCGCAGAAGTAGCAGTGCTTCGTCTTCTAAGAATATAGTTCCCAGTATGTATACGGTTAGAAGATGGTTGTGTCTCATGTGACCTTGTTATTCGTATACGATGTGACTATACAAATCACAACATGTAAATAGGAAAATGTTGGCGTTATTTTGTCACTTATTGGGAGCAGTATGCTAGCTGTAGCCGTTTACCTCCAGTCTTTGTGCTAAGCTAGGCTAGCGGTGGGTGCGTCAGACAGAGTTACAGCACGCACGGAGATGAAAAAGGTATGTATGGTCTTATCTAACTCTGGGGGATAAGTTGAATAAGCTAAAGTCCCAAAAAGTCAAAGTGCTCCTTTAATGAGAGGATTTGCAAGTGTGCAGAGCTCAGCACTGAACAAAAACTCAATCATTTGAGCAGTGTGTGGATTCTAACTTAAGCTGGCGCCACACTAAAAGATTTTTAAAATCTTATAAGATTTTAAAAATGTGAGAGACCACAGACGTCATGAGTAAGTCAATGATAAGATTTAACCGTTTAGTTCCTCTAGTGTGTGGAGTGCCGTGATGTGACCAGGAAAGGCACACACACTAACAGATCCCATTCACAAACAACCAGAGTACCGACTGTGAACACGGGAAATCTTGCAAAATCTCTCGCATCAAACGTGATTTTAAAGTAAACAAACAGTGTGTATGTATATATATATATATATTGTTTTAGATTAAAGGTGCTCTAAGCGATGTCACACGTTTTTTAGGCTGAAACATTTTTTGTCACATACAGCAAACATCTCCTCACTATCCGCTAGCTGCCTGTCCCCTGAACACACTGTTAAAAAACACGATCTCTGTAGACAGCCCAGGCTCCACAAACGGCAAGAAAAACAAACTGGGCCAGCCTGGACCATGAAATATAACAGACAGTGTTCTAGCCGACAAGAATGATTTGGGGATGGGGGTTGGGGGGTTAGTGCGCGTGCACATGAAGGGGGGTGTGGGGAGTGGAGGAGAGAAGCATGAAGAGGGAAGTTAGCTAGAGGAGAGATGTCCTAGACAACGGCAACGACTAACGTTAGAATTATATTCTCTTGAATTTTGATATGGCCGACACACGACCAAAGAGATGACGTTCCGATAAACAAATAGCAAAGAAGAGGGAAAAGGAGAAGGAACGCACAAAGTCCCAAATTCACATCGAGGGAGGGGACGGGATGAGGAGGAGGGAGGGTCGAACGTTAACAAGAAGTGACACCACCCAACATCGCTTAGAGCACCTTTAAGTCGTGGAGGCAGTGTGAACATGGACTTTACATGGTACAGCGCAAGCTGTAGGTGAGTCTTCCGTCAGCTCCTTTCTGATTGGGCATTGTTTAGTTTTCATGTAAAAATCTCCATAACGTGTGCACGTTTGTCCTCAGGGTTCCCCCCAACACAACAGGATTTCTGACTGTAAATATTCAACATGTTCAATATGATTTGAGATCGGGGCAGCTCCAATGTTCTTCCGAGCAGATTCAGTCACCTTTATCACACCTCACATCACAGGAAAATCTGATAAGATAATATGTAGAACCATCAAGATAATCAGGACTTTACCTAGGATTAACAGGAGGGGAGAAATTGGTCCAAAATCACCCTGAATATCTTGTAGTGTGTGCCCAGCTTTAAACATCTCTGATTGCCTACCGTGTTCAAGAAATCAATGAACATGTCTGTGAGTAGCTAAATTGCTCACTGTTGCAATAATGAAAATTATAGCGTTTTTTGAACTTCAATGCATGTAATGCTCTTATAGGAGACCTTTCAAATAGCACAATATGGGCACTTTAAGTACAATTTCTCAGTACGTTTTGCACCTCTGGTCAACAATTTTATAATATAATCTGTTCGGCACACCTTATAAAGGTGTCTTTAATAATACAAAAGAACAACTGCATGTATTTCAAGCACATCTAGGGCGTTTTCTGCAGCTGAGTTGGGAGCCAACAGAGATTAATCAAATTGCTTTGGAGGAAGTGCACTGCAGTAACAGTGCAAACACAAGAGGGTCAGCAGTCCTTTTACAGGCCCACTGTGTAGAAACAATTTATCCTTCAGATTCAAGTGCTGGCCTTGCGCTAGTCATTATAAATAACACTGTAATGGAGAAATAAATCAACTCTCTGTTTAAAGCAAGTACACACATGTCGGAGTGAATGTAATTGCTATGTATTATATTAGAACAAATGTATTGCATTCTCAGAATCTCACAATTATAACAATGGAAATAATGCAGCAGATTGTGACGTCAAATTCTCAGTTTAATCTGGTCAAGTTTTGTTTTAATCCATTAAGTGCCACTTTTCAGTGGTTTTGTGGGTGTGCATCCTTTCTGAATTTCTAAATTAATTTGTAATTTCTAAATCTTTAGGCCCATTTTTAAACCCCCACAGAGTTATCAGATGTTCTGTCCTGCCTGCTGCCATCTTTGACTTTGGTTTTGTGTTTGATGTCTGTTTGTCTGTCAAAGGAAACTTGGATTGGCCTTAAGCACCATGTTGGTTTTCAACGGTCAATGCACTTTCTACTCAATGTTAATGAGCAGCATTTTAATGTCTCTGTCTCAGTGTGTGGCTGTGCACCAGCTTATTTCTACCCATATGCGTGATTTATTGTATAATGATCCCTCAGGTGTTAATGTGTGTCACACTTACAGTAATTCATTCATATTTAGGCTAGTCAGCAGCACTTGAGATGAGGAATGAGGCCAGTGGGGGGTGGCTTAAGGTAATGCGGCTGAAATAATCAATTTTTGGTATTTGACATGTTGCCAAAAAGCACTTTAACTTCTCCAAAATGTATTTTTGACTAAAGCGTTTGGTGTCAGATTGATTTAGTTCTGCAGCCATGAAAACGTGGCGGAGATCACCAGAGCCGGACAGTAACTGAGTACATTTACTTGAGTACAGTACTTAAGTACAATTTTGAGGGATCTGTACTTTACTCGAGTATCATTTTTGGGGAGTACTCATGACTTTACTCAAGTACATTTGAGAGGCAAATATTGTACTCTTTACTCCACTACATTTCTATCCATAACCGTGAGTACCCGTTACTTCTATAAAAAAAAAAAGGAAAAAAGAAACATCTCGGAAACCCTCGATTTGTTGTTTCCCTCTCAAATGTGATTGGATTGTGCAGGCGCCACTGATTGGGACAGCCTATCAGCAATCACCTTCAGCTTTCCGCCAAAGTCAACTCCATGGTCAGATTTAGATAAGAGACGAAACCATGGACGAAACAATGGATGAAAACGCAGCAGGTCCATCCCGGGAGTATTTTTTTTCCCTGGATGGTAGGGGAAGACTCATGAATATTCATTAGGGAAGTCATCCCTGATTGGTCTTAACCCCAGTGACGGGTAGGTGTAGGGGCGGGGTTAGGGAGGTCATAAGACCCCCAGTGACGAGTAGGTTTAGGGGTGGGGTTAGGGGTAGGTCATCAGACCAATCAGGGATGACTTCCCTAATGAATATTTATGAGTCTTCCCCGTGGCCCCACCTCGCCAGATTATTTAAATTTTCTGAACAAGTAAATGATAGTTTTCGCTTCAAGTGTTTGCTGTGTTTACCAATGTAAGCACTGTGGCAGAAGTAATGCAATATTTAGAAAATGTACTCTTGTACTCTTGATACTCAAGTACTTTTAAAAACAAGTACTTTAGTACTTTTACTTAAGTAGACATCTGACTGTAGTACTTTTACTTGTACTTGAGTAAAATTTAGCAAGTGGTATCTGTACTTTTACTCAAGTAATGAAGCTGTGTACTCTGTCCGCCTCTGGAGATCACAGCCACCATAAAAGGACACATAAATAAGCTTAGGAGGATTTTATAAATAATGGTAACATTTAACATTAAAATTTTTACTTACCAGTTGGACCCTAACATTAGTTGTATAATACTATAAGTTTTATTTTGGAAGACAGTTGGGAGAAGTCAAAATGCAAGTATATTTCATTCTCATGCATGTATGATGCACACAGAGTTGGATGAAATTACCAGGTCCGGTCTGATTGGCTGACACAACTTTCTCGCCCTGGCGAGTGTTCATGTAAACACTCTGGAAAACACTTGGGGAAAAAACTGGATCTGTGTCAATATGCTGAATCTGTACATCAGCCTAATACACCTGCTGCTGTCAATAAAAGACAAATAGTAAATAACTTACTGTGAATAACTTCTCTAACTTTAATAAGAATCAACGTAAATTTAAATCATACTGTGAATACTATGCAGTTTTATTTTATATTTGATTGCTATTAATTATTATTCATATAGTATGATGAACAGATTAAATTTAGACTTTTATTCACATATAAACATTCATCAACTCACACATCATTGTGGTAAATAGAAAACATGTTTGCTTGACGTGCGAGAACCAATGAGGTTCATTCTCATATGCTACGCAGCACTTTGAGCTTTCTCAAGAACCAATGAGGTTCATTCTTGTGTTACGCAGCACGTTTGAGCTTCCGCAAGAACCAATGAGGTTCATTCTCGCGTTACGCATTACATTTGAGCTTCATCAAGAACCAATGAGGTTCATTTTCACGTTACACAGCACATTTGAGCTTATGCAAGAGGTTTGTTCTTGCACATCAAGCAGGTTCAATTGAGCTTCTGTTTATATTTGCTGATCAATGTTTAAATGTGAATAAAAGCCTAAATTGAATCGGTTCGTCATATAAAGTGATCAAGTCTCTTCAGGAAATTTGGACTAAACCGCTCAATTCATATGGATCAGTTTTACGATCTCTTTTTGAAGCGTCAAAGGGGTAGTTGCCTAGCTGTCAATGGAGGGACAGAAAACTCTCAGATTTCATTAAAAAGACCTTCATTTGTATTCCAAAGATGAATGAAAGTTTCATTTTGGGGTGAACTATTCCTTCAAATACACAATGACAATAAACTAAATAACCAACAGCTGTGCTTGTTAAATGAATGTCCACTAATGACTGGCGGGAAACTAGAATAAAAGAAACAGGTAACTGAAGAGAAACAAACTTCTATTGGTACTAACTGTTTCCTTGAATCCAATAATTGTTTATGATTTTTATTTATTTTTTTAGTATTGTATTAGTTTTCGCTGTGGTATTAAGAATTCATCAATATGGCAGGTATGTACAATTGTGTTATCTAAATCTAAAAAATTATTAAAAAAGGGAAATATATCATTATTCTGAAATAACATGTGTGTGTATGTGTATACAGTATGTATATGTACGCTGATAGAAAGTCTGCACACATTTTTCTCAATTTTTTCGTACCAGTCTATTATCGTAATACCAACTATTTCACATAAACCTGGCCCTAAATGGCACATAACAACAAAATGTGATCGATCTCTTTACATGCTGGTCAGACAGTCTGTCTAAGTGGGCTCTTGATCAGAAAATGTTGCAAAGTAGATCAGACTTCATGAAGCTCTGGCTATGTGAGACTAAAAGACAAGAAACAAGAGCACATTATTGGTAGAAGGAATGTATTATAGCTTTACTCAATCACCCACTGCAAGAACAATCCCATTACTAAAATTTTTTAAAATGACATTTGACCCACTGTTCGTTATCAGAAAGTAAAACATATCATCTGACTGAATAAGACTGTTATAGTGAGCTCCATGTTGTCTATAATAAGGGATCAGAGGATGTCCTCAGTGTATAATTAGGCAAATGGGGCTGCTGTTAATGCCAATGCATATGGGGTCATATTTCTAAATGACTAATACTTCAGTTACCCATGCGTGAGGCACAAATTCACGTCTTTGGCACCGTGGTGCTATTAGATTTTAATGCTTAATCAGTTTGAGTCCTCGCCAAGAGTAAGGAGACAGTGTAAAAGACATTGACGAACAGACATTAATGGATGATGTAAGCCAGCAGTTATCAGCAGCCATTTGCAATGATGTAATGCTTACTAGAGGTTAAGGCCATTGGTCTACAGTACAAGCTAATGGAAAGCTACACATAAAGCTTTAGACCATCAAAACAGCCTGATCCTGCAAAGATGGAAATTTTTATAGACAGTTTTGGAATATCAGGGAGGAAGACATTGGTAGCTTTGTCAGCTTAAAAGGCAGACGTTACAGGCGGGTGTGATCAATAAAGGCCGTCGAACCCGATCAAGCCACTGGATTAACATCATGTTCTTATTAAGCTGTGAAATGAAGTCACAGAGTCAAGTAGAGTGAGCAATCAGATTGTGCTGACACAGAAAACCTCTCCTTGAAGAGATGTCGGAGTCCATTTGAAGTGTGCGGCAGCTGCCTGACATTTCAATAAAGGCAGTGCTTCCCTCTGCCTCTACAATTCAAACAAATAAAAACTATTTCGAAACCTTTAAGGTTTCCTGACAGTTAGCAAACCATCTTACAGGTTGCTATCTCGATTTTGCTCTGTTGCTGCTAAACCAACTTAAAGTGCGAAACACTGACAAAGTATGGTTTAAATGAAAATGTCTAAACATATTTCCGTGGGCTCACCCATTTCAAATTAAAGAGTACATATTTGCTTAACCACAAACTAACATTCAAATCTGAACACTGCACATTCTAAGAGTTTCTGAAGAAAATGAATCATATGAGGCATATAGGCATAATTTTGGAAGTGACAATTATGTGTGTATGGAATCTCCTAAATTCTTAACCCTAACCTATTCCATGTATTGTTGCCCATTGTTGACACGATAACCAAGAAACATAGATGCTGACAGTGTAAACCATTGTGTTATTTTTAACCAAACTAACATTAGCATCCGCAGACATATTGTAGTACTGCACATTACCCAGCATGCCTAAGTTGATCGTAGAGACCACTGGTGGCAATTGTTCTACGATCAACTTAGGCTTACGATGCTTTTGGGAAACGCAGCCCAGGTTCGGATCCAAATGCTTGCAAAGATATGGAAAAGATTGGGGCTGTGTTCTTTGTTAAAGTAGCACTGAAACGGAAGTAGCAACATATATTTATTTCTGTATTATGATGTACATCAGGGTGAAACAAATTTTTGCAAAAATCTGAATGCAAGCTTGTAGTTCACTGTAAGAAAGGGGCAGAGTTTGAGCAGACTAACTGATTGGAGAGGTCTGGCATACGTCAGCAGAGGGTTAGCACTTTATTTTGATGGCCGACTTTAGACATTCTACTAAATATCACGCCTACCCTCAACACTCATTCTACTCAGCAAGCATAATTTTATAAAGTCTTTGGCGTAGGCCCCGCCCTTAGCAAGCAATGCGAGGGTAACGGAATCTGCAAATCCCGCCTGAAGATGAAGGCAGGGGCGCAGCCGACCCCCTGGAGGTAAAGGAAGGGACCATCCTGGTGGTGGTGGGGAGGATGGAGGGAAAGGACCATCTTGGAGGTGGTTGGGGAGGATGGAGGGAAAGGACCATCTTGGAGGTGGTTGGGGAGGATGGAGGTAATTGGCGCCGTCAGTATCTGCGAACTCAGATGAATGTAAGTACCATTCTTTTATACTGAGAGTGTTAACACATGATTGGTTAGAAGTGAGTTAATACATGACGCGCTGATTGAGTCTTCCTGGCAGAACTTAACGCTAAGCTTACATTTGCAAAGTTACTTATAGTTATTAGAATGTCTAAAGTGGACCATCTAAATAAAGTGTTAAACAGAACAGAGAAGTCTGTCATTTCACTAATTATGACATTGTTTAAAAATTATGTATGAAAAAAGGAACAAAAAGAGAAACATATACATGGATGAATCATGCACAATAAGATCTATAACATATATTTAGAAAACAGACAAATTTCATGGCGACTTTAAAGGTTCAGAAGAATATTTTGAAGAATGTTTAAGTTGTTTTTATCCACACAGTGAAAGTCAGTGGAGTCCAAAAGACATCCGAGTGTAAAGATTATCAAGAGAAAGGAAAAGCAGGGTGGGACTTGGTTGATGATTGGCTTTTGTGATGTGGGCATCATCTAAAAGTGGAGGCAGATGAAGACACGATTTCAGCAGAATAAATTATTGGAGAAGTCCTGCATGTCAACAAAGAGAAGTTTGTCCTTTCACCGGCAGGTTCAATTATTCCATTTTTATAAACCTGATTTTTTCAAAATCTTAAAAATATGTTGTAGAATGAGGCTGTCATTCCCATAAATATTGTGTATAAGACCTTTAAAACACTGCTCATTAATCTCTACACACGTGGATTGTCTTTTCCTGCTCATTGTAGTTGATTTCACTTGATGTCCTCATCAGAGGCTGGAGGACAGACTTCTGACTGGATCCATGTGGTTAGGTGGAAGGATCCTGCTCAATGACATCAGTGTCAACAACAGCATACAGTATATCAAGTTCCATCAGCATCAAAAGGAAACATGTGGTGTGTCCTTATCAACTCACAGGATGTTCCTCACAGCGGCTTGCTCAAGCCGGCTAAAAAAATATTTTTAATTCTTTCATCAAATTACAGAGTTTTGATATGATCTGTGGTGTCACGACTGTGGGTCTTTGTCCTTAATCATAAAAACACAAACATTTCTCTGCTTTATCCACATTGAAAGTCTGTTTAATTGAATTCACGTCTCATATTGGGACATCTCTTATTAAAACATCTAAGATAGGCTAAGGAAAACAAGGCATTATGGCCTCACTTTATACAGTAATTTAGCATTATTCATGCATGCAATAAAATAATTGTCATGGATCAAGGTTAAATCTTCTTGAGTTTGCAAATCAACATTATCACAATAATGTTTCAATGTTTTATAATGCTTTGTTAAAATTTCAATGTTGATTTATAAGTATTTGATTAACATTTTGTGTGGCCGTTTAGCATTATACATAGTTTAGTTTTTTTTTTTTTCAACATTGAAACAATAACTGAAATTATTTCAACCACATTTAAACACTAAGTCACGAGCAAGCTTGGAATACATGCAATTTGTTTGCTGATTGTAGCTCTAATGCACCTGTTGCACCAGGAGCTATTCTGTTCCATAATCTGTTAAAAGAATTTGTTAAAAGAGTTCACATAAGGTCTCAAGAATACTTCTTTTTTCTTCTTTACTTCTTCTTCTGATAATTAGTGTACAGTGGGATGAAAGTGGTGTTGATGGGCAAGCCATATAATGCCAGAATAAAGGCTAATAATGGCTGAATACAAACAAAAGAATAACGATAAAAGAATAATGAAGATTAGGTTTCATATAGGCAGAGGTGTTAAAGGATCATTGAGTGAGAACAATAGAACATGAATTGAGCAGTTCTACTCGCCAGACATTATACAATAGACAGCAAGTAGGTGTTTACACGGCAATACAATATTTTATTAGCATCTTATTAGTCTTCTCTAATAACTCACATGAACCTTAATATAAGAGATATATCATCCTCAAATTTGAAATGGAGCATGATCACACTTGTGGCTTCAGTTTAATTGTGGTTATAAGTTGTTATACCACATACATAATATTTGTATACATTCTTAATACTTTTTATTTTTGTTTTAATGTTTGAGCTTATATATGTATCTCCATATTAATAACAGTCAGAGTAATTCTAAGTCTTGAACTGTAAACTCAATTGTTGGCTTTCTAAATATATGTTGGTTATATGTCTATTCAGAATGACTTATGATCAGCAACCTTTTTATTTGGGGTATGTTATTTATGCCCCACTTGCCAAAATGGGGGGTGTCTAGTAATGGGTTAAATAACATTTTATTAACACCTGCAAAATCCTTTCTGTCAAATTGTACTATATTTTACTGTGCATGCAGATTATATTTTAAGTTTAAGTATATTTTAATATTTTAAGGGAAATCAAGGAGTTTATAAGAATGGTTTATTGTTTCTATATACTTTAGATATGTAGATCATATACGCGTTTGTGCATTAATGTCTAATGTGTGCTGTTGGTGCGAAACTTTTAGGAATCTTATCCAAGATGTAGGCTACTCAAGTCTTATCTAACATAAAATCCGTGAATGAAACTGTGACCACAAACACTATTAAAGGGGTCATGAACTGGATTATTTTATTATTTTATAATGTTTCCTGGGGTGCCCTTATAATGTTTGTATGATTTTTACATATTTTTTTTCCATAATTTAGAAATAAAAGGCATTTTTCCAAGCCTGATTTTAGCCCTTTGATTTGAACGCTCTGTTTAAACGGGCGTGTCTGCTGTAAGACTTCAGTGTAAACTCCCACTGCTTTGATTGGCTTACATGTTTGCATATGAAATAGCTAGTATTACATGTGGAACTCTCTAGAAAACGTTTACTAAGTTTTTACTATTACAGCTATCGAGATTAACAAATCGTGAAAAGTATTGATCATATATTTAGATATATCCCATAACATGAAATGTTGCAGTGATGAGCACTCAGTCTGTCGCGTGAATGTAGTGATCTCATTTCAACGCAATTTCTACACTCTCACGAATGCTTTTACCAAATAACAATGCAAACATGATGTAAATACAGTAAGAGCTTCGTTGTGCAGTGTAACAGCGTCATTGATTTCATAATGAGTTTTGTCAAGTGTCCAGATAAACTCGCACTGTGTGATTGACAGCTTGGGCGATTGGAAAGGGAGCGTTCTTTGGATGCTTTCTGTATATAATTTAATCACAGTTTAAATAAGATTATTTTCATCCTACAAAGAGAAACGAGATGAAGTTGATCGTTTAGTCACTGGCTTGATATACTGAGGCAGACAGCCGTACGCAAGTCGACTTATGCCAAAAGAGTAACCCTTGAACTTGACGCACAACGTAATGACGAACACGATTGCCCAGCCCTGTTTGTTTGAACCGCGAGAGGCATCAAAGCTTGACGTCTACGTCATACATCGCCAGGTGTTACTCTTTTGGCATAAGTCGACTTGCGTACGCCGATCTGCCGGAAGCTAGTTATTTTAGACGATAAAGTTTTAAATATGGATATTTTTCTTACACAAACGCATCACTGCACTTCAGAAGGCCTTTATTAACCCCCCGGAGCCGTTTTGAGCACTTTTATCACGGATGGATAGGGTTTGATGGACTTCCAAAAAAATATATACCCATTGACTCCCATTATAAGGCTTGGAAGAGACAGAACATTTTTTAATATAACTCCGATTGTATTCGTCTGAAAGAGGAATGTCATATACACCTAGGATGGCTTCAGGTTGAGTAAATCATGGACTAATTTTAATTTTTTGGGTGATCTATCCCTTTAAGCATATCGTTGTCGTGTAAACGTACCCTAATTTTCTTACTTCAAGGACAGACACCTACGGACTGAGTGCGTTTTAAATAGGAGTCCAACAATGACACGTCTAATTAGCACTCTGGTGGGTGAGAGCGGGTGAGCGACAGTGAGAACAGGGGAGAGTCCAGAGTGCATGTGACAGTAGGTCTATATTTTCCATTAGTTTATTTTGAGAAATTTGATACAATGTAGCATTAAGATTACATGAAAAGAGTTTCTACTGTTATAAAAAAATACAAATTTGTTTACGAATTTGCTGAATGTCATAATAATCACAAAACACACATGATAGTTGTCTTCAGTGAATCCGTCCAGAGATGGTACACATTGTATGATTTTGGGCTGTCCCAGACGAAAGATGACCAATTGTGGCTATTTCTGTGGTCATGGCTCCTAAACAGTGGTCCTGCGTCATACAGTGAGAGAGGTTCAATTAAAATAAAAATGCAACATATGCCAACATAGGCGTATTGCTCAACGCGACCTGGCACTAAAACTTAAAACTACTTACCTCAAGCTCCATTTACAAAATTGACATGCCAAGTTGGCCTCATTTCCCTAACCATGACCACGTCCATATTCTCCTCTTTCGCTTCCTCTTTTTTTTCAGCACACATAAAAACGACAATTGCCAAATTACGTTTCATCTTGCTCCATTTGTTAACCATGCTAATGACGTTTTATTCTTCTACAGTATGCTAACTTGCTTCGTAGCCTACGATTCAATAGGTGTCTACATACATGTCGTACCCAAGTTTATTAGAACCATGTTGTACAGTGTGATTTGTAATGATCTTATAGGATCGCCGAAATCACACTGTAGCAGGCAAAAGAGCAAACATGTTGAAAATTAGCCGAAAGGCTGTCGATTCAAAAAAAACATTTTCCCACAAAAGCAGATTGTTGACATAACTGACTTTGATCCAGCCAATAGTGAAACAGCTGTTTTCATCAGAGCTTGTGCAGCCAGAATGAAGGGCTGCTCTCGAATTGCTCTCGCGGTACTTTGATGGCATACAGTAGGTCGCGGTCACATGGCGTCAACTTCGTCTTAAGTCAGACAATTTCTAACTGGCATGCACTGCTTCAAAGTCAGACTCTGATCGGTCTGCGCAGCACGGCATAAAGTTCAACAGACCTATTAGAGAAGTTTAATTGATCTGTATATTAGCTTAGTTTGAACAATCATGACAAGTTTTAAAATTGTTTACCTTACTAATGCTTGTTTTTGATTGGCATTAGCTCGTTTACATGATTTCTCCATAAGCAAGTGAACTTATAAGCTATAGTTACACACATAATCATGACAGTCCATTTAGACTGATTATTGTTCAGACATGTGGTAACTTGTTCATCTCTCTAAGGCAAATGATTGCCACAGTAAAGACAGTTTTTGAACCAAAAGGAAAATGAAACACCCTTACTGGAAAGACAGACTCTCATACTGCCATGATGTTTCATACGGAGAGGAAATGGTCCCAAAATAGCTTTCTTGTCATAAAATGACAGATTGAAATGATTCCCCACTCCAGGGAATGATTTTTAATGCTTGTGCTGTTGTACATTTCTGTACACTACTATATTTTATAACTTCATAAATTACTTTTTTAGTGCTGTTCTGATATTTTGCTTGGTTGTTCAGTAGCCCGTCTGTCATGAATCTAGAACCACAATTTTCTTTAACTAGAGGCCAATCCACCAACTTTGAAAGGCTTTTTTTTTTTTTTTTGGTAGGTGCCGTTGGCATCGCTAAAGGCAATGCTACACAGTGTTTGTGGTCAGCTCTTTCATCTTTTTTTGCTCCCTAGAAATGCTCCCTAGAAAATTAAATGCAGCAGATGCAGTTCTATGTTTTTTTATCTTTCTCTTTTTTTTTTTACTTTCTTCTGCCTCGGACCACTCAATCCGAGTTAGAGAGTGGGATCTGTTTCCACAGTAACCAGCCGGACAATGTGAGCACTGTCTGCTACCGATTCTTCTGTTTCCCAGTACATTAGCAGACTAAACACTTCCCTGACCACTGTCAGAGAGGCGTGTTTGTTTAGGAGCAATGGAAAGAGACAGGAACAGAAGACCTTTGTTTGCACTGTTGGTCGTCACTGGGTGACAGATCCTGAGGCTCCCCTGGGACCGTCTGAGAGATCAGTGCCCTCTTTTTTATCCTTAGCCAATACCTCTAACTTCCATCTTGCCGGTATAATTAGAAGTCAGTCTCTTTGTCCAAAGACTTTTTATCTTTAATAGAAAAGGGGGATAGAAAAGACTGGTCTGCTTTTGTGCTACTTGTCTTTTGCTATTCAAATATTTCAATATTTATTGTGGTTGAGAGGCTCCTCTCCTTTTTGTCATATATCATTATCATTAGTCATTATCAAAATATTGTGACAAACCTGTCCTCTGGTATTTTAGTAATGGAACATGTTTCAAATGCGCACACAGCTCTCTATGTCATTGCTGACATTTTTGTTAAAAAACAATTAACCCTTTCACGCATAGTGGTCACTACAGTGGACAGCTATTAAAAAAGCATTTTCTTGAATTTGCATGGGTTTTTATGGCAAAGTTGCACATCAATCTCTTCATTGGACCCTGGTGCATCATCCTATAAATTGCAACCAAGTGGCAAGCCTTTGTGTTTCGATTTTTTCCCCCTCCAAACCAAGATGGCCAAGGGTCAGTCAGACATGCCAAGTTGCTCCAGAATATCCACCCATTCCTTCTATCCTAGGAGACTCTTGTAGGTAAAAAAAATATTGCAGCATAAAGCAATATCTAATGAGTCATATCACAGTAAAATTTTCCAAGTTTTGATTTTAGATTGAGAGAAAACTCTGATTAATCACATGTCCACTGTAGTGGACGTCATGCATGCAATGGCTATATTTCAGCTACAATTCATAATTATAATGTGAATATTGTTTTTGAAATTTAAAACTTAAAAACTTAATATGCATTGACTTTTTCTACTGTAAATAAATGTATTTGTATTATTAGAGTGTAATTTTCATTGACATCGAAAAAAGTTATGTGATTACATAATGTATGACACTTGTAATGCATTACTTTACTTGTTAGATCAAAAAGTAATCTGATTTTATAATGCATGTTATTGTAATGCATGTTTTTACTAATAACATCAAAAAGTAATCTGATTACGTAATGCATGTTACTTGTAATGCGTTTCTTTACTCATAACATCAAAAAGTAATCTGATTACATAATGCATGTTACTTGTAATGCGTTTCTTTACTCATAACATCAAAAAGTAATCTGATTATGTAATGTGCGTTATTGTAATGCATTTTTTTACTAATAACATCAAAAAGTAATCTGATTATGTAATGCATGTTACTTGTAATGCGTTTCTTTACTCATAACATCAAAAAGTAATCTGATTACGTAATGCATGTTACTTGTAATGCGTTTCTTTACTCGTTACATCAAAAAGTAATCTGATTAGGTAATGCACATTACTTGTAGTTAATTACTTGTTAGATCAAAAAGTAATCTGATTAGGTAATGCATGTTACTTGTAACACATTACTTTACTTGTAACATCAAAAAAGTAATCTGAATGCGTTATGCATGTTACTTGTAATGCGTTACCCCCAACACTGATCATTTCAGATGAGATTGAAAAAAACGTATCGCTAGGTTTTCTCAGAGGAGGGCTATGATAGAAATGTGCATGTCCATCTTGAACATAATCAGAATTATCAGCTAATAAGGGTAAATCTTCATACTCTGGTGCACTGGAGGGAGCATCTGAGTGGTTTCCACAGTTGTACCTTGACAGACTGTAGAAAATTCTGATGGAATCACGTCCTCATGTTCTGATATCATAGATACGCGAAGTGCAACTTGTATGAAGTTGTATGAAGCCATTGCAATATTTTGCATTTATATTTTTTGTATATATTTTATAGTTTTCACATTATTTGATATAATTGCATTGATTAGTTTGTTAAATTCACATACTTTGTCTGTTTGATTATTGTCTTATATTTAATACAGTATATCTTCAGTTTAAACCAACCGCATGCTGTCCACTCAAGTGGACATCTGAAGATCTCTTTGAAAAATTAGTAAAAAAATAAAATAAAAATCAATTCTTGTTTTTCATGCCCTAAGAGCAATAAAAACACATAGGAAAAAAATCCTGACTGAGGTTATCATAATTCATGCATGAAAGGGTTAAATTTGTCTAATGTCTAAAAAAAAATATTTATTTGTTTATTTTTTATCATTTTGTTTTTGGGGTCAAACAAGGTCTAACATTTAAAATATATATATTTTAGTAATTAATAATATACATATTTTAAAAATAATTGTGTCCCTTCTTATCATTGATGTTATGAATGATACAACCTGTATTTCGAAAATACAAAAAGTAAGGTCAAAATGTATTATAGTCTGATTAGAGATTCATACTTTAGAATAACTATTTGAATAGAATAAATATTACTGTAAAACTTAGAATTTTTAATAACAATTTGTCACTGGTGTTACAACCATTTCTTAATTTGTGAAATATAAAATAACACAATTAACTAAATTCGCATTGCCCTTTATGATTGGTAGTATAATGTCAATATTTTCTGGGAGAAACTTCATTTTGAATGTCAGATTTTTCTTTTTCTTTTTTGATGCAGATTTTTCAGCTCATAGTGATTTGCAATAATATTTTGTATTTTTTTTTTCTGTCGAAATACAGTTTATATTTGTTTGTTTATGATAGTTAGTATATCTCTTGTGATAAAGACACATGGGAGTTTGTTGTCCTAGAGTCAATTTTTTATTTATTTTTTTTAAATACAGCAGCACATCAGACAGTGATGATATATTTTTGGCACTAAAACGTTTAGGAATAAATCTGAATTTATGCTTGTACCAAAACAATCCTATTTTTGGCGGTACAGCATCTCTACCTGCTGTTCTGAATGCTGTTCTTTCTTACTGTCTGAAGGTGCTATATCCTCTACTAAGGAGAAGTGAGGAATTTTGGCTGAGCATTTGCCAATTTAAATGAGCATATATCTTCACCTTTTACTTTTTCGTCTATGTCTTGAAATGCTCCAGGGAATACGCATATGGCCGTGCTCCGAGAGAGGCCCAGTGTAAGGTTGTTTGAAACATGAGTCAAGCTCACTAACAAGCAAAGATCTGGGCTAAAGGGTGACACTTGGTCAGAAATCATGTGGGTGTCACAGAGCCCACTAGAATCCCTTAATGAACACTGGAGAATGTGTCTTAGTTGTCACTGAATTGGATAGCACACCACACAAGTCATGGATTCCCCCATCACAATCAAAGTTCAAAGCATATTATTTCTTATGCTATTTCTTCACAGAGTGCAGAGGTTACCAAAGGATGTACAGTACATATTTTTTTTCTGAAGTAAAAAACATATATAGTAGAAATGTGTTACACAGTCACACAAGAGTAGGTTACCTATACTCAGTAGACAGGCAAACACCACAAATTATTTCTAGCTAAACCTGGTATCTGACATTCAAACCTGGCTTGGCATGATGGTAACATGCACTAAAAAAAATAATAATAATACTTTGTAACAGACAAATTAAATCTCTCAAATTAAATGTCTCAAAGTATATTTATGATTTGGTTCAAACATTAAATATGGATTTAATTTAATCAAAAACATTGAGATTTGAGAGTTGCCATGGAGGATAAAAAATCCAGGAAATAATAGGAACTGTACCAATATATTGCAGTATAAGTGCAAAGGTTCCTCGTGCAAAGCTGTATTGTATGGCTTCAGAAGACTTTACAAAGTTCTGTCATGAAACTCTAGATGGCACAGGCTGATTGGTCCTTACTCAATCTGCTTGCAATCACATCATTATCTGTAGGACACAGCTGATTGGTTCCTGCTGTATCAGAAGCCAATAAGCTCGCTGCTCAACATTTAAATACTTGGTCAGCACTTGCATGTCTTTTTTTCTTTCTTTTTTTTACCGCATTTTGTATGTGTATGTAATGCAGTAGAAAGTCCCGTTGCTCAGCAGCGTAGCAGATCTATTCCACAAAGACCAAACATATCAACATTGTCATAAATATGGCGTTATTTTCCTGTCAAATGTCGAGAGCGCATTATTGTAGCTCGAAAGTACATTAATATAATGCGCGAGCGCGAATCTGCTCGCGCGCGGAATATAATGTATGTGCTTAGACTTGTCCCGTGCGTTCGCGCATGCATAAGTACTCGTACAAATTACATACAACGGAATAAAGAAAGCAAAGCAGCATATATATATATATACATATAGCCTGTAGCCTACATATGCTCATAAAAAATAAAATAAAAAAACAGAACAGAAAGCTGTAATGAAATAAATTAAAAAGTTGAAACAAGTTTATTGTCTTAAGAGCTTTAAGATTCTTAGATAACGAAATGCTTTGGATGTATTGTTGGACCTCTCTTCTAAAAACAATGAATAAAGGATTCTGCTGAGTGAATTTACTACGGTGAATATTATTGCAAGGAACAATAATAGATTAATAATAAAATACTCATTAAATTTAGCTTTTTGTATATTAAAGAAACCAAACAGTACATCCTTAAAAAGCAAAGAGAAATCCGGAAGCAGAAAATTCAACCCAAAATAACTGTGTGTGAGGACAATCCCAGAAGATATGAAGAGCAGTTTCATCAGGGGCACCACAAAAAGAACAACTTGTGTTTATGATTTAAACCTTTTCAAAAGCTACATTTAATGAGTATTTTATTATTAAAGGCACACTGTGGAGAATTTGTGTTTTTGTCAAACAGCGACCCCTAGAGTCGCTGTGGAATACTTGCACTGTCGTAAATACTCCTCCACCCCCCTACCTCCCACCCTGTACACCGGTACCTGCGTCGGGCATGGAATAGGCACACATAGACTCCGAAGACATGATTATTGCAATTTATCATAATAGTTTGCAAATTGTGCTTGTTTATTTACAACCTCTACGTTAGGCTTATTTATGTCCTGATATTTATGTGAGATATTGAAAACTCTTCTCATGATAATCGCAGGAATCAACGTCAACAGCGTCGTCTGATATCCCTCAGGACTACGTGATAAATACACCTCACAACACCTGAGTTCAGCTGGCAAACTAGTTCGTGAGGCAAGCTAGGCAATAAAACATAACGCAAAAAACACGTAAGAGAACGAGTGTTTGTTGTCTGTTAACAGCTCTGATAATCGAAAGCTAGCTAGACATATGTGGAAATTATTGGACTGGTCTAATTATCAGCAATGGATGAATGAACAGCATGTAAAAAAATGACATACTACAAGCAAGCGCAACAACATACAACATAGAATGCAAACAAGTTTACAAATAAAATATTTATTTACTGGCCACTTCATGCGTTTTCTCAGATCGGATAGCTATCAGATTTATCAAAACGATTCCATTTACACCTGGTCACATAAATGTGTTTTTGCGAAACGGATTTAAATCCGATCTTAAATTCTCGCGCTATATGCGGATTTAATGGAGTGCACGTCACGAAAGCAACAGATATGAGCTGCATTTTATTGATCATCAGCTAAAATTTGAAAATCAAAGACCGCAATAAGAGAGAGCAGTAACAGCCCTGGTAAGATCATTTAATTTCTTTACTTTTAATGATGATGATGATTGTGTGTTAAGCATCTGCGACTTACTTTCACTTTGATTTGCGATAGTTTGCACGTTGGCTTGATGAATAGATGCTGAGCTTCTCATCTGCGGTGATGCGTGTTCCAGCGCGTCGTCATATCTGGCTATAACATAGCCTATAACACGCTCTCACACGTTTTTTTTTTATTTATTTTTTTTTAGCATTTTTGGGAGGAGTACAATTTGCATGTGGTTTCAACAACCAGATGCACACTTGTCCAGTTTCGTCTGGAATGCGTCTCAGACCTCCTTCTTAAGTGGTCTGAGCGATCGGATTCAAATCCGTCTTGAATGCGTTTCGGAGGGCATTTACACCTGGTCTTTTCACGATCGGATAGCTATCCGATCTGAGAAAACGCATGAAGTGGCCAGGTCTAAACACAACAGCCCCCATGACAAAAACATACGCACGAAAGCCGAAAACAAACTCCGGTTGGCATCTCACGTCCATAGACAGTATATAAACGCTCACGTCCGAATTTGAGGAAGTGGTGAGGGAAGTGACGTATGCCGTAAAGCAGTCGAATTTTGTAGTTCTTTTTGTGCTCTGGTTACTACCCGAACCCCGAAGTTACATAGTGCCAGTAAAAGCGATACAGACCCCGTCAGGCTCTGGCAGACGTGTCATTCAACCTATTGTAAGTCGATGTACCATCACAAGGGTCTTGGAAATATATTATGAAGGTTGAAAAGTTACACGGTGTGGCTTTAATATATTATTGTTCCATGCAAAATTTCACATTCACCATAGTAAATTCACTCAGCAGAATCCCTTATTCATTGTTTTTAGAAGAGAGGTCCAACAATACATCTAAAGCATATTGTTATCGAAGAATCTTAAAGCTCTTAAAACAATAAACTTGTTTCAACTTTTTAATTTATTTCATTAAAGCTTTCTGTTCTGTTTTTTATTTTATTTTATTTTTTATGAGCATATGTACAGGCTATATGTATGTATGTATATATATATATATATATATATGTATATATTTATTTATTTATTTATTTATGTATATATATTTATTTATATATGTATGTATGTATGTATGTATGTATATGATGCTTTGCTTTCTTTATTCCGTTGTATGTAATTTGTACATTTTTGCTATGTAAGTTATATTTTTGATACCTTGGCATTAATAAAAAAAGAAAAAGAAATTGAAGAGAAGAGTACTTAGGCATGCGCGAACGCACGGGACACAGTCTAAGCACATAGTCTAAGCACATACACGCTTACTTTAAGCGAAGAGGAGAGATTCGCGATTGCACTGAACACGTTTTAAGTGCAGGCATATTCTCTGAGCGAGCCCAGAGAAAGTTCTTACAAGAGCAGCGTGTATCTGAGAGCGCGCGCTCAGTTCTGGCGCGCGAGCAGAGAGATTCGCACTCGGCACATTATATTCCGCGCACGAGCAGAGAGATTCGCGCTCGCGCATTATATTCCGCGCGCGAGCAGAGAGATTCGCGCTCGCGCATTATATTAATGTACTTTCGAGCTACAATAATGCGCTCTCGACATTTGACAGGAAAATAACGCCATAGTCATATCCATTAACATGCCAAACACTCCAAGAGTTGTCATGACAGAAAGTCAGTTTGACTACTTTATCAATTCAAAGAATTTAGAATTCTTATGTGGTGCTTATTTGTCTTCTTTTTTTTTTTTTTACTTTGTCATGAGTTGGTAAAAAGCTCTTTGGAAGACAGTTGGAAGACTGTATTGCTCTTTTTATGGTGCATATTTGTTATTTGTAAGGGTGTGTTCACACTTGTAGTTCAGTTATCTTGTTTCTTTTGGTCAAAAGACCAAAAAAGTGTATTTTGCGATGGATCCAAAACATACCGAACATCCAAAACATTGCTGTGTGCTGTGCTAAAATAACTCGCCGTATGTACATACAAGCAGTATGATGGTATTTTACCAGCTGAGAAATCACAAAGAGTTTCTAAAATGTGTAAAGGAGTCAAAACAGCACCAGGAATCCCTCTGTTGCACTCAAACAAAGATCTGCTACAAGGAGAAGGTGTTTCCAAATCCTGTACAAACTGCAATGGGCAACATAGCTCCTATGACAAGAAAAAACAAGTATGCTTGAGTAATCTGTCATTTTTAGGGTTGCATCTTGTTTTTGGTTTGTTTAGACATCTTTGATCCATGTTCTATTCATATTTCAGTTGAACCGCACCATGAATTTGTTTGGAAGCAGACAGAGACCCCCTGAAAAGGTTAAAAGAGCATCTTGGACATTCTGCTACACATCTCCTTTTGTTTCTTGGAAGACGGTTGTCTTATGCCTGGTTCAGATTAGGCTACACGATTTTTTTGTCTGTTACGATAGTCACTGTGTCAGATTACACGATTTTGACTCCTAAAAATCTTGTCATGTCGTGGACAAGAAACATGTCAGACCAGGGCCGGCCCTGGCCAATTTGCTGCCCTAGGCAAGATTTTACCTGGTGCCCCATGCATCACAGCCCATTTCACCCCGTCATTGTGTTCATGATTATTTAGCTATTATTTGTGTTCATGATTATATATATATATACATACATACACACACACACACACATTACAGCCTAAACACAAATAGCAAGAGCATTACATCTAGCATTCAAGTCAAGTCACCTTTATTTATATAGCTCTTTTTAATAATACAGATTATTTCAAGGCAGCTTTACAGTGATAACACGAAAATAATGCAAAAAAGTTTGCTTCTCCTGTACAGCAGATCTAGAAGAAAATAGTGTCATAGTCCAGCTTAAGTAAGTTCAGTGATGGTTTAATTTTGTTGTAAATAAGTTATTAATTTAGTTCATTTATATATAGCACTCTAGATAAAACAGTGATGTCATCGTCCAAATGTCATTCATGCACAAACTATTCATGGAGCACAAGCAAAAGTGTTTGTTTTCCAGTTGATGGTAATCATCCACTAAACTATGGCACGTTTCATGTTTTCACCATGAATGAAACTGAAAAATGTCTTCTTTATTGTGAATTGTACATAAAACATTGCTATTTTATTAAACCTGTAGGTTATATAAATATAATTACTAATGTTGGCAACAACAACAAAAAAATGCCAGATATATCCCCCCCCAAAACTGTACAAAGACTAAAACATTAATTAAAAAAGTGATAGTAGGCCTAAATGCGTCTAAAAAACTGTCTGGAGCCTCTGGAGAACTCAGAACAACTGCTAGCATAAAATTTAAGGTAAAAATAACTGCCATAATTAAATTATAGTATCATCTTAGCCTACTAATATGCAATTAGATAAACTGTTCATTCATTCCATCACTTTACCTCTGTCTTTATCCCCTTTTATCCTCTTCTCTTCTTTTTGGCACTGTATCTATCGCAGACTATATTCCTAATTTATAATGTGTCATGTAAATTCGTCCATCCGTCACAATCAGGTAATTTTCACGTGTCTAGACCTGGTGCGAGCTGCCAGGCCCGTTTCTACAGGGGTGCTTGAGCTTGAGTGTGTAAAGCGCCCTTCAAACAAAAGCAATGCTGTCTACATTGGATGCGGCGAGAGGCGACGCTACACAACAAATTACCAACAACTGATCGCGCGCGCTCTGTTTCTGGCCCTGTCCCAAATGGCGCACTTCATGCGGACTTTAGGTCTCGTGGACTTGAATTGCGCGTGCTCGCTGAGTCTACGAGTCCGTAGGCCGTCCCATTCAGCATTTTACCGCTCTGAAGTGTGCTCAGCAGCGCCCCCTTTGTACCCTTGAAGCGGTCTTCCGCGAAGCCCGCATAGAAGCAGGCTCCACGCACTTTAACTACCCAGGAATCCTTGCGAAAGGCCAATCAGACAACAGATGGGACGAGATTTCACTCACGGATAATTGTTGACATGGCTGAGAAGAAAAAATTACGGTTTTTATTGACCTAAATGTACATTTTACCAGTTGTTACCTACAGTTTATACAAACATTATGGTCATCGACCAGTGGTTGATGTCTCAAACATAATAATAGCGCGTTTAATAATACGATCGTGTTATGATTCATTAAATAAATAGTAGCCTACCGAATGTCAGGGCTTTACTGAGTCATATGTAAACATAGTATGAATATTGAAACCTGTAAATTGAAAAAAATATGTTTAAATTATGTTTTAAAATTGTAATCTTAGTTCAAATGGAACATTATGTAGCCTATTATTATGTACAACTGTATACATCATTTAAATAAGCATGATATATATATTGTTTAATGCCCAGGTGATATGCACAATATCAAAATATAGAACTGTAAAATTAGGATGTGTAGTTGACATGCAGATAAGACATCGGAGCGCAAAAATGTGATTTCTCCTGTCCAACAACAACCAGGCCGTTATTTCCGGCGTGCCGATCGAGTCTGTCCCAAAAATACCTCTCAATGCGCCCTCGTGGACTCGCGCCAAGGGCCCTATAGGTCTGCACTACATGACGTCACCAAAGTGTGGACTCTGAGGAAGTCCACAAGTCCGGAGTGTGCCATTTGGGACAGGGCCTCTGACGCACTTCAAGCACTCGCTGGGCGGGGGAAGATATGCGCCGGACCGGAGTCGGGGGGCTTAGTTCGTAGTATTTTGAATTTATGGTCTTAAAATAGTATTATTAGTAAAAAAAAAAAAAAAAAAAAAAAAAAAAAAAAAATAATAATAATAATAAAAAAATCACTCATTCACTCATTTTGGCGCCCCTAGCATTTGCCTATTCCGCCTATGCAGCGGGCCGGCCCTGTGTCAGACTACACGTTGTTTTCCGACCAGTCATCGCGAGCCGTCTCACATACTCATTCACTCCACATACTCATTCACATAGCCTACACGCACTCACACACGCACGCACTCACTATAAATATAAATATAGAATATACTCACTTCCTCTCTCTCTCTCTCTCTCTCTCTCTCTCTCTCTCTCTCACACACACACACACACACTCACTCACTCACTCACTCGCACTCTCTCTCACACACTCACTCTTGCGCACACACACTCACTCGCGCGCCGTCGTCGTGGAGGACCGTTAAAAAATTAAACATGCTAGTCTTTCTGTCGTGATGTCGTGAGGCATCGCAGACGCGACGTAGGTTGTCGCCCACCATGACACACTATACGAGATGAAACGATCGAATCTTGCGTCCTGACGCCCGTTGTCGTTTGCGAATCCCCATGACACCCTGTCAAACGGATCGTGCCAAAATCGGGCTAAAATCGTGTAATCTGAACCAGGCATTAGTGTTTGCACTTGTACGGTATATTAAATTAGTATGGATGAAGTATTTTAACTGCAAATAAATAAATAAATAAATAAACAAAATTACACATTTCACATTTAGGTAGCCTACCTCTCTTGTGTCAACTGCAAATAAGGGTTTGGCACTGGCATAGCCAGCATATCTAGCATATCTTTCAACAGAAGAGCTCACATCTTCTGTACTGCGTTGTAGTGTGTGATACTCTTGCTTTAGATTAGAAGTCACTATACTTCCTCCTGTCACATTTGCTCAAACTATGACAGGGCTATTTGCAAGGCTGCTGTAAAAAGCACTTGATGATGTGTACATCCCCTCTGCCTCTCGACAGAACCTTGCTGGTTGACCCTAAAACTCTCAACATGCATTGTTAAAAGCTGTGAGTCATGAGCTGTGTCCTTGGAGACAGAACAGAGAGTTCTGTGTAGCTGGAAGTCACAAAGTTTTCCCAGCATGTGTGAATTACATCTTTGATCTGGAGACATGCTTAATGAGGAATGCAGGTGCAAATTAATTGTTATTGAAGTTTAAAAGGAATATGAGAGCATACCGCAGTAACCTCATTTGACTTTCACTACAGAGACTGGCCATGACTTGTGTTCACACCTACAGAAATGAATAGGATATTTAATAGATGTCCACTCATTCAGATTGGAAAATTATGTTTTATTATACAAATGATCCCTTATGGTGGCCACCATGTTGTGAACCACATCTTACCATTTGTCTAAGTAAACAAAACATCATTCATCCACATCAGTAGATGTCAGTATAAATGTTGTATTTGTTGATTGGTTGTTTAGGAAGACAAAAACATTTGAAATTACTTACAATGTGAAGTGTGTAAACTTTATGATGTTAAAATATAATATGCCATGTGTAAGTGGATTGGTGTAAAGCGGCACTGTGGTCCTGCATGAATTTAGGGCAGGATTATATGGTTGTAATCAAAATGATTCAACCCCCATTGCAAATCAGGTTTATTGGCAAAATTTTCAGATTTTTAGCTGTTTGCAATGAACAAATCAAACAAAAGTAATTGCAATAGCTCAATACAACAACATCAACTGAAAATGCAACTTTTAATGACTTCTGTCATCTCAAAATTATTCAACCCCTTCATGGCAAGCATCTTTAGAACACCCTTTTGCTGTTATGACCTGCGGCAAACGAGATGTACAACCAGACACCAAATTTCTGGCAGCGTTTCTTAGGAATCTTAGTACATTCCTCATGAGCAATGGCCTCCAGTTCTGTAATATTCTTGGGTTTGCGTGCTGCAACTGTCTTCTTCAAATCCCACCAGAGATTCTCGATGGGTTTCCAGTCAGGTGACTGTGATGGCCACTGTAGAATCTTCCAGGACTTCTTCTGCAAACAAGCCTTGGTGGAATTTGAGGAATGCTTGGGATCATTGTTCTGTTGGAAGGTCTAATGAGGCCCAAGCTTTAGTTTCCTCATGATGTTTTCTTCTAGAATTTCCTGATACTTCATTGAATCCATCTTGCTTTCCAAACGCTGAAGGTTTCCAGTGCCAGAGGATGCAAAGCAGCCCCAGAGCATCACTGAGCACCACCATGCTTAACTGTAGACAGAGTGTTCTTTTCAGCATATGCTTCATTCTTCTTCCTCCAGACATGCCACTGATCCATAGGGTGTCATGACAGAAACACGGAAGCAATGTTGCAAGTAACTCAGAATGTATTTATTAAAGATATAAAGAAGAATGTCCCGGAGAAACAGGATTGTGACGCAGGGACTTCGATGGTCAGATGTACAGATGAGTGCAGAGACGAGGTGCGCTGGTGATAGACTTGTAGTCAAGACCGCCTAAACCGAGACCAAGACACTACCAAGACCAGAGGGTATCGAGACCAAGACAAGACCAAGACCAAGACCAAGTCGAGACCAAGACCGAGACCAAGTCGAGACCGGAGGGGAAAAAACAGACTAGTGTTGAAGCTAAGCAATAACTTGTATGAATTCAAGAACAGCAGCATAGGGTTCAGCCGCAGTTTACATTCAATGCATATTAGATGGTATTACTTCAACTACACAGGCAGAACAATACAGAGACAGACCATGTCATGTGTGTGACTGTGAGCTCACTGTAAATGTTTTTGCAGATTGGGTGAGATCAACTATGTGTAGCAATTGCATGACGGCTGTTACTGCACTATTAGAGGATTGAGACTCCCTTAACTTTTGTGTACTGTTGAGGACTGACATGACTGGTACTGACTGGTTCATCTGACAAAACATCAAACACCTCCAACACCATATTGCTCCTCCAACAACTGTCTAAAGAATGAGAAATATGTAACCAATTGAAATTATAATTAATGTGTAGAGGAAAACGTATAACATCAAATTAAAGATACACAATTATAAACTTGGATTAGGCCTAATGTTTAGTCAACACAACGGAGATATGCAGATGATATTTAAAAGACCATTTATTTAGTCTAACACCAACAACACAACATACACACACACACACACACACACACACACACAGATATCAAAGACACAAATTCATCTAAGCAAATGCCTGCCTATCTCTGCCGATTTCGGTGTCTCAGACTCCAAATGAACCCATTCTGCAACTTTTAAATACTTAATTACATTTTAAAAAACGAAATTATAGGTTTAAGTGTGGGATCCGAAAGTTGGTCGTTTTGTCGCTATGGTTACACACACACACAACACACACACACACACATTGTTGGCGGTGCGCTCAAAGTCATCTGTCAGTTGTGTAGTTGTGCAGTTACCCAAAATGAATGACTCCTGAATGAAGTTAAAACCCATCATGTTACTGATATGTGTTTTTTAAACCAAGTGATCAAAGTGCTCGTTGCCGCTGCGATCAGTGGCGCGGATACAGTGTTTTCTCGTGTGGCTCGAGCACACGCCGCACTGTCAGCACTCGGACGCGCGCTTCAATCCGTTCCGTTGCGGATAATATAATATCATATAAATAATATAAGATAATATTGTTGCATTATCGAACGTTGTGTCGTCGTGGATATTGTAGTATTGTACTGCTAAATCCCCCGACCACCATGTCGGTCTGAGACAGCGAGACCTAGACAAGACCAAGAGGTCCGAGACCAAGACAAGACCAAGACCAAAGACCGTCAAGGCCGTGACAAGACCGAGACCACGTAAAAGTGGTCTCGAGACATACATCACTAGCTGGTGAAGGTGAAGACAAACTCTTGACACGAACCAATCCACAGGAACACCGAACAGGAACACGGAACACGAACTGGAACATGAACTGGAACAGCAAGCAGGAACAGGACCAAACACACAGAGAACCTCATACAACGATCTGACAAGTGAGAGGAGAAAACTGTGAGTATATATAGGAGAGTAGATTGGCTGCAGCTGGCGTGAGTGAGTGAAATCAGCTGGAGACTGATCAGAGCTGAATGGGTCGGTCACGCCCATCCACACACACCCACACACATATAACAACATAACACGAGACAAGAAAGAAACAATGAATTCATGAACCGTGACAGTACCCTCCCTTCTAGGAACGCCTCCTGGCGTTCCCAGACTCCCTTACCTGTCGATTGTAATCATCGATAAGGGAGTGATCCAGGATGTCTCTAGCAGGAACCCAACTTCTCTCCTCCGGACCGTAACCTTCCCAGTCCACCAAGTACTGGAATCCGCGTCCCCTCCGCCTTGCGTCCAGAATACGATTGACCGAATATGATGGTTCCCCATCTACGAGTTGCGGCGGGGGGGGGGAACCGGGACTGGCGGATTAATGCGTGAATGAAACACGGGTTTTACTTTAGATACATGGAACACCGGATGAATTCTCCTGTACGCCGGAGGAAGATTGAGGCGGACTGCCACCGGACTAATGATCTTGGTGACAGTAAATGGGCCAATGAATTTGGGAGCAAGTTTATTAGAAACGGAGCGGAGAGGAATGTTCTTTGTTGAAAGCCACACTTTTTGACCAGCGACGTATACGGGAGGCCTAGACCGGTGGTGATCGGCTTTAGCCTTGGTGCGCACCCCCACTTGGAGTAAAGTCTCACGGGCTCTAGTCCAAGTGTGGTGACACCTCTGGACGAAGGCATGAGCGGAGGGAACCGCGACTTCAGATTCCAGACTGGGAAAAATTGGTGGCTGGTATCCTACGCTACACTCAAACGGAGATAGGTCCATGGATGATACTGGTAACGTGTTGTGGGCGTACTCCACCATAGATAATTGTTGACTCCACGAGGAAGGATTCTTGGAAACCAAACATTGCAATGTTCTCTCCAAATCTTGGTTGGCTCTCTCAGTTTGGCCATTGCTCTGGGGGTGAAACCCTGAGGACAGACTGACTGTTGCTCCCAATAACTTACAGAATTCTCGCCAAAATTTGGACACAAATTGGGGTCCTCTGTCGGAAACCACGTCCGTCGGGAGGCCATGTAAGCGAAAGACGTGGTTAACGACGGTCAACGCTGTCTCCTTGGCTGAGGGTAATTTGGGCAAGGGAATAAAATGAGCCGCCTTCGAGAACCGGTCCACCACTGTCAAAAGTACCGTGTAACCCTGGGAGGGTGGGAGGGCGGTAACAAAATCTAGCGCTATGTGGGACCAGGGTCTCGAAGGGACAGGCAGCGGTTGAAGTAACCCATCAGGAGGTCGATTGGAAGTCTTACCAGTGGCACAAACTGAGCAAGCCAAAACAAAACTGTGAACATCACGAGCCATAAGTGGCCACCAGAATCATTGCTTGACTAAAAACTTCTGGATGACAAGCCACATTGGAACAATGACCCCACTGAATGACGTCAGACCGTAATCCCTCCGGCACAAATAAACGGTTCGGTGGGCAACCGGGCGGAGGCGTTACCCCTTCTAAGGCCGTCTTGACCTTCGATTCGACCTCCCATACGAGTGTGGAGACAAATAGGGTCTCGGGTAAAATGCACTCGGGAGTAGACGGGCGTTCGGAACGGTCAAAAATGCGCGATAAAGAATCGGGTTTGATGTTTTTGGAACCCGGGCGGTACGAGAGTGTAAAATCAAAACGACCGAAAAAAAGTGTCCACCGAGCCTGCCTGGAGTTCAATCTTTTGGCGGTTCTAATGTATTCCAGATTCTTGTGATCAGTCCAGACGATAAAAGGTACCCCCGACCCTTCTAACCAGTGGCGCCACTCCTCCAATGCTAACTTGACTGCCAACAATTCTCTGTTACCAATGTCATAATTACGTTCGGCAGGGGATAAACGATGAGACAAAAACGCGCAGGGATGCATCCTGTCGTCTGTGGGAGAGCGTTGGGATAGAACTGCACCTACCCCTACCTCTGAAGCGTCGACCTCCACCACGAACTGACGTGAAGGATCAGGGGCGATTAAGATGGGGGCTGAAAAAAAGAAACCTTTCAGTTTGGCAAACACAGCCTCGGCTGTGTCTGACCACCTGAACGTAGTTCTGGGGGAGGTCAAAGCGGTCAGAGGCGCGGCTAGTTGGCTGAAGTTGCGAATAAAACGCCGGTAGAAATTGGCGAATCCCAGAAACCTCTGTAGGGCCTTACGGGAATCTGGACTTGGCCACTCTACCACAGCCTTAATCTTCTCAGGATCCATACGCATTCCCTCAGCCGAAACAATGTACCCTAGGAAAGGAACAGACTGCATGAAAAGCGCATTTCTCCGCCTTGACAAAAAGCCCATTCTCTAGCAACCTCTGAAGTAGAGTTCTGCACTCCCGCGGGAGTCCCGCGGGACCCGACGCAAAACAGAGCAGCGTGGGACAAATTTTGAACGGTCATTGCGGGAGAGGGCGGGATGATGAAGGTGCACTTGCGGGTGCGGGCGGGGGGGGATGATACGCTGCACTCCCGCAAATTAAATATGAGTGTAAAGTAAAATATATAAATGATTAAAGTAGCGTACATAATTTGTAGTTGTGAGGGAGATTCTGTTTGGCAGCAATAAAAACGTTTTAAGCTGCCTAAACTTGGATGTTGTCGTTTGGGGTAGGGCGGGGCCTAATCTCACGCACACTTGTTTAGAGACAATTCCTTCCCGCTGCTCCGTGTTCGAATTCAAAAGCTTCAAGTTCAAAATAGACAGCATGGACGAGGAAAAGAGCACCTCTAGTGCTTCAGATATAGGCCTAAGCGCTTCAGATGTAAGCACTTCTCTAAAGAAAGGCACATTTACTACAAAAAAAAATCACGAAACCTCAAATCAGACATTTGGCAGTCTTTTTCGGTTATGCATGATGGAGAGGGGAATCAACTACCTTTTGCCTGCTGCGATAAATGCCAAAAGGTGGTAACATACAACGGACACAAATCGCATTTTTTTTCCAAGACCTTTCGTGAGACAGAAAGTGAACATACATCCTGCCTGCCGTCTTGCGGGCATTTGCGGGCGGGAGCGGGACATAATATCACAGATGCGGGCGGGAGCGGGACTAAAAATGACAAATCTTTGCGGGAGCGGGACTGAACACTGCGGGAGCGGGCGGGAGCGGGACTGAAAATTGTGTCCCGCGCAGGTCTCTACTCTGAAGCACTCGTCGGACGTGCTGCACGTGTTCCTGGAGAGACGAGGAAAAAATCAATATGTCATCCAGGTAAACATATATGAACTGGTCGATCATGTCTCGCAGCACATCGTTGACGAGTCCCTGGAAAACCGATGGGGAGTTGGACAGTCCAAACAGCATGACCAAATATTCAAAGTGCCCCCTGGGGGTGTTAAAAACGGTTTTCCATTCATCCCCTTTCCTAATGCGGACCAAATGATAAGCATTACGTAAGTCCAATTTCGTGAAGATCGACGCTCCCTGCAACCTCTCGAAGGCAGATGACATCAACGGCAAAGAATAAGTATTCTTTACCGTTATGTTGTTCAGCCCCCGGTAATCAATAAAAGGTCGCAGAGATCCGTCCTTCTTCCCCACAAAAAAGAACCCCGCCCCCGCTGGAGAAGAGGAATGGTGAATGAACCCCGTTGCTAGAGAATCAGAAATATATTTCTCCATAGCCTCCCTTTCTGGAGCAGAAAGCGAATAAATCTTGCCTTTAGGCGGAGACTTACCTGGCAGTAAATCTATAGCACAGTCATAGGGACGATGCGGAGGAAGAGAAGCAGCACGAGACTTACTGAACACCTCCTTCAGGTCGCAGTACTCTGCGGGCACGTTAGATAAATCCATCGTCTCCTCCTGAAACACAGAGACAGAAACAGACGGACAGGCAGACACTAGACAAGACTCATGACATTTACTGCTCCAAGCTGAGATAGTTTTAAGTTGCCAGTCCACTCAAGGGTTGTGACGGTTAAGCCAGGGGTGACCAAGAACAATGGGTGTCAGGGGAGAGTCCAGGACATAAAAGGAGATGGTTTCGGTGTGGTTGCCTGATGTGACGAGGGTGATGTTCTCTGTGGCTAATGAGATGGTGGGTAATATTTGTCCATTGAGGGCGTGTACCACGATCTTCTGTGTGAGGGGTCTGAGTGGAACTTGAAGTTTAAGTGCAAAAGTGTGATCCATGAAGTTACCCTCGGCCCCAGAGTCCAGAAGAGCTTGACAGACGTGATCGTGAGTTGACCATCTCAGTCTTACCGGGAGGAGCGTAGATGTGGATGACGTCTTATGGGCGGAGATCCCACCCGATAGTAGCCTCATACTTACTATCAGGCTTGACCTTTTACCGGGCAGTTGTAGGCGTAATGACCTGCCCCCCCGCAGTAAAGGCAAAGGCCCTGGGATCTCCATCTCTCCTTCTCCTCCCGGGAAAGCCGAGCTCGCCCTACCTGCATGGGCTCGGGATCGTAGACAGGGCTGACCATGTCCGTGCTGCTGGACCGTTGACTCTCAGCTCCTCCAAAACGTTGGTTGGGCAGGCTCCATCGCTCGACTCGGGACAGACGAGCATCTACCCTCAAGGCCAACTCAATGAGTCCGTTGAGTGAAGTTGGTAGGTCCAGGGCGTAGATCTCCCTCTGGACGCGGTCAGCCAGCCCATGCAGGAACATGTCCCACTGCGCCTCCTCGTTCCATTGACACTCCGCCGCCAGGGTCTTGAACTCGATCGAAAAGTCGGAAACCGATCTTTCTCCTTGATGAAGGTCCGCGAGCATTCTGGCAGCTTCTCTCCCTGCAATGGCTCTATCGAAAACTCTTTTCATTTCTGTAGCGAGTGTCTGGAACGAGGTACAGCAAGCGTCCTGGTTCTCCCACACCGCCGTCCCCCAAAGCACCGCTCTCCCAGTCAGCAGTGTGAGCACAAAGGCGACCTTGGCTTGCTCATTGTTGAAAGTTCTGGGTTGAAGAGAAAAATGCATGCTGCAACGTGTTAAAAATGCTCTGCAGAAATTCGGTTCACCTGAATAAGGTTCCGGAGTAGGTAGGCGTGGCTCCGACTGGGAGAGGGTCTCTGGTGGTGTGGGGGGAACGGCCGGTGTAGGCGGCGCAGTGGAACCTCGTAGTTGTTGGAATCGCTGGGTGAGCTCGGACACCTGCGTCACAAGAGCCTGAACCGCACGAGCCGTATCGTTGATATTTCTCTCCTGGGAATCCAATCGGCTGATGCTGCTACTGACAAAGGCTTCCAGTGATGTTGACGGATTACTCGCTGCTTCCATTGGTAGGTCAGATCGTTCTGTCATGACAGAAACACGGAAGCAATGTTGCAATGTTGCAATGTTAACTCAGAATGTATTTATTAAAGATATAAAGAAGAATGTCCCGGAGAAACAGGATTGTGACGCAGGGACTTCGATGGTCAGATGTACAGATGAGTGCAGAGACGAGGTGCGCTGGAGAAGGTGAAGACAAACTCTTGACACGAACCAATCCACAGGAACACCGAACAGGAACACGGAACACAGAACACGAACTGGAACATGAACTGGAACACCGAGCAGGAACAGGACCAAACACACAGAGAACCTCATACAACGATCTGACAAGTGAGAGGAGAAAACTGTGAGTATATAGGCTATAGGAGAGTAGATTGGCTGCAGCTGGCGTGAGTGAGTGAAATCAGCTGGAGACTGATCAGAGCTGAATGGGTCGGTCACGCCCATCCACACACTCTCACACACATATAACAACATAACACGAGACAAGAAGGAAACAATGAATTCATGAACCGTGACAGTGGGACGAAAAGTTCCTTTTTTTATTTCTTTTTTTTTATCGCTCAACAGAACAGAATCCAAAAACTTCTGTGGCTTATTTATATGATTTTGAGCAAATTGGTGGAGACTTGTCTTGTGCTTTTGAGTCAGTAGTGGTGTAGTCTTGGAGTTCTGGCATAGAAACCGCATGCGTTTAGTACGCGCCTACTGTGCAAGCTGAAACCTCAGTGCCTGTTGCCACCAAGTCTTGCTGTGGCTCTTTTGCAGTCACTCAAGGGTTTTTCTGAACCTGCCTTCTCAGAAATATTGTTGCAGCCATTAATAGCTTCATTTTTTTCTGCCCTGTCCAGGTAGTGTAACCACTGTTCCTTTAACTTTGAACTTTCAGCAAACTATGCTTCTACTGGTGTCTCTAGGAACATTTAGTGCCTTTGTTATCTTTTTGTATCCTGTTCCTTGTTTGTGAAGGGTGATCACTGAGAAAATAGAAAACATCAGAACCACAATTGTAAATGTTCAATCCTCAATCGCGCCTTATAATTCAGCCTGAATTATCACCCCGCAAGAACAATTACAGTGCTTTACAACTATAGAACAAAAAGAGTTAAATAAACTTATCACTTCATATAAAACAACAACATGTTTATTAGATCCTATACCAACTAAACTACTGAAAGAAGTGTTACCTGTAGTGGAAGAGCCTCTCCTCAATATTATTAACTCATCTTTATCTTTAGGTCATGTTCAAAGAACATTTAAACTGGCAGTTATAAAACCTCTCATTAAGAAACCACAATTAGATCATAATAATCTAGCAAATTATAGACCCATTTCAAATCTTCCATTTATGTCTAAAATACTAGAAAAAGTTGTGTCCGCTCAACTGGGCTCTTTCTTGCAAGAAAATGATATCTATGAAAAGTTTCAGTCAGGATTCAGGCCGCATCATAGCACTGAAACCACGCTCGTTAAAATCACAAATGATTTACTTTTAGCTTCTGACCAAGGCTGTATCTCAATATTAGTTTTACTTGATCTAAGTGCTGCG
The DNA here is from genome assembly GCF_963993115.1 of Abramis brama. Classification (NCBI taxonomy): domain Eukaryota; kingdom Metazoa; phylum Chordata; class Actinopteri; order Cypriniformes; family Leuciscidae; genus Abramis; species Abramis brama. The sequence continues at coordinate 30,425,610 of NC_139969.1, read as the reverse complement.
TTCGATACTATAGATCACACAATGCTCTTAGATCGACTACAAAATTATACTGGTGTTCAAGGACAAGCATTAAGCTGGTTTAGATCATACTTATCTGACCGCTACCATTTTGTCTATTTGAATGGAGAAAAATCGATCATAACTCCAGTAAACTATGGAGTGCCGCAGGGATCTGTGTTAGGCCCTCTATTATTCTCAATATATATGATGCCACTTGGAAATATTATAAGGAAACATGGAATTAGTTTCCATTGTTATGCTGATGACACTCAAATATATATTTCATCACGGCCGGATGAAAACGCTAAATTATCCAAATTGACAGAGTGTGTTAAAGATATAAAAGATTGGATGACGCATAATTTTCTTTTATTAAATCCGGACAAGACAGAGGTAATACTTATCGGTTCAAAAAACCGCCCACAGAACCTCTCACAATACAACTTTGACATCGTAGGATGTCCTGTTACTTTATCCTCTACAGTAAAAGACCTGGGTGTTATACTCGATTGTAACCTGTCTTTTGAAAATCATATTTCGTATGTTACAAAAACAGCCTTTTTCCACCTTAGAAACATTGCTAAGCTACGTAATATGCTATCAGTTTCTGATGCAGAAAAGTTAGTTCATGCATTCATGACCTCGAGACTAGATTACTGTAATGCTTTATTAGCCGGCTGTCCTGCATCCTCAATAAACAAGCTACAGTTAGTCCAAAATGCAGCCGCTAGAGTTCTTACTAGATCAAGAAAATATGATCATATAACACCGATTTTATCATCACTGCATTGGTTACCTATAAAGTTCCGTATTAGTGATGGCGCCTGTGTTTGGCTTTGCCTCCGCAGCTGGATGTTTGTCCCGAGTTATTTTGTTTGTCTTTTGTGCCATACTACTACTAAGTTTGTCAACAAAAGTTGTGTCTACTGCATGGGTGTATGATCGCCAAACACTGCTGCTAATCCGATCTTCCTTGGTGGAGCGCAGCAACGGATATAATGGATATAACGTTATCTGGAATGGTATTGACGCAGCCCCATTCGTGCGTCCGACTGGATTTGACTGCACGCGACATGGAGAGGGCCTAATACGATCTACAATTAAACGGAGGAGAAAGCGAGGAAAAAGGGCAGGGAGACAGACTCATTTGAAAAAACTTTTCAAATTGAGGATTTTCAACTATGACTCCAGACCTTCATGCCTTCTTTCGGTTTTCCCTGATGTCCCTATGGTTCTGGTTCCAGGGTACCGGAGAAGTTTCGACGTCACATCTGGACGCGGTGTGTGCTCGGAGCATCTGAGGTCGCTGACACGAGCCTGTTGCACTGCTTCGGTTGTTCCTGCACCGCTTAGGATGGGCCTTATAAATGCGCGTTCAATTGCAAACAAATCTCTCCTACTCAGCGATTTATTTACGTCCAAAGCCATGGACTTCTTGTTGCTTACGGAGACTTGGCAACGGGATATGGAATATTATCACCTGAATGAGCTTTGCCCGATGGGCTGTGAATTTATTAGCTCGCCAAGACTCACTGGTCGGGGTGGAGGCCTTGCTGTGGTTTTTAAAAAGCGTTTTATCTGCCAGTCAATGAGAGCTGACGCGTACTCTTCGTTTGAACTACAGATGACTAAGGTTGGTCGCTCTAATTCAGTTTACTGCATCGTGGTTTACCGGCCACCTGGACCGGTGTCTACTTTTCTTACTGAGTTTTCTGACTTCCTATCATCTGTTATTAAAGGAGAAGTTCACTTTAAAATGAAAATTCTGTCATCATTTACTCACCCTCATGTTGTTTCAAACCTGTATGAATTTCTTTCTTCTGCTGAACAGAAAGGAAGATATTTAGAAGAATATCAGGAACCAGACAGTTTTTGGGTCCCATTGACTTCCATAGTATATTTTTTTCCTACTATGGAAGTCAATGGGACCCAAAAACTGTCTGGTTACTGATATTCTTCTAAATATCTTCCTTTCTGTTCAGCAGAAGAAAGAAATTCATACAGGTTTGAAACAACATGAGGGTGAGTAAATGATGACAGAATTTTCATTTTAAAGTGAACTTCTCCTTTAAGCTTGACAGAGTGATTATTGCTGGCGATTTTAATATACATGTAGATGATCCTTTGTGTAAAACTGCGTCTGAATTTGTAAATATTACTGAATCGTTTAATTTCATTCAGCATGTCTCTGGCCCTACGCACAGCAAAGGGCATACGCTCGATCTTGTCTTTTCTCATGGTGTTAATATTAATAACATCAGTATTGAAGATGTACTTGTTAGTGACCACAAATGCATTTTATTTGAACTTGTTTGTGATGAGGATCCTCTCCCTGTTAAACGAGAGACCTGCTCACGATTGATCACTCAGCGTACTATTGAGAAATTTTCTGCCGCTTTTGATTCAAGCTCTGTTCTTATTTCAACCGATGTAGACACCTGTGCACAGGCTTTTAATGATCACTGTACCCTGCTGTTGGACAAAGTGGCACCTTTTAAAACTAGAGAAATAGCAGCCGTTAATACATCACCGTGGATGAATGAAGCCATTCGTAGTTTAAGACGTGTTTGCCGGAAAACCGAGCGCTTATGGAAAGCGACTCAGCTACAAGTCCATCGCGTGTATCTTAAAGATCTTTTTATTAACTTGCATGAAATGATTAAAGAGGCTAGAGCCTCTTATTTTACTAATTTGATATCTGCATGTAAGAAAAAACCTAAGGCTCTCTTTGAAACTATTAATAATATTGTTTCTCCTGGCTTATGTATTGTCCCTGTGTTTTCAAATGGTGACTGTAACCACTTTTTGTCTCACTTTGTGGATAAGGTTAGAGCTGTCAGAGCAAGCTTGGTTCCATCAGCAAACCATCATATAGGTCTAACTGATTATCAAAGATCTTCAATACTGGACTCTTTCTGCCCCATTACGCTGAAAGAAATAATTAAATTAGTGGGCACGATGAGACCTTCACAAAGCCCGGTAGATATCTTACCCGCATCTCTGTTTTTAAAATCCATGAATCATCTTGGCCCATGTTTGGTCTCAATTTTAAATTTGTCTCTTCAATTGGGCAAGGTACCTAATTGTTTTAAACATGCTGTTGTTCAGCCTACCTTGAAAAAGAACAATCTTGATGCAGCTACTTTTAAAAATGATAGGCCTATTTCCAAATTGCCATTTATTTCTAAAATTTTAGAAAAGGTTGTGGCGAACCAGCTGAATAATGTTTTAAATGCGCACAATATCTTTGACAAATTTCAGTCTGGGTTTCGAAAAAAACACTCAACTGAAACAGCCCTCCTTAGGGTCTCAAATGATATTTTGATGGCTGCTGATGGGGGTAAATGCTCTGTGCTGGTTCTCTTAGACCTCAGTGCAGCGTTTGACACTGTCGATCACTGCACTCTGATAGATAGACTGAAAAAAAACTGTGGGAATTACTGGGTCAGCTCTGAATTGGTTTTCCTCCTATCTCTCCGACAGGAGTTTTTCGGTGTCCGTAGGGAAATATATGTCAGATTCTGCTCCTTTGTCCTGTGGTGTGCCCCAAGGGTCTGTGCTTGGCCCTCTGTTGTTCAGCCTGTATATGCTTCCTCTTGGGAAGATTATTAGTAGCTTTGGAGAAATATCATATCACTGCTATGCAGATGATATTCAATTATATTTTTCTTTTAACTCTGATAGGCTAGACAAACTGTCCTTGTTGCATAACTGCCTAGCCTCCATCAACAATTGGATGGCAGACAATTTTTTGCAGCTAAACCAAGATAAAACTGAGGTGCTGATTTTTGCTCCTGACAACATTTTTCCCAAGATTAAACTGGCCATTGGGGCTCTATCACCCTCAGAATGTAATGCTGTGCGAAACCTAGGTGTCATTTTTGATAGATCTATGTGTTTTAACAGTCATGTTAAATCTGTGGTTCGTTCCTGTTTTTTCCATCTCAGGAATATCGCTAAAATCAGATCTGTAGTTTCTAATAATGAGATGGAGATGCTTGTTCATGCTTTTATTTCGTCTCGTCTTGACTACTGCAATGTACTGTACACTTGTTTAAACAATTCCTCCATGGACAAATTGCAAGTAGTTCAGAATGCTGCTGCTAGACTTTTAACAAAGACCAAAAGAAGATCTCACATTAAACCTATACTCAAGGCTCTTCACTGGCTTCCAGTTAGTTTTAGAGTGCAATTTAAAATTTTAACCATTACTTTTAGAGCCTTGCATAATCAAGCTCCGGCGTATATCCAGGATATACTTCATGCCTACACTTCAGGCCGTTCTTTGAGGTCTTCGGGTCAAGATCTTTTAACTGTTCCTAGAACACGTTTAAAAACGAGAGGTGACCGCGCTTTTTGCGTGGTGGCTCCAAGGCTCTGGAACGCTCTTCCATTAGACTTGAGAGCTTTGGACTCTGTAGAAATTTTTAAAAAGCGCCTAAAGACACATCTTTTTAGACAAGCTTTTAACTAGTTTTATGTTTTTTTTTATTTTTATTATTATTATTTATTTTTTTTATTGTGGCACATATACTGTATATGTGTAATTTTGTATTGTATGTGCATTTATGTTATATGTAAACATATAACTCTGTGAAGCACTTTGTGACTCCATTGTCTGTGAAAAGTGCTATAGAAATAAAGCTTACTTACTTACTTACTTACTTACTCGATTGTAACCTGTCTTTTGAAAATCATATTTCGTATGTTACAAAAACAGCCTTTTTCCACCTTAGAAACATTGCTAAGCTACGTAATATGCTATCAGTTTCTGATGCAGAAAAGTTAGTTCATGCATTCATGACCTCGAGACTAGATTACTGTAATGCTTTATTAGCTGGTTATCCTGCATCCTCAATAAACAAGCTACAGTTAGTCCAAAATGCAGCCGCTAGAGTTCTTACTAGATCAAGAAAATATGATCATATAACACCGATTTTATCATCACTGCATTGGTTACCTATAAAGTTCCGTATTAATTACAAGGTATTGCTACTGACTTATAAAGCCCTAAACGGCTTAGCTCCAGTCTATTTAACGGATCTTCTATCGCCCTATAATCCATCGCGCTCTTTAAGATCAATAAATTCGAGGCTTTTGGTCATACCTAGGATATCCAGATCAACCAAAGGAGGGAGAGCATTTTCACATTTGGCTCCGAAACTCTGGAATAGTCTTCCTGATACTGTTCGTTGCTCGGACTCGCTCTCCCAGTTTAAAACTAGATTAAAGACGCATCTTTTCGGCCAGGCATTTATATAATATTGTTAATCTTACAGTTCAAACTACAATCCGGCCTCTAGTTCATAAATGCCAGAGGAGAACTGGCCCCGACTGAGCCTGAGCCTGAGCCTAAAGCATTACATTACAAACCTCCCAAGGTTTTTTTTTTCTCCATTAGGTCACCTGATGGAGTTTTAGGACACCATTAGGCCACTTGATGGAGTTTTTTCGGTTCCTTGCCACTGTTGCCTTTGGCTTGCTCAGTTGGGGATATTTTGGGGATATTTAATTTTATTCTATCAATCAATAAATTCCACTAGAAACAAACCTTGTTGTATTATTTTAATTTAATACTGTGAAGCTGCTTTGATACAATCTGTATTGTGAAAAGCGCTATACAAATATACTTGATTTGATTTTGATTTGATTTGATTATATCTTCTCTTGAATTTTTGGACCATTCTTTTGACTTATTTGCCATATTTCTAACATGCAGTCAAACGTGACACCCAACAAACCTAGCCAGTTCAGATATTTTATGTGTTCTAGCTCAAGCACACCTCCTGCAAATAATGAAGCCCTTGATTAAACTGTCCTAACCCCTGATAAAAATAACAAACAAGATATTCCCTCTTGTTCCCTCTATTCTAAAATAACTAAACAAATGAAAAACAAACTCCAAAACCATCAACAACATTTTTCCTGAGGTGAAGTGCCATCAGCAGCTCTTAAATAGGCAGTGTTAGGAATAATCAGGCTCCGCCCCCATCCAATTAGCAACTATGCTCAGAAAAAAAAGATAAAAGAGAAACAAGAGAAAGAGCAGGGGCTCGTAACAGTGTGTAATTAAAAGTTCTAAGCACACTTGTGGTTTTCATGCAAGTGTTCATGTAAGTAGACAAATCCAAAGACCACAAGTGTGGGTAGCCTATCAGCATTTTCACTCATGGAATAAATTAATCATGGCTGACAACTAATAGTCAATTTTTTCAAGTCATGGGCAAACAAAAACTTTTGAATTATTCTGCATCCACAACACTAGGTGTCAGTATAGGTGCAAGCCATATCATCCAATGCAACAAACAAAAAATACAGGCTGTGTCCAAATAACATACTGTCTACTCTCTCTCTCTCTCTCTCTCTCTCTTTTTTAGTAATTTGTGACCATTAAAAAGTACATTACATGTTTTCTGAATGTGTATTAAGAATTTAATCTTGCTGAACCACATTTGTCATGTTGTCATTATCATGTGACCTTCCAGCGTCAGCGTTGCGTTGATTCACTGTCATTAATAAATCCTCTCCTGTAACCTCAATGGATAGTAAACAATTATCAGATCTTGCCATGAGTAACAGAACATCTGAGAACTTTTCGCCCAGCTGCAAATGTGAATTTCGACATACTTCTGTTTTCAAATACCGTTTTACACCTACTATATATAGTAGGCACTAGGCAGGTATGCAATTTTGGATGAAGCCACAGTGTGATACTTTTTCTTATTTTAAAATTGTTTTATTTGTAGCTAGACTTGAAATGCATGTTGATTCAAACAAGAATTCAGTCTTTGATCATTATTCCTCTGCTAATATTGTTAAAGTTGGCACTATATGCATCTGGGCAGGCATTGTTGTAACATCCGCCAAATCTAAATGAGTCCCTTAGACTGCCAGATGGCCAGGTGAAGCATGATCACTCTAGAGAACATGCAGGCTTTACAGCACTTCAGACCACACTCACCGTGGCACATAATGATTTTGACCACAGAATCCCAAGTCTTGACTCTCTAAGTGAATCAACAGTTTTTGTGCTGACATTTCTTCCACAGGCAGTTTGTAACCCAATACTGAGTGTTGCAAATGAGGACAGATAATGTTTACGCTATGCCCACTTTGGCACTTTCTAGTGCTTTTGTAAATGACTCCATTTCACAAAAACATTATCTACAGCTGACTGAGGCATCTCTAGCTACACATGATATATGATGCTCATTCTCATGCCAACAAAAGCCTTTTTCCCATCTAACAGGGAACGTTCACAGAACTTTGGGTAACATTCTGGCAAGGTTCCCTCAAAGTTATGAATAAACATTCTTCTAATAACATTAATAGAATGTTTGTTCAATGTTATATGGTCCTTAATAACATTCTCAAAAGTTAGCACAAAACATTTATACATTTTTTTTTTACATATCATTTTACATTTTAATACTTTTTGCTAACGATCGCATAAAACATTTATGACAAACTGTACATTTAGAAATAACATTTTCATAACTTAATGGGAACATTAACAAAATGTTCTTAAAATATACCTTTGTTAGCTGGGTTAGTTTGGGCTAATCTGCTGCCTTTCTACTCTTCTTCCAAGCTGGCAACGCTACATTTGAATTTATTTATCTGTGAGTTATGGATGACAAGGCCAACTCCACTAATTAGAAGCAGTGCCTAGATACTTTTGTCCATGCAATAGTATTTTTTTTTAAATAAAATAAAACATACAAATAAAAAAGAAAATGCAAGACAAAAAATATCATATAGCACACTTAATCAAAGTCATAAATTAAAATGAAATTAATAAAAATAAAATAATTATTTTGTAGGTATGAACGGTATCTGAGCTTAGTTCACTGAAGTAAAAATGCTTATACCAGGATTCTTATGTCTAATTTTATTCTTGTAACGGTCACCAGCTGGAGTGCCCTTGAGAGCCACCAGAGGGCACTCCACATCAGAATATTGTCATTCCCTCACAAACTACATCTCCCATAATTCTCTGCCTGTACTTATCAGCGCTCATTGTTTTCAGCTGTGTCTCATTACTCATTACTCACATTAATTCACACTATAATAGCCTGGTTTTCACATTCATTCCCTGCGAAGTCTTGTTTAGTGTTACACTTTAATTCTGTGCATTCTCCCTGGTTTCATGTCTCTTGGTTTTGGATTTCTTGCCTGTTCCATGGATTAATCTTTTGCCTGTGTTCCCTGCCTTGTTGTGTTTGTTTGTATGGACTGCCTGTCTGTGTTTGACCCTGACTGTACTTTGGATTACATTTTTGGATTACCCTGTTCAATAAATACTGCATTTGGATCTCAACCTTCTTGTCTCAGAGCAGTTCGTAACAGAAGACTTTGCCACCAATGGATTCAGCAATGCAAATAATTCGTTTGCGGCAAGATAATCGGTCCCTCGAGGACCACATCCAGGACTTCTTAAACATTGCAAATTTCTCTAGCCTTCCTGACTATGCTTTCGTTGACGTCTTTTGTTACGGACTCAATGATTATTACCAGACTAAGCTTATCCGTGATGGTCCTCAAGGGTCCCTCATTGAATTTTTGGATTATGCCCTGCTTTTGTGTGGTTCCTCTTTCATGGTTGGTGAGGTTGAGGAGGACATGTCCCCTAAATGTTTTTTTGGGGGAGGGGCACCACACACCAAGATCCATTGCCCATGGAGCTTGGCTCACCACGGTCACCAGCATCTCCAGCCAAAATGATCGCTAGTGCTGTGGTTCCAGTACCTTCCTGTCCTGAGGTTTCTACACCAGAGATTCTTCACGTCATGCCTGCCGAGCCTGAGTAGGTTCTGGAAAAGGCCGCACTCATCAGAGTCGCCACGGCAATTTTAAGTGTGTGGGCAGTACCCAAAGCGGCTCCAGCCCGTGTATCCTTGGCCAAGATGGCCTCCATTCCAGAGTCCTCAGTCAAGATGGCTGCCTCCATGCCTGTGTCTTCGGACAAGATGGCCACCTCTACACCTGTGTCTACGGCCCTGTCCCAAATGGCACACTTCATCTGCACTTTTGGTCTTGTGTACTTACAATGGCTGCCACGTGCTCGTGTCCGTTAAGTCCGTGAGACCGTAGGGTGTCTCATTTGTCATTTTAGGTCTCAGAAGGGTGTTTGCGAGCGCCCCCCATGCGGTTGATTTGCGCCCTCGATACGCACTTTTGCCGAGCCCAAACTGATGCAAGCCCCGCAGCAGACTTCTTCCCGATGACGTTACGTCATGAAAGTGCTGACTCAGAGGAAGACCACGAGTGCTTAGGGTGCCATTTGGGACAGGGCCTACGACAGTGTCTTCAGACAAGATGGCCGCCCTGGCCCCCTGAACTGTCGCCGCCTGCTCCACCCTGGACCTCTGCTCGGCCTGCTCCTGGTTTAATAATAGCCTGGTTTTCACATTCATTCCCTGTGAAGTCTTGTTTAGTGTTGCACTGAAATTCCGAGCATTCTCCTTGGTTTCATGTCTCTTGGTTTTTGGACTTCTTGCCTGTTCCATGGATTACTCTTTTGCCTGTGTTCCCTGCCTTGTGTTTGTTTGTATGGACTGCCTGCCTGTGTTTGACCCTGCCTGTACTTTGGATTACCCTGTTCAATAAATACTGCATTTGGATCTCAAACTTCTTGTCTCAGAGCAGTTCGTCATAATTCTGTTCATATCTACGCAAAATAAGTCATACATAATTCAAATGTTTTCTTTGGCTAAAGTTGTTGCATACCTAAGTAGACACATCTAATCCCTGAGAAATTTAAAATTCAACATTCTGGATGCGTATCATTACAGTGTGACACACACACACACGTTGTTGGCTTGTTGTGTTTCTGAAAGGCTGCATTTAAAGCCTCCTGGCTGTTGACAGAACCTTATGCCAGGTCAAGTGGGCGGCAGTTGATTTGTTATTGGGGTTTGCAGCAAAATGAAACATTTTAAATAAGCTATTTCTGAAATAAGAAAAAAGAGGATGGATGGATGGATGGATGGAAACCTAAGTTTATCTAATGCAGTGATATTCATACTTTTAAGTTTGGCTTAATTGTCCAAATAGTATATAACAAATACTTGTGTTCGGTATGCTGTAAGACTGGATATGAGACAACACCGAATGAGGGAAAGTGAGATTGGAGAATACAAGATCTCATCTGCGTGGTGTCTCTTAATCCATTATCACAAGCACCATGGGACCACAGCGTCTTGCTGGGCGTTTAATCTGCTAAGCATCCACTCTATTAGCATCTCATAAGATACATGAAGGTTTGCATATCATTTTGACTTAATTACTTGCATAAATTAGAGGCTGATTATTGTAATTTTTGCATTTGAAGCAAAAACTGTCTAAAGACTTTATTCTCCTCTAATGAGCGAGGGCCAGTTGGGGAAAAGGCGACCATGTGGGAAAATGAAATCTTTTGACGCCATGAAAACAGGCTGGATTTTTTAAAATGAGACAATAATCTTTAATTCACGGATAATGCTGTGAGGTTGCTGGAGGGCAGCCATTGATCAAGCTGATCAGAGAGAGAGCATTAAAACCTTCATTATTTCGGCTCCCACCCCTGGGAGCATTTCTCAGAGCTCACATATAAAATCTCACACTAACAAATATTGGCAGGTGTGTTGGCACTGAGTCAAGTAGGGCTTTTTTTTTTTTTTTTTTTTTTTTTTTTTCACTGTAGTAAACAGCCACATTTCCCAGTATTTTTTAAAGGTTTAGGTTTAGCCTTTAGGACATCTGCCAAGTGGAATACATTTACAGTAATTGGCTTTTCTTCCATACAGTGTGTTTGTGAAAGAGTACCACTTTAATTTCCTGTTGACTGATAATGTTTTGTAAAATTGTAGTAGTCAGAACCTGGCATGGATATTGGGCAGTTCTAGTTTTATATGAAGCATTGCAGGGATATTCCTGCTGGATAAAATATTAACTAAAATATAACTGACATTTAACCCTCTGGGGTCTAAGGTGTTTTTGGGGTCCTTGAGATGTTCTGACATGCCCTGACATTTTTGCTTTTTTCAGTTGCTTATAAACATATTAATGGCAAAGGTGTAAATTCACTCTATATAGCACAAACAGGGCTACCATCATATGTGAGCACCATGCATGTACATGTTTATATTTTTGAGAGAATAATGTTTATGCATGGTTATTGAAAAAACTAAAAACTAAAGTTTCTGAAATAAGGCCATAAAACACATTCTAAATATGTGTCAATAAGACTTTTGACTAATGGATGTCATCGCCTAGTGTTTTTTCTTCAAAATTATGTGAAAATCATCCTGCCTAATCATTCACAGAACACAATGCATTGATTTAAATTTTGCAAAACACTTTCTGTCTGGAAAGGCAATATGCGGAGTGGGCGTCAACGATCATGCATATTTAGTGGTTCGCACCTGGAGACAATGGGGCCCACATACTTAATGAGCCATTCATTCAGGTGTGTCACAAGAAAGAATGCAAGAGCAACAGTTGGAAGCATCTCGTGTTTTTTTTATTTTTCCACAAATTGTGCTTGCAAATTGGCCTATAATATCAAAAGGAAAACATGTCTAGTAATTGTGCAGTTAATTCTCATACTGTATTTTAAGTTTTGGAATATTTATCCTCTCCCCAAATTTGTCACTAATAAAACACAATAAAAAATGATTTAAAGAAAAGGCTTATATTTACCTTTTATTAGTTTGTTTACATCTACCTTGTATTTTTTTTTTAATTAAAAATAAAAAATATATATTTTCTAAATAGGTAATTGGGACCTTTTTTTCTCACAATTGGTTTACATCTCGCAACTCTGATTCGTGATATAAAGTCGCAATTGCAAGTTATAAAGCCAGAATTGCATGATATAAAATCGTAATTGTGTGTTATAATGTCAGAATTGCAGAATTGTGAGATATAAACTCGCAATTCTGGCTTTTTTTTCTCAGAATTGCATGTTTATATCTCGCAATACTGACTTTATAACATATAAATATATATATATATATATATATATATATATATATTTTAAATGTTTGACTGGACTTGCACCTGAACCACTTTGTAAATTTGTGAACAGGCTGGATACCTCCAGATCAACAAGAGCGGCTACATGTGGAGACTGTAAAGTTCCATTTTGTAAAACATCTTTTGCACAAAATGTTTTTTCTGTGAAAGGAGCCAATTTGTGGAACTGGCTTCCTACAAATATAAAGACTTTAACTAAACTGTCCACCTTTAAAAAACAAACAAAAGCCTGGTTCATACAGCAGCAGCAGTGTGATCATACCATATGAGATGTGTAGCTGGGTGTATGTGAGGTGTGCATCTGTGTGAGTTCGAGTGAATGTGTTTGTTTATTATACTTGTCTTTATTGGTGCTAACTGGTTTCTGGACATTTCATTGTATTCGCTGTAATTTTTATATTTTTATTTTTCTTTCTTCATTATCTTGACTGTTAAAAGCTCTTCTAGGGACAGGTGTTGCGAATTAGCCATGGCTATAAACACTGTGATACATGCATCGGGTTGTTCTTTATGTAATAATCTATGTTTATTTTGTATCTGTCCCTATTCAAATAAATAACAAATAAATAAATAACACGGGAGGTATAAAGTCAGAATTGTGAGATATAAACATGCAATTCTGAGGAAGAAAGTCAGTCTTTTTTCCTTAGAATTGGACTTTATAACTCGCAATTGCGAGTTTATATCTCATAATTCTGATGTCAGACACCAACACTCAACAATTTACTGAATTTAAAGATGTCAGAATTGTGAGATGTGAGATTAAAGCCGCAATTATCTTTTAAAATGTTTTATTCTGTGGCGGAAACAAGCTTCTATAGTTTATAGGTTTGTCCTCAATTTCATTTTATTTTGTAATAATCCTGATCTTATAACTATTTGTTTGTGGTGTTATTTTTTTTAATTTTTTTCAGGCTCTAAAACAGTTGTGTTTGATAAAAATACATGAATGAATATGATAATAATACAATTTCAAAATTGACTTCAAATACACACTGTGGTAATCCAATATTGGAAAGAGGAGCCCAGGAGCAAAGCAGCAGGTCCCAACTAGGAAAAGTCATAAATACTTTCACCAGCTCACCCCCCAAATGTGGAACCACCCACAGCTGTAACCAATACTGGCCTAATGGAGGCCACCATAAAACTGGGAACTCTGCTTCAGTCAAGTTTGAGTGGTCCTGGGTACAGACTCTGAGGTGCTGAAGCATAGGTAGCAGAAAGAAAGAAAGAAAGAAAGAAAGAAAGAAAGAAAGAAAGAAAGAAAGAAAGAAAGAAAGAAAGGCTGAAGAGTAGAAAGAAAGGCTGAAGAGTAAAAAGACAGAGTTAACCTTGCATTGTCTTCTTTAACTACTTTGCCTTTCTTCTGTTTTGTCTTCCCCCTTTATGTTGGCCTGGTGTTGAAACACACACCAGACTGGGAAGAACCTGAAGTTCCAGTTTAAATTCCAGTTAAATTTTGGACCCTCCTATGTTCTTGGATAAATAAAAGAATTTCTGTTAACCCTGCACCTACCTCTCTTGTGGTTGTGTTTTGTGGCAGATTAAACCACTCCTTGCATTGGGGCCTGCTGTGTCACAACACCCTAATGTTTAAGTGTGATTATTCAAACAACAATCAGCTATTACTAGTGTCAAATAATTTCACAATATTGTCAAGTTTGTTGAAGTGTATAGTTTGTACTGTTGTAATGCTGTGTTTTGGGATAAATGCGCTCACTGTATGTGTGTAACCCACATACAGTATGATGGTATTTTTTCCAGCTGAGAGCTCGTGAAGAGCTTATAAAATAAGTAAAGGAGTCAAAACAGCGGCAGGAATCCCTCCGTTCCACACACAAAGGAAGATCTGGTGTGAAGAGACGTGGTTTTGATGCCTGTAGTGAACTGTGATGGGCAACATCACGACTATGATGAGAAAAAAACAGCTTGAGCCTTCTGTATTCCTCCAGAGTTCGTTTGGAATGAGGTTCTGATGGCAGCGTTCACACTTATTCAAATGCACCGCGCTAACAGAGCTAGGGTTCGTTTTAATCGAACCAAACCTGCCATGTGTGAACACACCCTAAGAAGCCAAAAAGACTGAAATAAGAAATTCTCACATTTACTGCCATTTTTCTCTGGATTTTAATGCAACTCTGACAGTTTACTCTCACTCCAAATTAGCTTGACTGTCTCCACTGTGACCGACAGGGTCCTGAGAAAAAGGCTGTTTTTACTCATAGGTCTTCTTCATATTGTCATGACGTACATGTCTGCTGTGAGACTGATAGCTTGTGTTTGTGGCTTGCTCGGCCTTCAAAAACCGAACAGTGCACCCGCTTCCAGCCCCAGAGGATGGATGGCACTCTGGAAGGCTGACATCACTAATCCATCAGTCAGAGTTGATAGCACTTTGTCTCTGAACCAGACTGCTTGTAAGCTAGTAAACATGATCTGGAAACATATGCCTGTGAGGCCTTTCAGACACTCCACGGTGGCAAGGTCGAAGCTATTAAATGTTTTTTTGTTTTTAATTAGAGAAGACATTGTTTGATGTGTTAGTAATGCCAATGTGTGGCGGCTACATGATTTGCCTTAGATTCATATAGGCTATATGTATGCAGTACAGAATAGGTTGTTAATTAGCAAGCAAAGTTTTTTTTGTTTCATTGTTGTTGTTGTTATTTTTATTTATTTTTAAACAGGGAATTGTTTGAATTCAGCAGTCCAGTCCAAAACCCTCTTCACTGAACTTTTAATTAGCTTGCACATGGTCTGTGCCAAACTTGTCAAAGTGAATACAGAAACAAGTGGTAATTGGGTTAGCTTATCTGGCATGCTTTTTAATTATTTATTTATTGCTTCATATGGCTAATAAGACAAAGCCTGTTAACCTTTGTAGTTATTAACGGTATTGTTAATTTTACCCTGTTTTCCTCACAGTCAGTTGTCAACTACAGCTATAGGGCGGCACAATATATTCAATATTTCACTGCACACCAATATGACTTTGTTAGTGATATAAAATTAAGCATAATTGTGAATGTTGGGGTGATTTTAATGGCACTTTTATCTGTTGATGAAGTTTGCTAAAGACTATGCCAGTAGTTTTTAGTTTCTCTGATAACCTTGTCGAACTGTCCAGTTGATTCAAGAAAAGATTTGTTCACATCATCATGCTTCTGGAGTGCATTAAAACTTTTAAAGGGGTCCTATTATGCTTTTTCACTTTGTTAGTTAGTGCGTAGGTTTGCTGTTTGAGCATAAAAAAGATCTGCAAGGTTACACAGTACCGACTGAGCCTGGCTTCTCCCAAGGTTTTTTTCTCCATACTGTCACCTGATGGAGTTTTTGTTTCCTTGCCACTGTCGCCTTTGGTTTTTGGCTTGCTTAGTTGGGGACACTTAATATTCAACAAACATTATTGATCTGCCAGCATTGACACCTTTATATGAGAATGAGAACTGAGCTGGACGATGACATCACTGTTTTCTCCAGAGCGGCTATATATATATATTTATATATATATATATATATATATATATATATATATATATATATATATATATATATATATATGAACTAAATTAATAACTTTTTTACAACAAACATTACCCATCACACTGAACTTACTTAATGTGGACTAATATGCTATTTTCTTCTAGATCTGCTGTACACCCGAAACAAACTTTGTTGCGTTATTTTCCTGTTATCACTGTAAAGTTACTTTGAAACAATCTTTATTTTGAAAAGCGCTGTATAAATAAAGGTGACTTGACTTGATTTTATTGTTACTTGGGTTACTCTTTCTTTTAAGTTGTTGTAGTTACAGAGTGATTATACATTTAAGTACGGAGTAATATTAATTAATAGGGGTGTAACGATATTCGAACCGAACCGAAAAACCGCGATACAACAGCCACGGTTCGAACCGCGATACTCTCATGTCGAACCGAACGCGCCCCGCCCCCTGCTGCCCCGGCCCAACTCTCACATCACTTTGTCACAAAACTATTTTTTTCTTCCTTGACATTTGATTAAATAGTTATTAATGAGTACACTTTTAACAACTAATAAGAGCTGTAGTTTTACTAAATATTATTTACTAAATAAAATGCATGTCACGTGATTTGGGTGATCGATCACGCTCGGGAGTTTACATACGCACTTCAGGATGGCAACTCCGCGGCATATTGAGATTGAAGACCCTCCGGTCACAACCACTGACTGATACAACAGCAGCAGTGCTGATCACGACACTTGAGAATCACCGACACCGTCATCATCCAATATGATGACATATCACAGCTTTTTTTAATCATCGTTTTGAGACAAATCATTGTTTGATTTGCGAACATAATCCTCTGCCGTCTGGTCGCTTCCGCTTCAAGCCGGACTCGTCTCGCGCTAACGGTAATTCTCACTGTCCACGTTTTGATTTCGGCAAATCAATTTTGGCGAATGCAAACAACGTGATTATTGTTCATGAGTCCAACATCCAGCCACGCAAGAAAACATGAAATCTACCTGAGGGAATAATATGCTCGCAAAATATTTCTGATTATTATTAATGTTTAAAACTGTTTTGTTTTTTCCCCCAGGATTCTTTGAAGAATGTAAAGATCATAATAGATTTATTTGAAATAGAAAGCTTGTGTAACACTATAATTTACTGTCACTTTTGATTAGCCTAATGCATCCTTGCTGAATAAAAGTAGGCAATTACTTTCTTTAATTTCTTTCCCAAAAAAAATTCTCTTACTAACCTCAAACTTTTGAACTGTAGGCCTATGTATAATGTTAAAAAAGCTTTCTATTTCAGATAAATGCTGTTATTTTGAATGGTGGTTTGTTTGTAATGTGACATTTTGTTTGTATGACATTAAAATTATTTTTAGAATTAAATTGTACATAAATAGGTTAAGCAATACAAATGTGTTTGTCTGATAACCTTTTAAACATAATACTTAACTACAGTTTGCAGACACTGAAATGATGTACATTGTGCGATACAGTACACATATTTTGAGTGTCCCTCGTTTTCCTATAAAGAACCACGATTGTCCCGCATTTTCCTTTTCTGAAGTTGGCAACCCTACTCAGGTGTGCAGTTTATTTCTGACTAGTCAGTGGAGACATTTATTTCATTTTAGTTAACTCAGGTGTGCTAACTGCTCTAAAGAAAACGTGAAGCCACTGTATAAAGTTAAGTTAATAAAGTTAAAGTTAATAAGTTAGATTATTGTTGTTGTTGTTGTTTTTATTAAGTTAAAAGTGAATCTAGTGTTATTATTGCTGGTGCCCTGCCATGAACCCTGCCCCCACAGCAAACAGAACCGAACCGAACCGAACCGTGGCTCCAAAACCGTGATATGAACCGAACCGTGGCATTGGTGTATCGTTACACCCCTATTAATTAACAACATGTACTTACTAAAGGGTTAGAGTTGGGAATGGGCTTTGGTTTAGAGTTAGTTACCTGTAATTATGCATAATTTACAGTTATTACTACAGCAGGTACATGTAACAAAGACACTGTAAAGTAAGTGTTACCTTACTTGGACCCCACTCACCACAGGTAACTACTGTAAAACATCCAGTAGCCAATCAAGTCATAAAAAAGTGTTGGTGGTGCGTTCAAATGAGCAGGGAACCTTACATACCAGAGGAAGATCAAAAGAAGAACAGAAATGCCCCAGAGACTTGAGCGGTTCCACTTCAACATGATTACTTGCTGTGCCAGCAATCAGACCGCACAGATTCATCTTTTTTGGTCCGCTCACAAGGCAGTCAAACTTTTCGTGATGCAGTCTTCACTTCCCATCGTTCTCCATCAGTAGCACATATCCTACTCCCCTGCCCAGTTTCCATCGGATCGCACCACTATGACTGCACGTCTCATTAATGAACTCCAAGCTAAGGAGAACGACAAGTGTATGGTGGCATCTGTCCGGGAACTGGGAGCTCACAGGGAGCCGCAAGGATGCAATGCCTCTGTTGTGCGTAGATCTGTCACAACTGTCATCAGAAATAACATCTGTCGGTTTGAAAAAGTTTGGGGACATCAAAATAGACAGAGATCTTATATTCACCTCAAGTATTGTATTTGGTGGACTGTGCTGACTCACTGTTCTGTAACAACTTGGTCATTGTTACAGGATGCAAACGATAGTTGAAAAGATTTCTTAACGTTAACTTACTTTAAACAAATAATACTTACTCAAAAAAAAATTTGATCATTATTTACTCACCCTCATGTCTTTCCAAACTTGTCTGGGAAGGTGTTTATATATATATATAGTGCTATGCATAAGTTTAGACACCCATGCTAAAGTTGACTAAAAAGAGGAATAAAAAATCATCTTTTGGAAATTGAACTTAATGCCTTGGAAAAATCCAACCTTTAAGTACTCCAATTTTCTTTGTAAATGAATAATGTATCGTAAATAAATACATTTTCATCCTTAAAATACAGGGTGCATAAGTCTGGACACCCCTATGTTAAATTCCCATAGAGGCAGGCAGATTTTTGTTTTTAAAGGCCAGTTACTTCATGGATCCAGGATACTATGCATCCTGATAAAGTTCCCTTGGCCTTTGGAATTAAAATAGCCCCACATCATCACATAGCCTTCACCAAACCTAGAGATTGGCATGGAGTACTTTCCATAAGATCATCTCTCAATGCAAAGGCTATGTGATGATGTGGGGCTATTTTAATTCCAAAGGCCAAGGGAACTTTATTTACGATACATTATTCATTCAAAAAGAAAATTGGTGTCCTTAAAGGTTGGATTTTTCCTAATTATATATATATATATATATATATATATATATATATATATATCCTGGCTGCTCTATTGTATACTAAAAGTGAATGGGGGCTATGGCTGTCAACCCTTACAAAAAAGATAATTTTATTAAGTAAAGTTCAAGTATATTTTCCAAGCGTACTAAAAATCAGTTTACAAGTAGTATACTTGTAAGTTGGCACACATTTTAGTTTATAAAGGTTTATAAAATAATACTTGTGTAACAGAAATTTTTGTTTGAGATCTAGTTCACATGTAAGTTTTTCTTTTGTATTGCAACTATACTCTTATCAATAAAGGAAAGCATTGGTATAGATATTTTTTTGTATAGCTATATAATTTTACCCCAAGTTTTAGTTTATGAAAGTACAATGTGAAGTATATTCTCCGTAAAATACAAATTAATAGTTGTTATACTGCAATTATAATTGTACATTTTCTAGTAGACTTGAATTTAACTCCTACTTTATGTGCAATATCAGTTGATTTATGCCAATGATTTATGCATTATATGAAGTGACTTGCTCCTTTTGTTTTTTGACCTGATGCTTTGTGATGAGATTTAAAATAATGTATTCTGAAATGGGCTTATAATGGAAGTCATTATGAAATAAGTCTGATACAGTACTCCCACACCCAATAAAAACAGTCAGATGTGTATGTTTCTGTGTGGTTTTATAGGACTGTGTACTAAAAAAAAAGATTCAAGTTCAGTTCCATGTACTATTTACTCTAAATAGCTATTCCACCCCAAACCTGACTTGTTGTTACATAACATGAACATGTAAGTTCATAAGAACTTATTAAGCATATGCTGTAGTACTCCCTTAAAGCCAATATGTGTGAAAAGCGGATTCTCGTCAGGGCCGTAAAAGACAGAGAAGTGACATTGTATGGGGATGGGAGAAACCCACCCAAATTAGCTTCGGTTAAACAGGCGTATAATAATTTGGGTAAATGTAAGCTAGATTTATGCCTATTTTTTCACATCTTCATGGACACCACAATGATTTCCCTCATGTGGAATATTTTTCCTTGTAATTATGTATGGTTTGCAAAAATGGGAACTGCTGCGTCTGTGTGTAGATGAGAGAAGCAAAGTGTATGCACGTTGTGCACACTCTACATTACTGCCAAGCATGCGCCCTTAAAATAGCATCTGAACGCGCCACTGAAAACACGCCACTGACTTTAGACTAGGTTTTTCCTGGTCTGTGGCGGAATTGTTTTCTGGAACTGCAAAATAGCACCAGGGAACGTTTGCGCCGGAACACGCCTCCTCTTTTCGCTGAACCGCCCCCGGGAGCGCAAGTTCATTCCCTAATTTGCCGACGTGCGTCTGTGGAGGGAAAAGTCCGCTGTGCGCCGGGTGCAAAATAGGAATGATACATGCGTCAGTGTACAAAGTCAATTGTGCTGAGTGCAAGATAGGGCCCTTTGTTTTTATGTTTAGACCTGTCAAGATTTTGGGGAAAATGCGTACATGCATCACTCGCCTGTGCGTGTCTCAACATAGCCGTAAATAGAGAAAAGTTTACTTTGGGCTACTTTGACACATATTTGGTGTGTGAGTAGCATAGTTGTCACCCCGAGAGAGAAAGGTTGACATGGAGCAGCTAAATCTCGAACATCCAGGGAATTCACCCATTAAATAAAACACAGAACAGAGGAGAGTCTGCTAGCAAAAAGAGAATGCGCCAGAGCTCATAATAAAACCAGAATTAACACTGGTATGGCTTTTCGGAGATGGCGAGAGCTGAGGGATTTAAAATGTTGTAATGGCGTGAGTAATTGGTGAGTAATTGAATAAACATACACAATTGAGCTACAAAATGAGGAAAGGTCCCCATAAAAGTTGTGTGTGCTATATATTTTAAGCCTTTTGTAACTATCTGTAACTTCTGTAAATATAGGCTTGATAGCTTTGTGTAAGAAACAAACAATTTGGTTTTTAGTAAATTTTTGTTGGTATTCACCAAAACCACCAGTCAAATACAACATAAGATGCACATAAAGAAACACAATAACAGATGGCATTTAGACTTGCAATACATTATACAGGTCATATAGGCTACTTTTATAATACTTTTATGATGTTTTTTTTCCCCATTAAATGTTATCACATGGACAAGACCATGCAAACTCTTCAATAATTAGATTTTCAAAAGAATGAAAAGATTAACATCATAAACAATTGCTTTCTTTTAACTGACTGCACCCTTTTCTTTAGCTCTTATATAAGTTTAACCACCACATATATTTTCCCTCAACAGAAATGTCTAATTTCTTTCCAGTTAGCATAAAGGTCATAACTAATTTGGCTTGGAATTTAAAGATATTCAAATCTCGTTATTAGTACCCTTTGAACATGATATTTTATTTATAATTAGCTGTCAGGATGTGTAAGAATTAGCAGCTCTGTTTTCTTTGAGAAGCCTCTCTGGTTCCAAACCAGAAAGTGCTTGAAGGAAACTGACAGTAACTTTAATTAGCACTCTTGTTTGGTGGCTTAGGCAAAACTCCCACCCTGCCTTGCCTGACACTGACTTCATTATGACTTCAGTGTTCCTGCGAGCAAATAAGCCGTCAAAGAGCTGAAGGGCAAGGGTTTGGTTTAAGAACGACAAACTGATTTGCGTTTATACCGCAAACGTTTTGCATTTTCATGTCCAAGATGACAGGGTCAGCTTTTTGGTGATCTTGTATTGCCATGTATTACCATTACAAACAAATGGATGTCCTTATATAACCTGCAAAGAGTGCTACAGTAGCAATTAATATTTTATGAATCAATGGTGCTTTTCGTGTCCGTATTGGCAGATTTACCCAATTGGGGTCGAAATCCGTTACACTGGACGTCCTTAATGATCTTCAGTGGGGTTTTGATGGTAAGTGAAGATGATAAAAATCCATTGTGTTTGCTTACTGTGAATCAAATCATTGACAGCTTGCATTTAACCATAAGCTAAAAACACAGATAATGAACCAACCGACAAACAAACAAGTAACACATTGTGCTGCATTTCCCTTGTAGCTTGTAAAATTATGCAGCATTTCTAAACACCTTGCCTATCATTCAAAGGTGTTGGCTGCATTATAAAGTAGTTTATTAAACTCAGCATGAGGTAGGAACAGCTATTGAAGTGTGTGCTTCCGTTGAGCCCGGTGGCCCAGCTGTTCCAGTACAGTGAGACTGGCATGCTGAGAAGGCAGGTTCTCATCTCCATTAGAACATGTGGTGAAGTCTCAGTGTGGGAAAATGTTTTTGGGTAAGGGCAGGACGCTGGGCTTTCATGTCGGGTAAACTTCTATCAATCCCAGCCTGACTGCTTTCATCACGGCATGACTGCCACCGCATGACTGAGGGGTGCAATCTGACTGGGGCCAATCACACAGAATAGTTGCCAATCTTCTGGGACGGAATAAAAGACAGCCCAGAATGTATGCCAAGCTAACAAAGTTGACTGCTGTATAATTTCATATATATTAATTTTCTTTGTATTATTTTAAATATCTAAAATGGCCCATTATTACATTGCAAAAGCAGCACAATAAATATTAAACAACAAATCTATTTTTGTATTACATGTTTAGATGGTTGAGAGAAATAAGCAACATGATCATAGAGCTCCGTGTTCAAATCCCACATGATTAAACTTACATTTTTCTAGCAGCAAACAGGATGGAGATTTGAAATTTAAATTTAAGGAAGTGAAATTAAAATGGAATTATATTACTAGAATTCAGGTAACTGCTGTAAGTGTAGTTTATTTTTTTCATTATGAATTACTCATAAAACTTATCATACACACAACATCAGATTATATATATAATCTAACTGGATATATTAATAATTATATTAATACATATGCAATTAATACTTTTATTAGAGAAGATTGCATTCAAATTATCAAAAGTGACAGTAAAGGCATTTATAATGGTACAATAGATTCTATTTCAAATAAATGCAGTTTGTTTTGTTTTTTACTTTCTGTTCATCAGAGAATCCTGAAAAAAATGGTTTCCACAAAATAGTTTAAGCAGCACAACTGTTTTAAACATTGATAATAAGAATAAATGCTTCTTGTGCAGCAATGCAGCGTGAATGATTTCTGAAGAACCGTGTGACTGAAGACTGGAGTAATGATGCTGAAAATTCAGCTTTGACATCACAGGAATAAATTACATTTTAATATAAATCAAAATAGAAAACAGTTAAAATTGTAATAATATTTCACGATATTACAGTTTGTACTGTATTTGTGGCCAAATAAATGTAGCCTTTGGTAAGCATAAGAGACTTAAAAAAAATCTACTATTAGACCATACAATTCAATTATTTGTATTTAAAGCAAATGTATATTTATTTAATAATGTTGATTCATTTAATAATCAAACAATATGAAATTATTTAAGGTGCAAAAAAAAGGCATTAGGGCAAGGTTAACCTTTTTGTTTGCCTATTTTATTCCTTTATCTTCATTAATTATTTTAATAAATACATTTCTACCTCTATATTTAGTCGATTATGTCTTATTTTATGTATGTTTTACTCTCAATCACCAATCCACAGCATTGGTATTTGCATTTTAAATTAACTTTCAAGCTGTAGCTTTCATTTTAATGTAATTTAATGACATTGCAGTCACTGAGGTATAGTAAATCGAATTTCCATCCGTTATTATGGACAATGATTAAGGGCTAGATTTAGCATATCCACATGGGAGCGACTTGATTACATAGCAGCCGTCGTACATTAGCACCACTAGATTAGTAGGGAGGTCTGTATGTACTCATCTAGTATCCTCAACCACACAATTATACACAGAACACACTAATTACTCATCCATGCTCCACAGACTCCCATGATGTCATTGAGTACACTAAGAAATGCACTAGGTTCTTCAACTATTGGATGAATTGAAAACATTCAATAGCTTTAATTGTTTCTTACCGACCATGAAACTATTTAGCTTTATTTTTGTTCTGACACCAATGACATTATTGAGCTGTTTTGTGTGTGTGTGTGTGTGTGTGTGTGTTAGTGCAGGTTATTGAGTCACAGCATCTTAAAGCCATTCTCTCTCACATAGTGAGTTTGTTCCTATAATGCTGTTATCCAAATGCATATACAAAATTTAACTAGCTATATTATCATGCTAATAAAAAAGGTTAGGGGGAGCCTGGGGTTCAAGACCCACGTCATGCCAGTCAACCGTGACAGCAAGACTGAACCATGGAAGTAGACCCAGTAGCGGACCTGACTCCTCTCTCCAATGTAGCTGTACTCTCTAGCCAAGCTGTGGCCATTCACAAGCATGAACATATTATAACGTAAACTTTCCAGCATCTAACTCATCAATCCATATCTCAAGCCTCTCTAGTCCCACCAACTCAGTCCATATATCTAGGTACCCCTCAGCCAAGTCCACCAGCAAGTCGTGCCTAGACTTCCAGCCCCAGAAAGGTATGATGGGAACCCAGAGAGGTGTAGAGGATTTATTACCCAATGTACTCTTGCTTTCCAATTGCAGACTAACAGTTTCCCTACAGAGAGCAACAGAGTGGCATATATGACAACCGTTCTCATGGGAAAGGTGCTGGATTGGGCCATGGATCTCTGGGAGCAACAGTCTCCTCTCACAACCAACAGTGACCTCTTTATAGCAAAGATGAGCAAGGTCTTCCACCACCCTGTTAGTGGAGCACAAGGAACACGCAGTGTGGTGGAGTTCGCCATTGAGTTCCACACCCTGGCTGCAGAAAGTGAGTGGGATCAGCGAGCCCTGAAAGCAGCGTTCCATCGACCATATCACGTGAGTTAAAGGATGACAAGAGACAAGGTTCCTGATTTGGAGTAATCGATGTAGCCATCAGACTTGACAACCACATCCGAGATCGTCCAGGTGAACATCATCGTGAGATTCGACTGCCCGAGATCCACACCTCCACTGGTTCTATCGAGACCAGTTACATCATTGTGGTGTCCATGAAGATGTGAAAAAATAGGCATAAATCTAGCTTAGACATTTACCCAAACTGTTATACACCTGTTTACCTGAAGCTAATTTGGCTGGGTTTCTTCCATCCCCATACAAAGTCACTTCTCTGACTTTTATGGCACTGACGAGAACGTGGGTCTCCTCGGCTGTGAACCGCTTCTGGCGTACACCTGGCAAATCCGCCATTATAATAGCAATCCGCCATGGAACAAGCGCGCCTGCTTTTAAAGGGAATGTGAGATGACGCTCTGATTGGACGCTCGGTATTCAAGACCCTCCTCAGACACATCATCCCAGTCAACTGTGATGGTTTATTAAAGGGATGGTTCGGAGTAAAATCAACCTAGGGTCCTTTGCACCATGACCTCGAGCCAAACCTCGCAAATTACCCCACTAATAATGCCCAGAATGGTACCAAACTTCTACAGTAGTACAAATAGGTTCTGTACTCATAAAACGAGGCATTGGGAAAGTTTGTAAGTACATCAGGAGTACGGCTCATACTACTGCTAACGCGGATACCGACGTCACTTCACTGAGTTGAGAAAAAAGTTATAAACTGGTACTACCAACAAAATATTAGTGCATTCCTGGAACGCTAGCTAGCAGTAGCATGAGCCGTCAGGCAAGTGTTATTTAAATAAACTCCTGATGTACTTACAAACTTTCCAATGCCTCGTTTTATGAGTACAGAACCTATTTGTACTACTGTAGAAGTTTGGTACCATTCTGGACATTATTAGTGGGGTAATTTACGAGATACAAATTTGGAGCAAATAGCGCCTGCACTAAGCCATTTGGCTGATATCTCTAAATAAGCTCTAACTTTAAAAATGTTCAACCAGGGGAAAAAAGGCTTCTAGGGGGGGGCGTTAGGTTGATTTTACTCCGAACCATCCCTTTAACACACTTGAGTAAATATGAGTATAAAACTTGAGTATAATTGTTTTAAAATTATTTTAAGGTTTAAAGTACACTTACTTTGATTTGTTGACTTACATACTAAAGCACATGTATAGTACTTGATCATTTAAACAATATTTATTGTGATATAGCATTTAAACTTAATATATTTTAAATGTGCTAAATTCCAACTTCATCTTTACAAATGTGCAATTACAAATATATTTAAATACATGACATACAAGTTTGAATATAACATTAAATTATTAGTTTTTAGTTTACCTTTAACGATATAGAATAGAAGACAGGACAATTATTAAAAATACATATAATGAAACGTACGTCCTCTTTTAAGTTGGTCAAAAAATTGCATTTAATATAAATTGAAACTATAATACATTTTCATTTAATTGTAAATAACATGCAAGTGTCTGAAGTCATTACATTCAGTTTGCACTTGTATATTCTTGAAAGTATTTTTAAAAGAATTTTTAAAAGTATGCTAAAGTGTACTTCTTGGTGTGGTAGTTTTGGACCTTTTCTACTGGTATGATATATTAAAACGCACAGATATATCTAAAGGTACCTAAAACGCATCCATTCTGCAGCCAGTGATAATTCTCCAGGGTGTTTGTAGGATGCAACTGTTTTGTCGGTTTCAAAAGGGATCCTTTGAAAAGGCATGAGTCCCTGCAGCTGCCTCAGACAAAAGCCGATTCTTCTTTACTTTACTGACATTACCTCTCCCACACTCAGTTTTATTAACACATGAGTTAGAATTGATCGTTTTGCTTCTCTTTTTCTCACCATATCACTCTCAAATCCATACTTTGGATCTGTTTTTTTTTTTTTTTATGAATATGTTACCATAAATTTAGTCAAATCCACACATGGATGTCGCTTCTAATGAGGCCACATTACCATTTCAGACAGAGCAGGCGCTGGTTTTATCTTCTGTTCATGGAGACACGCTGCTACAAAGAGAATGGCAGAAGCGAGCAGTAGAGGCTCTGTCATTCTCAATAAAGCGTGATGGTGTTTATCAGGGAGGATGGTTCCCTTTGCCATTTGTTAGCCTTACGAGCAGAACCTAGACCTTGCACTTTTATCGACGCACACCACAGTCGTCTACTATGTGGTTTTGTGCCACAGCTGGGTGGATAGCTTGGGTCTAGAGTGTGCTGCAAACAGCAGATGTAAAGTGACCCAGGTTACTTCACAAAGGTTGAACCAGCTGACTATAAATGACTCATAGCACATTTCTCATCTCAATCTCATCTCTTGTGGTTCAAGGCCTTTTTTTCTTTATCTGTTTGCAGGGTTATCAAATTGTCTGTCAAATCAAGAGAGGGTCTACTGGATGTGCCCTTGGGCATAAAAAGCCTTTTACCTATATGACATAGTTTTCTCTCTCTCTCTCTCTCTCTCTCTCTCTCTCTCTCTCTCTCTCTCTCTCTGAGCACAAGTGCTGCAAAACTGCCTTTGAAAAATTGTCATAAAATATGCATAATTTAAAAGAAACATTCGTTTAAAGAGATATTTCATCAGAAATTCATATTCTGTCATCATTTGCTGATCCTCGTGTTGTTCCAAAACCATAGTTTTATGTCCCTGTGTTAAATTCGAAAGGAAACATTTTGAAGATTGTACCAACCACTCTTCTCCATACAATTACAATGAATATTGAGGCTTTTCAAAAGGAAGCGCATTACAGAATATCCTTAAATTGGTTCACATGACTTCTGCACTATTCAGAGTCTTTCGTATTTCATGCGTACTGTAAAGTCAGAAGAGTTAGAATATAGCGAAGATTTGTATGAAGCATTTTCATAAATATTTTATGTTGCTTTTGAGTCCTTTTTGCAGACTGAAAGCCTCAGTACTTATTCCATACAAGTGGAAAAGAGCAACCAGTGCATTCTTCAAAGCTTCACTCTTTGTGTTCACAGAAGAAAGTCCAACCAGTCCCTTTGCAGGGAATATATCACACTTGTGTCGCCACATGTAAATTATGGTGTTACGGGCGAAAAAATCATCTTAGATAAACTTCACATTTTTCCATTGAAGTCATTAGAAGATGTGTGAGTTGCGACAGATGCGACACAGCGTTTTGTTTATCGTAACCCTCTCTCAGAGGACTAGTGTCTCGAAATACCATTGCCATAACTGATGTCAACCATGCGTAATTTAAAAGACTTGCAATATTTCGCGCTTTCACAGATGGTACACAGATGGTAAGCGTAGATCAATGACAAGGTCTGTGACTAGTCTCAGATCAGAGAGTCTTGAAAAATGGGACACCTGCATGAGACTTGTTTTCACCCACAGATTAAGATATTTTACCCTTTTTATCACCTTTTAATTATCATCAGAGTCTCGTGAAAAGCCTTTTAGTCTCTGAATGCTCCACAGAGAACAAAGGTGGCAATGCCACTGGAAGGTTTGGCTGTTAATCTTTCTCTGAGTAAAGAAAGCAAAATGTCTCTTTGGCAGTATTTAAGAACGTGTGTGTGGAAAAGAGGAAATGAAGGGGAAATTCTTAGTGAGGCTCTAAGTGCGTTGGAGCGTCTTAACTATTTTAAGATCAGATTTAATTTTTCATCATGGGTCAAAACCTTTCTGAAGGATAAACTGAAACACCAGCTGTCCAGCCCGATGGTCAAAGGGTGAATATTTTAAACTCTGCCTGAATAGTTCAGACAGGAATGAAAATTCTGCCATCATTTACTCACCTTCATCCCAAACCTGTATTGCTTTCAAATCAGATAATGGTGTAAACTTTTGGCCAGGCTATTTATAGGCAAATCTACACAATAATTAATTTCCTCAGGAATTTTGTGTCTTTGTTGGTTTATCTGTCTTCAGACCATCTCCAGTATTGATTCTCCATTGTCTCCATTTGTAAAGCATGATAATAAGTGTATTTCATTGTCTAATTTTCGCTCTTCGCATCACCAAACACTACAATACTAGCGTATCTACAGACGCGGCAGCCAATGAACATGAGGATTCTACCCTACGTTTATTGAGTTGTCATTTCTTTACCTGCTCCATATATAGGCTACTTTAGTGAGTACAGCCTTCATCTAATGTGAGTGTATACGCCATTCAGATGACTCTTCACAGAAATAATGTTTCTTAATGAAAAACTTTTTTGTTTAAATTAGCACCAAACTACTGAATGCACCTTTAAAGAAAGAATGTATATAAAAGTGTGTGTACAAGAGACAATACCTAAACGTTTTAGTATATTTATTAGATCTCCACTTTTTTTGCAATATTACAATCCTTGATAGCCTGGCAAGCCAGACCTACATCAAGATGTTACTGTAGGTCTGGCAACTCTCCATAGACGCAATAGGACAGCGCTTCAACCAACCAGAGCGTTTTCCCAACAGCGGAGCTAACGTTAGTTGATAGATTCAACTTTTGAATCTGGCCGGCAAAACTACGAACACATCTTCCTTTTTTAAGAATGACTTAAGTGCCGTTCTTTGCTCTTTTCTCAAAGAAAAACTTAACTCCAAGTCCTCCAGAGTCGCGGCCAAAGCCGATTCGAAAGACTGTTCTCCAGCAGCAGCCATTCTTTGTTTTCAAGTAGCAGGGAACTGTCGCAACACTGTCATCGTTATGTTAAGCCCGCCCCGCCTACTCTATACACGATGTGATTGGCCTGACCCAATTTAGGTTTTTACAGCTCCGAAAGTCAACGGAGAGTTGCTAGACTACCCTGGTTGCAAAATACATTTTGCTACCGCTAGGGTGCGTCTAGATTTCTAGGCTAAATCCTTGGCAAAACAGTCATGTCAACAAAGCTTCCATTGACTCTGACTCTGATTCTGACTGTGAGAAGAGTCAAGAGACAAAGAAAGAGCCAATGTAAATAACCAAACAGTGGTTTAGCTAAAATATTTAGTACATGCCAACTAGCTCTCCTAGAAGAGAAATGACCAAACACTGCGTCCTGTGACAGGACGAATCACTCATGATGACAGTCAGTGCAGAGCAGAGAATTTCTGTCTATATATAACATACTCTGGTGTCAATCTCTTGCTCTCGCTTCCGAAGCCTCGCGTCTAATCATTCCGCAATCCCGCACGCATAGACCACCTCGAGAACAAATGGCTTTTGTCACTCGTCTAGCACACATCAATTTCCTCGTGACAGGATACTTCTCCCTTAATCCTTCTGCTTTGCTAAATGTACTGTAACAATGGAAAGATGCAAGTCCTAATAACATTACTTGTGCTCACACAGTTACGCTCTCTCATAGTCCCAGTAGCTCTTTCTAGGGCAGAGGAGCCCCTCAAAGTAGTTTTTATTTCATCTACAGAAGCGAGCCAAAGCACTGCCACTAAGCTTCTTATCCCGTTGCCCTGGCCTCACCCCTCAGCTCTCGTGATTAGGAGCCAGGGAGGAAGAGAAAGCGAGAGGGAGGAAGTTTATAAACTGTTGGGGAGAGGTCCATCTGTTGGAGCTTGAGACAGCATCTGCCATATGATACCCCATTGTGGGAAAGTAGCCCTCCTCCCACTAGAGTTGAAGGAAAAATAGAAAATCCAAGGAATATTTACCTTACAAAACAGTATCCATATCCGAAAGTTACATTTTTTGCATTATTATCTTTTGGGGAAAAATGACTAACCACCACTTATAACAAGTGTGTTATAAAACCTATAGTGAACTGCATTGCAACATTGTAATCAATATCAAAGCAGCAGTGAGCGTCTGGTGTGGCACCGGCTGCTTTACGTTCTACAGTGAATCTCGTCCTCATGGACTGCAGCAGAGGTCCCAGTTCTTGCTGTGAGATGTTACTCCATAAAGGCATTTGCTAGTTCTTGAACACATCAGGGGGGACACATAGTTGCACGTGGTTTGGGACGATCTTCTGTCCTTCCTGTCGCTGTGTCTTAGGCGTCTTACATTACAGACATTGCGGTTTATTGGTCTGCACATCTGCAGTCCTCATGTCTCATGCAGCAGGACTATGGCATGTTCACACAGGTGATCACGGACCTTTCCGTGAGAAATCAAAAATGGGAATAAAACATGGATACCAAATTTAAATAAAGACACAATCATATAGCTTTGAGCTTTAAACTAAATAGTTTTAAGGTACTTTAAAGCTTTGACTCTTGAATATATAATCATATAGCCTACATTATTCCGTTCTCAAACCGCATGCTGGTGCAGCCGTGCTGACCAGAGTCTGTGCACCAAAAAGACAAAAGTAAAAATATAAGATTGACAAAACAAATTATATTATTCTGATGACCCTCTAAGCTATAATCTAGATCAATATGGATTGATTAACAAAATGAGACGGAAATATAATACTTTTAGTATTTATTTTAGCATGCATTGAAATCTTTTGTAAATGAAATTATTGTAGTGTATGTGTGTGTTCTTCCACAGATCTGCAAAATGCCCGGTGAAGCGACTGATGCGGGTTTTACGGCATCATGATCAAAGAGTAAAATAAAACATTGTTATAACTATGTGGCATTAGGATGTTCTGATTTGATCAAAGATTACATTTACATATACATTTAATCATTTAGCAGACGCTTTTATCCAAAGCGACTTACAAATGAGAACAAATGAGTAAAGAGTGTATACTTGGCTGGAAATGTTTTAGAACCACTTCTCCATGCTCAATTTCTATGGTTCTGCAATAAACTAAAGCAGGATGTTCAATACTCATTTACATTACATTTAATCATTTAGCAGACACTTTTGTCCAAAGCGACTTACAGGAGAACAATAGAAGCAGTTAAACCAACAAAAGAGCAACAATATGTGACAAGTCCCAGTTAATCTAGGAAGGTTTGTTTTGTTTTTTTTATAGAAAAAAATAGATAGAATAGAAATACAATAGAAAGTGTTAGTATAATGGGCCAAGTGTTGACGCATTAATTGTGCAAAGCCCCAAAGCACTTCAAATAAACGAAGATGAATGGCAAATGAGTGTAGGATATCAATATATTGTAATTAAGAATCAAAATACACTAAATATATAGATACAGTGTTAAAGTATCATGGTCCAGATATTTGTGCAATATTATTACCATACAGATGCCTGCAGATTTACACAGTATCGCCCACATATACTTTCAGGGCATTGTACACCGATGCTTCATATTGCTGCTTGGCCACACACATACACACATATACACACATAGTGTATTGTTGAGCAAAGTCACTCTGTGATTATTTCTCCCCTCCCACAGAAGCAAATTTTGCCAAGGGGACATTGAGTTTCTAGTAAATCAGAACACTAATCAGTGACCTGTTAAATTCTGCTGTCTGCGCTTACATCCTCAACCTCATGACCTCCATGCTATTAAGTATGTCAGTAATGGATTGCATGTATTTTGATATTGCCCTATATGTAGGCCTACTGTTTACATTAACCTAAAAAAATAAATAATAACTCGCTCCTCATCCATTTTATGGGTCGTATTTCCTCCATCTGAGATCTGAAAGTTTAAACATTTGATACTATCATTCCAAAATCTAATGAGCTGCCTACCTGACATAAGGCAACATAGACACACTCCAGATGTGCAGCCATTCCAAAAGGTAGGCAATCACATTGGCTGCGTTCGAAACCGCATACTTCCCTACTATTTAGTATGGGAAAAAGAGTAGGCGAGCGAAAAAGTATGTACGAATCCAAAAGAGTAGGCGAGAATTACCTGGGCGACGTACTAATTATCGCGAGATTCGGACTTAAGTGCGTTCGAATATGCCTACTTTCCTACTATATAGTAGGCGAAAACAGTACGTGAAGGAAGCAGTACGTTCGAAACATCGATATTCATAAAAGAGTAGGCGAGAAGTTCCCGGATGGCTTACTGATTCTGGACAGATTTTTGAGTGCTCAACCGATGGATACTCTTCTATCCCAGGAGGCCACGCGAGAGGATACGTCATAAAAAAGAAGAAGAAGGATAGGTCATACTCGAACGTGACGGAAAGGATGACGGACGAGACTGTTTTCAAATGTGAGTTTCACAAATCAAATGATCGCATGTGTTGAACTACTGTACAGTAAACTGTTGAATTGTTGAAGGTGTAAAGACGCTATATATTTGTGATTTTGCTGTAAATCACATTTTATTATGGGATAGGATGAGCAGCTTACATATAGCTAACAGAGAAGCTCCAGTAAGGACACATACGTCTCCAAAGTGGATTTGCATACATTTTAAACCGTATACATCTTAAATACAATTACTAAATGTCTATTTAATATCTGGCAAGAAACTCTTCTATAAGAATTGCAGATTACTACGTCTAATAGACATGAAATAGGCATCTGAGTGATGTGTGCTATTATGTAGAACCAATCTATAAAGTAACTAAACATAAGTTATCTATTTTATTTGTCCATTAGTACTGTTGATAAATTAAGGAACATTTATGTAGGATAAAAGGTTAAAACAACCTCAACATGTAAATGTAGTGTTGAGCTCATAAATCACAGAGGTATGTGAGTCTCATGAAGCTGAATGCTGCCATCAAAGGCTTTGTGACATTACAGAAATGAATAACCACAACTATTTAAATATTAAGTTGTAGTTTATTTAAATTATTGTAATTTCAAACTGAGCTACTACAGCACTTTTCTGATTCTTGATTTCTGTGCATTTGCTGCACAGCTGTTGTGGTGGAGCAGGACCTGCAAGGAAAGATGATGGCGGCATTTGTGGGAAAAAAGCATTTTTGTCTTCTAAAAATAATGACTGCTTTTGTGTTATGTTTGTGCATTTTTGCAGCATCTGAAATGTCAGCAGACTGGTGTGAGTACTGAGGATGAGGAGCCCAGAGCTGAATCCTGGAGATGGTGCCATGGATGAGACCCTCCATCACTCCACCTGCCCTCATGAGACCCTCCACCTGCCCTTACGAGACCCTCCACCTGCCCTCATGAGACCCTCCACCTGCCCTCATGAGACCCTCCATCACTCCACCTGCCCTTATTGCCTCAGATTGTGAAGCACAACACATCACGCAACAACCTCCGGCACGAGGGAACGGCTCACCTCTGGCGGTCAGCTGATTCATCAGAATAAAGCCGCAGAATGGGAACCGCTGTGTTGAGACGGCAGAAGGATGTGGGGTTCAGCGCCTATAGTCTACATACATGATTGTAGTTTGAATAAAGCTTTGTTTCATGTGTTGACTTGTATATGCATTTGTTTATTGTGTGATGGTGACTTTGATTCATTCTTTAACTAATTTATTAATATTTCTCATTGTTGTCAGTAAATAAAATACAATTAATTCATGCTTTATTTATTGTTTGAATGAAAATGTAGGTATGTTCGCTATATACACATCTAGAGTGTATTCATGCATAGCTATTTCAAATGACATACATTACATTTTGTTTGTTTTATTGAATTATATCATTTTCAGTAAAAAGTAATATAATTAATTGGTCAGCATTTATCGTTGTTATTATTGTATGTTTTAGGGTGGGATAGCAATGCAATTCGTTCTGGGGTAATATTAATTTTTAATAATGATACTTAAATTTTTCGAGTATAAAATCAACAGTTTTCTCCAATCTTCGCACAGCAGCCCTTTGTGCAGACATTACAAACGCTGAGGAAAACCGTTCTAGGTAGGGCTGTCGAGTTACTGATGTTATGAGGTATATGTGTATATATATCTATCTATCTATAGGCCTATATATATGTATATATATATATATATCATTCATGGGTTTGCAAACATGAGATTTTATACACAGGAAAAAACCTATAAGGTTGAATATCTAAATATATATTTTCTTAAATAATTAATTATATAATACATTTAAAAAATGCATTTTCTGTTATTTATAGGCCTGAGGGATGAAACGAGAGTTAAATTTAACAAGAAAAAGAGGAAAACATAAAGCAGTAAGCCACTTTTGCTTATGGATATAAAATAAAGAAATTAACAACATTTAAGAGATGACAATTTTGGGATTTCGTAATAAAAATAAATATCGTTAAGGATAAAACGGTGGGTCACATTTGTAGGGTATAAGAACTTAAATCAACCCTAAATGTACTCACAAAATAAATGGGCAGCAGTTTCTTCAAAAAGTCCACAAAAGGAGCAAGTTTAATCAATATTATGATATTTACAGACAGATTAATTAAACGTGTCGTTCAAATCTTTTAAGTTGTTGCGCTTGTGATAACGCGTCGTAGGTCACATGATAACGTAAACATGGCAGATGTCCGGTTCTCATTCATACTCAACGAGATCTGGCTATAAAGTACCTACTCTTTTAGCGCTCGTTAAGTAAGTACTTATTGAAATTAAGTACCTACTCATTGAGTATGCGGTTTCGAACGCAGCCATTATATACTCCATATTTCCAGAATCGTATGAATCCTTTGTACTCACTTTTAGAATTTTTGTGTGTGGTATGTATTTTTTATTTTTTTTTAAACAAATAATTTAAGACCAAATTTAAAAGTTTAAGAATTGGTACCTAAACTATTTTGATCCACCAGAAAATAGGTTGCCAGAAGTTGAGGTTCATACAAAGATGGCCAAGACAACTAAACCTGCAATCATCTTCAGAGTAGAAAATAAAATACAGAATGTTGGAAACAAAACAGAATTGGACCTCATTCAATTCTGTTGTATGAACAACAACAACAAAAAAAAAAAAACGAGAGACATTTCTCAAAATATTTTATTTTCCACAGAAGAAAATCATGGAGTGTGAGTAAATGATGACAGAATATCTAGTAATTTTATCCATTTAGCATGAAACATCCTTGTGAAAAAGAAGTGTGCTTAATTGTATTGAATGTACACTTGTAGTGTACTTCAAATTGTAAAATATGTTTTTTACAAAACAAGCAAACAAACAAAATATCTACTTGCATATACTACCAATGAAATAAAAGACCAATTGAGTACACTTTCACGACTATGTTTCTTAACACACTTAAGTAGACATTTAAAAAGTGCACTTTGCGATTATATCAAATTTAAAGTTTACTTTAAATTTAAATCTAACATACTTAAGCACATGTAAAGTGTCACTTTATGCTGGTCAAATAGCACGATGAAGGAGATATATGGGCTTTAATTAATAATCCCAAATATTTCAAAACACAGGCATACGTAGGAGATGACACTTATCCAGACTTAACATTACGAGAACCGACAAAGGAACAGAATGAAACGCAGGGCTTAAATACTGTACAGGGAACATTATCAAAGAGAAACTGAACATGTGCGTGGAATTACGAACTATGGAAACTAATTTACAAACAGGGAAACAAACTAAGAAGAAATTAGCTCTGCCTATATAAGCCTGGTTTTCTCATTCATTATCTGTGAAGTCTTGTTTAGTGTTTGTACGGCAGTTCTGAGCGTTCTGCCTGTGTTCTTGATTTTGATCTCTGCCTGTCCTTGGATTTTCCTTTTTGCCTGTGACCCTGTTATTGTTTGGACTGATTACCCGGTGTGTATGACCTCTTGCCTGTTTTCTGGATTACCCTCTGTTCAAAATATATACTGCATTTGGATCCTCAACCTTCTTGTCTCAGAGCAGTACGTGACAACCACAAATGCTTGTCAGTACATTCAGCAGTACACTTTAACCTTATTTCAAAGACAGTACAAGTAATTATGATGTATTAAATGGGTAAAAAAGCTAATTGCATTTAATATAAATTTAACCTATGGTGCATTTACTGCAATTTAATGGTAAATAACATGCAATCAATTTTCTGAACACGTTTTGTTTGCACCTGTGTATATTCTTTTAAAGTATACTATTTCCATAATTACTCTTTTTAAAAGTAAAGAGTACTACTTTTTCACAAGGGAAAGTTGATTTTCCATTAAAATTCCATTAAATCTCCTGAGCTGCGAAAGAGCAATGAACTTTTCCTCTTGGCAGAACTACCTGGCCACATTCTTTCAGGATCTTCCTTCAGTTCCTGGTTGTTCTCCAGCTTCTTCAACATCGATCACTGCTGCTCTTTGTCTTTGATCACAGTATTTAGTTGGATCTGAAACCCAAAGTCCCAAGGGATACTTTCTGTTGTGTATCCTATTTGGACTTGAGAGTTGTCGGCGAATACCCAGCACAGATGCTCGTGTATTCAGTCCTGCTGACTTCAGTGAGCTGGTCAGGATGTTGTTCCTGCCTGCTTCTTGCATCCTGCTATTAGGAGCTGGATAGTCCTGGGGGATTCACTGCACAGTGCACACTCTCCGTCTTAGGTTGTTTTGTGTTGTAGACCTTTCCATTGATCTGGTACAAAGTTCTTGTGCTGCTATGATTAGCACCTCTGTGCCTCTCCTCAGGCCTGACACTTCCAACAGCTCATGGGATTTTGTTATATGGCATCTCATGTTTCACTTCCTCCTCATCAGTTTCTCCAGCTTGTCGTAGCATGTAGAAGTCGGAGTGCAGATTGAATAAAATTTGTTAAACATATTTGAGAGATCCAAGATATCATCAAGCTGTTCGGTAGCTGTGTTACTGAT
The DNA here is from genome assembly GCF_963993115.1 of Abramis brama. Taxonomy (NCBI): domain Eukaryota; kingdom Metazoa; phylum Chordata; class Actinopteri; order Cypriniformes; family Leuciscidae; genus Abramis; species Abramis brama. The sequence continues at coordinate 30,388,373 of NC_139969.1, read as the reverse complement.
ATCAATTAAAAATGACAGAATTAAATATAAAGTGTTATTATGACAGTGAGTGGATTCAGAGACATGAATGGTCTCAGTAGAGTTGAGGATGTCAGTAAAAGACTATCTAAAATAATCCTTTTCATCATCTTTGTGAATGATGAAGTCTCCACTAATCAAAGCTCCATCCACAGTATTCACAATATCTAAAAGAAAATATAATTTTTTGATAAAGTCTGTATATGGCAGTTTATAAACATTGATCTGCATATAGTTAGTTATTTCATTTGTTAGTTCTGGCAATTGAGAATAAGCACTCTGATTGATTTAAATTAGTTTGCTTATCTGTGTAACACTGAGCATACCACAACACCTATCGCTTTAAATTAGGCATATGCGTATATGGGGAGAAGTCTCATTGACACCAGTATACTCATCTGTTTAAGCTAAGATTCAGTATAGTAAAAAACTAGGTTACACTTAATTTTGATAGTCCACTTTAGATAGTCTAAAACTATTTTATAAGTTTGCAACTACATGTCAACTCTATTAGAGCATTAGTAGACAGTTAGTACATTAAGTTGACATGTAGTTGACACTAGCAAAGTACTTAGTCGGTAGAATGTCTGTTGGGGGAGCATCAGAGTAAAGTGTTACCATACAGTCTACTAATAATCTAATGACTGGTAGTTGATATGTAGGTCAGTTGTGTCAGTTGCATCACTTCACTGCCATTCACAACTCCTCTCCTGTGGCCTCATGGGTTAGTAAAGTATTCATTGGATGCAGACTTCAGAATCTTGCCAGAAGTAGTAGGTCATCCGGATACTTTTCAACTAGCCTACTGTTTCATAAATACTGTTAATTCGGACAAACTACTCTCTTCAAATATAGTAATAAAGTATGCAAGGACGCAGCCAGTGTCTTAATTAGTGAGACATTCATTAATTTAACCCCACGGTTGTCAAACTGGGGTACGCGTACCCCCAGGGGTACGTGGACTGATTTCAGGGGGTACGCGAAAAAAGATCTAAGGCCGGCGACACACTGGCTGCGTGGCGTGTCCGTTTTTATTTCGGCTCCCATGTTAACAGGTTAGAGTTTGCACACTACCTGCGTCACACACGCGTCTCAGGCACAGCTCGAGCCACGCGGAAAACGCGTGCATGCTAGAAACAGGACCGACGCCTATTTTTCACGCGACACGCAAGCGTGTTGGAAGCGTTTCCAGGCAAAATAGAGTAGGAAAAGATGTCTATATGTCATTTTGACACGAATACATATTAATAAATGTCATTTTGATGTTTGAAAGTGTCTAGGGTTTGACATAAATGCAAATATAAATGTAATGTAAAAAAATATTATCGATTTTCAAATACTGCACCTGTCAATACAGAACGAAATATATTATATAGCCTATTTTGCTGTCAACATATATAACATAAACATCTTTTCCTACTCTATTTTGCCTGGAAACGCTTCCAACACGCTTGCGTGTCGCGTGAAAAAAAGGCATCGGTTCTATTTCTTAAGACCAAGTATAGGTACAGACTGTTTGTGGAAAATGATCTAAGACAATTCGGCCTAACATCGCTGCATTATGTGAGAACATCCAGGCACATCCCTCACATTGATTAAACTGGTGATGTGGATGGAGAGGTGGTAGGTCTATTCTGTGTGGTTTACTACAATTTAGTTTACTGTTTACTATTTAGTTTACTATTGTTAATGTGTTCTCTTTTTTATTATTATTTTACAGCAGAGAAGTTAAGAAAATATACAATGTTATCATATGTGAAAAGCAATACTTATCAGTATGTGAAAAGTTAACAATAGCTTTAATGAGATGTTGGATATGTGTTGTAGGCCTATTGTGTGTGAGATTGGGTGCATATCTGTTTAAAATCATTATATTCAGCACATTTGTATCATATGTTGACTTTTGATGAGATTTGTATCATATGTTTATGATTCTATTCACTATTCTCGACCAAATTGATAAAAATAAATATTAATAAAAATTAAAAAAACTTGTTAACAATTGGTGGTGTTGGGGGTACTCCGGAAGATCTATAATGTCTCAGGGGGTACATGCCTGTTAAAAGTTTGGGAACCACTGATGTAACCCATTCATTTGAAACGGCTTATTCATTCAGCGACAAGTATTTATTCAGTATGGGTCACTGAATCATTTACTTAACCAATTTGTTTAAAAACATCATTCAGTTGATGCTTGAAGACATGCAATGGTTCTCCTGTGGCTTTCGTTGGCAAAATAAAGAAAAAATTCACAATATTGATAATATTGTGTCTAAAATGAAAGTCACTTAATGCAGCAGTGGCCAAAAGTATTGGCAGTTGTCACAACCACACCCTACATTTCCCATAATCCTCTCCGACTACCACCTGTGCACACTCAACAATCATCACATCTGTCTGCCATCAGCCTCATCAGTTCCTCCATAAAAGCCAGCACCAAACACGTTTGTCTGGTCTCGTCGTTCAACCATGAACACTTCCCTGACAACCAACTTGTGGATACTTACCTGTGTGCTTTCGTCTTGTCCAGTCTTCTGTCTTCAGTGATCATCTTGTCTTTAAGCCAGCCAGCCTTCCAGTCACCTGTTATCTCTGCATGCATACAGATAAGAACAGTCATTACCCTGCCAGTATCATCTCAACAATCTATCTTCCAGTTACTCGCCTGTTTACAGCCCGTGTGTGTCTCAAACTCTGTTTGGATTTTACCTTTGTCTGCATTCTTCTGTTCTGTGACCGCAGTGACATAAACTGTGTTTTGCAAAGTTGACTGCTTCTGTTGTTGTGGTGTTGATTCACATTGTCTCTAGATTATTGCACAGAGTAATCAAAAATCTGCATTGGACAAACATAAAAAAAATGATGTTAGCACACAACCAGCTAACATCATTTCACTAATCATATCATCAGCACATGGGAAAGTGTGAACAAGAACTAGTCAGGTAAAATCACTCTATTATTCTGGTTGGATTATGAGAGCAGACTAATTGCTATAAAATGAGTGCTTCCAGTCATTGTTTTCTTGTTTTAGAAATACCACAAAAAAAAAGAAAAGAAACAGAAAGATGAGCAGCCATCATCACTTTGCATCAAAATGGCCTCACATGCACAGAAATTGCTGCAAAGAACATTGCACCTGAGAGAACCATTTACCAGATCATAAAGAACTTCAAGGAGAGAGGTTCAACTGCAGTAAAGAAGGCTTCAGGATGCCCCAGAGTGTCCAGCCTCTTCCTCAGGAGTCAGTTATGGAATTGCGTCACCACCATTGCAGAGCCCTGTGTCACACAGTACCAACAGTGATGCATCCTGAGACCATGTGGGGTTGTTTTTAATCCAAGGCAGTGGCTCTCCCACAATTCTGCCCCAAAAAACACTGCCATGAATAAAGAATGGGAACAAAACACCCTGCAAGAACAACTTCTCCCAACAATCCAGGAGCAATTTGGTGATAGTCCGTGCATTTTCCAGCATGATGAAGCACCATGTCGCAAGGAAAGAATGATAATGAAGTGGTTTGGAGATCATTACATTGAAACTTTGCATCCGTGGCCAGGTAACTTCCCCGGATCTTAATCCCATAGAAAGCCTGTCGTCAATCCTCAAAAGGAGAGTGGACAAGCAGAAGTCCACAAATTGTGATCAACTCCAAGCACTAATAAGGCAAGAATGGATTGCCATTGGTCAGGATTTGGCCCAGAAGCTGATATGCAGCATGTCAGAGCAAATTGCAGAGATTAGGAAGAAGGGTCAACACTGTAAATATTGACTCTTTGCACATATTGAATGTTTTTGCCAATAAAACCATAAAACGTATTAAATGCGTATCATTATAGAAATGTGAAAAAATTATTTACAAATACTGAAGCAGCAAACTTTGAGAAACAAAATTTATGTCACTGCCAATACTTTTCGCCACACCTTTATTAACTTCTTGTTTATTGAGCTGTTGTTGTAGCACTCTTGTTCGTGTGAAATTGCTTATCATTTGTTATAAATGCAAAACACCAAACCTCATGGGATTTTTGCACCAAGCCAATTTCTGTCCTTGGTCTAAGCACCCCTCTGTTTTATTATTTTAATATAAATAATATTTTGCATTAATGACTATTGATAAAATGTTGATCAAATGAATGTATGAACTCAGTAAAGGAATTATTTTATTTATACTGTATTCTATAAGGAAGATATTTTGAACTGTTTTTGGCCATATGATGAAAGTCAGTAGGGTCCAAAACAAAAAATGTTCTGGTGAAAATCCCATTAAGAACTTTTGAAAGTGCACTCTAAACTGCAGCAAAGCAAACCACTTCATGAGGTGTTTTTGTGTTGCTTCTTTCTTTTTTCGCACCTAGTGGAGTTTGTTTACAGTTCTAAGTGTCAGTTCTTTTTCCTCTACATGGCATTTTCTTTTAACCAGCAAAGATGGTTTTTAGTTTGGATTTGTCACTAAGATTTGTGCCAATTATTGCCAGAGATAATTTGATTCCTGGCCATTACAGCACACAGCTGGCTATATTAGCTTTGATGGGGCATCAGCATGTGCCCTGAGGAAACCCACTGCTTTCTGAGCTTTATTGATCATCTGCCGTCCAATCTGCCACTGACTTTTTTTGCTCGAGTGAGAATGAGAGATTGGTCAAATATTTCAGTAGTGTGCTTTGACAGCTCACCCATTTGTTACCTTATCAGAGACACCACCTGTGTTCCCCTATTACCAAGATCACTGAAGCCTATCCACAGAAGATGTTGAAAAATGAAGATGAATTTTGTCTAAAAGCAGAACAATCTTATTAGTGTCCTATAGCGGCACAATTGCTCTCCTTATAAATACCATTTATTCCTCTTAAAGTTGTAACTTGTCTTTATTGCAGTCCAGATTTGACACAATTGATTTAAATGACACTTTTCCAAGTGTGCACCGCATAAGACTTCACCAGACAAGCGTTCTACCAGATGGCCGGCCGTTCAGAAAATAAACACAGTCCCATTTTAAAAGCACCACGTGAGTTTTAACGCTAGCTTTCCAAGTCTCAAAGGGAGTTCTAAGTATTTCCGACCGGGACAGCAGCCGTTGCTAAAGCATCAGCATAAATGAGGAAACGCAACACATTAGCGCAGTTCTCCTTTGTAACCTCTGACTCTTTTCTATTAGCGTGTCTTGGGTCGTCTGCCTCTGTTTTTCAGCAGCGCATGTGAATTTCTTCAAATCAGATTTAGATGTTTGATATGGTGGTGTGGCACTTTGATGCGTCCGAAAATAGCATCGCTTCCTGTCTCCCCTTATCTAAAATGCCATTACATGCTGGCAATGAGTGTACAACATTTATAGAAAGCTTCCCTTGAGGAAATCACTCATCTATTTTTCAGCATGGTTCTGCTTTTATAATTAGCACAAATTAGCATCAACATTTTCCACTTACAGCACACACACACATTGTTAGCAAGGGAATCAGATTAATATGATGTTACATATGGCTAGCATGGGCGATCTGTCACAATTAGACCGAGTCTGTTGCTATGTGATATAAAACTGATTTAACAACCATATCATTTTGCCCTAGAGAGGGCAGCAATCACGTTGATCTAATGCATCGCCTTACGTTTGGCTTTCCACTTCTTTGGGTTTATTCAGTATGCCACACACTGGAACACTGCGAGGAATTACACACGGGGCTGCGGCTCCAGCTGGCTGCTTTGTCTTTAGTGAGATTCGCACTTAGACCTGACACGCTGAGACCACTGAGCTGTGTTAATCTCTCCATGCTCAGACAGGCTAAATTCACAGTACAAATGCACGCTTCCTTGGGCTATACTTCAAGTATGCCATTAGTGGACTTTAATTCATAAAAGCACCAAAAATAGACAATAAGAGCCTTCTGTGCTATTAGCCATTGAAAAGCCAGTTTTGGGCTCTGCTTTTGTAAAAGTAACTCTCAAAATAGACACTCTTTATAATCTAATTTCTTAAAGGGATAGTTCACCCAAAACTGAAAATTAGCCCATGTTTTACTCACCCCTCAAGTCGTCCTAGGTATATATGACATTCTTCTTCAGACGAATCTGAGTTATATTAAAAAATGTCCTGGCTCTTCCAAGCTTTATAAAGACAGTGAATGGACGTTTCTGTTTTGAAGTCCATCAAAGTGCATCTATCCGTGATAAAAGTGCTCCACACGGCTCTGGGGGGTTAATAAAGGCCTTCTGAAGGGGGGTAAGTCAGTATACATGAAAGAAGTCTCTTTTGCTCACCAAGGCTGCATTTATTTGGTCAAAAATACAGTAAAACACGTAATAATGTAAAATATTATTAAAATTTAAAATATATTTTTTCTATTTCAATATATTTCAAAATGTAATTTATTTTCAGCATCATTACTCATCATTACTCCAGTCTTCAGTGTCACATGATCCTTCAGAATTCATTCTAATATGCTGTTTTGGTGCTCAATAAACATTTATTATTATTATCAAAGTTGAAAACAGTTGTGCTGCTTAATATTTTTGTGTAAACCATGATCCTTATTTTTTCAGGATTCTTTGGCGAACAGAAAGGTCGAAAGAACAGCATTTATTTGAAATAGAAATCAAAACATTATAAATGCCACTTTCGATCAATTTAATTTCAACTTACAGTACATTCTGACTGCAGAGGTTTGTGAGCTCATCAACCCTCAGTTGAAGCTAAGTGACATTTTCTAATCATTCTCAGAAGCGAGCTCGCTCCGGGAGACGCATGTTGTCAACAACATGTTGCTCTGAACTGATTTGGCACTGATCCTAATCAGAGTGAAATGTTGATCAAAAGATGAAGTAGAAGCATCCCAATTTGTTGGCTCGGCACGGCGCCGTCCTGAATCACAAGCTTTGCTCTATTGATCCACAATGCCATGCGAAAGAGTTGCAGCGTCTCCGAGCGTCCTGCGTCTGAGTCAGCACATCGATGCATTTGATCTGTGGATGCACCTCAGGTCTTTACTCTCCATTCATTTAATAGAGATGGAAAACCTGGTCCGCTCTCAAAGGTGAAAATTGGAGATTCAGCACAAAAAGGCTCAATAGAGGTTTTCAAGTCCTTAGTTGAGCTTTCTTGCTTGAAATGTGAAAGATGAAGGGAGAAACTGTGGAAGGGAAATTGGATATGCATGAAACTAACCATCGACAAAGTCAAATATCTCAAAGGTTTAAATGTTGATATATCTGGCTACATGCTTCTTATTATTTAAAGGTTTGCAGAATATCTATGCTCTGTGCTTCTTTAGTCAAAGATGCTTCTTAAGTTTCCATATAATGAAAGTAAGTAGAAATCTCTACTGTCAAGCTAAAAAAAAAGTACAAAAAGTACTTATAAAAGTATCATAAAAGTAGCCTGGAGCGATTCTAGGATTTCATCTTTAGATGTGCTCAATGCCTTACTTAAAAGCGAGTAACTGTAACTCAGAAGAGAGCTCTTTGCCTTTATTATGTCTGCAAGAGAACGCAGGTTTGAATCTTGATCGTCTGACAATATTTTAAAGTTGGCATTAAACGGAGGTTGCTACATTACTTGTGTGTGTTGTGAACTGGCTTATTGAACAAGAAAAAAAAAATGTTGGCCAGGATATTATTTAAACACAGCCCAGACGGCAACATAGTGTCCCTTTATACACACTTTATAATAACGTTCAGATGTAAGTCATTTATAAGTGGTTAGTTAATGATTAGCAAGTGATATGCTAACATTTTATGTATGTTTTTTAAATTCCGTTACAAGTCATTTACAAGTGATTAGTAAATGATTAACGAGATTAAAGATCATAGATCTTTAGGGTGACTGAGATGAAGTAGCCCATAAATCTTGTGCATTATTATACATCCTTAAGCTGAACCTCACAAAAAGCTAACATTGAATTGTCATCGATGACGCAAGGTGTCTACGTGCTCTAACTTATTATCTGTGTGAATGTCCCCGTTCACTTATATTGTAAATAGAAAAGAGCATGAATGAACATTCTGCTTAATATCTTCTTTTGCGTTCCATGGAAGTAGTGACATTATGGAGAATAAAGGACATTTTGAATTCTGCCTTAAATAACGCTGAAACTTCTGAAGTTTGCAGTTAAGGACAAGAGCAATGAGAAAGAACTGAACAACACTGTGTCCTGCAGTGCTGTGCTATTTGTGCCAGTAATAGAGATGGATGGCAGAGAGGTCAGTGTGTAGTTCTACACACACACAAACACACACACACAAAACACACTCAGAGCATGAGGCCAACACAGCTCTAAAAGTCCCCCGGGGGGTAGGATGGTGTTGTCTTTTTTTTTCTTCTTCTGCTCAGGTCAATAGTAATCACATCCTACAGTGTTCTGTGGGGTGGTCATGTGGGCAGTGAGAGTAATGGGGGCACAGCTGTTCAGACGCCCCGCTGTGTTGGTTTTCCAAGCACTCTCTGTTTCTCTAACCCCAGTGCCTGTGGCCATCTCACAAGACCGTGCTGACAGAAAAGACTCTCTTTTCCAAAACATAGTGAACTACCTCCATATGCACCAATTTAAGATATCATAGGCATAAGCTTGTTTCAAATGGTCACAACTTGATTATGCTGCCTCATAAAACTGTTTTATTACCAGATTATGCAGTCCATGCATATAAGTGCAAGATGACAAACTATTTATTTATTTTTACCTTAATTTACATAGCGCTTTTTACAATACAGATTGTTTCAAAACAGCTTTACAGTGATAACAGGAAAATAACGCAACAAAGTTTGTTTCGGCTGCACAGCAAATCTGGAAGAAAATAGTGTCATAGTCCAGCTTAAGTAAGTTCAGTGATGGTTAATTTATGTTGTAAAAAAAGTTATTAATTTAGTTAATTTATATATATATATATATATATAGCCGCTCTGGAAAAACAGTGATGTCATCGTCCAGCTCAGTTCAGTTCTCATATAATGGTGTCAGTGCAGGCAGATCAATAATATTGTTGAATATTAAGTGTCCCCAACACTATTTCACTGTTATGCTGATGATACTCAGCTCGCCCTGACGAAACTTACCAATTCACAAAATTAAAGGAATGCATAGCTGATATAAAATAAAATTGGATGGCTAGTACAACATGTATTGTATGGCTAGTACCGACAACGAAGACTTGACAGAGCAGCCATCAAGTGTTAGACAGTATTCTAGGATACACGTGCAGAGGTTTTTTTCCAAAAATTAAAAACTCTGTTTTTAATTTTTGGAAAAAAAACTCTGCACGTGTATCCTAGAATACTGTCTAACACTTGATGGCTGCTCTGTCAAGTCTTCGTCATCGGTTAGGAACCTGGGTGTGCTCTTTGATACCAATCTTTCATTTGAAAGCCATGTTTCTAGCATCTGTAAAACCACATTCTTCCGACTTAAAAATATATCTAAATTACGACATATGCTTTCAATGACAAACGCAGAACTGTTAGTTCATGTGTTCATGACCTCAAGGCTGGATTCTGAAAAAAATCAAATATAAATATACTTATAACTCACTGAAGCAATACACTGCAGACAAACCATCTCAGATTGTGAATGCAACCCAGTTTCCTGTTGCCTGAGAAGGGTAACAAGATCCTGCGTCTTGTTGTTGATGCTAGGGGGAACGCCCTCAGCATTCTGACTGGTGTCTGAGCATGTGTAAACAACCACTAATAATCATTGTCAGACAGCAGTCTATGATGTCACATGCGGAGCACACGGGAATATAAAAGGGCGCCTGAGTTACAAGTCATCAACTCTTTTGTCTGGAGGAGGCATGCCAATGAGATTCCCCTCATTCCCCTTTGCATTCACAAACTGAGACGTTCCCTTTATAAGTGGAACTTCAATGCTGCGTTGTTGACACTATGGGAAAAGCAATACCCACTAAGTCATGCTGAAGAAAATGCCTGCCCTACTAGGCTGTGAGTATGCACAAACAGAGTGGGCAAAGCACTTAAGTAACTTCACGGGTCAAACCGGAGTCATAAGAGCACATCAACACCCAAGGCCACATCCTATTTGCCAGAGATGTACAGGGGCCCTGTTCCACAGGTTAGTATCCACAGGCACTTAGAAAATATCCCACAAACTTCTGACTTCAAAAGAGGAAGTTTAGATTTAGATAGCCCCATCCTTGGCCTGAAATCCCAGAAGCAAGGCTATAAGGGGAATACACAACATAGCCTCAGCAATGTTATGTATAAGCCTGAGAGGATCATAAAGAGCAGTCTACCAAAAGGAGCAAGCCAGTACCTCCAAACTGAGGTTACTGAGAAAGGCGACAGGTGAGGAGTGGACAAGGAAATGCTAAGTCCAACTTAACTCTGCCCATAAGCCTTTAGATACCACCTTAGTCTCACCACCAGCCAAGGGAAATCATATATCCCGACCATATACAAATCATAAGGGAGGGAGGTAACAAGACCATGGGACATACCGTGGTACCCAAAGACATTCTCGTAAACCAGGCTCTATACCCCAATGGAATCGCCCATCATAACTTCATCTATATCTCAAACCTGGGAAGGTTATTAAGGGAGGTCTAATGGGAATCTTTTAGCCCTAATTAAAATCATGAACCGGATAGGGCAGAAAAAGAGAAGGATTGGACTTATAGTCTTCCAACTGTCATGGAACAACTATACTACCAAGCAACCCGTCCAAAGTGGAGCATACATCCCTACTTGAAGCCCAACTATGGTTGTGGAGAGATGAACGGCTGACGGCCCAACATAGATCCATTCATCCTGTACGGAAAGATACGTGGAAGATATGTGTGGATGGAAGCCATTAGACCTACTTGAAACTCCAGCATATAACTAGAGAGGGTGGTAAAAGAGGGGCATGGGATGCTTAGCGTTCTGCCCATGACATCCATTATCACCATACTTCCTCCTAAGGGTATCAAAGTCCCTACATTAAACCCCAACCATAGTTGGGGAGGGAGGTAAATAGAATAGAGCCAAACTACTCTCTACTCCCATTGGCAAGGTAAGAGCCTTTCAAGAGGATGCAGCACCAAGGTAGAGATAGCTCGCAAGCAGAGCCGGACAGTAACGGAGTACATTTACTTGAGTACAGTACTTAAGTACAATTTTGAGGGATCTGTACTTTACTCGAGTATCATTTTTGGGGAGTACTCATGACTTTACTCAAGTACATTTGAGAGGCAAATATTGTACTCTTTACTCCACTACTTTTCTATCCATAACTGTGAGTACCCGTTACTTCTTCTAAAAAAAAAATTAAAAAAAAGGAAAAAAGAAAAATCTCGGAAACCCTCAGTTTGTTGTTTCCCTCTCAAATGTGATTGGATTGTGCGGGCGCCACTGATTGGGACAGCCTATCAGCAATCACCTTCAGTTTTCCGCCAAAGTCAACTCCATGGTCAGATTTAGATAAGAGATGAAACCATGGACGAAACAATGGATGAAGACGCAGCAGGTCCATCCCGTGAGTATTTTTTTCCCAGGATGGTAGGGGAAGACTCATGAATATTCATTAGGGAAGTCATCCCTGATTGGTCTTAACCCCAGTGACGGGTAGGTTTAGGGGCGGGGTTAGGGAGGTCATAAGACCCCAGTGACGAGTAGGTTTAGGGGTAGGTCATCAGACCAATCAGGGATGACTTCCCTAATGAATATTCATGAGTCTTCCCCTACCATCCTGGGAAAAAAAAATATCGCATCCCGAACCCGTGGCCCCACCTCGCCAGACTATTTCAATTTTCTGAACAAGTTAATGATAGTTTTCGCTTCAAGTGTTTGCTGTGTTTACCAATGTAAGCACTGTGGCAGCAGTAATGCAATATTTAGAAAATGTACTCTTGATACTCAAGTACTTTTAAAAACAAGTACTTTACTTAAGTAGACATCTGACTGTAGTACTTTTACTTGTACTTGAGTAAAATTTAGCAAGGGGTATCTGTACTTTTACTCAAGTAATGAAGCTGTGTACTCTGTCCGCCTCTGCTCGCAAGCAACTCTTTAACCGGGGCATCCTCGCATATCACTGCTCACGCTGCCCCTCCACATGCAAATCATTCGACTACATGAGAGACACTATACAAGCAATGTGGAGATCTAGGAATAAAAGGCTGACAGCTACAGTTACAGCAGTGGAACCCAAATCGCAAGGTGCAGATGCTCGACTCATTTCGCAAGAGAAAGTCAAGCATGGGTGGAGCTTCCCACAGCGAACATATCACAGTGAATGCATTTAGCCCCCTCGACAGCCAAACATGCTCTGTGTCAACGCTTGATTCTCATCGCTCTTAGAGAATCAAGCAAGAACAGAGCTTCCTACAGGTAATGCATTGTAATGCAGGTAATGACTCTATCCCTCAAGAGAGAATCAAGCAAGAACAAAAGCACTTACCATGAATTCATCACAATTAGAGCATCCAGCTCCCTTGAGAGTCAAACAAGCTCCAACAGGTTCTCATCTTACACAGGCATACAAACAAAGCGACTTCCATAAGACAAAAGAGCTAATGTTGTGTAAATCAGGAGCACTTTTATATTTAGAGCTGCTCCTCATGTGATGTCACAGACTGCCTTCTGCCAGTGATAACTGGCGTTTGTTTGTTTGTTTGCACATGCTCAGACACCACTCACGGCGTTCCCCATAGTGTCAACACCAAGACACAGTGTCGAAGTTTCACATCAAAAGTTTTTTTTTCTCCTGCACTGAGCCAGGAAACTCCACTTCAGTAGCATTAACCACATATTCCAGTTTTATACCTATCTACATTCTGAAGGTTTTTTTTACAGAGGGTTTTTTTCATATATCATTTGCCTGATTTATATAACATTTTATTCCTAAAAATTAGGTGATTTTTTTCTCTCTGAATGTTGACAGTATATTCTGATATATTGGGCCCTATCTTGCACCCAGCGCAATTGACTTTGTACAACGACGCATGTATCATTCCTATTTTGCACCCGACGCGCAGCGGACTCCACAGACGCACGTCGGCAAATTAGGGAATGAACTTGCGCTCCCGGATGCGGTTCAGCGAAAAGAGGAGGCGTGTTCTGGTGCAAACGTTCCCTGGTGCTATTTTGCAGTTCCAGAAAACAATTCCGCCACAGACCAGGAAAAACATAGTCTCCTCTGCTCGGCTGTGAACCGCTCCTGGTGTGCGCCTGGCAAATCCGCCGTTATAATAGCAAGCCGCCATAGAACAAGCGCGCCTGCTCTTAAAGGGAATGTGAGATGATGTTCTGATTGATTTATTTCACGTTACGCCCAAACCACACCTATGAGTAATGTAGCTACTTCAGACCAACCCATTTTAGAGATCCGCCCACAAAGTTTCTTGCGTTTCGCGTTTAATACTTGCGTTTCAGATCGTTAAAATAGGGCCCATTGAGTGATAAGGAGACATAAAATATGAACTTTCCTCTGTAAAAAAACATTGACTCTAATATATAAGCAAACTGAAACAAAACTTTTGTACCTGGCTTTATTCAATACTCAGATGTCTGATCTAGAAAGATATGCAAATTAGCGTATATTTAATTAGATACTGCCTCATTTATAAAACAAAACCCAACAAACCAACAACAAAACAGTAACTGTCCATTTAATGTTGTTTTTTATACAAAGATAGCATTTAAAAAAGGCATACATTTCAGGTCCCAGGTCATCACCTATTTTGAAATCCTTTGGGAGTCTTTTGTGCGCTTGACATGCACAGCTAGTGCTCATGCCTGTGTACAGCATCCAAATCAGTTATTTATGAGCTTATGTTTGTCTTACTATAGGATGCTGTCACAGAAGGCAGCTATAGCAATGGTTGTGTGTGTTCTGATTTGACAGTATATATAATGCTGCTTATGGAGTTGCTGGCACTGTCAGGTCAGAAATATAAAAAGAGAAAAAGCAGCAGTTTCACTGCAGAAGTTCCTTGCTTATTTCCCGCTGCCCCTATTTACAGTGAACTATTGCTGTAACATCTGTGCTTACAGCTCAAATTTCATAAAACCACAGCCATGTGGCTTTTTCGAGTACATGCTGACATTTATGATGTGATGTTTTTGTCTCTGTCAAAGTGGCCGCGATGTGCAAAAGTTTCCCGTTGAGACTGAATAACATTTTACACAGCTGTAAATGTGTCACTTACAAATTGATTCATGAGGCTTACTTTGTGAACCTGACCAAACATTCAGATAATGAAACAGTTTATCTAACCCCAGACAGCTGGATAGTCCTCTGACCATAAGACGCAGATGTGTTCTAATTTAGAATCTGAACACGACTATTTTCTTCAGATGATTTCTCAAGGCAACACTATTCAAATAAAATCAGAACACTGTTCAATGCACACTCAAGGCAAGCTCACATTACATGACTTTTGGCTGGATTTTGCTGTCGCAGACCTTGGAAATCTCCCGGATCGCAGCCAAATCGGTGCTCGTTGCAGTCGCTGATGCTCGTCAAGTATGAGCCATGTGATCTTGCAACGCTATCTCACGACTAATTCGGTTGCTAATTCGTATGAATTCCGTACAATTCATCTAAACCCCAGTGATGGGTGGGTTTAGGAGCGGGGTCATGGGTAGGTCATTCGTACGAATTCATACGAATTTTGGCAACTCGTAAAATATGTACGATTTAGCAAAAATCGTACGAATTCGTAGAAGTGAGGTCGTTTGAATTCGTACGAATTAGATAAATACGTACAAATTGCAGTGAGATGGGGCTGGATCTTGTGTGGCTAATTCAACAACAAGGTGCAACTAATCCAGCCAATTACAGTGCAGATGGTATTAACGGGAAAATCTCATAATCACTGTGAATTAATGAAAAAACGTGTTTTTTTTCGCTGTTGATTGGGACTGCCTCTTGACCAAATGTCATAGTTGTGCACCTCGTCAGCGTTGTGTAGTATATGACAATATGTTGCTATGTCAAGATGACCACATATGATAATAAACCTTGTTGTGTAGTTTGAGCACCACAGCAATTCAGGTCTTACAGTCCTGTAGTATGAGTTTGCCCTGACACACAAAAATCAGACATACTTCAAATGTCAAGTTGGTTTTAATTTGGTTTGAATCTTTTCATCACATAAAGAGGTTATTAATTCCACAACAGAAGTTGCAGCCAACCGTAACAGTCTCCACAACCTTTGAAGCTTCATTTCACATTGGCGAATATGTTGCCCTACCTTGACTATTCTGCATTACCATCAGATAAAAATAAAGACTGCAGCATGTTTTGAACTGTGTTCAGACTGTGCGGTGCCTCTGAGGTCATGACCGGTGTCTTGACTCGTACAGTTTCACACCATCGTGCCAATGAAATAATGACTGAACTTATCCTCATTATATTATGCACGTTATATTCAGATCATCTCTAAAGGAAATGTTCCTTTCTTCCTCTCTGCTTCTTTCCATGACTAAAGACGTTTTAGCTTTCCTAAAAAGACCAGGGGCCTTATTTTTAACCGTTCAGTACGCACAAAACAGGATCTGAAAGAGGCGTAGGTGTTAGGCGTAAAGAGTAACAGGTAAGCGTAAAGAGTTGTGATTTATAAAAACAAACTTGACGGGAAAATTAGCACACCTGCACGCAAACTCTGACCCATGCGTACGAACATTTTGGAGACGGAGCAGTTTGGCGAGCGACACTGATGGTGAGCTGAGGGACTGACGGCAGATGAAGGAAAACCACTATTAAATCTTCATTATGAGTCCTAATCATAAATACAGTGCATGTTCACAATAAAATAATGATTTAAACTATGTTTTACATCTGATATACACATTTAGATTAAATATGCCATTCTCTTTAATGTTATTTATTCAAAAACAAGGCAAGGATAGGCTACTAAATGATTTTTAGCAATTTTATGGCACATCTGTATCTCTTATTTTCCTAATGTCTTGTACCTTTAAACATGGTATCACGTGGATGAATATGCATATTCAAATGATATGCTGATGAGGATATGCATAAAGTAAGCTCCATATATGGTTATTTCGGGGAGGAGACGGGGTGGAGACGCATGTGCGCATATTCTTCCACTGACTGGGATTTATAAAGGGAATTTTGCGCAGGTTTTGGTGAACGCACGGATTTATAAGTCTGAATATTTTTTGCCGTACGCCATTTTTGGCTTTCGGGCGCACGTACACTTTTAGTAAGGATCCTATGCACAGTTTTATAAATGAGACCCCTGGATCAGGCACAGGCTGGGTGTTTTGTCTGCAAAATACACTACCGTTCAAAAGTTCCAACCATCCATCCGTCCATCCATCCAAATAATTAATTCAGCAATGATGTATAAGCTACCAAATATTTATATTTCCAATAAATGTGGTTCATTGAACTTTCTATTCAACCACTACCCTGATTTCCATAAAAATATTAATCAGCACAACTGTTTTCAATAATAATCAGAAATGAAAAAAATTTGCTAGAGAACGCAAAACCATTGACGACTTATTTGTCCTCCCATCTCATATTTTTTTTCATAATTTTTTCTCATAAATTATTTAACTGAAGCATTTGACAGAACCAGTATTATGTTTTTATATACTTAAAAAAAAGGCCCTTAAAATCACAATTATTGCTTCCAAATCAAAGTTTTCTAAGACATTTCCGAAACTGGGGCTCATGTACTTTTTCCACTTTCCTGAACCCTTGGTCAGCCTGAAACTTTCTTCTTGTTTAGCCTGGAGTGTATGAAACGGGTGAATAATATGAACGGTTTCGGGACATTGGATGTGTTTTTTTTTTACCCTCGATTTTCCCTCTTCACTAGATTTCGAGAACTGTCAGAATGGCGCTGACTCTGTATTCTCTAATCCTTGCTGTGGAAGAAATCTATATTTAGGATGCCATGGGTGAATGTGTTTAACTTTAGACCAGAGTCGCTCCATTCATCACCAGAACGCGCTCAAAGGAGGGCAAACCTCGACTCCAGCTTCAGGCCATGATATAAATGACTTCTGCGATCAACCCGAACGGCAAACACTTTATATTTATTTACAGTATGTTGTCCAACAAAAGTAATGCTTTACCAGACAATAATTCTTGAACACAGGTTATCCTTAAAGCAACAACATGGAACTTTTCCTCTGCGGTCGCCCTACAGGTTGGAAGCGGAATTGTCCATTACCGCTGTCGTAAAATGATTTACGGTTACTGTATATGAAGCATGTAGGTTTTTTTCATATGGGCAATGATAATATTATTAATCTTCCTCCTTTCATAATTTATACATGTTTAGTAGACTAAACATTTTAACTCAAACATTTGCGATTTGCATGTCGATTGCAATGCTCAAATCTGAACGAGAATGATAGCGATAGCATCCTAACTATCTAAAACTAACGCATGTTAGTGTTTACTAGCTACCAGATTGATAATTCGATCATCTACTAGCTGATTCATGAAGATAAATAAATGGAGGACCAGATAGTTTCCGTAACGTAGCCAGGCAGACAACAGATTAGAAAAACTAAAGATAGTATGCAAGCAATTTACAGTTACTTACTAGTTCAACAGCATGACGGCCAAGTCAGCATCGGTCTGGTAACTCTCCTCCTCCATAAGCTAACGCCAGCGAGCAAACGCTCGACCAATATTGATCCTCGTCCTGCCTTTCAGTTTATCACTCTCCCTTTTCCTCTTCCGACTCTCCTCCGACAAAACCTTGGACTTCTTACGTTTCGCTGCTGCTTCAGCCATGACGAAAACAGACGTACGAAAACAAACGCGCTGGTTGGCCACATTTGAGGAAGTGGTGGGCAAAGTGACGTATGCCGTAAAGCAGTCGAATTTTGTAGTTCTTTTTGAGCGCTGGTTACTACCCGCACCCCGAAGTTACATAGTGCCAGTAAAAGCGATACAGACCCCGTCAGGCTCTGGCAGACGTCTCATTCAACCTATTGTAAGTCGATGTACTATCACAAGGGTCTTGGAAATATATTATGAAGGTTGAAAAGTTACATGTTGTTACTTTAAGCAATTCAAATTCTGTTGAAGCTGAAGGACAAAACTGAAAAGGGGTTCATGTTCTGTTTAGTTTGTCTAGCAGTCTTCTCACACTTCTCTGTGGTTCCTGCTCAGGATATATGCATTGGCTTTTTTCCAGATGAAACCATATGGAAGTCCTCAGATGCACACACATGTTGGGTTTTCATGTTTTATGGGGACATTCCATAGACATAATGATTTGTATACTAAACTGTATATGCTATCCCCGTACACTAAAACTACCCATCACAGAAAACTCTGTATTTTTACATTTTTAAAAAACATAATTTAGTGCGTTTTCACACCTGGCTTGTTTGGAGCATTTGTTTCAGAACCTTATTATTATTATTTTTTTCAGTAGGCTAAAAACGCTTTGGTGGACACACAGTGGCCTTAGTTCGGTTAGTTAGGCATATGTGAACACGGCAATCTCGGCCTGATTGCAAACAAAAGAAAGCTATCCGACCCAACGGATCAAAGAACCAGACTGTATCACAATATGTATGAAAAGCAGCAGTTTTTGTTTTGCTAATGACTCTCAATATGAATCATGGGTTAACCTGGAGCAAAGCTTATTGAAATTTGGTTGGACGAACATATTTTAGAACAGCTGCCCAACGAGTAGCCTACTTGAGTCATAGGCTATTAACTCATTTTGGTCCATTTCGAGATGTTGCCTTGTGAAAGCGAACTGAACCAAGTAGAAATCACAACATTGTAACTATTTCAATCCTTGTTTCGGAACAAAGAAAACGATCTACAGGTGTGAAAACGGCATTAGTATGATTTATAAGCTGTTTTCCTCATGGGGACCAAAAAGTCCCAACATCAAGGATTTCGGATATTGCCATCTTTGTCGGGACAATTTGTCCCCATAACATAGGGTTTACCAGGACTATACACACACACAGATAATTTATTACCTCAGGAATCAAAATAATGCCGCCTTAAATTGAAAATTTTGCTGTTGTCAAACCTCAATGGATTTGATACTGCTGATTCAATAAAGAAAATACATCAGAACAGGTAAGTATAGATAAACTTTAATATACTTTTAAATTCTTATCCAGTCGAAAATACAACTTTTGAATGAAAGGCACAGTACGACCAGACTTTTCCACAGTCTCAGAACAAACACGTACAGAAAGCAGACATTTTTCTTACAGAAAATGCACAAATAACTCAAATTTTAACATAAACAGCAGAGTTCAAAGGTTGGAATGTCTTCAAACCAATATGAAATGAGGAATATTTAAAGCGATAGTTCATTAAGCTCAATCAACTCCCAGTATTGCTTTATTACAAACATGGGTAACATTAGCAGGGCATAAAAACAAAAATCACACAAAAAATATTTTAGAGGACAAAATTGATGAGAGGGCAAAAATTAAAGAGTCTATGAGAAAAAACTATGATCTGAACATGTAGTGCAACTTGTCTCTGTAAACTTAATGCAAGTGCATGTGACGGTATGTCGTGGTTGCCAGCTTGTGAAAAAATAAACTGCATCAGTCCAAAAAGAAGGTTAAAAAAAACAACAACAAAGGTTTATGAACAGAAACATGAAAAATAAGAGATTTATTGTGGTTTCCCTTTTGAACAATCTTGGTCAAAGCATTGCTAAAAGAACAAAATGAACCACACAATGGTGACAATATTCTTTGGTATTTTTATTCTTGCATACTCGGTTGTTTCAACTCCATTTTGTTGTTTTGAAGTATTTTTTCAGGTTTGTTTTTTTAAATCATGTCGTCCAACTACTATCACTGACACTGACTGACACTTTTACAAAAAGCATCAACGTCTCACCAAAAGGTTCATTGTAACATGAAACACTTGATCAAATTTTCCTTCGAAAAGAGGCATAATTTGACCAAGCACACTTTCAAATTCAGTTAAGACTTCACCAAGATTCCCGTAGCAAAGAAATCAGGTGGTTATTCGATTATAGAGAAAACACAAATGGATGAATCTCAAATCCTGTCAAGAACATGTCCTGGTGATCTTTCACCCAAAAAAAAAAAAAATTTGTTTAGTGTAATTTGACATGTAAAAATGTATATATCATGGTAGTATTAAACTGCCTTAAATAAAATATTTTTGTACATTATTTTTCAAATTTACAGTATTAACATAATGAGATTAACATGAATTACAAAAATAAAGCAAAAACCCAAAACAAAATTAAACAAACTAAAACCCCCAAACAACAAAAGTCAATAAAAAACAAAAAACTAAACAAAAACAACAAAAGTCAAAAGAAAAACAAAACAAAACCCCAAAACTAAGTACAAAAACAAACAAATAAAACTAAACTACCCCCCCCCCCCCCAAAAAAAAACCTAAACAAAACCCCAAAACTAAGCAAAAAATACAAATAAAAAATAAAATAAACAAACGAGAGAAAAAAGAAAAATATGCAATAATTTTATGCAAAAATATGCAAAACCAAATTTTTGCTAAAACATAATTATATTCCTGACCAAAATGAAAATATACTAAAATATTATTATTTTTTTGTTTTTTGTTTTTGGGTGAAACATGACCTGAACACTTTTTTTTTTAAGATTCACTTTCTTAAAATTTCAAGATTTGTGTCACATCAGTAATAACCACAGCTCACGGTGCACTTACAGCACACAATTTATAAATTAATTAGAAATCGTATTATAGGATTCTGATCAGAACCGATAATAGCAGTGAGGGTTCACCGAAGCATCAGCTCACAGTCACACACACAGACACACACACAAGTGCGATCACAGCAGTTCGAGCCTCTAGTCTGCTGATTTTCACACGACCCTTTAATCCGTGTTCATGTGCAAACTTCTTAATTAGCCCCGGAGACAGGACTGGAACCAATGTTGGCATGATTGATAGCGGCAACGAAACAGCAACTCCCTTGAAGGTGTACAAATGCGTTCCTGGATCTGGCAGCACATTTGTAAAAGTACTTCTGATGTCTTTTTTTGAGGGGATATTGCAGGAGCAGCGTCCCCTGTTCTCAGCACTACCTGTTAGTATTGCTCGGCTGTGTGAGTTGTGTCAGGAACTCCCGCAGTTCTTTAGCTGCCTGGTAGCGGCCGTAACGTTTCTGAGGTTTGGTGCACTCGTCCAGCAGGGTCGTGAGACGCCCGTCTTTGAGCACGTCAGCGGGGGGGTCGTGCAGGAGACCCCCCGTGGTGCCACGCCAGGTGGCGAATCTGGAGAGGAGGTTCTGACAGACAGCGTAGTAGTTGTGGTCCACAGTAACTCGCGAGCAGAGGATGTCCTTGGAGAAGGAGAGGCAGGCTTCTTTGTCGCATTCCTCGTAGCGGCTCTCGTACCACACGTCATAGTTCTCTGGTTTATCTGGGTGGATTAAAACCCCCCCGAAAAAAAGAAAAAAAAAAGAAACAAGTCAAAGGGTGCATAATATTTGGCAAAATAAAACATGAGAACAAACTTTAAAATCAACATGAAATGATATTTGCAACTCATGTTTCTGGGGGAAACTAGATTTTTGAGAATTAAATATTGAAGACTGAAGTTAGGGCCTTTTGATTTCCACATTGCAGAAAACCAGGACAGAATCGCAGAATCCAGTCAATGGAATTTTAGAGTAGAGTGAATGTCAATGAATTTGATGAGTACATCATACGTAAAGCTGTACACTTAATCAAATCATGATATGTACTAGTGTCTGTGAATATTAAACCACAAAAAGCATGTTCCTGCGTGCCTCTATGCGGATGGGCGCTGCAGGTTTAACACAAAATAAACTTGTGTTAAATCATAAATCCAGAAATTTAAATGGAAAAAAATCCGGGATGCACGATATATCGGCCACCATATCAGTATCGGCCGATATATGTTAATTTTTAATGTTACCGATAAATAATGCATTTCCTTCAGCTGAGACACTTCAGATGCCCACTGTTCAACATGATGATTTTGATTGCTTAAAATATGATTTGAATCACTTCAAAAAAGGAAAATACAGTTCAGTGCAACATGTGCAGCGCAAGTCTGTCATATAGGCTACATAAAATTATAATGAGTACATCATTATAATTGTGTTTGGGATGTGGCTTTTAATGGTGAGACTTTTGTTTTTGTTATCAGGCTCTCAAAAATTCTATAAAAAATTGGATTTAGATTTATCGGCCAATATATCAGTTATCGGCTTTGAAATATAATGAATTATCGTATCGGACAATTTTCATATTGGTGCATCTCTAGAAAAAAATCAAAGTTCATAAGGCCTTATTATTGTAAAAATTTGAATCAGTTAATAAATTGTTAGTTTTATGAATTAGAAATAGACATGCTTTTTGATTATTCAAATTTAAATGGAATCCAGTAAAGTTAAAATGGAAAACGGTGAATTTGGAAAATGGATTTATCCAAATTTAAATAAGCTTAAATAAATTGTTGTTAAACTAAGTTTCACAACAAATGGAATTCAGAAAATAAAATAAACTGATTTTATTTTATTTTCCCTATGAAGTGAAGCCAGGGCAGAATGAACTGTCATGAAGAGTTAGGACCCCTCCAAGTTTGGCATGCTATTTGGAGAAATCCATTTAAAATCACTGCTAGTAAAAGTTAATGTAAGCTATGATTAGCGATGCTAGCCCTGGCACAAGTCACGCATCGCGCTGACACAGTAAACATCTCAATTTGTCTAAAGTAGCCTTATGACCAAATGGTAAAAGGTATCATGCTGAAATGTTCTAAAACCTTATGTGTTCATTTTTGACAATTCCAATGTGTTCACATAGTATTTATTACACAAATGCAACAAGCTACTTCTCCATTGCAGATCATGTCTTGAGTCCTCACTCAATCGATCAGTATAATAAGTAAATAAAACACGGAAGGGCATTTGACATTTTGTCTTGCATGAATGTTTTTGAGTTAGAGTGTTTTTGGGAGAATATTTCACACACTGGTGTGCACTAAAAGCACAGGTTGGGCTTCACACTGATGCCTCAGTCTCAAGTTTGTACTCAACAGGTAAAGGAAAGGAAAGTAGGCTTGTATGAGCCATGCCAACAGCAACTTGTAAACAGAGCGTGCACGAGGAGAACTAGACTCGTGCATGCTCTCTCATGCACACGTTTAATAGGCGTTCCCTCTCGGGAATTCTGTTCTTTTTTCTGCTTAGTTGCTTTAATCGTTACTAAGATAAAGATAATCGTTAAGATAAACTCATAATATCTATCACCAAGTAGTTGACCAAAAGAGAGCTCCAGTGCTATTTTCATGGCAATTCCTTGAAAGGCAATTCCAAAAAATAAAAAATAAAAAAAAATAATAGGCGAACAAAAATAATTCAGGACTCCAGCAGTGAAGTTAAGTAGAGTCACCTTTATTTATATAGCGCTTTATAAAATGCAGATTGTTTCAAAGCAGCAAAAGCAAAAATTGGTCTGTTGTTAGTTGTAGTGGTTGTTGTGCAATAACAGACCACTAGATACCATGATTGAAGAATCAGAATTGAGTATTGCAGGGAGACATGAATGATGCATGGATCTGAACTAAGCATGGAGTTGTTTATGAAAGGACTGCCAGTGCCAGGAAAACGTAAAGCAGATGATAATCTACTACCAAAACAATGTGTCTAAACTAGCCGCAAGCGTAGCGGCAAAATCAAATAGAAACCATTATAATCAGTGATGCTGTCTACACTGGATGTGGTGCAGCAGGACAAATCCCTGAGAGGGAACTGATGCCCCGTTTGCGTTCGTGCAACTTCTGACACAAAGGACAAATGGATTTGCAACGTTCGATTTCTCGAGTCCTGTAGACAGCCTCAAGCTATTGCGCCACGGCCGTCGCTTCCGGTGTAGACACGGTGAAAAGTCAAGAAACAAGGCCTATCTCGCCCTCCGATTCACCAGTACAGACAACAGTGTGTTGTGTTGCGCGCCTCAAAACATTAGCTTCTGACAGTATGAAGACAAACAAGTTAAGACGCCACTAAGAGACTTCAAATCACGACCACAAAGAGAAGCCCGTTGAAGTTGAGAAGCTGTAGTAGTGCATTAATAGGGGCTTTTGCATCAGGTAGTTATATGAACTTAGTTATAGGAGCAAGCCACCAGGGCAGTTCCCCGGGAACAAAATGTCCCCCTAGGGCCTTTATCCTGGTTGCATTCGCACCACCAGCAGGAACTCTGAGGTGACGTAAGCCAGCCGACAGCAACGTCATTTAAGGCAACAACTGGAGGATGGGGGACGTCGTGATCAGAGCTGTGTTTTTGTTGTGAGTCGTGGGTTTCGTGATAACAGAGATGGAATGTAGATATATAAGTTATGTAATGGAAAGGGCAAAAAGGAGGGATGAAATCTCCAACTTGCGGTGCTACATATCATAGAGGCTAAGACAAGAATGCAGCGCAGACAAATGTGACGGGTAAATGCCGTTAACATTAGCTTTCTGTATGCTTATGTCTTGTAACTCTTTACACGGCTTTTAAAAATGGCATTTGTATGGCATGCGTTCGACCAATCAACATACACTTACGTCACTGTTAGTTCTTCCTATAGTGCTGGGTTAGACCCTACTCTGAAGTAGAAGCTAATTTAGTTCCCCCAAAATACATTCCTAGAACTATTTTGTTCCCAGATCCTGCAATGTGAACGCGCCACAAAGTGTGTGGCTACTACACACACTCTAAATAATAATAGCTACTACAATTATTGTAGTAGCTATTATTAAATTGTAAACTGGCATTTAATTACTCTTAACTAAATAAAATTTAAAAAGGCTGCATTACCTAAAACTGCAGCCTTAAACAATTCCTAAAAAAACACTTGGCTGGTGGTCCAAATAACTTGAAAAACATCTTGCTGTTAGATTCAGTACAGCAGGCAACAGCAACAACAAAAGAAACCCTTTAACATTACACAGTGCTTTATTTCTTGAAGGTAACTTCAAAAAGCACGACATACATTACAACTGAGTGGCGATCTGCAGAATAAAGACACTGAATTGATTCAGCTTTTCACTGGAAGAAGACAAATAAGAAATTCTTCTGACAGCAGGTGCATCTCTTCTCTGGCCACACATTTTAATGCTGAACAAATCAATAAAGCTGAGGATCCTTTAGGAGGAGGTGGTGGTGGGGGCAGAAATAGACTGGGCTGCTGTGACATCGATTCATCAGCAAAACTATATTGAGTCATAAAGTGCCTTAAAAGAGTGGGGGATCTGCAGTCTTGGTCATTTGACACAGCTCAATATTGTGCCAATAACTAATTAGAGAAAATGAAGTCACCATGCTGCCAATCACTCTCGAGGGAGCCAATTATGAGATCCAGAGGAGTTAATGTGCCACAGCCAATCAGAGCGCACGCTGGCTTCAGTGCTTTTCTCTTTTGCTGTGTGTGTGTGTGTGTGTGTGTGAAGAATCACATGTAGAGGTTTATGAAGAAACAACATGAAATAGGAAAATAGCCTACTGTTTCAGAGCTGAAGGAAAGTCATAAATTAAAGGGATAGTTTATCATTTATTCACTAACATGTCATTTCAAACCTGTATGACTTTATTTCTTCTATGGAATACAAAAGAACCCCGTTGACTTTCACTGTGGGAACAAAACAGATTAAACAATCTTCAAAACATCTTAAACCCACTAAAATTGGCAACACTTCAAGACCTTCAAATAATCTCAATAAAAAAAACTAAGCGTATACAGTATACGCAGAAACCACCTTTGGATGGAACCAGTGAATGGAAATCGTTTCTGAAGCCATGAACGGCAATCCTTAAAAGTTTCATGTTTTAATTCATTTGAATTAGTGCACTTTGATATTATTATCAGCAGAGTTAACTAAATGTAAAAAAAAAAATGAATAAAAGCACATCCATTCAGTGCCCTACTGCCCTTGATGGAACCTTGATGCCCACACAAGTCCAGTGAAGGGATATGACATCATAAGCACACGTCAATTCAGAATAGAAATCAATTTAAAAAAAAAGCTTGTTATCTAACATTTCAGAAAGACCCATCTGCGAGCAAACACGCGCACACACACACGAGCTCCATTCAGATAAATGCTGGCAGGCTGGAGCAAATAGCCATTGTTATGTAGCACACATGCTCCAAGTTCATCCGCCAGCCCAGTTCGGCCTCTCTGGATGGCAGATACACTGGCACACATACAGTACTTGGACCAGCACTGCACCAATCCATGCCAGCTCACTACCGTTCAGAATCAAAAGTGCAGCTTTGGGCCACGTTCATATGTTGCAATACAAACGCTTCAATAGCAATACTTCATCAAACATGAAACTGAAATTTAAACCCCATGCATTATTACCAGTTAATTACGGGGCTCTACCAGGGGCATAAATGAGCTTTTCCATAATTTTCAGAGGACAATAGTTTAAATACCTTTATAAGGGTATTATTTTTGGGCAGATTTACTAACAGCTTGCGTCAGCACCAACCCTCTTTAGGCGTTAAAAACTACTGTCAGGATTTACTAAAGGCACGCAGTGAAATTTAGCGCTGAAAAGGCTTTGAAAGTTATTTTTGCAGCTGATCTATTGCATATGCATTTGCAGGAGTTTCCCGTTCAGACACAACATTTATGTGAGGAGAGTATTTAAATGAATTACGCAATATGATTTACTAAGGTTTGCGCTAGTCAGTTTACTGGTATTTGCGCCATTATTTAACGTCTGGTTTAAACCAGATGCTAATTTGCGATGTTCTTGGTAGATTGCGTTGGTCATTATGGAAATGATCCGGCTGCGTCCGTGTTCTTTAATGTGGGCATTGTCAGTAAATCACCCACAGAACTTTCTACGTCCATCATTTTATGGGATTGCGCTCTTACGCTAATTTGCCCAGTTTAGTAAATCTGGCCCAAAATGCATCTAATGTATCTAAATGTATCTGTGTTTTATGTCAAAATTTAACCAATTACTTCAATATATCAGAATACTATAGACAGTTACCAATACAAGTTTATCAACTTCAACAAAAGCCATCTTTATACTGCAAATGTGGAACAGAAGTGGCATCAGACATGGCATTTATGTTTAATGCAGCTCAAAGGTGGCATACATGCTTTTACGCAACAATTGCATAATGTAAACAGCCTACACAGAATATACATCAAATTAAACGGTAACGGTATTGTTTGAGGAAACGGTATGCCAAATTATGGCTACGTAGACGAAACAAGCTAAAAAACATTTATGAATTAGATTGTTGTAGTTTTTTCATGCATTATAAAATCAAGACTTAACACTGGTTATTTTAGTAGCATGAAAAACAAAATGGTTGTTCAAACTGGGAATAAATTATACGCAGAAAGGGAACAAAAAAATAATAATTCTAGGACTTCCACCTACAGCAATTTATACACTCCGGCAGAAACTCCTGTTACAATCACTCAATCTGTCTATACTGCACAATGAATCTCTTACTTGCATTGGATCTGCACTGCGTTGTTTATAAGAGAATTCACAAGAATGCAGAGTTCAGACAGCGAACGTGTGCACTGAACAAAAATCGGGTGTTAACAGCGGTGACTAAAGGCTGCAATGTACTTCAAGCGAAATTGAAGAAAATAAGGCAAAAACAAAGTTTGTTTTGGAGTTTACTTTGGGAGTACAAACATTTCAAACACTTTCGGGAAACATTTGCTCTGGCTGGTACACAACACAGTCAAACTACCACTGGTCCGTGGTGATTACGCAGAGGTGGACGAAGTACACAACTTCCTTACTTGAGTGAAAGTATAGATACTACTGGTCAAATATTACTCCGTTACAAGTAAAAGTTGTAAAGACCTATTTTTACTTAAGTAAAAGTACAGAAGTACTCGTTTTTAAAAGTACTTAAGTATCAAAAGTAAAAAGTAAATGTCAATGCATTGTTTTATTATTGTTGCATTGTTGTATGTAATACTTAAAGTACCGTATGCCTCTGAATCAATGCCTGCATACCTACCCTCATGTCAATATCAAATTTATTTCTAGAACACAGTTCCAGTAGTGGGATTGAATGTGAGATTGAATAAGTCACTCAATAAAACCTCCACAATGGTTTCCGACACCCAAATGGCTGTTCCCTCAAATATTGCCCTATTTAAAGTTTTTTGGCTTTTAGTATGAATATGTTAGCCTTACTATTATCTATAAGCTAGTGTGCTCCAAAAAAGTGACAAAATTTGCATTTAGAAAACCAAACCCAGCGTTGAAAATGAAAATCAGGTTTATGTCAGAATCCAATGTCAGATTGACGTTGATCTCCAACGTTGGACAGACGTTGTATTGTGGTTGAAAATGAAAATCGAGTTGACGTCAGAAACCAACATCAGTCGGGTTCTGACGTCAACCCGTCTTTTATTTTCAATCAATATCCAACGTCAATCTGACGTTGGGTTCTGATGTCAATCAGATGCAGGGTTCTGACGTCAACCCGACTTTCATTTCCATACAAAATCATCCACTGACTGATGTTACTTTCTACTCAAGGACCTTGACAGATTTGTAGTGGAGTAAAAAGTATGATATTTGTCTTTCAAATGTAGTGAAGTTAAAGTAAAAAGTTTCCCGAAAAAATAATACTCAAGTAAAGTACAGATACTCAAAAAGTGTACTTAAGTACCGTACTCAAGTAAATGTACTTTGTTACTGTCCACCTCTGCGATTACGTAATGGGTAGGTGTGGCTCTGAGGCTCCGCCTTATTTGACGTTGAAATAGTCTTCGATTCGTTTCTTCTGTTCAGTCCGTCGAGGTTAGATGCGAGTAAAAATGTACACACTGGAAAGCCGCTTTATAGTGGAAAATTGTGTTGTAAATCTAATCGAAAGCGACACTGTCACGTTTTTGTTTTGTTTTTGATGTTTAATACTGTAAAGCTGCTTGCTTTCAATCTATTGTGTAAAGTGGTACATAAATAAACGTGACTTGAGTGCCGAATTGCAGAGTTTGTGCAATGTGTCCACTACTAGACTGTGATAATTCTGCCAGAGAGAAAGGTCAGAGAAACATTTATGTTGACGTGGAAGGCCAAAAAACAGGTGCTCCAGCCCATCTGAGGGAAAACTGAAAGTGGGTCAGAACATATGAAAGTAGACAAAATAAATAAATAAATAAAAAACACACCGTCTAACCTGGATAACAGTTTCCTGTGCAATTTTTTAATGTCATAACGCAAACCAAGAGCACGGAGACACTGGAATGAAGTCATTACTTACTCTGCTTTATCAATCTTTTGTCTGCCACTATGACGTTTTCTGCATCGACGACGATGACTTTCCCGTCACGGGGCCCGACTGCAAAGTTGTCGAAGCTGACGTCTAAGAGGTAAAGGGCAAAGTCAAAGTCGTTGTTGGTCAGCTGCTCGGCGATGTCCATCAGCTGCTTGGCCAGATCTACTCTTTTCTCCCAGGGCGCATTGTAGAAGCTCCAGAGCTCCTCACCCACGTAATTCACCGCCACCATCCGGCCGCAGGCCCCCAGGTATTTGGCAAATGGCCAGCCCTCATCGGAAGGAAAACTCTGCAGAGATGAAACATGAGGAGAGAGAGTCAAGGTGAGAGAGATGTTCTCCAGTCACACACACACGGTAAAGAAAAAAAACAGCATGTCCTCTCAAATTTAGAGCAAAAGATCTACATTAAGACACTGATAAACTGCAAAATCATTAGCTTGGAGCAAAGTAGGTGAACCAAACTTTTCTTAAGTGCTGTGGATATTCGATAGCCCCATTTCAGTCATTAAAAATGGATAAGTGACCATTAAACTTTAATCCCAGAGATTCAAATAATTTAGAGGACAAAACACAGCATTCGGTAACCAGTCGGAGCCTCCAACATCTGGCCTTCTGTGGTCTAGGCTGGAGAGGGGATGCTTCCTGCTATTCACAATATATGTTTTTGTGATGGACATTTTGGCAAAGCGAACCAGTCACGTATTTTACTGGCTTACACTCCTAATGTCATAAATCTGATAATTGCAGGAGGCATTTCAGTGATGTGTCCAAACTATTACACTCATCCTGTCCTTGAATCTTTTAAGGGTCACAAGTGAATTACGCAAAGACAAAACCCACTAGAAGATTCCTGTTTCTCTTGCCTTGACCAGCTCTAATGCTCATAATGTACCAACTAACCAAAGTACACACCCCGTCCCCAACACAATTTATTTATTGGTTTATTTGGTAAAAACTAAATGGTCAACTTCACATTGAAGAGAACATGGCGTCACTGCATTTTAAACTATCTCTGGGAACACGTCATTATGAAGTTCCTCACTATGAATGACACGTCATTATGAAGTGTCTGTAAAAGGCCATGTCCTGTGTGAGAGTGAGTGAGTGAAAAAAATATATATACACTTCACTATATACTAAAGTATATTAAAAAAAAATAAACTTTACTGTACAGAATCCAAGTGGTTTCCTCTACACTCTGTTGTTGAACTTTATAAATAATAGATGAACACCAACAAATTCTCACTATTTTCCTTCTCTTTATCCCAACACTGACAAAATAAATAAATAAATAAATAAATAAAACACTGATAAATAGAGAACATTTGATATATTTATATATTTATATTTATATTTATATATAAAAAAAATAAACAAACAAACACACATATATAAAAATCTGTATAAAGCTCATGGTTTCCACAGCTCATGCTGTCTGGAGTTTTTTTATATTGAAATGTCTTCCAAATTTGCAGTGTTTAGTCAGCAGAACAATCCAAAATCACCTTAAATAACAGCACAACTCACAGAAGAGATGTATGTCTATCCAACACAGCCTCGCTTTCATTCCCATTAAAAATCAAAGATGGCGCTGCTGTGAATAAGGTCTGTTGGGCTTGAACGGTCAAATACACAAACTTATGAGTCAAAATGCCCATCTTTGCAAATATGCTCATAAGCAGTCATTTATATCTTAAGTGAAAGTAAACAGTTGAGAAAGAAAATGCATATGTAACAGTATATTGGATCCGTGCATTCAGTCTCAACCCTAATGCTCTGATGGGATCGTGGGCGACCCAAATGACATTTGCCGATTTAATAAAAAAAAAAGTAATAATAAATAGGAATGATATCTGGTTGTATGTTAGTGTGACAAAAACAAAAAAAACATGTATTATACCAAGTTTTGTTTAAATTCTATAATAATTTCTAGCATTTTGCAAACCACAAAGATTATATTTTACAATTCCAGTATTCAGTCCATGTTTAAAAAAAGTTAAAGAGTAAATAAATCTAGTTAATTTACAGGTCTTTATTCTCCTCTAGAAAACTTCACAAGCTTGTTTGTCAGAGGAACAAGCACAACTCATGACTATTTAAAAAAAAAAACTATGTAGTTGCAAGTCAAGTCCTATTTTACTTGTATTAAACATTCTCTGCTTACATTCTGCATTGATTTCGTCAAACATCACATGTCTCCTGTTCTGCTACACTCTGCTATCAAATTTCATGAAGGAAAACCAAATCCATATACATTAAATTTAATTGAAACCAGGTTATGACAAAATCAAAACAGCTCCAAGAATTTCATTGAAATAAAACAGCCCCCCGCACCACAAACCCGTTGAGCTGCAGTTGGCCGTTTAACATGGTCCGGAAACAGGCTTCTTTTTTCAACTTGAAGTGCTGTTCTTGCTATAATTGAGACTCTGACTAACTCTAACACTAACACTAACCCACAGAGCAGAGAATTTCATCAAGCACTCTGTAAGATGACGATGTACATAACCTTCAAAAGTTTATTAAACCATTTCTAAGAGATGCTTTACCAAGAAAGGTCAAAGAGATCCTCGATTCTCAAACACTCTAAAGCTGCATGTGAATCTCCAAACAACCGTAAACGGTTTAAGGAATATGAACGATATGAAAAGCTGCATACATATTCAAGGACAAATTAAATCTGAGGTTACTGTCTGTCAACTATTGTCACCTGAAGCCTCAGGAGTCTCCGCTACACGTGCTTTCAAGAGTAATAGAATCAGGCTAATTACATCAGAGAGTGTTGTCAGATCAGTAAAGCATGGAATAAGTGACAAACACAAGCAACTCAAACAAGAGCGTGCAGAGAGAGCCGTTTCAGAGGAGTTCGTTATTTGTTTTTCTTGACTAGCCCATCAAGAACAGGAATGTGCGTCTGTTTGTACTCGACTCTTTCATAAACTCCAACAATGGCCAAATGGCTGCGTGACACACTGAATAGGTAGTTGTGGGCAGGTGAAAGGTTTGTTTTAATAAAAGCACCATCAACACCACATAATGACAGACACGCCAGGTGCGAGTCATCTATAAGAGACACCCTTCCAATGTAACCTGCTGATGATGGCTATATATATATATATATATATATATATATATATATATATATATATAGTTTTATAAATTATTAGTAACAGACTGTTGATAATTCGATGACCCTTCTTGATTTAAAGATGGGTCTTATCAGTCTGTATGATCATTTTCATATGCATTTAGGAACCTATGATTTCAGAGATGCAATTTACAGTTACAATTCAGAATGTAATCACATCGCGATATGGACTTTCTGTGAATATTAATGTGAAAAAGACGTCTCTGCATGTCTCTGTGAATGAGCGACGTACTTTCATCTACTACACATGCACATAAACTCAAAGGTTTTCACGCCAACCCATGAAATAAAAGTTTGGTTTAACTTGAAGAAATTGTGATTTTGTACAGTGTCACAACGGTGGCTGTAATGAGCGCATGAAGACGAGGAGTACAAACTAAACAGTCTTTAATAATAAATCCACTGGATCACAGGAAAGAGAAACTCAGGAAAAAGCATAACAATCATGCAACTCATAGACAATTCCGGACAAAGACACTGAATGAACAGAGGGTTTAAATACACAGGGATAGTTAACGTAAAATGTAAAATGCATGACTCAATCATAAAACCATGGAGACAAACTAAAGAGAACAAAGGCAAACAGGAATATAGTGAAAACTAAATGAAAACTGAACAAACACGTTTCATACAGTAGAATGTATTTCTTAAAGCAATAATGATAAACATTTACATAACTTTATCTATTTTCTTTCATGTTTTAATTTTAACAGTAAACCTGTCTTGCAACACAGTTTGCTCACACTCTCTACAATTATAGTCTGTCAAACTGGTGCTGACGTGTAAGGAGGGAATAGCAACTCTGCACAGATGGCTATGTTCTATGTGACAAGCTGTGAAAGTATACAGAAGTGCTATTTTGAAAATATGGGTATGTTGGAGCTATAGCACAACACACTGATGCTCATGCGGGCAATGCTAGTTTAAAGCCCGCCTGCAACGTTTTCCGATCCCATTCCTAACCTCTACTATATTTGTGTTTACAGTTAAACACTTACAATGAAAATCAATTGGGAAAGACATTGTAACAGAATAAAGTACAAAAATGTTTAAAAAATTTCCCCAACAAAACCTAAATATTACACATATTAACCTAAGAATAGTGCAATAAAATCACTAACTTTGTATGTGCAAAACTCAGTAATTTTCCCATGATACAGAAAGAGAGCGAGAAAAAGTCATCCACAGGAACTACATTGGTAATGTATAATCATCTGTCTAGTCCTGAAAATACTATGTAGCTCAAGTAACACATTTTTTGTATAGAATAATTCATATTTTTTGCAGCACATTTCTGCTTTTAAACCCTCCAGAATGTCTCGTCCCATAGACTTCTATTGAAAATGCATTACTTAAGTCCCCCTGTAGTCAATAATTGTATCCCTTAAAACTCATCTTTGATCACCAAAATGACATATTTTAACGTTTTTTTCCTTGAAAAAAAAATTTCTTCATGCCATAAACTAGCTTGAATGTAACTCTACACCCGTGCCTCATTTTGTATTAGCGGTTCTATGAAAATGCAAATTAGCCCCGCCTCCACTCACTCACACCAGCTCAGAGATCCACTCGTTGATGATCACACGCTGATGTGATTGGTTACAAGTTTGTGATGTCAGAAACACCAGCGATTTCAAACCACGTTCTTGAGAATGTCTTTGGTTCACTGTAGTTTTAAGGAGAAAATATATTTATACAATATATTTGCACATAGTTTGTCTTAAACCATATTAAAAACGCCACATAGGCATATAAACAACATTAAAAACTTGATTTTCACCACAAAGTGACTAACACATGCAACATAACATGCCTGTCAGCTGATCTGCCAAAAATACAAAAGCTGAGCAGATAAAGAGGAAGAAAGACAGGATGCAGAAGGAAGACAGCTGTCAGTAAAAAAAAAAAAAAAGAAAAAAAAAAAAGAGGCCTATTCTGAGACCCGCACGAGTTGTTATTAAGACTAGAGAAGCTGTGCTTTTTAGCATGTAATATGTACAATTAATTAATGTTAATGCAGTGCTTCTCAAAGTGTTTTGGTCAGAAAATTTGGTGAGCATGAGAGAATTCTTTCAAAAACATTTTTTTTTTTTAATTACCAACCCCAAACTTTTGAACAGTAGTTATACTAAATATTTTACACGTCATAAGCCGCTTTCCGACCAAGTAGTTACAGGAACTTAGTTCTAGGAACTGTCCACTTCTAAACAGTTCTATGAACTACTCTCCCCCAAACTCGGTTTTGCTGTTTGCGTTCGCACTGGCCAAGTGGCCATAGGAACTGGTAGGAGGGGTAAGGGAGTGACGCAAGCACGGTGACTTTTATTTTGACGGCGCGACAGACCTTTATTTTGGCGGCGCTGAGAACGCCAGAGCAAACAATGCTCGCATTCTCTGTGTTTATTAGTTAGCGATCTGTCTAACAGTACTATTTAATATGTTAT
Organism: Abramis brama; assembly: GCF_963993115.1. NCBI lineage: Eukaryota > Metazoa > Chordata > Actinopteri > Cypriniformes > Leuciscidae > Abramis > Abramis brama. The sequence continues at coordinate 30,353,548 of NC_139969.1, read as the reverse complement.
TAGATAGCACTGTTATAGAAAGTAGACAGTTTATGAAAAAAAAAGGTTATTAGCCTATGCCGTGTGGTTGATGTGGCCGACATCCGGGTACTTTAGCCAATAGTTCTAGGAACTGTGAAAAGGTTCCTCCGGTCGGAAAGCGGCTATACTCTACTCAATAGTTCCTTTAATTCTGCATTATAAATGTACCTTAACAATTTTCTGTCTCTCTTCCCCCAAATGTAAGACCTCTGCAAACAATAAATTAGACATTTGTTTGTACTCTAAGATATAAAACTGTAATTAAGACTTTTATGACCATACAGGTATTATAGTTTAAAAACCTAAGGGCAAACTAAATTAAAAACTTTCAAGAATCTCACTCCAGGAATCACTTCAAAAACACTTTTTAAAGTACTGCTGGCACTGTCTGGACAAATTTCTTCAAAGGGAGAAGAGTTCACCGGTTTACATGAAATAATAGGCATTTCCTTAACAACCTTGCTGTGCCCAGTCTTGTTTGTGAAAAGCCTTACACACAAACAGCGGTCGACTCCTGTCAGCTCTGGGACTGTTTAGAAAGGTGCTCCGGGCATGGCTACCTCATAATAACCTCATTGTCAGGTGAAGGGAGAGAAGGCGCACACTGAGCTGTGTGCAAGATTAATGCCGTGATGGACGTGACCCTCAGGGCTCTGCCTGTGCTATTCTCAGCCTGACCGAGCAGATGGGCTACGTTCTCAATGGAGGAAGGAGGCGCGAGTAATGTAAGCGCAAAGTCAAGCGCAAGCAGCTTTTTTTCCAGAGGACACATATTTCACAACAATCTGACACAATACCAGGCTAAGAGGAACAAATTGTGTTTCTGACCTTTACTGCTATGAATAGAAGTAAAAATGCCTTTAAAAAACCTCTCCAGGAAGGGGCATCTGAATTCTTGTCACACGCTATTTTTGTAATCCTCTCACTGTCTTGCTCGTCTCCGGCTCCATAGGCTCTTTTCCCTCTCGTCAACTCCAAACACAACAAATTACTCTTTTTTTCTTTTTACTCAAACCTAAAAATAAACAGACCACAAAAATCTGAACTTGAGTGACTCCAGATCCATCCTGCAGGGCTAACGGAAAACAGTCGTATGATAGAATCTAAATTTGGCTTTCCAACATACAGAAAAGAGAGCATATAGCGTGCCCTGTCTCCATTGTGGTATAAAACCAAAAATGACTGTCTTCAAAAGCAGAATATGAAGGTAGGAAGACAAAGCATGTCCGAATGCAAGGTAAGTGTATAAGAAACGTTTCTGAAGGCTGTACTTTGTTGCTTACTGTATAATATCCCACAATCCTGTGTGTGTGGATCAACCATTGGTGGAAATTAAAAATGGCATCTAATAGAGTGACTGAAATGTAAAAAAAAAATTGCAAATGTATTTACTGGAAAATAAGAACTGTCAAAGTTAGGGCTGCATCTGCACAATATCTCTGCATTATCGAAATGTATTGCAATCTATGTTGGGTAAGTTACTCTAAAAAGTAATTAATTATATCTTCAGCAGAGGATGTTGGAGTTTGATTACTGTACTAGTTACTCTCTCTAAAAAGTAGTGCTTTACTTATTACTTTCTAAATCCCATCAACCTCGACCAGTTTAACAATACATAGATGTGAAAACACTCTTTTAATTCTTTAAAAAAAATATAAAAATTTTAAATTATTCTTAAACTGACCAAACTTATTAAAGGGAGAAGGTTACATTAAAAATATACATTTTAACATTAGGGGCCCTATCTTGCACCCAGCGCAATTGACTTTGTAGACCGACCCATGTATCATTCCTATTTTGCACCCGACGCACAGCGGACTTTTCCCTCGACAGACGCACGTCGGTAAATTAGGGAATGAACTTGGCAAATCCGCCATTATAATAGCAAACCGCCATGGAACAAGCGCGCCTGCTTTTATAGGGAATGTGAGATGATGTCTGATTGGTTTATTTCACGTTACGTCCAAACCACACCTACGAGTAATGTAGCTACTTCAGACCAACCCATTTTAGATTTGCGTCGGGCGCAACAGTCATTTATCCCGCCGGTATATCCGGTAGATCCGCCCACAAAGTTACTTGTGTTTCACGTTTGATACTTGCGTTTCAGATCGTTAAAATAGGGCCCTAGAAGTTAAATGTTGACGTTAAATCCACTATTGTTTTATATAGAATTGTTCTACAGTCTATAAGGTATTTAATTCCATTACATCAGAAGTAACTCCAATTAAATTACAATCTCTTTACTTTTTTTATGGGAAAAGTAATTAAGTTGCACCTAACACTGATTGCGATATGCATATGCATAGTTTACAATAACTGAATGATTTTAACATTTGAAAAAGTTACATTTCTGGTGATGTAGACAGTAAAGAATAGACTGGGCTAGGCTTGCTGCGATATTCGGTGTTGACGGTGTTCAGCCGCAACAACGGTTACACCCCTTGCCCACCGCCCCCCGCCCCCCACCGTCTCATTTAGTTCAGTTAGAGAACAGACACTACAGTTAAAAACTGAAAGTGTCTGGCCAATGCAGTGTGAGCTGAAAGAGAGTCGCAGCACAGAGTCAGATTTCATTTATCACGAGAGTGAGAAGCTGACTGACAAGACGACTTGGTTTCAAAGCGAAATTTGGCAATATTTTGGATTTGAACCCAATACTAATAGGGAACCTGCAAAGGATTAGTTGTGTTTTTCATTAAGAATAATAATGAACCCATCATTCAAGCAAATCCTGCGAATTGCTGCAAATTTGTTCATTCATAATGGCATGGAGCGAGCAGAGCAGAGAGAGCGCTTTCAGTTCATTCCTATCTATATTACTATCCGAAACAGCGATTTAAAAGCGAGGCGCAATAGAGGGAAAAACTCCAACGTTCCGCAGTGATGCGCTCATAGGAAATCGTATAGTCCGCTTAAACCCACCCATTTCTTAACATCGAATGCAAGCTCGTATTCAGATCTGCCTCCATCCAAATCAACTTTCGTTGGGTAAAACCCAGTCCCCGGCTCTTCCTTTTTTTTCTCTTTCGATAATCCGTTTCACTCGAACGTAAGTCACAATTCGAAAGAAAAAATGTGTCTCTATTTCAGTTACTTTCCAACTTTAAATATGATTTCAAATGATTTGACATACTTTTGGGACTATTGTCTCACATATTGCATGATTTAATAAATCATCATGTTTTTCTTCAATGTTTTTCAGCACTTTATGGTGCTTTGGAAGGACCTTCGTACACACTGACTGACAGCAAGCCAGCTCCCTCAGGTTTCCGATTGGAAAGCAGATTTTGCCTGCCTTTCTGAAACAGCAAAAGGTTGCTACAACTTCTGGCAAACTAGAAAAACTGGCTTTTCTTATATTCCGGAAGTTTGATGAATGATTTAGAGCATTCTGAAGAGACAAGCATCTGTTAGCTTGAACATCATGTTTTTTTTAGCAGAGGAAGGAACAGCAAGCGCTGGTGAAGATCACACTTAATCGCATCTATGGATTAGGAGCCAATTCATTAGCAGCATCCACAGCAAACTAATGACATTTCATTATGTTGACCAAACCACTACAGAGGTTGCAGGGCAAATGGAGGGCTAAACTGTATGTTGCTAATCAAATCGAGCGACCCGCTCTCCGGAGAGAGATCAGATTGCCTTTATCACCTAGAATGCCTGAGGTGTGGCAGATGGAGTGAATGATGGGAGGTGAGAACGGATATTGGCTGCTCTCACAGAGATGTCCTTTTGTTTGCCCAGGCCTTCGACAAGCAGGGTCAATCGCAAAAGAAATTGGAATAGATTAGCTGGGTGTAAAAATCAATAGCAGACCGAGGGCTGCAAAAAAAGAGAGCTGTCAAGGTCTCTCTGGTGTGAATGAAAACATTAGGAAAATAATACAGTGGAAATATTGATATGTATTGTCTATGATATATCATTAGCCTCCAATCCCACCCATGAATTTTGTCTTCTATGTATATCAAATGATAGTTAGGCAATAATTAGTCTGTTTTTGCTTAATTGTCCAAAAAAAAGTTACAAAATGATTAATGCAATTGTAAATTACAAATGCCACTTCAGATGCAGCGTCTGTGCAACTTCTGCATTGCAAAGATGGATTTTGTTGATACTAATTTCATTCTATCAGTGTCTATTCTAACTGGATTTATTAAATACATAAGAATTTGAAATAACGTATACAACTAATAAGGTTATAAAAAAAATTGCCACTATAAAAGGTAAAAATCCCCAAGAAATCAATTTAAGGGGGATAACATCACCCCTCAATGGAAAGGTTAAATTGTGTCACTGCTGTGAAAAGCTTTGGGAGTCAGCTGTCCTAAACCAATCAAGCAATCAAGCACACACTCAGCAAAATAATATCTAATTATCATTATCGACAAAATTCCAGAAAATATTGAGAATATTTTTTGTCAATATCGCACATCTCTACGTAGGAAACCTGTGTCGTACCAAAACATGTTTTGGACAATCTTTGAGAACAATCCATCACCTCCGTATCTTTAAACGCCAGATTCTGGAATGACAAATGCTTTATGTCTGATTTATGTCTGCAGGAATTCTTCAGGACAAGCATGCTGTTGCCCAAAGCAGAGAAATCTCTTAGTGACCACCGACAGACACAAAGTATCTATTATTTACACAGCCTTGTGCAGAACTGTAAAATATGCAAAGATGCAGCGTTAATCCCTTGAACTTTCAAGCAGGCATCAGACACAGTGCTTCTGCATCAAAAGAAAGATTCAGCAACTTGAAAATTCCATTTAAAGCAGATGTTTTATCGACTGGTGTGTGAGTACCTGCAGCACGAGAGGCTCGGGGTTGAACGCCAGCGTCATCAGCAACTGCATCCGCTCCGTGTCCTTAAGGTTCTTCAGCAGGAAGCTTCCAGAGTCCTTGGTCTCCGCGTACCTCCTGACCACTCGGTCCAGAAGCCTCTGCGAGGGGCAGTGCACCAGATCCGACCAGCCCTCCACCACCTCTGGGGTCAGCAGTCTTACGTCCCCGTTAAGTCGGGCAAACTCCGTTTTGTACATACCCTGAATGAGATCACAGCGCGGTCTACCAGTGGCCCGTTTGCAGATCTTCTGATCGATCTCTGCCAGCTCTTGGTTGGAGCCCAGGCGCTTGAGCACGACCCTGCGCGTTCCTTCCCTGGGTTCTCCGTATTGAGCAAAATAGACGTTCTTTACATTGAAAAAGTCTAGGAAACGCAGGCGACCCCACATCTCGAAGGTCACCTGGCTGTTCATGAACTTGCGGCACCAGCTAGTGCCGAAGCAGGCCGGACACTTGTTGAGGCCGATGAATCGGCGGTCAGTAAGCTCGTTCCTCTGAAACGAGGCGAACAGGTTGTGAGTGTTCATCAGCAGGATCACAAAAAGCGCTACGATGAAGAGGAACTTGCCACATCGGTAGACGCGGCCAAATTTGAGCGACCGCAGCATGCTGATTGGCTGCAGCGCACTGAAGATGGATGCGGTTAATCTTCGTCAATGTGGGTGTTCCATCATTGCTATGTGTAATATAATCATCATCCCCATCACGTTCACGTTAGTTAGAGTGGTCCATGCTGGCAGCAATGTTGCCTGGTAAGCCCATCGGTTTCAAGAGCCCCTCTCACCATGTTTTACAGGAGGGCTCTCTGGTTTTACGTCGAGTTCAAGCATTAAGCTGCAACATCAGTAATCCGCTTTACCTGAAACAGAGAAATTAAATCAGATTAATGAAGCCATACGCATTAATGATGCGGTTATATGCTTCTTTCAGATTAATTTAAGAGAACAGATTGTTCTAAAGAGTTTATTGGGGAAAACGGATGAACAATCAATCTGCACGTTAGCATTTTCTTGTGTCAGTTTATGTTTCAATCTAACATTCAAAGCCCAGCCTTGTGGAGAGGGAAACAGAATGGTGGGAATTATTCAAAATTTATATGGCAACGCTCACTGTGACTTCTTAACACTTCAAATTCAGTGATGTACAGTACACTACCGTTCAAAAGTCGGTACGATTTTTTGATGTTTTTGAAAGAAGTTTATTATGCTCATCAACGCTGCATTTATTTAATCAAAATCCAATAAAAACAGTTATATTGTGAAGTATTATTACAATTTAAATAAAATATATTTTAAACAAAAACGTTCCTTTCCTTTGATGGCAAAGCTGAATTTTGAGCAACCATTACTCCAGTCTTCAGTGTTACATGATTCAAGATTTTTTTTGTTGAACAGAAAGTTTAAAAGAAAAGTATTTATTTGAAATAGCCATCCTTTGTAACATTATACTTGTTTTTACTGTCCCCTTTAACCAATAAAATGCATCCTTGTAGAGAAAAAAAACCCAAGCTTGAACTTTTTGAAAGCATTTTCAATGCCCATTTTTTTTTAGCCCATTAGAATTATTAAGACAAACATTTGCAATACATTAAATAATTAAAAGGCATTCATAAGAGGCTCTAGTTGACATTTGATATCCAGCAAAAAAAAAATGTTGCTCTAAGAGAAGACTCTTTCCAGAATGTGGGACGAGGCTAAAAAAAAAATGACAATTACATATTGGCTCAAAAAAAAATGACTTCCAAATAATTATATCCATGCAAAAAGATGCATTATAGTAATCATAGCTTAAGGTCTTCAGTTAACATTAAAAATGTATATTCACCAAACAAGTTGGGTTCAAGAATCTGTGTTGGCTGAACAAGTCTGACTCCTAACATTCAGTGTTTGTCATGTTCTGCAATAAAGAACAGCTTAAAACCCACAATTAATGGTCTGGTTTCTACAACTTTCACTTAGGAGCAAAAATCTGCCTTCGTACAGTCAATTTGCACATGCAGCAGAAAGTCCAGGCATGATCGGGCTAGTCAAATATGTCAGAGTCAAACGAGATATATGACTCAGTGATTACATCACTAACTTGAATTCAAAAGACGCTTTTAAACAAGGCAGCAGAATGCATACTTTGAATACAGTATTTGACTAAATATTGGATAAAGTAGGGTAGAGACATTTTTTATGATAACAAAACCTCCCTAAATAAGTACACAAGTACACAAGCCTTTCATAATAAAAGCGTTTACATGTGTTTGGCAGTTGTTGCATTGGTAGTCTTCATGTAACCAGACTTTTGACAACTGCCGCATAAAGTCTAACCCACTTAACACAGACTTAGACAGGAAGAGACCAGCATGTAAAGCGCTCAACCACAGTTTTTGTTTTTACGTGTCATATAAAGTCGGGTTGATCTGATATATCTGATAACGCATTAATAGATTGGTTGGGGGAAAACTCAAATAATGGCACAGCAATGTCAGCCCAACTGCATAACTAAAAATGTGGAAAAACGTGCATAGATTTTTTTCTTTACCCAAAGGTAACAAACACTGATTATTCAACTGGAAACGTGCTAAAACCACAATGCTTATAGCAGCTCTGCTAATTAAAATAATTATGGTAATCTTCACGAAATGCCTTGTCGCATAATGACAAAACAATATTGTTGTACTTTTTGTAACAACGCCTGTAATAATGAATATGCAAAAAAGAAAGGAAAAAAAAAACAGTGAGACAAATTAATAACCAAAGACGTATGTCTGACACAGGCACTGGCATGAAGCAAATGAAAAACAAAAGGATTTTGAAAATGGCAAAGAAATAAAACAATCAATTGACAATGTTTGTAGCCAATTTGTAAGCATGAAACCTTCAGTAGGTTCACACAGAACGAGTTTTTGTTCCACTGAGAGCAAAAACGCGACAAAAAAGAAAGCAAGGTCTAGAAACGTGATTTTTAAAAGTTGAACGTCTTTTAACTGCAAAAAGACGACCGACGTACCCCAACAGATGGCAACAGACACTTTGTCAGGTTTTGTCGGATCACTGCGTTAGTGTCACTGTTAGTCTCTGTGACAGTGTCAGAAATTTAGCGTGATCATCTCACAGTGTGGTTGCTGAAAAAAATATTGCAGGCTATCTTTGGTTGCAAGACCTAAAGACACGAGCACAACGATCAAACACGTCTATATATCTATTGAAAAGCAATGGAAAAGTAGTGCGGTGGAATGGGAAAAACTTGTGTTCTGTGTGAATGGCCCCTAAGACAGGAACATGCGAGTTTCTCTGAGGCTCATGTGAGTAAAGCTGTAGTCATTTTCTGCCTCTCCCTCGGCACTTTACGAGCGGGAAAAAAGGTCCAATAAAAACCACACCTCATCATGGAAAGAGAGCTCAGATAACAAAACAGCCTTCTCACCGGACATGTTTCCCATACAGAAAAAGACACAAAGCTCTCGCTGCTAACAACTTTTAAGACTTAGTATATAGAGCGCGAAACTTCTTATGAAGGGATAAGGCACATCATGCAGACAGAGGTAAACAGACCTGGAAAACGTCTGGCAGATGGTGACGGTTTTCGAGATGATTCATCAACACCAGTTTCAAAGCTCCACAACAAACCTGGGCTCCAGCACTGCGAAATAAATCCAGTTTCTAGTAAAAATATTCAGCATTTACCCTCGTAAATGAATTGAAACAATGATGCTCGGGAATGCCAAATGAGCCCTGTCACACTATGCAAACTTTTCTCTACTCTCTCACAATATTTTGATCAATTTCTATTTGCAGGACTCCAAAAAGTCATTAGAAAACCAAAAGTTATAGCCAACATAGAATGTAAACGTGAGTGTCTTTAAAAAGAGGCTCTCTTACTTCTCTATAAATGTTTAAACAATGCGTGCTGGGCAATTCATTGCGTTGCGTGCTGCTTTAAGTTCCACTTCTCTGTGGTCTTGAAAATGAAAAACCACAGTTGTCACAGCTATTGACTGCTCGAGTCAATAACGTTTGATCACACAACGCGGCCGAGCCGCTATGCTGCAGCTACAACAGTCACTATCCCAACCAGATAAAGAGCAATAAATTATCCATGCTGTGCGTGTAAGAAACCTCACCGAACAGAAGCCAAGCACAAATGTGAGGGGGTAGATGTCAGCTTGCACTTTACACTCTTATGATTGATGGCTGTAGTGTGTGAAAGCAAGTGGGTGACCTACATGAACAACCCTTAAAGGGATAGTTCACCCAAAAAATGAAAGCTCTGCCACCATAATTTACAAAGCTTCATGGCTCCAGACTTACCACATATGGAAGTGGCACAAATCGGAATTGAAAAAGATCAGATTCCATGTGGTTTGTGCTGTTCACACTCTCATAAGAAGTGTCACACGTGAGCAAAAAAGATCGGATTTGGGCGACATTTGCCTGCATTCTGAAGAGCAAGAAGTGCATTAGTGCACTTATGTGCATTTTAAGTCGCAGTCTGGAGCCCTGATGTCATTCCAAACTCATTTGCCATACAATTTCTGTCAACACACACACACACACACAATACAATGAAATCAGACAGCTCAGAGAAACTTCACTTGAGTTTTGTTTCAAAACATCGTTTTGCAGAGACAACTGCTGTGCAGTGCACTAGTTGAGTTTTAACTTTGTAAATATTACCACACTGTAAAAAAAAATTATAATAATAATAATAAAAAAAATCACTGTCAAAAATTGTACTTCATTGTATTAACTCAATTATTTGTATTTCAATGAACTCAAAATTAAGGCAACCAGGTAACTTACTTGTTTAAGTTAAACCAACAAGTTTTTTTTTTTTTTTTTTTAGAGTGATTACTTATTGGACGCCTGAACAAACTGGTTTAAGTTCTCTTTCTTTAGAGATGACGTTGAATTATTGCAGTTCCCACAAAAACAAGAAGACCTGTAAACGTCTGTGTTTTAAACCATGTCAGCAGCTGACCGTTCAAACTCTGACCGCTGGACTCAGTGGTCAATTCGCCACGTCAATCATGGACAAGAATACTTTAAAGCATATTGAACTGCGGATAATATAGAGTAGTAGAAAGCAGGTAAACAAGAGCGACGAAACTGCGAGGACATTGAGTAATGCACTCGGGAACTTTGACTTTGTTAGTGTGATATAAAGTAGCCTAAATGGCAAACGTGTATATGTGATGCACTTACACGATCACAGAACGAGATGTTGATAATATCATTTTCACCCCGGTGATCGATAAGAATAATACGAAATAGCTGAATGGTTATTGACATGATAATAATAATGAAAAATAATAATCACTATTATTATCGAGCAGTTTGTGATCCATTATCATCAATGCAAAATAGAAAAGTTTCTCCATCCATTCGCGTTAGCAATCAAGTTACTTTCGCCGTTTCGATACAGAAGTTCATGCAAGTTCATACACATTTCACGGTAGAAAACATTGGAAATATGAATATGACCACATGCAATGATGACAGCAACCTACCAAATCAAAATGTGTGAAACTACGGGTTTATCCCACTCGCTCGAGGAAGCGTCCGTTGTCTATTTATGAACTCCAGTCTCTTTTCACCAGCCGCGTGCATCGATGCTTTCCCACGTTGTCCATTTGTTGCGTGCACATTCCTATCCCCTTTTCTTTATTCCTTTAAAATTCGCAAAGGTTGTCTTCTCAATCCCGAGACAAGTTCAGTCTGCGAGCGGTGAGGCAGCTGCACAAAAGATCCGACTTCGCGGATCGGGTTTCGTATTTACGACCCTTCTGGTCAGTTTACGTTAGTGGTTACTAGGTGATCGTGTCGTAACTCCTCCCTCGAGCTCAGGAGCGCTGCCCTCTTCACGTCCTCATCCTCAGGTGTATTTTCCTGACCTGTAATTGAGACATTTTATAAGAAAAGAAAAAAAAAACTCTGTTTTATGGAGGAGACCTCCTACTTTTGACCACTCTGTCAAATAGCAGGTGAGTGAAAATCAGTGAATATCCTCTGAGTTGCACGCCCGCCCACATACATATCGAAAGCCACTTCTGTCGGTCTATCGCAGTTATTTTGAGTTCCTGTAAGGACGCCAACATGTTATTCAGTTATGAAAGTGCATTCTTTTTATTCACTGGAAAATCAATCGGTTATCTATCGCATTATTGTGTAGCCTATAAGCTAAACACATTTTTGTATTTCATACAATTAATTTACTTTTAATATTATTATGCGTTTATGTCTGGAATTAACAGGAATAGGCAAATACTGTATAACTTTGTAAAACTTGCCTAACCTAGTATCAGGTTATTTGTTGAAAGTGTAACATTGATTAGGCCTACTATTATGCCTAACAAAACTGGACTCTGAATGAACAAGAATAGGCCTATGCAAATGTAGCCTGACTTTGAAAATTTGTCTCCAGTTAAACTTATATCAGAATATGTAACGAAAGTATAACGTTGATTAATAAAAAATCTTTACAAGAAGCTATGTTAATTTCTTTGGAAATAATGAGAAACCCATTAATCGTCCCTCATCACAATATAAAGAGCTCTCTAGGAGATGTCAGTACTCTGGTGACATCTAGTGGTAGCCTACTTCTTTTTTTCTTCTTTTTTTCTTTTTTTTCGAAAAAATTGATGTTATGCAGTGGCTTTAAAAGTCACACATAAAAATGATGGGGAATGACAGAATTTCGTTTTTCATTAGATAAAATATCAAACTTTTAATACCAAATGATGCTGGATTTTTTCCTCAGAATTAGCTTTTTTTAGAGAGAGATTTTACAATGGCTTGCAACTCACTGTAAAAAGCGAACAGTTGGATCAACTTAAAAAAATTACTTCAATTGGTAACACCTAAAGAAATGAAGTTTTCTCAACTTAAATTATCACGTTTTTCACGATAAAATGTGATCATTTAAGTTGAGAAAACTTCATTTCTTTAGGTGTTACCAATTGAAGTAATTTTTTTAAGTTGATCCAACTGTTCACTTTTTACAGTGCTGGTGTCAACGTGATCTTTTTTAGTAAATGCATGAAGTCGTTTAGTCCATTGCTCCATCATTTAAAACAATTCAAACTTTTGTAATTTTGAAATGTGTTGCATGTACACTACCAGTCAAAAGTTTTGGATCAGTAAGATTTTTAATGTTTTTAAAAGAAGGCTCTTTTACTCACCAAGGCTGCATTTATTTGATTTAAAAACAAAAAAACAAAACAAAACAAAAAAACAGTTATTTTGTTAAATATTATGACCATTTAAAATAACTGTTTTCTATTTTAATATATTTTAAAATATAATTTATTCCTGTGATCAAAGCTGAATTTTCAGCATCATTACTTCAGGTGTCAGTGTCACATCATCCTTCAGAAATCATTCTAATATGCTGATTTGATGCTCAAAAAAACATTCATTATTATTATTATCAATGTTGAAAACAGTTGAACAGCAAGTATTTTAAATAGAATCTTTTGTAACATTATAAATGTCTTTACTGTAACTTTTGAACTATTTAACTCATCCTTGATGAATAAAAGTATTGATTTCTTTTATTTCTTTCCGCCAAAAAATAAAATAAAAATTTGTGCTGACCCCACACTTTTGAACGGTAGTGTTTAATGTTACAAAAGCTTTCTATTTCAGATAAATGCTGTTCTTTTGAACTTTCTATTCATCAAAGAATCCTGAAATAAAAATGTAAACAACTGTTTTCAACATTGATAATAATCATAAATGTTTCTTGAGCATCAACTCATCATATTAGAATGATTTCTGAAGGATCATGTGACACTGAAGACTGGAGTAATGATGCTGAAAATTCAGCTTTGATCACAGGAATAAATTACATTTTACTATATATTCACATAGAAAACAGCTGTTTTAAATTTTAATAATATTTCACAATATTACTGTTTTTTCTTTTCTTTTTTTTCTCAAATAAATGCAGCCTTGGTGAGCAGACCTTTCAAATAGTAATCTTAAGGGACGATATATTTGAGTGTGAATGAGTTCTGCCGGGGCCGTTTGGTGACACGACCCAATCAGAGTCATTAGCCTGATGTTCCAGATGAGCAGAGACAAGAATGATAAGAGTATCATCCCATTACTGAGTCCATTTGGAGAGCCAGATGAGGGAGAAGATCCATGCCGTCTGCAGTCAAATTTCATTCAACACCAGCGCACAGAGATAATTAGTCAACAGACGAGACAAACCGCTCATTATGAACAACACACACACACACACACTCAGAGATCCAACTCATATTTATTTATTTATAAATAAATATATTTACATTTTTTTACACATATTTACATTTATTTGACCATATGCATCTGAACAACAGACCTTTGTCTAGCCAAAACCTAAAAGCCATTAAGCAAACAGCAATGTCTGAGTGGACTAATACCATACAAACAGACATATAAGTCATATTCATATGGACAGTATTCTGGGTGTAGTAACTGATTATATGTAAGTCGGTTTAATTAGATTATTACATTTTAAAATACTTATAATCAGACTGCAATTGCTTTTTATTGATAACATGATTACTTAATCTTTAAAAATGCATTATTCAGAATTCATTGATCCTCCCTAATTATTCTTTCATATATTTTACATTTTCTGACTTGTGTTCAGAAAGTCTTCCAGTTTTGTGGAATTGCAAACAGCCACTGGTCAGGCGACAAAATTACATGGAAAATTGAGAGGCCACACAGCATAAACAAATAAAATATTTCATCTTTTTGTTAGTTAGTATTTTATTTTGATTGTTAAAAAAAAAAAAAAAAAATACAAAAATTTTCATTTAATATTTTACGATTCATTAATTATTAGCTTTTCCTCAATTTACGACCCCCCTTCAGTTCCTTCCTAAACCCTAGTTTGGGAAACCCTGACATAATGCACTTCATTTTCCCATAAGGCAGGTTTTGCATTAACTTCTAAATCTGATATTAAAGTTAATTTTCTACTCCAATTCATTTTTGAAACATAATCATTTAAACCGTGGCTATCAGTCATAACCTGTTTTCATGACACATTTATTTAAACACACATTAAATAATCAAGACATTACTAACAGTAGCCTAACGTCGAGTATCTCTCAAGACATTGAGACACAGTATATCTAGCCTATTCATTATTAAATATAATGAATAGGCTAATAAAGTGCATATAAATGCGTATAGTTTATTTCTCTAGCGAACTAACCTGCTGTCGACACTAGGCCTAAATGTCTGAGGTAAATCGTGAGATACTATTCTCACGCTGTTTCATTGATATCTTTCCGCAGTTGAAACACTGGTTGAGAGATATAAACATATCGATAAATCGTCCCTACTAGCAATTTTTTTACTCACGGGGACCAAAAAAAAAAAAAAAGTCCGAAAAAGGACAGGGATAAGGATTCCGGATATTGCCATCTTTGTGGTAATACTTAAAGTGTGCGCTAGATGGCGTCAAACATTGAGAGATGCTTGTTAGGACTGACTTTCTGTTGATAGACTGTTTGTAAATAGCGGTTTGTGTGGACGGGAGCATGTCTATGTTCCCACAGCCCTATGTTCCCACAAATGGCCTACCCCTGACCCCACCCCTAAACCTACCCGTAACTGGGGTTTAGACAAATCGTTAAAAAAAAAAAAAAAAAAAAATCTTATAAATGTGGGAACATAGGGCCGTGGGAACATAGGGTTGTGGGAACATAGGGCTGACCCCGTGTGGACAGTTCAGCATACTCAGGAGTTAGTAAAGAAACGACAGTGTCCTCTTTATTATGTTTACTCAAAACGTTCCTACTGCTAATGAAAGTGACCCTAACCCCTGTCTGCCTGTCCCAAGCCTGAGGGATCGAGGATATTTGAACACCTCCCACATTCAAGTTAATTAAAGCTTGCAGTCTTACCACTATTGTGTTGCATTCTTCCCCTGCGCAGACTAGAGAGCCACACAGATACACACAGGTCACGGTAATAAGTGAAAAGCAATTCTTATGTGGAAGAGATATGTTTAAGGGTACAGTAGCACCCAGTCACCCAGTCAGAGTTCAATGACCTCTTACTGTGAGACTGCTGACACCACTCTGAGAGCATGCTTTATTTAGATTCTCTCTAACTACAGATTCTTTCAGGCAAATGCTCGATATCACTTAAAATAGGCTTGTCGTAAAGAGCTTTTCATGAAAAAGAGAGACAGAAGAACATTGCCTTCTTATTGAAAAGAAACTATTCTAGGCCTTGCTGATGGAAAGGGCTGACCGCATAAAACTGAAAAGACCCTGACAAGAAATAGACTCGAAAGGCCAGCTATATCACTCCTCCAAGCCTCCAGCCCCCTTAAGATTTGGCAGAATGCAAGCATGACTGTAATTTTCCATGGAGAATTACCGGACATAGGTTTCTTTGTCTAAAAATATGTCTGTGTCATATTCCTCAGAACATCTGGTTTAAGTCATCTTTTCGCAATATAGACTCAAATATTTTGCTCTTTTATGGAAGTGTAAGTATTTGAATCTCTTGGATCACCCTTGAAATTACGGATGAAACAGAAATGTTCTTTTTTAAAGCAATTATTGCTTCAAAAAAAGAGGCTTTGAACTGTCTGGATCAGACCCCAAATTAAAGCTTCAATTCCATCTGTGCGGTACTGCTTTTTGTGCTCAATTTAAAGTAGTTTTGAGCATTTGCTGATGCAGACATGAGAGTGAAATGAAAGAATAGAGCTGACCAATAGAAGCATCGTGTCACTTTGTTACCTCAAAGGCTTAAGATCACAGAACACAGACAGCGTTTTTTCTTTTGCTTTGTCTTATGTACCCGAGAGACGCTTTATTCACTGGTGGATGTATTTCAGAGTAATTTAAATGCATTAAATGTCTGGTTCAAATACACAACTGCTCATTGTAAGGATAGAAGGTACAACGCAGGCCGCTACCAAGGCTTGGCATCTTGGTTTTGTAGAAGAAGAAAAACGTAGATATTAATGACAGTTGACATGATATCTGCTCGCTTTACAATATAAAAAGCTATAAGTACAAAGTAAAAGAGTGTTTTGACATTGCAGTTTAATTGAAAATCTGACATTTTCAGGTACAGCCAATTGTTTATACATCAACACTGACAAAGAAGAAAAAACTTGGAGATCAAGCCCATACCCAAGAGTTGACAGCTTAATGGCAAATCATTTAAATGAGTGCATACAATGTGCTGTAGTAGCTTTGTGGCCTGTAGATTGAGTCTATTATCAAGAGATTTCAATTATAGCTAAGTGCCCCTTTGGTGAGCCTCTGTTTAAACTCTTTCGCAATGTTCTGTCTTGTTCTGCCTTCACCATTGTATCCCGCAGCAGGCTTCGAATGCACTCTGTTCTTTCTAAGTTTTGCTTAGTTTATCGTTATTTTATTTCTACCATTTAAAGGTGCATTCAGTACTTTGGTGCAATTCAATGTGTTTTGCCATTGTGTTGAAATGAAGTGACCAATGGTGATTCAATAAACTTAAGAGAGAATCATCACGCTCATTGGTTGCCATCTCTGGAGTTACTCTAGTAGCGTGTTGTCTGGTGATGCAAAGCAGATGAACAGGTATTAGACTGGTTTGCCAGCGGAGACAATGAGAATCATTACCTGTATGGTTGAAGAAGCTGAAAACATGTGAAGCCACAAGACAGCAAGACTAAACACAAGCGTAAACAGGCATACACAAGGTGGAAAGATCCTGAGTAGAGATGCGCATAAGTTGCCGCTTTTTTTTTATTGTATATTATTAAGTAGACCATTAAAACTAACTACTTAGAGTAGCTGGGTTTCCATCCAAATGTGAAGCAAATTTTTTCAAAGTTCGCAAAAAACAAATGCGAATTGGGTGCGTTTGTATCCAGTTGTTCAAGTGGATGATGGTGGTATTGGTAACCTACTAGTAACCAACAGTAAATAAAACACCATCAGCAAAAACAGCCGATTAGTAACGTGGTTTTAAAGGCATACTATGCTGTTTCTGTTTTTGTCAAACAGTGACCCCTAAAGTCACTGTGGAGTACTTGTATTTACTTGTTACTGTCGCAACAACATACAACATAGAACGCAAGCAAGTTTACAAATAAGAGATTTACTTACTTGTCCATCAACAAGAACGCCAGGTCAGCATCGCTGTTGCATCCTTTGCTGCTTTTTAGCCTGACCGACTGGGACTCTTGTCCGGTTCCTCACGTGGTCAGTTTCTCGTTTTCTTTTCCTTGACTCTTCCGACCGCGCTTTCTTCGTCGACTCTGCCGTGATTCACGTCTGAAATGCGTGCTAGCGTCTTCCATAGAGGCTTCTTCATATGTTGTTGATGTATGTGACATTGTGCCGTAAAGCAAGTCGTGATTCTCGCGAGATTTGGCGGGGCACCACCTCTCAAATCTGCACTGCTGGCGCAATGTTTTTTTTACCTTCTAAATTTGGCACTTCCATCACTCTGTTGCAATACTTAAAAATGCACATAAAAACAGATGATGATGGAAACATAGCTTGTGAAGACGTAAGAGTTTAAAGACTTTCGGTTACTCAAAGGACAATTTAACCAATGCGTGAGTATGGTGCTTCATTTGCAAACAAATATAACCTCTGCAGTCTCTGCACCAATAACATGTGCGACACCTTACCAAATTATATATAGGCCAATAATGACAACATTGCGAATGTATACATCTGGATTACATTCATACTAAACAAATCCATACTATACAGAATGTACTTTTTAGCAATCTCAAACTAATTACTTATTCAAGATAAGTACCAACTCAAAAGAGCATGCGTTTTCAGGCACAGCCATTGTGTGGATTTAGTGTGTGTTAAGTGTAGCTAAGCACTTTGGAATTTTTCAGATCTGGAACAGTCTTGCGTACTTTCTGTTATGTTTATATGCTTTCAAGTGGCCAAGACCGCTAGTGTACACTTAACGCACACTAAATCCACATAATTGCTAATATCGCTTCGGAGCATCATGTCTAGGAAAACTTTCCAGTGTAAGTTAAATTAAGTGAATGTTACATATAATTTGGTTTTTAAATGTAAGGTTGCACATTTTATTGTTGCAGAGACTGCAGAGATATGTATTTATAAAATGCTTGCAAATGAAGCACCACAATCACTAAGTTTGTTAGTCCCATTGAGTAAACAAAAGTCACAAACACTTTGGCCAAAACTCCGGAAATTGGTCAAAGACTGCAAGCTTGGGTATTTGAACAGGCGCTGAATTCCTGTTTAAGATTAAATTGACTCCTTTTCATTTTCCATTAACTAACAATAATTATAGAATATTATCAGCCACCTTTAAAATGATATCAAACACCACAAAAAGTATGTGCCTATAACAAATATCATATTTAGCTCCATTGTTATTTACTGGAGTGAAGCAAATGATGTGTCTTTTCTTTGTCATGAGGTTTGATCCTGACAACTCAACATCAATATCAGAGGTAAAGACTACACAGCAAAAAAAATATTTCCTAAACAAGTATTATTTTCCCTTCGAATTAAGTTAAGTTCTTATTTTAAGTTATGAACTTTTTTTTTTAAGAGAACAAGAATTAATGCCTTAAGTACACTGTAAAAAATGATTTTTTGGTGAAGTAAATACTACTGAAAAAAAACAATGTAATTTACATGAAAAAGTTAGTTCAGGCAAGAATTAAAAAAACGAAGTAAATTCCATATCAGTAGGCTACTTAATTCCAGCGAGTAGAAATGAAAGCGTAAATATCAACTCAATAAAATTAAGTAAAAATTACTCAGCTTTTCTGATACTGGGGTTCCCATCATGCACTGGACCTTGAATAATTAATGAGATTAATTTTTCACTGGTTTCCAGCTGTATTTACACTGTTTTATTATTGCTTTTGTTGTCAGGATTAGTAACTTGCCATTTTGTGACATTTCGAGTAAATTTTCTGCTCAAAATGACACATTCAAACACAAAAACGATCCATCAAATGTTACCGTCATTGTGTATTGTCTACCAAGTATTGAGGTCTTTGCATTCACATGATGCTTAACATCTGACATGCTGTAGTATAAATTACTTAGATAATCTAAGTAAAGCACATACTATAAATGACTGGTATAATTCAGTAATATTGTTTAAGTGAAATGTAATGCAAAGGAAATTTCAACTAAATCGATATTAATCAACCTTTTACTAGCCAAGTTAAAATGACTTATTTTCTGTGTTACTTTCACTTAACTAGGTTAAGTAAAGTTTACTTAATTCCATATTCCAAGTAAATTTAACTTAAAGATTTCTAATTAAAGCTACTGATGAATATGTTTAGGTTTTTACTTGGCAAATCTTTGTAAATTTACTAGCATTTTCTGAGTGAAAAAAGTTGCCTAGCTTTTTTCAAGTAAATCCTACTCCAAATTTTTTTTTCTTCATTTATACAAAGATATTTGTACTGTAAAACAAGTTTTAAAAAAATACAGAGTAATACAATCAAAGAAAACCCTGGAGAAACTCCAGGGCTGGAAGAGGAGCCGAAAGAATGTGGCAAGTAGGAGCAAGTCAAGGTGGTTGTGGAGCTAGGGCTGGTGTGATGCTGTGTTCACGCCATGTCGTAATACCATAAACAAAGCTCTGTGTGCTTTCGAATCGCTCTCGTGGTACTCTGATGTCGAAACACAAGTCGAACACACCTTAAATCTGCGGTGGTCAGGTGGTACATGCTACACGTCGTAGCTCTCGGAAAAGTAAGAGTTTACACGTTGTAATTACAAGTTCTACAAGCATGTGAAGCCTTTTTACAGTTCAGAATCGTTACAGTAATTACAACGTGGCGTGAACGCACCTTGACATACCAGCTGGAGACCAACTTCCAAGAAAAACTAGAAATGTGTCATTCCAGAGCTAAAATAAGCTAGTCATTCTGAAAACTCACAGTCACAGTCTAGTTATTTCAAACAGAGCTCTGAATTAATGCCAAAGTGAAACTTCCCAAAAATGTTTTACTAAATATCAGTGCTCTTGGAACGCCTTTGACCTAGGGGTACGCGATATACTGGTAGACACGATTAACTGGTAGAAATTTGTCAACCCGTAGTGATTTCGCATTATTGTCTCTATCGCGGTGACGCTCAAGTGACCTTGCCATGCTGCGCCTTCACGGAAACTTATTTTGCATGAGTAAGCATTACTGTTTAAAAACAAGTGCTTTTAAAATGCTGAAGCGCAATTTGCAGCGAAAGAGTACATATTTCGGTATTTACGTGCGCTGTATGAAAGATGGTTTCTGACGGTTTTCGCGAGATGTGCGAACATGAAGCCACTCTATGCATGATAACTGAGTTCTTTTTGCCGCCTAATTGGACTTGAACGGTCAAATACACACACTGAGTCAACACCCGAGTATCTTTATAAACACAACATTCCAATTCCAGATATCTATTATGCAATTTTGACTCGTTGTAATTGGAATTAAAGCAACACTAAGTAACATGTTTCCAAAATCGTATCAGTGGTTCATCAAGTCGTAACAGGGTGAAAGGCACTTCTGGATTCGCTTTGCAGCCCTGTATCTGCTATAACCACACTATGCAAGTTTGCCAAACCGGGTCGCGTTTCTGTAGTTCGAATGAGACATAAGAAAAATTTTGACTTGCTTTACGCCAAGCGTTACAATAGTGATTATTTAGTTTTTCTTCGTTTCTGATGTCGCAATACATCATGCTTTCATGAAATCATGCAACATACTCTACCTTGCCTGTGGACATCGTTCATTCAAAGCTGGTGTTGGATAAACAAATAGCGTGCATGCGACAGTAGGCTGCGGGCGGAGAAATTATTTACGACAGCGGTAATGGACAATTCCGCTTCCAACCTGTAGGGCGACCGAAGAGGAAAAGTTCCGTAGTGTTGCTTTAAAGTGATAGTAGCCTAATAATCCTGATGCTGTCTGTATCATTAATGTTAATCAAAAAACAAAGAGAAAGTCACTCACTGCTCGTAAATGAATCACTTTTGTAACTTTAATAAGAGTAAATGTATATTTAATTGGCACAGTGAAGACTACACAGTTTTTTGTACAATTAAATACTTTACAATACTTTACACAATTTATGTAGTATTTATTATTTCTAGTGCTTGAAGTTTTGTCCTACTGCTTGTAATTAGTTTCGTTGTTCTTATCTTATTACTGACTGTTTACTTGTTTTCAGTAAGCTTAAGGTTGTTTTGTTCTTTCTTTTTTTTTTTTCTTAGGCTATTATCAGTTTTTTGTGACAATGAAATTGGTGACTGAAATGGTATGAAACTGTAATGGTATCAAAAAAAATTATATCTTAAAAACCTTATTTAAAGCTAAATTAAATATTAATATATAGTAATATATATCATGATCATGAAATAAAATTACTCATAATGTGATATAAGATTTTGGTCATGTCTCCCACCCCTCTGACCAATCAACATAAGACTTTTTAACTGTCAAAAATGTTCTTCTCATTTTGGTAAACAATGTCAGTCAAAACATACATCCAGTCCTTCTGATATGATATAACTGATGCCATTTCCTGTGACATTAATGTGACGCAAATTTAGAACCACTTAGTGTAAATACCTTCAAAATGCTAAAAGCAACACAATGATGTAGAGCTCTATTCTGGTTCGTCGATAGAATTCCACAGCTTTAAATCCTTAAATAAAGCGTATTGACTTGGCTCAGCAGACTCAGACTTTTATAATAGATGCATGAGAAAACCGAAAGCTCTGGATTTAATCGTGATGCTTTTCTGCTGAGCACTGACCAAGAAAGCATGAACACATCAATCCTTGTTCTAATTCAGTCAATAAGACCCGTTCCCTTGGCCCACGCCGGCCTGCTGTCAGCTCACATACCCCTGATTCTTTATTAATATAATGTAATAAAAGAGTGCAATATCCAACAAAGACATTATTAAGGTTCCTTCATTACCATAAACAAATAGAAATGCATCCTTTGTGAGCAAGTATATACACTGATCAGTCTAATGCATGTGAGTAAATATGCTCTCCCTGCACTATACATGACTTTTCAGGAGATGGAGAGGGTTAGGCTGAAAATTGCCCTATATTTGCCTTGATAAAAAAGAAGAAGGATGCTTAGTAGTCACAGACATATAAATCCAATTCTATTAAACTGGTATTTGTTGTTTTCTCATTTATAGATACAATTTGCAAGGGAATAGGATGCTTATTTAGAATGTATGAATTTATTAATTAATGTCTTCCAATCCCCCCTTATAGCGCTTCCTCTTTCTTGCAGATAATCCATTTCCAATTTACCACACCAATACAAACCATGGGAAAAATATTTTATATATATATATCTAAAACAATCATTAAAACAAGGTTGATTTTCTTAAAACATAATATAAAAAGTATTATATTTTTGGACTTTTATCTTTATTAGTTATTTTAGTATAATTGTTATACTATCATATTTGTCAATATATATATATATTAACTCAAGAATCCAGCCACTGCTACACAAACAGAACTAAACCTTTAAAAAAAAAGCAGTAATGAATCTTGACCACAGCACATGAGGCTCAAACCACAAGCGCTCATATTAAAACAGCTGTGACATGCTGTTATTATTCAAAAAGAGCAGTTGTGCTTAGTAGTTGTGCTGACCCACAGTATTCTGTGTAAATAGCCACATACCACACAATATGTTTTTCAGACTGCAAAGAAACAAAAAAGTCCATTAGTATAACCATATCCAGATGACGAGCAGAAAGGTGAAAGGACTTTTACTGGTGCATTTAAGAGGCATTATTTCCAGTAAAATATCATGGAGCATCAGCCATAAAACAGAGCTGCACTCAATACTGTCATATTGTCCGTAACAAAGCATCTGGACAAACAGCAGTGAGCTGAGAGAACCTGAGGGTTGCTGGCATCTGTACATCTGGTCACAGCACACTGACTGTCAGGCATCTGGAACTGTGACCGGTTCATTGGATGTGTTCTTTTTTTATAGCGCTGAGACTTTTGGGGTTTAAGAAGAAGTATAATCAGTATTATTCTATTTCTGTTATTTCTCCAGGAGGTATGAAAAAATAGTAGGTATTGATTGGCTAATAGTTAACCACATAATTCAACTGAGCACTATTACTTACTAATTCCTTATTCATTTTACTTGAAAACTGCACATCTGCAAATAGTATAATACTAGATAAAGTACTTTGAGTACAACTCAATTTGAAATTTGAAGATAGAAAGAAGACAGATCAGATAGACAGGAAGACAGCAAGGTAGGTAAATTGTGAGGTAGATCGAATACAGAGATATGCTCCACCTCAGCTACTAAATAGAGAGAAAGAGAGAGAAGAAAAACAAAACAAATGTGTCTTAACACGCACAGCAGCTGGTGAACCAACCTCTGAAATGCATTTAATTGAACTGTGGCTGCAGCATGAAAGAAATAAGAGATAAGGGATTGCTAACCATTATTTTGTATGCCCTGTATCTAACTCTTTTTTCTTTTTTCTTGATGTTTTCTGTTTGTCAGATAATTTTTGCACTACATTTTAAGGGTGGGTTTAAAGTAATGATACATTTCATACACCAAAGCTATTCTCGGTAGACTACAACCCACAGTAGAAAGGAAACAATGGGAGAGAGTGAGAAATATAGTTGCTCTACACCAAATCCACAATGCACTTCTGTTGACTGGAGTGTTCTTCTGCCACGTCAAACAGCCATTTATGACTAAGACAACCAGACAGACCCAGAGGGGCAGTAGACAGAAGTGGTACTGTATAAACAGGGTGGGACGGTTCATTGGGTGTGTTCTTTTTTTATAGCACTGATGCTTTGAGGGGTTGTAGAAGTTGCAACTTCAAAGTTCTGGTTTTCAAGAATCCTCAGACGTCAGTGGTCGATAGATCAGAATGAGGAGGATGACCTTTGCTCCCTGGCTTCCTGACATTTGCACAAGCCAAGCTGTTTTATTTCTTCTCTAGTTGTTTATATGCTGTAAATTGTGTTTGACCTCCTGGGATTTCTCATCCAGCACGGCTGTGGATAAAACGTACAGAAGAACAAACACACAAAATACATGACATTTTTTAGTTGGTTTAACTGTTAAATACTATAGGGTTAACTAAAGAAACATCTACTAATATATACGGTGCCTCTCAAAAGCATTTGGATATTTAACCTATACTTACTAATGTCTGAATGTTATTGCATTAAAGGGATAGTTCACCTAAAAATAAAAATTCTGCCATCATTTCACCCTCATGTCGTTTAAAACAACATTTCTTCTGTGGAACACACTCAAAAATTGTATTTTGAAAAAACTTCTTATTTTTTTCTCCCATATAATGAAAGTCAATGGGGTCCAGTATTGTTTTGCGTGTCAGTGTTGTCTTTACTTCAAACAGTAATTTAACAGTATGCATATTGTTTTGTCATTTATATATATATATATATATATATATATATATATATGTATATAATAAATAAAAAAATCAGAAAGCCAACATTCAGTATTTCTTATTATTATTCTGAGGCTAACATTTTTGACACCAACTCCTTAGTAGCAACTATGCAACTGTAACAGACGTAGGCCAGTGAGAGCTGTGCGTGTAAACCTCACTCCCCTGATCTCAAGAGGCGCTCTAAAACTGACGTTAGATACTGCAGTCTTTAGCCTCCTTATTAGAGTGCCCGACTCCCATGCGGACGGGCCTGGGTTCAAGTCCTGCTACACAACCACCCAAACCACCTAGTACACCATAGCAACAGCATAGCAACACCCTAGCAACCACCAGAATCCCTTTATTATCTGCCTAACAATCACCAGCAACTGCATAGCAACACCCTAGCAACCACCCAGAATACTATAGCACAGGGGTGTCCAAACTCGGTCCTGGAGGGCCACTGTCCTGCAGAGTTGAGCTCCAACTTGCCTCAACACAACTGCCTGGAAGTTTCTAGTATGCCTAAGACATTGGTTGGCTGGGTCAGGTGGTTTTTTTTATTTATTGGGGTTGGAGCTAAACTCTGCAAGACAGTGGCCCTTCAGGAGCAGGATTGGACACCCCTGCCATAGCATCTGCATAGCAACACCCTAGCAACCACCCAGTATCCCTTGGCAACCATAGAACAACTACTCAGAACATCCTAGCAACCACCCCATCCATCTACCCATCCAGTTTTTTCTATAAAATGTCAGGTGTATAAATAAAAATGTCAGAGTACAACAATTAGGAAATAGCATCACTACTAGAGATCAAATGAGATCATAAAGAAAGGAGGATCTTAAAGAAAGCATGATCTCGACATAAATTGATTTCCAATAAATCTTTGTAAAAAATAAATAAATAAATAAATTGTTGGTATCCATAATTTCTTTTCAAAACAGCCATCAATCTCTCAAATCAGTTTTGCAACTGAAGCTGAATTATCAATCCTGTGAGCAGACATGCAGACTTAATATGCATATTTGTCATCTCGATCTCAGTGTGAGGTCCAGATGTCCCTATTCATTATTCTCTGGATTTGTGCAGAATGATGTTCTGCCAGAACTCATAAACAAGGTTAATATTCACAGACGTACAAGCTACTTCGGTACACGATTGCTTCCAGTGCCCAAGGCCTTCATTGTTCCATTTTTCTGTTGTCTTTACTGTGGTATCTGCATCGAGCAGAACAATAGCAAAACAACACACATGCCTTTTGTCAAATCATTTAAAAATCAGTTGAATCATAAAAATAAAATAGTTTATTCAAAAACACTGATTCATTCAGGAACAAAACGTCTCACTCACACAAAAAAACAAAAACAAAAAAAATAAACAAATAAAAGCACACAGGGTATACTACTAACACTGAATGCAAACCAGCAATAATTAAATAACAAGTGCGTCTCAATTGCTATATAGTATAAATAGTGTGAGTAGTGTGTTCACACTTGAAATTCCAAAAGGAAAAAAAGTTATTCTTTTGAATAAGTAATTAGTGAGTAGTATAAATGTAATCTGGACGTACTACATTTTAGGGTTATTATAGTTAACTGAAACTAAAACTAAAGCCATTGAGAAAAAAAAAAAGTAAATATATTTTTGTTGTTGCTTGAAATAAAATAAATGTTAACTGTAAAAAAAAAGATGGCAGCCCCTCACAAATGACTGCCGCCACACATAATAAAACAAAACATTAAATAAAACAGTCCAGGCCTGGTCCTCTCGTCCTTCACGATCGTCGCTCCTCCTTTTATGCCTCCGCTCCTCCGTGAGAGATACGAGACCGGTGCGTTGCGCAGGTGTCGCTCATCAGCAATCACGCCACCGGCCTCGCGCCACACTAATCTTAGCAGTTTATGCAACCGGCCTCTGAAGAACTACATTGCTTGGCGGAAGAATAATATTTTTTTTAGCAATAGAATTATAGTTTTTGCGTTGGTGTGTTTATTTTATGAAACTTCGAGGCTAATCTTCTTGGCGTCGTGGCTAACAATTCCCCTTAAATTCACTGTAAACAACGGCTTCTTGGGGCTTAATGCTTTAATAATAATAATAATAATAAACTTTATTTATATAGCACCTTTCATACTGCACATAAAATGCATACAATTTATTATAAACAGAAAACTATTTAAATTCATAGGTAAAAAGCAACGCTATCTCACGACCAATTCATATGTATTCATATGTATGGCTAATTCGTACGAATTTGTACGACCTCACTCTTACGAATTGCAGGTTCTCTTCCTGGTCCCGGATGGGAGTGGTAGGAACCTTGGGCACATATCCGAGCTGGGGTCTCAGGATGACCTGAGAATCGGCCGACCCGAATTCCAGGCATGATGTTCCCTACCCTCTTGATGGAAGCCAATGCAATCAGGAGTACTGTCTACATCGAGAGGATTTTTAACTCAGCTGACTGCAAAGGCTCAAAGGGTGGTCTCTGCAGTGAGCACCAGAGACAAGTCCCAAGAGGGTATAGAGGTGGGGCGAGGAGGATTTAGTGTTCTCGCACTCCTCAATAACCTGACGATTAGGTCATGCTTTCCAATGGACCTTACCCTCAACCGCATCGTGATGTGTGACAGCCTTCGCTCCAAGGAAAGCACAATCCTGATCGGGCATCTCCGGGGTCTTCCCGTTGGGAAGAACACCACTCAAGGAATAGGTTCCACTTCAACATATAGAGGTGCCTCGTAGAGGGGGCTCTGGCCAAAGTGATGGTATCTACCACCGCTTGGGGTAGGTCACCTAAAACCTCCGTAAAGTAGATCCTTCCTGCAGTTGGGGACCCGTCCACATGCCCGAGATTACATGCCCATTGTACGTGGCCACCCAGCCTGTGGCAGAGGCATCTGTGAAAACCACAGCATGCCTGGACACTTGTTCTAGGGGAACTCCTGCCCATAGAAACGGAGGGTCCGACCACGGGCCTAAGGTTTGGTGACAGTGCAGGGTAATGGAAACCCAGTACATGCCGCTCTGCCACGTCCATCTCAGAATTCGGCCGTGAAGCCAGTGTTGAAGCGGGCTTATATGAAATAACGTCAGCGTTACTGTGGCTGCGGCTGTCATATGCCCTAGGAGCCTCTGAAATTATTTCAGTGGGGAATTTCAGAACGAATTCAAGCAGTTCAACACAGACTGGACACGCTCCTCTGTGAGGTGTGCTGTCTGGTTGACCGAGTCCAGCTCCATACTGAGATAAAAGATCCTCTGCACAGGGGAGAGTTTGCTCTTGCCCAGTTGACCTGAAGCCCCAACAGTCTGAGGTGATGGAGCACCATGTCCCTGTGTCCGCACAACTGGGCTAGTATACCCTGGGCGAGTATAAGCCAGTCAGCGAGTTAGTTGGGGATAAATGGCCACCTACTCGACCTTCGTAAAGACGCAAGAAGACAGTGACAGCCCGAAGGGGAGAACTTTGTACTGATATGCCCGCCCTTCGAACGCAAAGCGTAGAAACGGTCTGTGTCGAGGGAGAATCAAGACATGAAAGTACGCTTCCTCCAGGTCGATCGCTAAAAACCAGCGAAGAGGAGGGCAAGGACCCGACTCGGGAGGCATAGCATCCCGAAGTGGGGACTGAGTGTGCGTTGCAACACTTCCCTGACTACACGGTTGGGCAGAGGGTGCGTGAAAAGGCTTGGTCGCGTTCTCGAACCACACATTTCTGTCCGCTGGTGACTGGAGAGGGGGATGAGAGTGGCGAGGCGTAGCTTCACAAAAAGAAAAGGAAACAAAAGATTTTCCACCTGTTCATCTTCCGGGGAAGGAGTGGTGCGGTCACCATCTTCCGAAGAGCAGCTACCTCCATCTCTGGTTGGCCCGTCTCAGGGCCGCTTGCGCTTCCTCTTACCGGCAGGTTTGGCTGAAGCCTGGACGGCTGGGTGGGCCTCCTGTGGCCGGCCCCTTGTTTTTGAGTGGAGGCTGCTGCTGAGGCTGAGCAGAGGCGGAGGCACTGCTCAGTGCTGTTTTTGATCGCCTCCATCTGCTTCTTGACGGCTATCGCCGCCATGGGAGATAGGGGAGTTTAGGAACAGAATTTTGTCGGCCTCCCGCATATCAGCCAGGTTCAGCCTGAGATGGCATTCCTAGACTACCAGAGTAGACATCACCCAACCCCGGAAGCGTGCAGTGACTTTGGTCGCCCTTAGAGCGAGGTCCACCGCTGTGTACAGTTCCTGCATAACGCCTGGGTTGGAACTACCCTCATGCAATTCCATGAGCGCTTTGGCCTGGTAGACCTGCAGGAGCGCCACGGCATGCAGAGCGGAAGCAGCCTCTCCACAGGCTCTGTAAGCCTTGTCCTCGAGCGCAGATGGGACTTGCAGGCCTTGGAAGAGAGGTGCAGATTACCCCGCCAAGTGTTAGTGGTCACAGGTGTTAGGACACAACTGCATTGCTACCGACCGCTCTGGGGGAATCTCCATGTGACCCTTGACTGCTCTGCCATCGAGAGTAGTGAGGGGGCACCAGACATGTTTCGGGCAGTTAAAGGTGGCATCCATGATCTAGTAACCTCCTCATGCACTTCCGGAAAGAAAGGCACTGTGGCGGGGAGCTGAGAACCAGCATGACCCGCCCCAGGAAACCAATCATCCAGCCTTGAGGGTTCAGGACACGGTGGACCCTTGCGGCAACCCTGGAAAGCATAGCAGCTAACTCTGGGTCTGACTTGGGCAATGCTACGGTCCCCAAATGGGGTAATGCAGCCAAATCTTTATCCTCAGAGGAGTCCAGCTCACCCTCCGATGCAGCGATAGACATGAGCCCCAAATGTAATGACTGGTACCCCCGGGAGGGGCCAGCGCGCTCAAGATGACTACCGCATTCAGAAACACACAGGGATCTTTAAAAAGACGCGAAATCACACCCGTGCTTGCTCTTTTAGGGAAAATGTTCTTTCACTGGTACTGAAGCGCACAAGGGGAAATGGCCGGGGCACAACAGCAGAAATAGGGCAGCGGCTGTGTGCATTCACACTCCTTGAAGTTGTGGCAACACAAGTGGAAATAGTGCAGCCCGCTGTGCGCTCTCTCTCTCTTTGAAGACGTGGTACCACAGCAGCTCGCTGCGTGCACTCACACTCAGAGAGAGCTGTGAAAACAGCTTTTTGTGTTTTTTGACATCTTAGAGATGACCACCACTGAAGCGCCATCACACCAACACCAACTTGAAGACTTCTACCCACAGAACAGTAGGCTTGAAATCACGTATTTGAAGATGATTGCAGAGCAGAGAACAGTAGAACCGCTTGGCTCCGAAGCGAAAGAAAAATACGCGATGCATCCACATTTACGTATTTATACCCACGCTGCGGGGCAGAGTGTCGGATGTAAAACCCACATGCCAATGTGCATTGGCTTATTTAGTTACACTCAAAGTGGATTGGTCTCTCAAGCGAGATCCCACTTCGTCAGTTAACTTGACCCGACATGATGTCGGGAGTGACCGACTGAAAGGGAACTAAAATAGCACAGCTACATTTGTCATGTTGTCACTATCATGTAATCTATCATGTAATGTTGGATGATAAAATATTCTTCTAAAATTCACATGCTAGCAGTATATAGTGCATAGTAAAAGTGCATAATGTATAGCATGTTATTTGGGGCACAGCTAATATGTTAAATAATACACTTTATTATTCAGGATTTTAATGTGTATGGGGTGTTATAAAGAGAGCTTTTTGAATGTACCTGGATATTTTATTAAAGAATCAAACTGCATTGGTGGATTCTTCTCTTTTCATTTTTCTCAAGCTATTGTACTAATCATGTTCTACCTAACATATATATATAAAAAAACTACATGAAAGTTTAATGATTAGATTATTCATATATTTCTCCTGATTGACAGATAAAAAGACACAGATGGTACATTTTTAAAATGCTTTTGAAGTGCATTAATGAGCTGCCTGTTAATTGAGTTCTGTGCTTAGCTAAACGCATCATGTCTAAGTCTGACGACACTCACTGTGCTATTATAATAGTCGAGGGAAAAGTGTTTTGACTCTAAGAGTGTGTCATTACATAATGCATGAGTCAAAGGGATTGCAGCAGAAGCTCAGAGGTACTTTGAGAGTTATGAGTTCAAAGACAGTTTAGTTTATATGGCTATTATTCAAAAGGGCAATATCATTGTCAAGTGCCCCTGTGCAAACACATACACAGGATCAATCTCACATGCTTACCATGATTTTGCCAAATAGGACATGTTTCCAGATGAACATATCCTTAGATTATCCTGGAACTATTTCTGGGTCATAGACTAAAAATAAAGAAGGGGGGGTGTGTGTGTGGGGGGGGGGGGGGGGGGGGACGACAGATGTACAGATGACAACGTTGTCAAAATGATTCCCATTCACCCGGATCCATGAAAACGACTAAAAACGGTGTATTCTACTGCCAGGCCAGTAGTTGGCGATGTCACTTTGTAAAGAAATACTACGTGCCTATAGACTGAACAAGTAATACAAGTGCACGATGTCACCATTGTCACGAATTCACTTTTTTTTTGTAGTTTGCACGGAGATGATAACTGCATCATTTTCAAAGGGTTTGCGTTTTTAGGCCCCCAAATGCTGTTATCATGTACATGAAAATGGTGTCATGTAACGCCTCTTTTATTAACCCTGCCTTGTTATAAAACTTTTATAGTCCTTTTGAAGCTTGAAAGCTCCACTCACTGTTCATTTTAATTGCCTGGAAAAGAACAATCAGTATACAATTAAACATATTGTTTTGTATTCTACAGAATAAAAAATGACAAAAGTGAATAAATAATGACTTAATTATCATGCACTAAATGCTGACAATGACAAACTTGCAGTTATAAAAACAATCCACCCACTAATTCACACCTGGAAATGTAATATACGATACCAAAATTATAAGGAGCTGATGACACGACGTCACCCACATCTCCAGCCTCACCCATGAGCGTTCAGAACTGGGCTGGGAGACATTCCTAAGTCGGATCTTTACTGCAGACTGTGTCTAACAGACATAGATTACATCTGAACACAAACACAAATAGAGACTGCTGTCTGCCTTCCTGTCCGCTGTCCACTTCTGAGGCAAGACTGAACCCTATATTCATTATTCAAAGGCACTGCACAGATAATAACACATCTGCATTATGAAGAGGGTGGAGAACAGCGACAGAAACAGAAGATGATATGAGAGGTAGTGGCAGAGGAATATAGTGTTGGATACTGCTTGTGTTGTCTATATTTTTGAAGCGTGTTTGTGTGTGCTTCAAAAATACAAAGTTTTTCAAAAGGACTTACTTTCTTCTTGAAACTGTCTTCCAGCTTTTGACTTGCCCTTTGATGTTGCTGTTCCCGAGGGCTGATGTTCTTTGCTGGTCTTTGCATCATTGCTGATGGTCATCATGTCATGGGAGTCCATTTTTGTGTTTTTTAAATTTTTTGTGTTTTAAGGTCAAAACCTTTACAGTCTCTATATATTTTTTTCTCAGTATCATGCATAGTACTTTTAAATTCCATTGTGTATCAAATGCGCTGCATCAGTATACAGTATGTCCCCAAAGGTCATAAGCAGAGAAATGTATAAACAATGAGGCTAGTGTAGTGAGGCTCTCTTCACTGAGACACGGCCAGACAATAGATTAAACACATAATGTGCAAGATGCCAGCCTCACCCTTTTCCTTTCATTTTATCAAAATAATATAACTGATGTACTCTGTATGGACAGAGAGTATAATTAGGTAGGCTACAACATAAAACGTGATGTTAAACCATTTTTTTCCCATTTTATATAGTAAGTTAACTTAGAGGTTTTTAATTTACTGCATTTCAATCATGTTATTGAATATGGCAGTGCTAATGTAGTTGGTCTTGAGTCTTGACAGACTATCTGCAGCTGTTGATGATGATTATTGCGTCTGCAGAGCAAGTATGGACTTGCTACTGATAATAGATACACAGACGCTGCTGTGAGAATGTAAGATCTGCTGAAGCAGCTGCATAAATGGACAAGACATAAATCCCGTAACAGATCCAGGCAGGTGGAGCTGGGGGAGGTGGAGGGTTTCAGAGGAACTCTGAACTCTGACACAGGACTAGCCAACAGCAAACACTGAACCAGACTATTTAAATGTTGAGCATGCAATCTCATTGGCTACAGGACCAGCAGAGGCCTGTCAGCTTGTGTCATGCGGTAATGATGTGATTGCTTGCAGACTGTTTGTAAAGGACCCATCATCCTGCACTCTCTAGAGTTTCATGACTGAAATGAAAGCTTTAGCGTAAAGTTCTGCCAGGAAGACTCAATGTTACGTCATTACTTATGGTTATCCAATCACTATCTAATACCTAGATTATAAAAGATTGTTTCTTACACGTTTGAGTTCACAGATGATAAAAACATTCAGTTTGCAGAAACTGACGCCAGCGATTGCAACCATAACGGTGCGTGTCCACTGTCACTGAGCGAGCGTTTTCAATTAATTCCTCTGGAAGTCGAGCTTCACGCTCACGCAGTGCATTTTGGGATTTACAGCGGACCGTAGAAAGTGTTGGGCAAAACGCGGTCGGCAGCCAATTGCTGTGAGGTTCGGGATGTGACGTCTGTCTTGAGAGTTTAAAATTATGCTGACTGTGCAGAGTTTATA
The DNA here is from genome assembly GCF_963993115.1 of Abramis brama. Classification (NCBI taxonomy): domain Eukaryota; kingdom Metazoa; phylum Chordata; class Actinopteri; order Cypriniformes; family Leuciscidae; genus Abramis; species Abramis brama. Next base: position 30,320,555 of record NC_139969.1, on the reverse strand, counting down.
CTGGATTTAGTGCGTAAATCATTTTGATGACCGTAACAGTGTGTGTCCACTACAGCGGCAAAACTCTGCTCAGTGCCGCTGGCAACGGTATAAAGTCTCCGCTTTGGGGTGTGTCTGTTGCGAGTGTGTTTAATCAATGTTTTTTTTAACACACGGACAATATAATCATCAGAGATGCACGCGATTACATTTAGAAATGGACAAGCTTTGTTTCCAAATGCACCAAGTAAAGATATCCTGCCAATTTTATAAACTTTTGTAACCAGTATAATCACAATGAACATATCCAAACTGAAATATTTAACACATATAACAACTGCAAAGTCTCTAATTCGTAATCAAAACTATTTACGCACTAAGTCCAGTGTAAACTCTGCACAGTGAGCATATTTTTAAACTCTCAAGACAGACGTCACAACCCAAACCTCACAGCGATTGGCTGCCGACCGCATTTTTCGCTTGATATTTGCATAAAGAACTGCCCAAAGCGTCAAGAGCATCAAAAAGGTTGGGCAGTTCTTGACTTTATGCAAATATCAAGTGAAAAACGCAGTAGGCAGCCAATCGCTGTGAGGTTTGGGTTGTGACGTCTGTCTTGAGAGTTGAAAATATGCAGATTGTGCCGGAGTTTGCTGGATTTACGAATTAGAGGCTTTGCAGTTGTTATAACGTATGTTAAATATTTTATTTTGGATGTGTTCATTAGATTATATTGGCTGGGTTTATAAAAGTTTATAAATGTGGTCTAAAATAAATAAATAAATAAATGGCCTAGTCTCCATGTGGCCCTCGGTGGCCTTGTCTGCCCACGGTGGCTTCGTCTCTGTGGGGCCCAAGGTGGCCTTGTCTCTATGGGGCCCAAGGTGGCCTTGTCTGCCCACGGTGGTCCTGTCTATATGTGGTCCATGGTGGCCTTGTCTGCCCAAGCGACGTTATACTCAGAGTGGTTTGTGACTTTAATTTATGCGTTTCAAAGGGAACACTATCAACAGCGAAATGAATCTGCAGCAGTCAGGTGGTACAGGTTAGTTACAATTACTATTGTAATTTTTGTGCAGTATTGTTATGTGTTTTGAGACATGAGGTAGTTTAATGCCGTCTCTCGCGACGCTTTTGTTTGCTTCCTGCTGTAAGCGTTCGTGTGTTTTGAAGGAGGCGTGGCTTTGGAGATGATGTGAAGGGAGGGTGGGATCTTATGCTTTCAAAGCTAGCTCGCTATTGCTAGCCTCTCTGCTAGCCTACCCTAACTTTAAGGTTATAAAATAGAAAAACACAAACCATAAGTTTTGGTAAATGGAATTTGCTTTGGCATTAATTTAACTAATGTTATTCTTAGCAGAGCTAAAACTAATTTATATAATTTATTTAATAACTTTTGCGATTGTTGCCTTGAGCAAGACACTTTATACATTGGTTCTTCTCCTTATAATTAGTTCACTACTTGGTTGAAGTATGAAAATTAAAAAGGTAAAGAGGGTTACTTTACTATAGTGTTATTGCATCTCTCACTTGGCTCACGTGAAAAGGCTTGTTTGCTGTCATGAAAAAATCCTGTTGCAAGGCCTTGCTTTGATTTTCCCAGACCTCTTAACTCTGACAGTCCTTAACCTGACCCCGGCTCTGCTTTCCCTGTTGTAAACACTGGCTTAATCTGGGAAAGGAACAGTCCATTCGACACAATATGATTAGGTTCACGAATCCGTTGGTCAAATAAGTTCATCAGCTGGTCAAATAATAAATGCTCTGATATATTATCTGTAAAGACAGAATTTCATCATTATAATCACCATAATGGAATTGTGTATGGTGGCAGTTTCATACACTGACAGTCCGTTCCAAGATATGATTTGTGTTTTACTTTGAGTGGTTGATGACTAAGCATTTTCACAATATCATATTTCAATAAATTAAAGACTTAATAGGGCTAACTGGGAAAAATAAATACAGAATATTTCTGAATCTGCTATAGTGGCTACATGAGTAATAATACTTCAAAAATTCAAAAAGGAAACTGTCTGTTTTATGCTGAATTAAAATATTTATTCTATTGATAAACACAGGGTTAAGAGCATTTTAATCACACATGATACACTTAGACGTACACAGTGAGTCACTAGTTGCTAATTTGAAAATGTGATTTGCTTAAGCCGCGTTTCCACCGAAATTACCCGGAACAATTTGTCCCAGGAACTTTTTTCCCAGGAACTTTTTTTGCCCCAGACCGGTTGCTTTCTGCGTTTACACCGTGGTCTAAAGTACCGGGAAGGTAAACTGCGCCCAACTGCTCCTCCCAGTCTGCGACGGACAGTAATCAGTTTTGAGCGCCACATTTATAATAAGTATGGAGGAGATTCAAACTGTGCTGCAGTTATGTATTGGTTTACTAACGAGGTAATTAACAAAACAAAATAGACGAGCACTGATACTAAAGCGTGTTCAGAAAACTCGTATGCGACGTACGGTATGTTATCAGTTATTGTGAGCCTGGGACGAACGCGCAAAAATTTCCTCTTTCGCAAATATGCTTAAAAAAAGCCTGAACCCAGTCTATCAATCATAAATAGTGACAGTCTTGTAAATAGTTGTTTGTTACTAACCTCAAAGCGCTATTTCAATCCTGTTATAGTAAATTTATAACATGGTTTGGAGTGCCTTGCAATAGATGACAATGTGTAAAATAATGACTTAATAATAAAAGCTGTGGCAGAAAAGAGACGAGCACTGATGAAGCGTGTTCAGTAAGCTCGTAATGCTAACGTTAGATATAAAATTTGTATGTTATCTATTGCGGACATTGACCGTGAGATGGCTGGAACGAACGCGCAGAAAGTTTCCTCTTCCACAAAATAAAGCCTGAAACTGGTCGCCAGTCCACCAGTTTTTTTTTATTAAATTCCATATTTGCAAACAGACAACTCTTACTGCATGAAGCCACGACACGAACCGCAATAGATTTTTTTAAAAAGGGAGGTTAAAAATAAATAAAATGCTGCGTGGAGTCATCCAACCAAAATGCGGCGTGAACACAACCAATCAGCTTGTGCAGCGCACAAGTCCCACCCCTGAAAGTTCCTGAACTTTGAAAAAGTAGCTACTACCTCGTGAGTAGGGACTATCGGAGGGGGAAATATTTACCCGGAACTTCATTTAGACCCTGGTTCCTGCGGTGTAAACACATCGAGTACCAGCCCAAAGTTCCTAGTTCCTGGGGAAAGTTCCTGCGGTGGAAACGCGGATTTAGTAATTTGTATTTGAGTAGATTTACTCAAATATTAAGATTACACAACATTGTAATCAGTCATACCCATTTGTGTGTTTGAAGAATTGTAAGCTTACTCACACAACTTGTCCCTTTTAATTTTTATTTTACTACTTTTTAATCAGTGTGCGAGTAGTGTCATGGCAGAAGTATGCGTGTAGTGAACCTTTTGATGCTTGACATTAGTTTCACTTCAACTTAACCACATGTTGAACTACTGAAAAACAGTCTCACTTCCTGTCTGAACATAAAGTCAAAGCAGGGCTTTGTTAAGGAAATGCCTCAAGGCTACCAGATTATCAGATATATACCCAGCATTCAAAAGTCTGCCAGTGCTTCACGAGTTCTGCTGCGGAGAGAAGACTCATTAGCTGCTCAGTGAGGGAATGCGAGTAAATGGCAAGTCAATATCACGGCTGGTAACAAAGGCTGTTGAAGTGCCCTGGGTCTAATCACTGAGTCTTAGACCCCACGTGCTTCTGTGCAAAAGTTACTGGGGTCAGAGCATTTGAATACAACGTCATTGTCTTGACTTTAGCTTGTTGACTTGGGATGATGCATGGAGTGAGGCCGTGTGTGCACACGTGTGACGGTGTGAGAGACTGGGGCAGAGGATATTCTGAGATGCAGCTTTAAGACTCTTAAACTTACGCCTTAAGCACTAAGAGCCTTTAAACCAGCAGCATTTTGCCCTCTAGTGTGTTTCCTTCATTAGACCAAAGAGCAAATACAGCCTGGCCTCTAGGAGCATTAAGTACACTTCAAAATATGCTCATAAAAAGTATTTGGCAACAGTAAACGTACAAATATTTCATGGCAAGACCTGCTCAAGCAGCTAATGTAGTAACAATGCTAACCATGCTAACATGCTAAGTAAGTCCATAGTTGTGTCCCAAATGATGGACTATGCACTTATACACTATGTACTCATGATATATGTACTCAACCGTGTAGTGTAAGAATATTTTGTCTTTCAACATCGGAGTCTGATAGCCCCTCCCCCTCCGCTACGTAATTAGTGCATGAAGTGTCCAACGTTCCACACTTCGTTTTTTCGGTTAAAAAGTGCATCATCCGGGTACTTAAACTGCATTATTTCTTTTAGAATTTTCAGTGTGAACGCACTACTCGCACTATTTATAATACAAAATGGCGTAGAATAGTGCTTAAGTACGCAATTTGGGACGCACCTCATGTGATATTAATTTATTTTTTTTTACGTTAGTGGTCTGACATATAGAGACAACTTTTCATCAAATTAATTATTGATAAATAATACAGTCTCGCTATAAGTGGCACGGGTAGTTGAATAATAACTAGCGCACAAAAAACAAATCAATAATCCTTTAATAATAGCCCAACAGGAACACGTAGTAGGAGAACAGGCGAACACAAGCAACACATTAAAGAGACAGGACAAGAAACAGATGAAACCTCAGGGCTTAAATACACAAGGACTAAAGAGTTAATTAATTGAATAACATGAGATAGGAATACAACAATCAGACACACAGGGTCAAATGAACGGGCACACAGGCAAACATGACAGAACCAAAAACACACTATACACATTACAATAAGGTGCCAAATGTACCCTATATATATTGGCAATATTATATTATATTATATAGATTTTAAAGATACAAGATTTTGTGTGAGATACTGTTCAAAATACACTCTTTTCCTTTTGCCACATTCAGTGCAAAGCAAGAGGCTCAGTTTGGACAGCGTTGTCCCAGATAACTGTGAGCTGAATCAGTGTGAAGCGGGAAGAGACAGCTCATCTGCTGTCAGGCTGTTGTGTGAAGCTTTAGGACGATGTGAACCCTGCCTCTTGCTTTGCCTTTGTTGCCGTGTCTCATGTGACAAGCTCAGTGGACTCTTTGAAGGAGAATAGCATCTTCAAATCTCCCGTTCTCAGCAACTTTTTCACATTTCCATTTCGGTGGCAACCTCAATCCTGCCTTAACCTCTAATTCCCAAGACAACAAAACAAAACAAAAAAATGGTTTCATAAAAAGCTGTATCATATTAAAAAAAGAGTTATCTACAGAGTTATCATTTTTGCCTACACTTAAAAAAAAAGTGAATTTATGATGACGTGTTCTTTTTCACTAATTTTACACTTATTTTACTGTAACATGAAATATTCCATTTGATCTATTACAGTTTTCCACTGTATAGCAAGGATCTTACCATTAAAGATCTTAGCAGTTAATTAAAATATTTTAGAATATGGGTGATTTTATTAATGATGGCTAATATTAAATCACAGTGATACAGTATTTAAATTGTACAGTGAGAAACTGAATTTACAGTGATTACCTACTGTTAATAGTACTGTATTGCCATATACAATACATTAAAAATACAGTGCTTAACTGTTTTTATTTGTACAGTAAATAAACCAGCACTGTAAATGCAATTGAAATCACAGTATTTAATTAATATTTATTCTACAGTAAAACAATCAATACTGTAAATACAACTAAAATCACAGTGTTTAATTGTTTTTGTGAATACACAAAATACTGTAAATGGAAGTATGGTACCTTTACTGTAAAAAGTATTCACAGTAACTTACTGTCTAATCGTTGCCTAAATTTTTTACTGTAAATTTTATGGTAAATGTTTTACAGTGTATAGCAAGGAACTCTCATCAGTGCCCTTGGAAAGCTGCTTGGCCAATCAGATTAGGAGCACTGGAGTTTATGTTTATGCACTAGGAGCACAAATTCACGTTTATGTTTCATGTCTTTTATTTTGAAATTCTCTGTCATGTTTCCTGGTTTCTTGCCATGTGACTTCCTTGCCCTCATGTGATCATGGCTGCGTTCAGCCCCGACAAAACGTTGCACAACGTTTTTTAAACAGAAACGGTGATGCGTTGAACACACTGTTCTGATGACGCAAGAGTTGCAACTATGGCAGCTGAGAAGGCCATTCTTTGTGAAGAATTTTCGGAGCCTGATGAAGTCGGTATAAATATGTGTTTAATACTACAAAATATGCCCGATGTTACAGTTACTGCACTTGCCGCCCAGAACAAAAGAGAACATCCCAATCGAGTGAAGGGATTGCTGAAACTGAAATGGAAGCACACATCTTACCTAATTCAGACTAAAACACATCTATTTAGCCTCACATACTGACTTTGTAGTTCATACTGTTTTAATACCCTGTATTTTCTTTCTCATTTTTAGGAAAAGCACTTAATTACCATTGTTTATTTCTATACCAATACACTTGCAATGAAGCTAAAAATATAAACAACTACATCATTTTGTTGATATCCTATATTTTACAATAAAACTTTCGACAAACATGTCTTCTAATATCCTCAGTTGTTGCGTATACCGAGCTGCATCGAACACATTTGTAAATTTAATACTTTCCTTGAACCCATTGTGCGAGTTCACTTTAATACCACGTGCTTTATATACATGTTGCTGCTGATTGGACTGCAGTTCTGACACACCCACCAAACAAGAGAAAACGTATCTCAAACCCCGTTGCACACCGGTGCACGCCGTTTCCAGGAAACATGACGTTCAACCCGGAAACCGTAGCAAAACGTTGCGCACCGTTTTGAACTTGAACATGCCCCATGTCTTGTGCTTCCCTTGTCTTATGTGTCATGTTATGATTGGTTGATCGTCTTTATTGTTCACAGGTGTTTCTTGTTAGTCATTAGTCTAAGGGGCTGTTAACACAACACCGTTTTCAACTAAAAACGTAAAAATATTTATTCTTCGTTTACACGACAACGGCGTTTTAGTGGCCTGAAAACGCAAAAGTTTGGAAACGGGTTTCAAAGTGCAAGTTTTTGAAAACGCTCTCCGTGTAAACAACAAAAACGCAAATCTCTGAAGACGATGACGTCATTCACATGCGTATTACGTGTTCAATCTATAGTGTTTCATCGCCATCTAATGGCCTGGACACAGAATACAGTGTTTTTAGTCGTTTTCTCGGATCCGTGCGAATGGGGATCGTTTTGACAATGGTGTCGTCTGTATGCGGAAAACCTTCTCCGTTGTAAGCATATCGTTGTCATGTAAATGTACCCTTATTGTATAAACAGCTCTCATGTTTTCATTGTATCTTGTCTAGCTTTGCTCGTGTAATCTGCTGTTTGATCAAGTCAAGTTATGCTTTGTCAAGTCTTTTGTTTATTTTGTATCTGTTCATGTTGGGATTCTCAAAAAACTGCACACACACACACACACACACACACACACATATATATATGTATAGCAAACAGGAAACAGTGGCGTTCAGTGCAATATAAAGAATAACAGAGGAGACATTTATTCTTTCTAAACATTGCACGTTTGAATCATTGGCCCAAACCCAGAAATAGCACTGTCACACTGGAGATACTGTTGAGGACCAGTGCATTTTGTGAGGCAGGCTACTGTACAGTGTCATGTCTGGTTTGCTGGAAAAAAATAAATAAATCAGCTGCACAATTGTGTCACACAATGGTGGTAGCCTCCGCAATCACAGTGGTCATCCTAACAAAAAGCCCTCTGAAGCACTTGGCGTATCGTATTCAAGTTACTGGATGTTTTAAACAATACAGAGCATTGCTGGAAACCAGAGACAGGAAGCAGCGGATTAGAAGAGAAGTCACTCACTCTTTACAGAAGTGGATATTTCTAGGGCACATCCCAAGATACGTATTCTATGCCGTCTTGAAACTGAATCCCATTCCAAGCCCACCCCATTATTAGACACTTATTCATGTCAGATTCCCAAAGGAGAAATCAGTTTTCTTTTGCAGACTTAACAGCACATTATGACTATGTTGTGTATTATGATAATGTATTGTTTGTGTGCATGGTTACAAGTTACAGTCTAAAGAAGTTTGAAAACCTCTGAAATATACAATGTGCAGAGTAATATACATATGCAATATACAAATGCACACTGTACCCAAATGAGAGGGAAAGACTTGCCATGCATTTTTCACTGTCACAGTAAAATAAATAAATGTGAGCATGACATGATCAATGGCAGATGGCCTGAGGACATTCAATAATGTCTTGTGCAAACTTGTGCTAACTTAGTAATTAACAGATCCAGATACATCAATGTCATGGAATTCACAATCCCCTAAAACAGTTTTATATATATAAATATATACTGTTTGGAAGTTTGGAGTGATTTTTTAAAATTAATGAAAGGGAAATTAATGTTTTTATTCAGCAAGGATAAATTAAATTGCTCACATTACTCAGTAAAGACATATAATGTTATATAATATCAAAATGTTTCCATTTTAGCTGTTCTTTTGAACTTTCCATTCATCAATGAATCCTAAAAAAAAAAAAAAACTAAAATAGGAAGCAGAAAAATTTCCTACATTAAAAATGTTAATATTAATAATAATAAATGTTTATTGATTAGCAAATCAGCATATTAGAATGATATCTGATGGATCATGTGACACTGATGACTGGAGTAATGATGCTGAAAATTATCAACAGGAATAAATTATGTTTTAAAATATAGAAAAAATGTTAAATTATAATAATATTTCACCAAATTGCTGTTTTTATTGTAATTCTGATCAAACAAGTGCAGCGTTGGTGAGCATTTCTTTTCAAAAACACTGAAAAAAAATCAAACCAATAATACCGATCATGGATTCAACAAATATTTGCTGTCATATGGCTATAGGTGGTCCAGGAAGTCAATGGTATGATACAGTATGGATGAAAACGCATGATAAATGACATTTTTCAAAGGATTTTCAGCCTATTAGAATGCATTGTACAGCAATTAAACCTCTTCATGGTGGATTTTACCGTTGAGGACTGATATGCGGTTAAAAATAGAAGGGAGAAACATGGCTTAAACTTCAGCTAGCTTTACTCTGGGGTCAAACAGCTGAGTAAGCACAAACAGACACATACAGTACTTCCTCTCACAGTTTGAACTCATATCATTTAATGCAAATATACAAACGTCTTCAGTGAGCTGGGTTAAATGCATAATACATTGCACTGTACTTTTTATGGTTGCTGTTAGTTCTTTATTCAGATAAAGTGCCTCTCTGCCCGATCTTTGCAATGAGAAAAGATCTTCTCATCACAGAGTAAAAGAATAGTTCATCCAAAAAAGAAAGTTCTGTCATTACAGAACTTCCGATACCGATAACCGATTCAGAATGATATCTGATATCACAGATTAAGCGATTACATGACACATGATGCATTTCAGTAAGTTGTACTGTATCTTTCACCATACCTTTTGATGTTCATGCATAATTTTTCGTGCTATAACTTGTATTAAAGTGGAAGAAAAGACTTGAACTGAGGCACTACAGCGATCTGTCACATCACATTTAACCATAGAATGCATAAAGCGGGTCAAACTGACTTGGCATGCTGGGATTTTTTTTTTTTTTTTTAATGGAAACATTTATTTGATATTCCATGAATTCTTCAAAAACTTGATTCTTAATTTTTCACTTCTTAATCGCTACTCCAAGAATGCATAAAGGGGGACAAATTGACCTGTATTCATTTTTGACTCAATACAGTATTCTTGGATACATTTTTGTCAATAATAATGTTTATTTTCTTGAAACTTTATGGATTATTAAAAACAATTGTCAGAACTTTTTTGCTCTGAGCCAAGAATTTGCCTCAGACACCAACTCTGTGTCTGAATATTCATACAGTTTATCTCCCTAATATATAGTAGATGAAAAGCAGTATGTGAAATGAATAGTATGTCTGAATTCACAGTGTTCATTAAACTGTAGGCAAAAAAAAGTATTTGGGTGACCTACTACTTCTGCCATGATTGTGAAGCTCACATTAAAAGGCACTTTACTGTTCATAAACCAAGGGAGAGAAGTCATAAATGGCAGGGAAACGACACAACTCATTCTATAGCGTACATGACAATGCCAACATGGCAGTGGATGTAAAGTAGTACATTCAGCTTTCATACTACACACATTCATTCATTCATTCTTGACAATACTTTATTCATACTGTACACATGCTCATTCTCAAACATAGAACCAACTCAGTATATGTGATTTCAGATGCAGTAGGCCTATGAGTAGAGGCTACTGGACCGCTGAAAGCACAAACAAAGGAAGAGATGCAACTTATATAAAAATATTTTTTTTACATGGTCTGTGAGAAATGTGGGGAGTGGAGGTTCTGACTCATATACTCAGATCTGAACTAGTTTAGAATTTGTAATGTGCATTTTAAAGGAACACGACGTCTTTTTGGGACTTCAGCTTATTCACCGTGTCCCCCAGAGTTAGATAAGTCCATACTGTTTTCATCTCTGTGCGCGCCGTAACTCTGTCTGACGCACCCACCGCTAGCCTAGCTTAGCACAAAGACTGGAGGTAAACGGCTCCAGCTAGCATACTGCTCCCAATAAGTGGCAAAATAACGCCAACATTTTCCTATTTACATGTTGTGATTTGTACAGCATGTACAAATAACAAGGTCACATGAGACACAGCCATTTTCTAACCGTATACACACTGGGAACTATATTCTCAGAAGGCGAAGCACTGCTACTTCTGCGGAGTGATTTGCTCGCAGCACCTGAGAAGCCCTGATTCGCCTGCTACTTTGGAAAAATGCTGTGTAAAGATTCTTTAAACAGCATACAGGTTATTCATGGAATGTTTTCTTAGTCTTTTCAATGAAAAACTATAGGGGCTTTCACACTGGGTAGTTCTAGGAACTTAGTTCTAGGAACTAGCCACCAGTTCCCCGAGAACTAATGGTTCCCTTAGTAACAATTTCCTGGTTACATTCGCACCACCAGTAGAAACTCTGAAGTTGTGACTTTTATTTTGACGGCGCTGAGAACGCTAGCCAGAGCCTTACCCACACAGTGCTCGCATTCTCCGGCGTGTTCATTAGTTTACGATCTGTCTAACAATCCTGTCTAATACGTTATTAAATAGAACTGTTATACATAGAAAGTAGACAGTATGAAAAGGTATTAGCGTATGCCATGTGGTTCATGTCCAGCTGAGCAGAAATAATCATGTTTCGCTTGGTCCCCTCAAAGTTGCATTGGATTTTCTCCTTAGCGTAAAGGTTAAGAGGCCTGTCTATCACTGTTTTCCATGTTCGTTTCTGGAGTAAATATAGGCTATAATCTGTGTTTACACAGCTTTTTTTTTAAATGGCGGATACGTGTGTTTAGCGTACACTAACGTCACGGATAGTTCAGTGCTGGTTTAGACCCGACTCTGAAGTAGGAGCTAAATTAGTTTCTCCAAGAGGAGTTCCTAGATCTAAAATCGTTATAGTTCCTGCAGTGCGAACGTGCCAAAATCCGGGTGCCTCCGCCAATAGTTCTAGGAACTATGAACAGGTTCCTTCAGGTTCCTGTGAAAGTCCGATATGTTTAAATGTATACAGTACTACGCGGTGTTGAGTGTGTGTGTGGGGGGTGGGTGTCGAGTGCGTGTTGGTAGATCTTTACATGCAATCACAAATTCTCATGTTTTTCTCTACCCATACTGTACTACCTACTAATATTATACCAACTATCTATAGTTTTTATCAGCAGCGGACCTACTGAGAGGACCACCAGGGCAATGAACCCCCAGCCCCCCTCGCTCATTACGCAAGCCTCTACTGCGCTCAATGGGGAGCTGAACTCTGTAACCTCTGTGTGTGTGTGTGAGAGAGAGAGAGAGAGAGTCAGTCATACAGTCACAAAAGTGACAGTGAGGGAAAGGCATCCTTCCTCTTAGTCTTATCTCTCAGAATGTTACCTCTCTAGACCAATGATATTTTCAGCCATATGTGGAACATTCTTAGACTTGTTCATCAGGCCCTCCTGTCACATACCAACAGCCTTTTACCATTCCAAAACAATTCAATATTAGAATAAGGATTGTGCGTGCTCTTTTACTGTCACATGATGGTCACACACGTACATCTTAAAGATAAAATTTATTCCACAATTCCCTCTTTTTTAATCATTAATTTATAACTATATAATAATACAGCAAATTTAAGTTATACTTCATCGCATTTTTATATAAATGATCACTCTCTTAAATTTATGAAAGAAGAAAGTGAAAGTGTTTTTGTGGGGATAGTCACTTTAAGATAAGCAAGCAACACATTATTTTGATGGTCCGTTTTGAACATTCTGTTGACTATAAGTAACTTTGCAACTACATGTCAACTAACTCTCATTAGAGTATTGGACTGTCTGCCTAATATCTGCTAACACTTTATTGTGATGGTCCTCCAACAGACATTCAACTGACTATAACTAACATGTCAACTTATTTTAATCATAAACCTACCAGTCTAATACTTAAATGAAAGTTAGTAGACATGTGAGTGCAAGTTTACTTATAGTCAACAGAATTAGTTAAATTCATTTTTGTTGCTTGTCATTTAAAACACATTGCCATCTTCAATGTATGTAAGAGCTGGGACATTCTGTCTATAGAGCTCTTTTTGTGTTTCACATAGTAACAAAAATAACACTGGGTTGGAACAGCATGCAGTCGCTTAAATGGTGATATTGTTTTTAAAAAATTCTCTGTTATATTTTAAAGATACCATGCGAGATGAATAAAAGACCAGGACAACAGAGATTCTAATTATTGGACAAAAAACTCCCAAAAATTATATACACACGTAATAATCTAGAATACTGTCAAACACTTGATGGCTGCTCTGTCAAGTCTTCGTCGTCGGTTAGGAACCTGGGTGTGCTCTTTGATACAAATCTTTCATTTGAAAGTCACGTGTCTAGTATCTGTAAAACCGCATTCTTTCATCTTAAAAATATATCTAAACTACGCCATATGCTCTCATTGACAAATGCGGAACAATTAGTTCATGCGTTCATGACCTCAAGGCTAGATTATTGTAATGCTCTACAGGGTGGTTGCCCTTAATAAACGCTTAATAAACAAACTACAGCTAGTTCAAAACGCAGCAGCTCGAGTTCTTACCAGAACCAGGAAGTATGACCATATTAGCCCAGTTCTGTCAACACTGCATTGGCTGCCTATTAAACATCGCATACATTTTAAAATATTGCTGATTACTTACAAAGCACTAAATGGTTTAGCTCCGCAGTACTTGAGCGAACTCTTAACGCGTTATAGTCCTTCACGTCTATTGCTAGATTAAAGACACATCTCTTTGACCTAGCATTCACATAATACATTATAGACTTCTATAATTCAGTGTTAGGCTGCATAGATTAGGTCAGCCGGAACCGGGAACACTTCCCATAAATCCTGATGTACTCGTTACATCATAAGAAGAATGGCATCTACGCTAATATTAGTGTCTTTGTTTATCCCGAGGTTTTCCCGCAGCCTGCCGGATCCAGGCCGTATCCAGATCTGACGAATGACCTTCACCTGGACCCGATGTCAACGCAGTGCTGAAGTGCCAACTAGTCTCTCCCTATGGAGGATCCCTTTACCACTCTACAGATAAGGCGTCGTCGGGAAAATTTGTTCCGCGTATCTACCCCAAAGTGACAAAATAAAATAAAATTCTGTATCAAAATTTATAAGGAAAGACCAGTACTTTGTTTAGGCTTGGTTTGTAGGGAATTCCAAACCTGCACACATATATTCAAACGCACATAACTATAGAACCAATTTTTAATGCGCATGTGAACGCCATCAGCGTTTCTCACAGGTTCACGTTTAAAGTCTGTGTAGAGAGAATGGTGTCGTCTTAGCGGCCCCTAATTTAATAACAAATGATCGTTGCGACGGAAGCGAATCAATCAAAACTAACTTTAGCTGGAAAATAACTTTATTAAAGAACCGCTATAAAGCCAAAACACTCTCTGTTACCGTAAATTATACGCTTATCTCTGTAAAGCTGCTTTGAAACAATCTACATTGTTAAAAGCGTTATATAAATGAAGATGACTTGACTTGACTTGACTTGACAACATTAACAACATTGTATTGTGGAACACACCATGTAAAGACATACCACTGTCATTCAGTAGGTGTCTTCAGGGCAAATGTTAGCTGGCTAACATAATTCTATGAAGGTTATACACCTAAATTCCAAACATAAATTTATGGGACACCACAACAAGTTAGGATCCACCCAAAGTTGACTCTACAATACTGCCTTCGAAAAGTGTTAACGTGGTTGTTACAGTACGTTATTCTCCTCTGATCTCCTGAGTGACTTATCATTATGTTTCCTTTTTTTTTCTTTACTCCTTCTTCATGCGCTTTATTACAGCGACCATGACAGATATCAGTTTTGATATAAATTTTCACAGACAGTATCATCTGCATCAGAGTATTATTACAGCAAGTCAAACCTGTCTGTCACGGGGCAGATCGGAATCTAAAAGTCTGGAATTTGGCTGTATTTTGCCTTAGTGTGACAGGATTATAGCATGCAAAGTATTAGAGAAGAATATGGCCGATGTTCTGGGAATAGTGTTTCAAGGAAGTTCTCCTAAAAAAATATATATATATAAAAAAAAATCCATTCCTCAACCTCATGTCATTTCAAAGCTGTCTGACTTTCTTTCTTCTGAACACAAAAGACGAGGAATGTTCGCCAGGTCGTTCACACTGCTCTTTTTCCAGTACTGAATGAATGAATGAGGACTGAAGCTGGCAAGCCAACAGATCAAAAATCAAGAGATTCACATCTCATTTGCATACATTTAAATTTAAATGTGGGTCATGGATATGTCGCACTAGATTTTGATCTGATGCGAATGCCACTGGTTCTCATGACTGATCACAAAGCAACAAGTTTAAATATTCGGAAATATGAACTAGGTTTGAGATCTACTGAGGAAGGAAGATTTTCAGCTTTTTAGCTTCCTCATTCACCTTGGAAAAGAGCAGCGTGAAGATTTAGCCGTCTGTGAAAAATTCATGTGCTTCAATTCAGCCTGATCTCATGAAATGCGTCTCTATAGCACACATTGTATTTATCATGCAATTTATACGCGAAAATGGGTTTTTCCGTGCATAATTATGATACGCAGTTTTCGCGTGCATATGATACGCACTTTCAGGGCCGTAGCTAGAGGATTCGGGCCCCCTGAAAAAATATTGATGTGGGCCCCCACCACCCTCCACCAAAATCATATACTGTACAATAGATGAGCATTTAGGCCCACATATAACAGAAGGTGATATTGTTGTAAAACCTTTATTTTAAAAGTTAAATTAATTTAAAAATTACAACTAATAAAAAGAAATTGTTAAATAATAATAAAACCAATTTTTAAAAAGTAACCGCAAAATAATGTTTTTTTCCCCCCATCAGTCTGTTATAATTCATAAATCAAAAAGTAAACATTTATAAACTAACAAGAATGCAGTCAAATTGAAAAAATAAAGTCATTTATTGTCTTATATTTTAATAAAGATAATATTATTAAATAAAGCTAAAATGTATTCATTCAAGTGCAGTGTGTGTTCGTGTTTTATTAATGTAAATACATAATCAGCCGGCAGGTTAGGTGCATAATGCAATGCGTCGTGACTGGTAGGCTACCCAGGGCTGCGTTCAGCCCCGACAAAACGTTGCACAACGTTTTTTAAACAGAAACGGTGATGCGTTGAACACACTGTTCTGATGACGCAAGAGTTGCAACTATGGCAGCTGAGAAGGCCATTCTTTGTGAAGAATTTTCGGAGCCTGATGAAGTTGGTATAAATATGCGTTTAATACTACAAAATATGCCAGATGTTACAGTTACTGCACTTGCCGCCCAGAACAAAAGAGAACATCCCAATCGAGTGAAGGGATTGCTGAAACTGAAATGGAAGCACACATCTTACCTAATTCAGACTAAAACACATCTATTTAGCCTCACATACTGACTTTATTTGTTGTTCATACTGTTTTAATACCCTGTATTTTCTTTCTCATTTTTAGGAAAAGCACTTAATTACCATTGTTTATTTCTATACCAAATGTCATACACTTGCAATGAAGCTAAAAATATAAACAACTACATCATTATATTGATATCCTATATTTTTACAATAAAACGTACAACAAACATGTCTTCTAATATCCTCAGTTGTTGCGTATACCGAGCTTCATCGAACACATTTGTAAATTACTTTCCTTGAACCCATTGTGCGAGTTCACTTTAATACCGCCTGCTTTTGCTGCTGATTGGACTGCAGTTCTGACACACCCACCAAACAAGAGAAAACGTATCTCAAACCCCGTTGCACACCGGTGCACGCCGTTTCCAGGAAACATGACGTTCAACCCGGAAACCGTAGCAAAACGTTGCGCACCGCTTTGAACTTGAACAGGGGCCTATATAGTATAACTGCTGGATTTTGTTAATTGTCACCACCTTTCACCCCACTAGCGACGGCCCTGCGCACTTTATGGCGTGTAAAACGCACGTAACCAATAGCACTAATCCTAGCCAAGGGGTTTACGTAAAACTATAAATTGCACAATAAATAGGCTATAATGATTGCTATAGAGACATATTTCATAAGATCGGGTTGTTCAGTTTCAACCCTTTGGAAATAATGAAATGAGAAAGTTTAGAATTACATATAACATGGATTAACAGTGTTACTTTTACTTCCCCATTATACAAAACTAAGACACTACTCATATTTCACATTATTTTTTGTGTGTGAATCAGAAGCACTGTAGATACTGTGCAGTATTCATAAAGCGTGATCTAGTATTCCATTCCGAACAGCCTCAGAATTTCAAAACATAAAAGACAGCATGTGTATATCAGTCTCTCATCTGCCCTATTTTTTGGAACACATCTCAGAGAGCTTTTTGTTACAGAATGAGTGCTTAATTGTTCAGTATGGCATTCATGATGTTATGTAATTCACATTTTTGTTGCATAGTTGTAATATGGAGCCGTTATGTTCAACACATGAACCACAGTCATCCATTTCTGAAAAGATGTCCTTGTATCTTCTAAGCCAATGGGAAACCCACAGCAAATTCCTGGCTGGACATATATTCTCGGGCACCCCACAGAAAATCCAATATAGGCCATTGTCCCAGCTTGAGACACACACTCGCTTCTCCAGTTACTCCATCCATATCTATCTCTCTCCTTCAGAGCCACCTGCTTCTCGGGCACTGTCTATTGTGGACTGGCTTTGAGATGGAGTGGCTCAAAGGATCATGTCATGCCGTGTTACTCACACTTCTGTCTGTCTGGCTCGGAACTAAAATGAAGTCTCGGCAGATGTAATCTTTACTTCCCAGACCTATTCACATTCAATAGACATTTCACAGAGTTGAATTGAAGTGAGTTCAGGCTTCACAAAAGAGTCTTTCTGCCAGTACATTCTATATGAGGATGTTTTTCAAGGTAGCATACTGTTGGATGTGTGTGCATTTGATCACAGTCAAACAGTAAAACCCAAAGTATATTTTTGTTTTTACACATACTCTAGGGTATGCCTATGCATATGACATGAATTTCATCCACAGCATAGCAAGCACATACCGTACGCGCGCAGCCAAATTTTCTAAAGCCCACAGTATACTGAACCCACAGAAAGGCTTTCAAAGTGTACTCCATTTGGCGGTCAACATGCACATGCTATACTAGGGCTGCGATACTAGGGCTGCGTTTAAAGGGTAACTCTCGGCAAAATCGAACCTAGGCTCTTTTTTGTTAATCTACCCGAGTCAAACTTTCGTGTAAGAGCATAATTAGAATGGACACGCCACTTTTAAGATTGACCGTATTTTCGTTTTAGGTCAAATTGCCTTTTGAATGGGAGTGCATGGGGCACTTCTATGATAGCATCAAAATCGCTATTTTTAAAACACTAAGAAGGTTCGACACAACATAAAACTGTGCTCGAAGTATCACCAGGGGCTCTACACATGAACTCGAGCATTGACTACAATGTTTGTGTACACAAAGTTTACTAAAAAGAAAGGTTTTGTATGACTCACTTTATCAGTTAGACTATTTTGTCAGTCAAAATTAGTCGATCTCTGAATGCAACGTAACATGAGGAGAGTAAAGATGGAATCAGTTCATTACGTTGCATTCCGAGATCGACTACTTATGTTGTGTCGAGCCTTCTTAGTGTTCAAAATAGCAAATTTGATGCTATCATAGAAGTGCCCCAAGCACTCCCATTCAAAAGCCATTTTGACCTAAAACGAAAATACGGTCAAACTTAAAAGTGGCGTTTCCATTCTAATTATGCTTTTACACGAAAGTTTGACTCGGGCAGATTAATAAAAAGAGCTCAGGTTCAATTTTGGCGAGAGTTACCCTTTAACTCCACTTTTAGACATTCACTCGCGAACGTCCCTAAGCACTTTGCCGCCAACTTCGTCAAGGGGACAAGTTTATTTGGACAGACCCTCTACCCTTCAATTTTGGCCGAGGGAGTGAGTCTACTCAATATGTACACTTGCAGATCCATAGACCGCAATGAAACAAGATTGTGATGTCACAACAGTTCAAGCTTAAAGGGATACTTCAGGATTTAGCATTAAGCTTTGTATTAGTAGAAAACCTGTAGTATTTTCGAATTACCGTGCTTTCCACCCTCATATCCCCCTGAGAGGAGAGATTTATGTATTTTTTGTCTGGAAAAAATCCTCCGATGACGCAAAAATCGTCATTTTGCGTCATCGGAGGATTTTCTGGCCAGAGGCTAAAGACTACAGCCAGTAGGAGGAGCTGTCCCGCATATTTTCAACCCGCACATAGAGGGTGGGATCTCACTCACAGAATGTACACAGTGTCAGCCGTCTTTCTTTGGAAGCTAAGCTAGCAGGCTCTTGTTCTGTGGTGAAAGCTGAGTAGTAGGAGAAAGCTGAGTAAGTAGGGGTTACCATCCTCCTTTTCCCGGACTTGTCCGGCGGGCGAGATTGTTCAAAATGTCAGGGATTCTGCTTTTGCTTTCTGCGGTCGCCATTCATTGTTTACATGCTCGCCTCTTGTTTCAATCTAACTGAATTCATTCCGATTGGTGAATCTGAATGTAGTGTTTACATGAACGCTAAACAAGTGATCGGTTGATGTGCGTTTTAACATTGCTAAGAAAATTCAGTAAACATAGTGAATGGCGACTGTAGAACGCAAAAGCCGAATCCCGGACATTTTGGGCGATCCCGAAATCCCAGGCAGACTCGTCACGGAGACTCACTGGTAGCCTAACCTTGTTTTCAACTGCGCTCTCTTACCGGTAGGCGTGGCCTCCTAGGACAGCGAAGCAAGTGCATTCTGGGAGTTGTTGTCTTTCATCCACATAAGCCAAAAATACATTTTCTGGCTTTTTTCAGTCTATAAAGCTCCAAATTCAAAAATTTCTTCACATTTCTTCTACATAAATGACCTATTTTAAATACACATTCATCTTTCCAGAGGTGAAGTATCCCTTTAATTTACCCCCACCCCACACAACTCTAGTGTATGATATTAGAGCTATTTTGATATTAAACCACATTGTACTTGTAGCTACTGTAAAGGTGCTGTATGTAATTTTTTCATAATATGTTTGCAGATATTTAGGAAACATGCTAAGTTCATATACATGTCTGAAAAACACTTCTACAACCAGTTATTCTACTTTGAAATGTGCCCTTTGTGTGGGAATGTCTGTTATTGTTTCAGTCTGTGTGATCTCGCTCACAAGTTACCCAATAGTATTTCGACACCTCGGGTCGCGTATTGCAACCATGGAAGCCAGGAAAAACAAACTGGGTCAGAGATTGCAGATTCTTGCAGACTAAACATCTCAAGCATATTAAAACATGGATAAATCAACTCATCAACTTACAGTGTGTATATCTCCTCACCTTCCGTTGTCAGTTGTGCTCGCTCCTGTTGCGTGTCCTCAATCTGAAAACCCACGTGAGCGTCGAGTCTGAGCAGGATGGGGCGCGGAAACGGCTCTCTCCAATATTTCGAATTTGGACTGCAGTACCCATTTCAACCGCTAGCTGTCAATATTACATACTGCAGCTTTAAGTTGACTGTTTTACAGTTTATTGCTATAATTTTTTTGTGTGTACATTTTTTATATTTTCTCCAATAGTCAAACCATACATGCAGGACAGGCCAATGGTGCATAAAACAAATTCATAAGGAAAAAAAACTTGAAATAATAAATCAGCTCCATGGCAGATTCCAATGATCAAGGGCTTAGGGTGTTCCATTTAAACCCAATGGGTCTCATTCATGAAACACGAGCAGAACGAATTTTTGTGTAAATCGTGTGTAAAGTGGTTCTGGCGTAAATTTTCGGATTCATTAAAATGTTCGTATTTCCCAAATGTTAGTTGGTACGAAAGAAATCTACACCTGCTCCCAGCCACGCGTAAATAGTACGTTTAACATCCGAACGTTTTGCTCATTAATAAACTGCATTTTAATTCAACGTAATCGGGTACATATTTACACAGCATTTTGAAAAAGTATTATATATAGTAATTACATACGGTTTTTCTTTTTACTTGTATTACGAGAGCCAGTAATAGCATCTGCAAACGGAACACAAGTCCACAAGTTTTTTTAATTTTTTTATATTCAAGCTGTTTTTTTTTTGTTTGTTTGTTTACAAGTCCGCAAGTTACAAGTGTTGCAGTCAAGCTTCATGTCGAACCATTTTCTTTTCACTTCTGGGACTGTTCGATTAAAAGATGAAACTCCATTAACTGCATCTGTAATATGCTGCCAAGCATTTTTACCTAAAGCATGTAGCCTATTACCTAAAAAAATCCTTTTTTTTTAGGACCTGATACGCCACTATGTACGCT
Organism: Abramis brama; assembly: GCF_963993115.1. Lineage (NCBI taxonomy): Eukaryota > Metazoa > Chordata > Actinopteri > Cypriniformes > Leuciscidae > Abramis > Abramis brama. Next base: position 30,299,528 of record NC_139969.1, on the reverse strand, counting down.
TGAAAATAAAATGTGGCGTTTTGAATGAACTTCTGATAATAAAACTTCAATTTCTGCATCTGAGAAATTTCTCTTCTTCATTCGCTTTTTTTTTTTTTTTCTTCCAAAATTATACATGTAATAATACAATAGCATTCGCTTTTGAGAAGACATGTTGAAATCCTTCGTTTCGTGTCATAATATGATGCCCATATATAGCTGTCAGTCGGTTTTAATTGGCGGGATTTATGGTAATTGAGAATGAGCGTGCACGCGCGTCGAATTTACGAGTGATTGGAATTCATTAACCCACACACACATTTCACTATCAAATCTGACGTTTACGAAGTATTTGTGAATCAGGAGAAGAATTTTCGGGAATGTCTCTTTACGCGCAAATCACTCACATATTTACTCGTATATTTACGAATGTTTCATGAATGAGACCCATTGCAAGGGTTCCGCCAGTAGTGGGCACTCGTGCAATGTAAGAAATGTCAGACATCCGAGTGAACGAGAAGGCGTGATGCATGAAATGGCTGTTTGCAAAATATGCAGTATTTTTGTAATTCTGCTAGGTGGCACTAATGTTGCAGAAACTACAACCTTCACCATTAAACGGTATACGGTGCATCGGCTGAGGAGATACATCCAAATCAGAGATGACAAATAAGAAACACCATGGTAGGTGTCTGAAATTAACATCCGCCAACCTGCCAAATGTCAACAATCAACTGTGGCGAGTAACATTTTCAAATCACTAGCCAATTTGGCAGGTTACTTATTATGTTTACTCACTTTGCTGGGGAAATTTGTGTAATCCAAATCTGCACAGATTTAGTGCTAATACTCTGGCTTACTTGAACATAGATTTCACTACGCAACAAATAACAACGCGATTGTTCATTTGTATTGAAGCAATAGCCAAAATTAAAAAAGGCATTTGGTTAACAGAGAATAGAAATAACATTGTTATTTTCCAACATCCTAAATTTTATATATATATATATATATATATATATATATATATATATATATATATATATATATATATATATATATAATTTAATAAACCCTGATAGCACACACACAAATTATACGACAGAAATGTGATAAAGGTTTTGTACCTCAAGAATTGCTTACTGCAGCCCTGATTAGATTTGTTTTCAATAACCAGGAACCTTTGTAAGTATGGTGTTTGTATCATTTAAAACGCATGAGAACTGCATGACACATAAATAATGATTGTGCTTTCATAACCTATGGATCGCAGGGTCCCCAATCAAATAGGTTCTCATCAATTTTTAATCACGGGATAGGTCGTAAGTAGAAGCACAGCAGTGAAATGATCATATTCAGAGCAGGCAGTATGCTAATTACACCTCACACTGGGGTCAGCGGAGAGACAAGTCCATGCATATGCATCTCTGCATCTGAGATGAGACTCCAGTGTTCACTAAAATATGACTTAGGAGACGACAAGAGCTCTGCTAATGCGTTCATGGCTGTAAAAACCACTTCAGTGATTCATGATGTATTTACCTAAGCAATGCTGCTAATGATCGCTCAGCCGCTTGGAAAAGACATCCGATAATATGGGCAACATGCTTCATAATTTATTTTTAGAAGAAATTAGGGGATTGGTGTAAATGGTGCTCATTGGGAAATAGCAGGGAAAGATTCCTTTTTGCTTCATTTCATTCCCCCAGGCCATCTAAATACACTCCATCTTCTCAGCTGTCCTCGTCTACATGGTCAACATCTGCTCTATTTGCATGATGGGCATCACTGACCATGTAACCATGACAACTGCACAGAGGACTGTCTCTGTGGCCTTAGAAATGAGTGTGGCAGTAGGTAACAATGAGACTGTTAACAGCATTTGTGCTTCCAAGAAGAGCAGTCAATCAAACAAAATGCAAGAATTTCCACACCCAAAACCTCATGTTTATCACATGCTTGAGGGAATGTTGTTTTTTTGTTTTTTTTGTGTGATCATGTGATTTGTTTTGGCCTGCTATTTTTACTTCTCGGTCTCTTTGATCTTTTCTTTTTTTTTTTTTTTTTTTACTTCTCTCAGCATTATATTTTGTAGAGACAAACTCAGCATTGTCAAAACCATTGTTGCCATTTTTGAATATTTGGCCTAGACTTGCATTTAAAAAATTTGCATTCAATTTCTTTAAAAATTTGTATAATAAAAAAATATATTAGGTGTCTATATTATATACTTACATTTAATTTAAAATATTTGTTACAATTAGTGTGCACACAAGATTTTTTTAAATAAAGTTTCTTTTTAGACTTTATTTTTTAAGATTTTAAGATTTTACACACAAGGTTTATTATATAACCACCACTCACTTACTCTTACTCTTCTTCTCACCGTATCTATTGAGAAATTTAAAATGCAAATATTAGTTTCTGCTTAGCATAAGTTACTATTTACATTGGGTGCAAATTAAGATGGATATTTCCAATAGTAGACAGAATACAAGCAAACTTTTGAACAATAGTATACAGTATATACCATACAAAAGTTTGGTGTTAGTAAAATACTGTAAGGTTTTTGAAAGAAGTCTCTTATGCTCACCAAGGCTGCATTTATTTGATTTAAAAAAAATACCGTAATAACAGTAATATATTATTAAAATATATTTTAAAATGTAACTTATTTCTGTGATTCAAAGCTGAATTTTCAGCATCATTCTTCAATGTGTCTCATGATCCTTCAGAAATCATTCTAATATGAGGATTTGCTGCTCATGAAACATTTCTGATTTGTATCAGTTTGAAAACAGTTGTGATGCTTAATTTTCTGTGGAAAGTGTGTTTTTCTTTAATAGAAAGTTCAAAAGAATTGCTTTTTTATTATAATTATATTTTTTTATAATACTGACCCCAAACTTTGGCATATGGGACAAATTTTAACAAAATAATGATAATGTGCTTATAATATAACATTTTTTTTTATAGTATAGTGTAATTACATTGGAAAGTAGTAATACTAATGAACAACATGCATGGTTTAATTTATACTGACTGTTTACTTGATTACCAGTACTTAAAATACTTGTCATGAAAACAATTTGTTAATATTACATTTAGGTTTTATAAAAAAATATCACCTTTTAAATCAAATGATTTTTAAATCAAGGAGCATTTTCAATAGCATAGGTTGTATTGATAATCATGAATTTAACTGGTATGGTTATCAACTACTGACATATTGTTACAACCAACCCATAATCTGAAACCTGTTTTAAATTATGATAAACATTTCTCTGGAAGCAGTACATTACAGTAAACTCAAGCTTGACGAAGGCATCCTGTATTACTGGAAGTGAAACAATGTCATCAACACTTAAATGTTTTTTGTTTTTTTTTCTACTGTTTTTTTTATCACCTCATGTTCTGTTTACAGCAGCAGGATAAGGGCACAGACATGGCGACGGGCCAGGGCACTTGCCGGGACCCAAACTGAGCGCCAACAGTTCTTCAAGCCCAGCCATTGAGCACCCAGTCCACATACGGCCCCCTGCCCCGACCCCTCAGGGGCCTCCCCACCCGCAGCTGCTATTTGTGGAAAACAGAGGCTGCTCTCTCGCGGTTTGCTCTCGCTCGCTCTCACACACGGCTGCGATGGCAACCGCTTCAGAGAATCAAGGATTCGTAGTCACTGGATACTCCTGGGAGACAGACTGATTGTCCGGGATTTGTGGTCTGCTAGTTGACAGTTTGCCAACATTTAAATGCCTGTACATACTGTAGCTGATGTATTAGGAACAGAGCTGATGCCATTGATATTTCTGTCGTTTGGCTCTTAAAATAGCTTTTGCTTTGGTACAGATACAGACGCCACTGCGTAACCTAGTTTATACTAACATTATATATATGTATATAAATATATATATATATATATATATATATATATATAGACACACACACATACACTGTTCAAAAGATAAGGATCTTCAGGGATTAGAGTTTTTTTTTTCATATTTTTAAAGAAGTGGCTGCATTTGATCAAAAATACAGTAAAAACAGCAATATTGTGAAATATTATTATAATTTAAAATAACGTTTATATATTATTTTTTTTCAGCATCATGACCAGTAGTTCATGTCTTCAGTGTCACATGGTCCTTCAGAAATCATTCTAATATGCTGATTTGCTGCTCAGAAACATTTATTATTATTATCAATGTTGAAAATGACTCATGATTTTTTTTTTTTTTCAGGATTCTTTGATGAATAAAACGTTCAAAAGAACATTTTAAAAGATGATAACACTTCACATTACGGTTTAATTTGTTAACATTAGTTAATGTTTTAACTATCATTAACTAACCATGAGCAATACATTTGTTACAGTATTGGTTAATCTTTGTTCATGTTAGTTTTTTTTTTTAAACGGCTGTTTATTGATTGTTAATGTGAGTTCACAGTGCATTAATGTTAACAAATACAACATTTGATTTTAATAATGTATTAGTAAATGTTGAAATTAACATTAACAAAGATATAAATAAATGCGGAAGAAGTATTGTTCATTATTAATTCATGTTAACTAATGAAACCTTATTGTAAAGTGTTACCAACAAATTATTTTAAGTATGATGACACTATTAACCATGTAAAATTGCTTTAGATCAAATGTGGGACAAGAAAATAAACAGCCATGAATCTATATTGAGTGTAACTTAAATAAAATAAATGCAGATAGTTTGTTAAAACGTATTTGTATACTTTCAAAGTGAACGAGCTCTTTCTCTGCAGGGGAGGCTGCATTATTATTTTTTTGGATGTTGTCATACTTGCCAAACTACATTAGAGACGTCATTCATAGAAATTTTCAAAGCGTCACATAATAACAAATTCATTTCCTCTTTGTTTAAAACAGACTCGTATGCCGGGAAGAGAGCTAAATGAAAACCTGCTGGATGTGTCAGAATGCAGCACTACTGGCCACATTCCAATCAGAGCACAGAAAAAAAAGTATATTTCCTCCAATAACTTTGTATATAACAAAAAAAGGGAAATACAGACATCTTGTGTGGCGTTAAAAGTGGAACTGAAAGAAAAAGTAGGTGGAAGTGAGTTGCTCTCAAACCCTCTGTAATACAGTGATTGGGTCATTTCTGTTGTGCAGTACCTTTAAAGCTCTGTTACTTAAGTAAGCATTTCTGTTAAAGGGTGCAGAAGATTTTTAGAAATATCATCAGGTCAAGCTCGAGCACCTCATATTTAATTATAACTTACATAACAGGATGGAAATGAAGAGTTGAAGTCAGGCATTGCTCAGAGACTGACAGTTATAGCTTACATAAGGGCAATCTTTGAAAGTGTGGATATTTTAATTTCTGTCATTTTATCACTCGAGATGGAATGTCGAGTGAAACAAACCGAATGATATACCAACATCACAGAATTTATCAAATACATTGCTAATAGTGATACTGTAGTGTTTTCTGCTCAAAATGGTCACTTCTTTTATATGATGACATTATGGAACTGGCTTTTGTTAAAGTCATATTACAAAATAAAACAGGATGGAAAGTGATAGATAGATAGAGAGATAGATAGAGATAGATAGATAGATAGATAGATAGATAGATAGATAGATAGATAGATAGATAGATAGATATACAGTGAAAGTAATTGGGGTTGAAAATCAATTAAAAATGGTTTAATGTTTTATCCATAAAAATTAAGACATGATGAGTCATTAAAATGTACTGCATAACCAGAAGGACATATTTTTTTGTGTATGTTGACCCAGAGACAGAGTCTACAGGAACTAGAGCGCATCTTCCACACATTTGAACGAGACAGTGAGACTATTGCTATTCGGATAGTCTCTTTTAGTTTGTGCGGTGCTGAAAGCAGTGAATGCAAAAGAATCTAAATCTTTTGATTAAATAAATATCTTGGAGAATAGCTTTAATGATCAAAGACACGTCATTCACAAAGTATGCTTCTTCTTATTTTGGTCAAACAGGTGGCGATGCAGCAGACAATATTCTGGTCCCGACAAACAGTAAGTGGCTGATGCAAACGGATACATTCCACTGAGCCATTAATAAGCATTGAACATAAATACCAGTTCGTACAAGAATGCAAAGTTCTCAGCACAAAATGCGAAACATCGAAACGTCTTTGGCGGTGGTTCATATTTTGGGCACTGTCAATAGCGGCCTGCTCAGATCCTTGGCCTCGCCGGCCGTGCGAACGCGCAGGTATCCCAGCAGAGACATGGCGTGCTGACAGTACTCCTCCACCTGCCTGATCTGCTGGTAGTTCAGCACAGTTCTCCACGCGCTGACCGCCTGCGTCGCGTTCCTGGACGACACGATGAACGGTTTGGTGGAGGCGTTCGGTCCCGTCGTCATGTTCATGGCGAAGACCTCGATTTCGTGATTGGCCGAAAGGTTAATGAAGCGATATGCATTCCGTACCATTTTAACGGGATTCTCCACCAAGTCCTCGTAACGTACCGTCATGTATTTGCCTTTGAACCAGCTGGGAGGGTGAAGAGCAGTTTTCAGAGTCCTAGACGTCTGTTCGCAGATCACCTCCATTGCTCCGATGGAGTGGTAATCTGAGCCGTCTTTTTTGTTCATTTTGTGGTTGGGGTCCACGAATGGCACACGACGAAGCTTGGGGTCCCTGCTGCGCACGACTTGCAAATTCTCCCGAATGAGGCCGTGTCTAGATTTAATCCTGGAGTTGGCCACCGCCCTGGGGTCTCGAACCAGGTGGATGACTTTCAGATTCAGAGAGGGGTCCTCCATTAGAGGAGCCAGAACGTTAACATCCAAAATGCGAACTCCCTTTATCACTATCGTGTTGTATTTCAGGCACTCTTCCTCCAGCATCTGAAGGCTCTGCGGGGGGCACTTTCTACACACTTTTTCGTCCACCATTCCCACCACATCTTTTCTATAGGACGAGCAGAAGGGGTAGGAGCAGATGACCTTATTGATGGCGGCCCCAAACAGTCCGAGAGAGGTTATGTTCTTCCCCCCGGGACTGTTGTACAACTGAAAAACTGAGAAATCGCACCTGTAAAGAGAGCTCAACATGTCCCGGGCTGCTCCCTGGAGGGACACCGCATCCCCCGGGTACAGCTTCTGCCAAATATGCCACATAGGCTCATATAAGAAAAACACATCCGGGTTTTGGTTGAAGAGCTCCCCGAAGAAAGACGAGCCGGACCTCCAAGTGGTCAGCACGTACACCAGCTGGCGTTTCTTGACCTGCGGGGCTTTGTAAAGGTAACGGATGTCGGATCTGCTTTGGAAGTTCACTCCTTGCACCGGCTGGTTGCATTGCTGAGGCTCTTTGGTCCATTTGTAATTAGCCAGGTTCAGCATGGTCAGAGCCACCAGCAGAAAATACGCCAGAAACATGATGATCTTCTTCCTCCGTAGCACTTTCATCACAATTCCAGGGTTGGCTATTATTTTGGTGTGACTTCTCGTGCAAGACTTGTGTTTCCTTCCAAAGCCAGCATTCTTCTCCCATGGTGGTGTGAATTTTAGAGGGTAGGGTTTGTTTTTCATTTATGACACAGGAGAGCCAGTGGTGTCTCAAATAGAGCTGCAGTTTATCACATGCAGCGATGATGGCATGGAAGAAAGCGTGGCATCTGCCCCAAGTCCATGCAATCGATTATCGATTAGGTGATGCGTGGGAGAGGAGGGGATGTCCGACGCTCCAAAATACGAGGCGAAACGAAAACAAACCGCACCGCAATGCGCAGGGTTTCATTCGGATACCATGCAACGGATGCCGTTCGTATTATTTAACGGCTCACAAAGCGAACTCGAGCTCATTTCGTTTCGCTTACCGATGAAAAGCGGCGGGGTCTCCTCCCGATAACATTTCTCGTCCGGGCCACGGGCTGGGGGGAAAATGGCGATATAGACGAGCATCTGCGATCAAAGGAAAGAAAATCCCGTAAATAGAAAGTTCCTTTTAAACACACGGAATCAAAATAAAGCCATCTCCAGTCATTGTGGTACCCAGCCTCTGCTCTGTTGTCCGTGCGGACGCTATAACCGATTGGTGCTGCACGAATTAAATGATAGAATAGGAACACAAGTCCCGCCTCCTTTAAGCGCTGAATGGTGGAATCAGGAGCATCTTGGCGTCTACTAACGACGCTATTGGTTCCTGTCTACGTCCGTCAAATCTCAGTGGTCACAAGCCTACATAGCGACAAGATGCGCTGTGTATCACGAAGAATAACATTTGGAGAGTTCAGACAATAATATTATACATTATGTCTGAAAAATTAAGTGTAGCCTATCTATTTATAAAGTATCCCTTTATTTTAAGATTTTAAAAAGTTACCCTAAACTGTATGGATGGGGTATTCTGTATTTACATCTTTCATTATTTAAATATATTAGCATTTGTTGTCAGTTATATTATGTATAATATGTATAATAATATATCATCCTGAGACCCAGAAAAAAAAACGTTATTTGAGTTTTTTTTTCATGTAATTATATTATTTAGATCATAAGACACAAATTTGGGGGAAAAAAAACTTTTTTGAAAAAAATATATTTTATTCATATGTTATGCTATGTCCTCTGTAGTGGACACCAGTTGTTTAAAAAAGAAAAAGGCATGAACAATGTATATAACATTCATTTACCGATACATTTGTATGTTTCAATTTATTTTATTTTTTTTACAAACGTTGTATTAAGATGATTCTCAATTATGTTATGAAAGATATAACGGAATGAATTGATGCACCATATTACTTTATGCAATATGTGGGTAAAATGGTCATAAATGGGTAGTGCCATCCAATACAATATCTAATTTGCATATTCATGTGTTCTCGGGGCAACATGTCATGAATAAAGAAGTGTTATAATGGGAGTAATAATCGGCAACATTTTCATAATAATATAGCCTATAGTAATACTGATATATCATTTATTTCCCTATTCACTTGTTGTGTCTCCCAAAATGGCTGATAAACATGCTTTAAGTCCTGGTGTCCTCCATAAAGTTTTCCTGAGATGTTGATTTATGACAAACAATTAGAAAAATAGTCAGATTTAAATGGTAGGCTAATAACAAAACAAAAAAAAAAAAAAAAAAAAAAAAATATATATATATCCTATTTCCATAAGAGTGCTAAATTTGATCACTAAATGAATGTCAGTCATTTATAAAGACAAAGGAGAAGTTGTTTACAAAAGTCTATTCCTGAGTCCCAGGAGGTTATAATGCTACCTAATGCTTTTAATGAAAGTTTTTATGCATTATCAAATTCAGCCTTTATTTATTATTTGGCTGGGCTGGAAGAGGGTCTTGGTTTGGGTTCCCTTGGTTTGTAAATGTTGGAAACTGAGTATAAAACAAGGATTCTTTGGTATTAAAATCACTGAAAGCAGATTTTTTGTTACATAACTCAAGAACAATGACACAGGAACTTCAGGAAGTTTATTCACGATAAACACACTAACAGAGCTTGTTCTTGTAACTCTTCTTTGCAGTTAGCGCCATCTGCTGTTTGTTTCTCTCTCTCGCTCACTGTGCTCTCCACTTTTAGCCTTCTACGTTCTCACCTTTAGACATTAACATATTAATGAATAATTTAGATTAATAAAGTAAGGTTATAGTGCAGATGATATTGCCTCTATCACTCTGTGTGTTTCTGAGGGGAGATTAGGATAATACAGTGGACAGGCCATTGCAGCAGCGCATTAGGCTGGAGTCTTGCCATATTGCGAAGCAAGTTATTGCTTCAACCCAAAAAGTTGCGTTGTTTTGGGAATGAATGTTGGTGCACAGAAGGATTGAACTCTGGTCTGGGTGCTTGTTTGCCTCTCTTTCTTTCCCTCTTATTCTTTAAGACACCTCTCGTGACGCTGTCATCAGTGGGCCTATAGTTGTCCAATCGCCATGGTCAGTGTGTGATTTTCTGTGGCTCGTTGTCTGATATTTTCGGTTATCTAGAACTGCATTTGAGGAAAACCATGGCGTTAATCACAAGAGGACTCCACAGGATATTTTTGTGGACCAAGAGATCAAATGGCACAATTGCAGGTGAGATTGTTTTGCTTTGTAATTAACTTTATTAAGACTATGATGGAACAGTATGGATTATTTATGTATTTATTGTTGTTTTTGCTTGATGTATTATGTAATGATAGTTTCCCCTCACTGCTGCATGAAATCTGTGTGGCTAAAGTCCATTTTCAAATCCTTTCCATACGTGTATTATAGGGTATTAGAGTTGTACTGTAATCTGATGATGCTGTAACTGGCAAGGGAAATTGTCTGTCATACATACAGTACAGGCCTGCTTGCTGATGGACTGTTGAGTGCACTAACAGCTGCTGATCAGGGCAACACACACTTGCTTTACTTTCTGGAACTCACATACCATGCCATGAAACTAATAATAACAATACTACTACTAATAATAATAATAAAAACAACAACAACAATAATTAAAGTAAAATGCTAGCCTATTTTTTTTTTCTTCTTCTGAAGTTATTAACCACGTGATGATGTTACACTGTAAATATAGTAATAAAAACAACAACAGTAGTTATTATTATTATAATCATCATCATCGTTGTTCTTGTAACTGCCACTGGCCCTCCAAGAAGTGTAGCTATAATAATAATAATAACTAGTTGTTATTGTTGTTGCTATATTTACATAGGTTAGCATATGATGATGATGATGATTATCATCATCATCACATCATATGTATTGCCCTAATTAATTGTCCTTGCTAGTGGCAGCATAAACTGGTTTAAACTAGTTTAATCTTCCATTTTATGTTTGTGCTAAACAATAAGTTGCTACATTTCATTAAGATAGGAAAAAATAGACTGTTTTGCAAACGATGGGATGCTTTAACTGTACGGTTCAAAATATTCAATTATTATTATTAGTAGTAGTAGTAGTAGTAGTAGGAGACCTGGTAGTAGTAATATAAAACCTTAATAATAAGAAGAATAATAAGAAGAAATATTTATATATACTATTTATTTATATTAGCTACTTGTTGTTGTTGTTGTTGTTATATGATTTAAACTTATTATAGACCGAGAATCATTTGCAAAACATTCAGCTTGTCCCATCTTAATAACTCTAAAAAAAAAGGGGGAAATTTAACTATGGGGTCGCATTTTATTTGAAGGTATCCTTGTTACAGTGTAATTGTACATTTAAGTGCATGTACTTAAGGTTTGGCTGTACTTACTATAGGGTTAGGGTTTGGTTTGGGGTTAGTTGCTGTCCCGATCACCAGCTGGAGTGCAGCCCTTCCTGACTTTGTTGTTCTCCCATTATGAACTACATTCCCCACAATCCTGTGCTTGGACTCATTATGGTTTAATTTCTCCCACCTGTTGATCATTTACTGATTTTAGTTTGCCTATTTAAGCTCTTGTGTTTTAGTCGTGGGGTATGAGTCGTTGTTTAAAAAAAATATTGACCATCAGGGTACCTGGATGTCTTGTTCCTTCCGTCTTTGGAGTTATGTTCCTGTTTCTTTGTGTGGATTATTTGCTAGTTTCCAGGTTCGGAGTGTCTGTATTTTATTTTCATTTTTGCCTTTTTGTTATTAAAACTGTGTGCGCATTTGGATTCTCCCTCTGCCTCGTCTCTTCAAAACATAACAGTTGCATGCAATTATGCATAATATACTGTTATAACATTAACAAGGTCACTGTAAAATAAAGTGTCAGTGAAACCAGCCCTCATCCTTCCCTCGCGTTTTGTAACACATCTTTCCCTCGCGGGCCAAAATGACCCAAAGCCCTAAAATTATACTTATTTTATTTCATTTTGATAATATTTTTTTTATAATTTTTTTTGGAGATTTTTTATTTTTTATTTTATTTACCTTTAAATTACTAGATTTGATCAATAAATAATAAATAAATAGTAATTTAACCACATTCCTTACATTTTTTTTTTCAACTTAAATTAAAAATAAATCACAATTTCATGCATAACTTTTAATTCAGTTCAAAATATCTTACAGTGGGTGTCTTTGTCGACCTCTTGTGGAAAAAAAAAAAAATGTATATATAACATGATGACTCCTATAGCTCTATATGGAGCAAATGAGCTGTACCGCTGGGTCCTAAAGCCATTTTCTTCAGTATGCATTCAGATACACATGTAGACATTATAAAATAATTTTTTGGTAAAGTTTTAGCATTTTTAGTTAGAATTGTGAGCATTTTTAGGCTTTCCTATGCGTACTGAAGCATACCTCTCATTCAATTCATTCCTATGGGGGTCAATTTGACCCTCGAGGGAAGGATTTGTTACTTTTTTTTATTTCAACCACAAAACTCCTCGAACCCATTAATTATTATTATTATTATTATTATTATTTTGTGTATTCTTGGTTCAAGTACGACAAAAAAAGTTCGTACCCCTCTGCTGAACACTCAATGTTTAATTTTTTTTATATATATGAATTTCGGGTCAAACTGACCCGAGAGAAGGATGAGGGTTTTTAAGTTGTAACACACTTTTGGATGTAACACACTCATTTGAGGTGACACATGGAGACTCATTCTCTCATGTTTGTTGGTATCAACAGAGACTTTGTTGGCTCTGCAAGAGAGCATACAGGAAACCTCCATTACATGCATAACCTCAATGTTCACTGCAGTAAGATTATATTAAACTAGAGGATGTGGGTTAAGTATATGGGTTAACCTATGTCCCGCTGCAAGGGCCTTGGAGATGTGGTAACTGATCCTCTTTTCAGAGCCATCAATAATGCAGGTGGCAACAGAGGCCGATGAGTCTCTTAAAGGAGTGAGCTCAGTATTAGGTGTCAGTGAAACATTCTTGGGCCTTGAAACGGCTGCTTTTCCACCCGTTTGTTCAAAAAAAATACTTTTTAAAAGACCTTTTTTAACAAAGGAGAGCATCCTTCTTTCTTATGGACCGCTCAGAGATCTTTTAGTGCATGGCAGATGTTGCCTGGATCCCTTGAAAACAGGAAGCAAGTAGCTTTGTAAGGGGTAAGGTGATAATCCTTTAAGTGTTTGTTGCACTAATTCAGCTTGAGTAAGCATTTTACCATGATGGCTTTTTATTTCCTGAAATGGTTCTTGTGGTTGTTTTTCTAAATTTGCATTCGTTTTTTTCCATGCTAATGCGTATGGTCCATCATTCTGTTGTATCATCTTCGTTTGCATACAAAATCAGTAGCCGCTTGATTACATTACACTGTAAAGAGTGTTTTCATTCTAATGATATAACAACATTTGGTCGCACTACTACTATGTACTTACTGTACATAAAAAAAAATTTGTTCTTTACGGTGTACTTTTGGTCTTCATGTTGTATTGCAAAACACTTTTGCTGCTGCAGAGTAATACGGGTAAGATTAGAGACAGGTTTAGTGGTATGGTTAGGTTTAAAGTCAACAGTGTAATTATAGATGTAATTACAGCTTAAATTACATACAGGTATTTTTTTTTATATAAGTAAACTATAAAAACATGTATTTACACAATAAGTGCATTGCATCAAATTATTAGGTTACACTATATGGTAGCACTTTATTTTACAGTCCTGTTCCCCATGTACTTATTACAGTAATTAAATTGGGTAATAAAGGTACTTACCCTTAACCTACACCTGAACCTAACCTTAACCCTTGTAGTTTCCTTATGTTACCTGCTATTTTCTTAGGTAAGTACACTGTACATGTACTGTAAGATAAAGTGCAACCCTCTTTATTTTATTGTGTCCTTGTAACAGAGTAATTATGCATTTAAGTACTGAGTAATAAACATGCACTTTCTATAGGGTTAGGATTATGGCTTGGTTTAGAGTTAATTGCGTGCAATTATCCATAATTTATATTGATTGTTATAGTAACTTTGTCTAACATATGTAATAATGACTGTAAAACAAACTGTTAACAATGATTAATTTAAATGTTAGTGCACAATAGTTAAAGACACTTATTATAAATCAGAACCCAACTTTTCCAATTTAATTCTTTAACTTTAAAGTGGCCTAAAAGTCCAGTGAACTTATTATTTAAGATTATGACTTTGGCACCACTTTGAGTTCACTTAAATTTATGACAGCAAATAAACTTAAAGCAATTAAGTAGCAAGCACTTAATGATCCCACACTCTTAAAACAATATGTGTGCACGCACACACACACGCACACACACACACACACACACACTAAAAAAATTCTTCTCTTCTCTAGCTGGTTAATTGTATTGCATTTTGTACTAAAACATTTGTAGGCTCTTTGATGAATGTTTTGTTCTTCTTCTGTAAATTGCTTTGGATAAAAGCATCTGCTAAATGCATAAATGTAAATGTATTTTTGCTTTATTTTTTATTCTTAGTTTTTTCCATCTACACTTTAATTATTTGTAGTGGTTCTATCATGAAATGAATTTACCATGAGCAAATGCTGTATTGTCTAGACATGCTTAAAACATGAAGGTCTGCTGTCAAACATCTGTCAGCTGAGGTTTCTCGTTCCGCCTCCAGTGAGTTCGACAGCACAGAAGAGACACTCATGTGTCGAATATTACTTTTCAGCACATTCCTCTGTTTTATGGGTGGTGATTCCCTCTTTCCAATCATCAGGTCAGCTGATAAGGTCTTATTACTCTGGTAGAGCGTGTCTCCTGTATCATCGCTGAACTTTCGTTCTGCTGTTGTATCTAGTCACTCTAGTTATGAGACCAATTAAACGGCTTGTTTTATAATTTATATCTTTTATCAAAGAGGCCTTCCAGATTATGTGTTTATGGTTGTGTTTGTGTGAGAAAATTAAGCTTGTTATATGAGCTTTGATAATAAAACCAGCCGTTTCTTTTAGGTCACAAAGTTATGTAGGTATAAAGTATAGTATGCTCACATGTCACAGCTAGAGTTAGTACAAGAAACGAATGTCATGACAGCCTCAGCTGACTCAGCATTGGGTTGGGCGTTAAACGTTAACTCCAGCTACGAAGCCCTCGCCTTTAATAGACATTACAGGCCAAAGGTCTCTTACCTCACCACTATCTTCCTGAGCTCCACATACGCAGTGGGAGAGGACCCAAGTCACTGCAGTGGATTCGATTGGAATATCTGCATCTTTTCTAGGGTAATCTCAAGCTGAGTCGTGGGACTTTTTTGGAGAAAGGTATCGTTTTCACAATGGTGGCATTCAAGCTTTGATTTTACTGTCTTATCTCATCAAAACATGCTGATTTTTTATGTGTCCCGTAGCTTTTGTTTTCTAATTATTCAGTGATATTTCTGTGATTGATAATAGAAAACTGATGATTCAGTGAGTTTGTTTTTGTAACTCGTAGATGTCATGAAATCCTGCTGGGATGTTGACATGTCCTGCGGTGTGAGATGCTAAACTAGCGTTTTGCTAATTCTTTTAGTTGTTTTTCCTGCAGCTTTTATGGTCTCATATTATTTGAAAAGGCTACATGGAATATTTGTAGTTTTAAATTAATTTATCACACCTCAGCACCACTTAAAATGAACCTGTGAAGACAAATGGTGAAACCTAAAATCTTTATGCTGATGTAAAAAAGGAAAAAGAAAGTAATAGCCTACTATAATTAAGCTAGGATGCATCAATATCATCAAAAGTGACAGTAAAGATATTTATAATGTTTTCAGATTGATATAAACATATTAAGCAGCACAATTGTTTTCAACATTGATAATAAGAAAGGTTTCTTGAGCAGCAAATCAGCATATTCGAATGATTTCTGAAGGATCATTTGACACTGAATGATGAGGAATGATACTGAAAATTCAGCTTTGACATCATAGGACTAGATTATATTTTAAGATATATCAAAATAGCAAACAGTAATTTTAAATTGTAATAACATTGTAATAAAATTGTAATAAGTTTTTTACTGTACACTGTAAGTAAAAAAACAAAAAAAAACAACAACTTGTGGTTGCCTGAATAATTCTGTAAAAATACAGTTAAATTGTAAACATATTTACAGAATAACCTGTAAATTTCACAATTTTTAACCTTTATAACATACTGACAACCACCATAATTAAACTGGTGGTAAAGAAAATGATGAACACATGATGAATCAAAGTTCATCACAAGTAGCTTTACAAGCTGAGACAAATAAGAATGCATTGAAGGTGTTTTACTGTATTTTACTCTAAAATTATATAAAATAAGGTTAGATCTATTATAGTTTTTCCCTGTATACATAGTAAGGGAACTAAACTTAACAATAAACAAACCATTAACAAGCAGTAATTAGGAGTATATTTAGGCAAAAGTCATAGTTAATAATGAGAATTAGACCGTAATCTAAAGTGTGACCTAGTTTTTTTCAACTGTAGTGTTTTTACTGTCTTTTCACAGTTAAAATTACAATAATGTTTTATAGTATGTTCTTGTTCAAGTAAATGCAGCTTTGGTGAGCATATGGAATTTTATTCAAAAACAAACAAAAAAAAACCTTCAGCCTTTTGAACGGTAGTGTATGCCGACCCATCTATAACTGCATTTCGCTAAGTATTTCTACCAGTCGTGTCTATCATGGATTTGCTTATCATAGAGATACAGGCAAATTATAGCGCACAAACTCTCTGTGTGGACCTTTTTGGCAGGTCTTTTGCATGGTGAGCACTGCTGTGCGGAGACCAGCATGGAGGACAACGTCACACAGATCTCCAGAGAAGATCTGGAGGAGCTGAGAGAGGCTTTCAACAAAATCGGTCAGTAAAACTCTGTCTGAATCTCACTGTATAGGTTTAGTGAATTGTGCATTAGAACATGTGAAATGTGCTTGAATCATCTACTTTGTGCTTGTGAGTTGTCAAACATTACCAAAGATTACATTAACTGAGTACATAAATGTGTTTTGATGGCGGATCATCGTATCATGTGGTTCTACACACATAATTTATAGTTTTTTTATGGAATCCCAAATATATGGAGTCAAAGATTTTCTGTTGTGAGGAATTCAACTACTATAAAATGTAATATTAAAACTGTCTTTCATTCTAGATATTGATAACAGTGGCTATGTAAGTGATTTTGAACTTCAAGAGCTCTTTCGAGAGGCCAGCTTTCACCTTCCCGGATACAAGGTCCGGGAGATTGTGGAGAAGTTCATTGCCGGTGATACCAACAAAGACGAGAAGATCAGTTTTGAAGAGTTTGTTGTGGTAAGCCTGATTATGAGTTTTCATCTTATCTTGAAGTGTTGATGAGTTTTTATTGGTCAAAGTATACCTCAGCTGCTCGTGTCACTGTTGCACTTTGAAAGCTTAGATCTCACTAAATTCTTCAGATATACCAAGAGCTAAGAAGTAAAGAAGTGAGAGAAACTTTCCGCAAGTCCATCTCCAGGCGGGATGGGATTCGGTCATTTGGAGGAACATCAAAGATCTCAAGTGAAGGAACGCAGCATTCTTACTCAGGTGGTGACATATACATCCATTACACTCTTAAAAATAAAGGTTCCAAAATTGTTTGTGCAGTGATGCCATAATAGAACCAGTTTGAGTTCCCGAACCATTTTATTCTTAGTGTGGAGAACATTTTAATAATCTATAGAACCTATATAGAACCTTTTGTGCACTAGAAAGGTTCCGTGGATGTTAAAGGCTCTTAATGGAACCATCAATGACAGTCAAAAAAAACATTATTTTTAAGAGTATAGAGAGTCAATATGAAATTGAAATGCACCTTAGTTTCATTCTTAACTCTTTCCCCCTCATCATTTACTAAAAATGTTGTCAGCCATCACATTTTTGATCAAATTCATGCTGTGTCCAGGCAGTGTCCAGGCATATTGTTGTCTCAACAGATGCCTCCACCACCGGCTGGGGTGCCATGTGTAAAGGGTGTGCAGCCTCGTGCTCCTGGACAGGACCTCGAATGCACTAGCACATCAACTGGCTCTAATGCTAGCAGTATGGCTATGCAGTATGCGCCGCTTCAAATTGCTGCTACAGGGCAAGCATGTGCTGGTCCAGACGGCCGTTGCGTACATCAACCATCAGGGTGGTCTACGCTCCCATCTCATGTTGCAACTCACCTGCCATCTCCTCCTCTGGAGTCAGAAGCATCTGAGGTAGCTTCGCTGCATTCACATTCACTGACGAGCTCGCACGACAGTCCACGCTCCCAGGAGAATGGCGACTCCACACCCAGACAGTCCAACTGCCAGTTGTTTTAGTCCCTGACCGAGGGGACTACGCAAGTATGCGTTTGCCCCAGTGAGCCTTCTCGCACAGACACTGTGCAAAGTCAGGGAGGAAGAGGAGCAGGTCTTGCTAGTAGCGCCGTACTGGCCCAACCGGTCCTGGTTCACAGAACTAATGCTCTTCGTGACAGCCCCTCCCTGGCGGATTCCTTTTAGGAAGGACTTGCTTTCTCAGAGACGTGACACCCTATGGCACCCGCGTCCAGACCCCTGGAACCTCCACGTGTGGTCTCTGGATGGGACGTTTAGGACTTAAGTAGTCCTATCTACTGTAGAAGTAGACACTATCACTTCAGCGAGTACAACCTATACAAGGCACGCTTCCGCTCTGAAGTGGAGCCTGTTCGTTGATTGGTGCTCTTCTCCAATGAGAACATCCCTGGAAATGCCCGATCAGAGCTGTGCTTTCCTTCCTGCAAGAAGGGCTGGAGCGAGGGCTGTCTCTCTCCACCCTGAAAGAGTATGTCGCCGCTATCGCTGAACATCATGATGCAGTAGATGGTAAGTCCTTGGGAAAGCACGACCTGATCATCAGATTCCTGATGGGCGCGAGAAGATTAAATCCTCCCTGCCCTTACTTTGTACCCTCTTGGGACCTGTCCTTGGTCTTAGCAGCCTTAAAGGGGGCACCCTTTGAAACACTGCAGTCTGTAGGGCTTAAAATCCTGTCTCTTAAGACGGCGCTCCTGACTGCACTGGCTTCTGTCAAGAGGGTGGAGGACCTGCAGGCATGTTTTGGCTGATGGGTCGTGCCTGGAAATTGGATCAGCCAACTCTTACGTAATCCTGAGACCCTGGCCTGGATACTTGCCCAAGGTTCTTACCACTTCTTTTAGGGATCAGGTGGTGAATCTGCAAGCACTGCCCCTGGAGGAGGCAGACCCAGCCCTTGCTCTGCTCTGTCCTGTTCGTGCTTTGCGCCTATACGTGGACCAAACGCAGAGTTTCAGGACCTCAGAACAGCTCTTTTGTCTGTTATGGAGGCCAACAGGAGGGAAAGGCTGTCTCCAGCAGAAGTTGGCCCACTGGATAGTGGACACCATAGTCTTGGCATATCAGGCCCAAGACCAGTCATGCCCCCTTGGGGTGAGGGCTCATTCCACTCTGAGTGTTGCCTCCTGGGCGTTACAGTGGTTACATTAGTAACCTAGACATTTTGATTTATATGCTGTTAAATGTTTGATGATCATGTTAGATTACTTGTGCACTGCTTCTATCAGCTCCTTCTGGTTTATCCAGATCTTCTTCCCTTGTTTTTGGATCCGGAGATGCTGTAATATTTCAGAGGATGCGCCCCCTACCTTATAACAGTAAAAACAGGGATTGCAGGAAAAAACTCAATAGTGGCGTGGAAGCGTTGTGTCAAAAATGATGGAAAATCTTGTCAATGGCAGTAAACAGTTAATGAACATTTCAGTTTTTATCTAAAAGAATAAAAAATGGGTTGTCTTCATTTATCAAGATGTAATAACATGCTTTGCCTCATTTTTTGGCTGATATCATACATGAATTCAGCTGCCCACCTCCATTCTGCCATGTCGTCCCTAACCCTTTTCACCATCCAGTGAATTCCTGTTGAATAAATTAAGTCCAACTCCATACATATTTTCTAATGGAATATCCTGTTTCACTTGGAAACACATAAAGCCTCTGAGCAGTTCCTGCTGTGCTTGAGCACTGCTTCAGAAGAGTCAAACCATATTTGAACAGTTTGAAATGAGATTTGTCAATTGATTTGTCAAATGATCCCTGACACAAGTGGACCAAATGCCATTTTGCTAATGTTTTGTTTTTATAAACGTTTCTCAGATGAAGAAAAAGTGGCCTTTGTGAACTGGGTCAATAAGGCCTTGGCAAAGGATCCTGACTGCAAACATCTGATCCCAATGGACCCGGAAACTGACAGTTTATTCAAATCCGTAAAAGATGGAATATTGCTTTGGTAATATAAGATTAACTGGTTTACTGTGTAATGTTATTTGTTTGTTGTGCTGTTCAATACATTGCCTTTAATTATTCAGCACATTTAAATACAATATAAATAAGAGTTCATGTTTAGCAACCTCTTGGCCGTTTCTTTGCAGCAAAATGATCAACCTCTCGCAACCGGACACCATTGATGAGCGCGTCATCAACACAAAGAAATGCACTCCGTTTACAATGACTGTAAGTGCTCTCACTTTTGAAATCCAACAAAGAGGTGATATCAGAATAAAGATCTTTGAAAACCCCTCCCATAACGGGTGATTCTCAGCCCCATTCTAATAAAAAAAAGTTACATTTGACCCTAAAATCAAAAAGAAAATTGACATTTTGCATTGACAAATAATGCCACAATGTGACTTTAATTCTTATTAATTCTAATTAATCATGAGAATTGGGAGCCATTTAAACAACATCGTTTTCAACTAAAAACGTAAAACTTTTCACGCAATTTGGTTGTTTATTTACGCGACAACAGCCTTTTGGGGGAAAACGAAAGTTTTTGAAAACAATACTGTTATAGTCTCCATGTAAACTATAAAAATGCACATTTGTGAAAACGTTAATGTCATGCACATGCATATAATGTGTTCAGTCTATATGTGTGTAATGTTTCTTTACAAACTGACATCGCCATCTATTGTTCTGGCAGCAGAATACAGCGTTTTTAGTCCTTTTCGCGGATAATTGTGAACGGGGATCGTTTAGACAACGTTGTCTTCTGTACGCGAAAAACACAAATGAAAATGTTTTCGTTTTTAGTACATCATTGTTGTGTAAACGTACCCTTTGTCATTACCATTATTCTCAATGGTGATTTATGAACAAAATTAAATTCAGCACAACAAATTCTTGATATACACATATTTTTCATCAATACATACATACAATACATACTATGTAAATATATATATATATTTTTTTTCTGTATTTCAGTTAAAATAAAGATATTTCTTTATTAAGATGTTCTTTAATTGTGAAAAAATCACAACACACACTTATTTTTGTTTCTTTTCTGTATCCTTTTTTTCCAGTAACATTACAATAATGCAAAAATGCATTAACTAACAATGAGTGAACTGTTACAGAATTTATTCATCTTTTCAAATTCAGCTGTTCATTGTTAGTTCATGTTAGCTCAGGTCCACCATTACAAAAAAATATTAGCAGATACAACTTTTGATTTTAAAAATGTATTAGTAAACATTGAAATTAACGTTTACTAAGATTAATAAATGCTGTAGAAGAATTTTTCATTGTTAGTTTTCATTTTAACTAATGTAGTAAACTAAAGTTAACAAATGGAACATTAAAGTGTTACCATTTTTTATTTATTCAAAATATATACATATATATTTAATAACTTTTTTTATTATTATTATTTTATGTTGGGTCAAATATAACCTGGACATGGTCTTGACATTTCACCCTATGTCAAGACCATGTCCATTTCACTTTATCTTTCTTCATTATCTTTAAGACCCGGTCACACAAAGAACGATAGATATATAGATAACGTTAATAACTATATTAGCTATATATCACCACATTATAACATTCTGTTTATTATAAGCAGATGCTGAAGTTATGCCATCTGCCATTTTAAAAACTTGAGCTCTTTAATTTGGTGGATTATGATTATCTACCTCTTTACTAATACAGGAGAATTTGATGTTGGCACTTAACTCTGCTTCGGCTATTGGCTGCACGGTGGTCAACATCGATGCTCAGGACATGAAAGCAGGGACCCCTCACCTCGTGCTTGGCCTCCTCTGGCAAATCATAAAAATCGGCCTCTTCGCTGACATTGAGATCTCACGCAATGAAGGTCATTACTCTGCCTAAATTGATTTTTGGTAACATGGTGCCATCCAATGGGGTTACTAATTGCAGCCATAAGTTAATACAAGCATGCATGTACATGAGTGACTGATTTACGCCTCTTAAGAGGTTTCAATAACGTGTTTCTGTGTATTTATCGGTGTGTAGCTCTAATTGCATTGCTTGATGAGTCAGAAGAGCTGGACCACCTGATGTCAATGTCACCCGAGGACCTTTTGCTGCGATGGGTCAACTATCACCTGAAAGCTGCTGGCTGGCAACAAATCAGAAACTTCAGTGAAGATATCAAGGTAGTTTATGCTTCATCACAGAAGTCATCATCAGTCATTCAGTCGTTACTGATAATTCACATCACTCCAATAGAACTGGGCTTTGAACTGAAGTTTACCATACTTTACCCAAGTTTTTCTTTTTCATTTTTTTCTTTTTTGGCCAAAATATATTTCAAATACACTACCATTAAAAAGTTTGGGTCAAGATTTTAATTAATTTATTTGATTTATTTATTTATTTTAAAGAAATTAATGCTTTAAAATTAAAGCCAAAATTCAGCCAGGATGCATTAAAGGGACTGGGTGGTGGAAAAAAATATGAGATTGGAGGAAAAATGATGAGCTTCCACATTCCCCTGAGAAACTTTGCGTTCTCTTGCAAAATGTAAACATAAAGTCTCTTGGGGGAACGCAAAACATTTTGCGAGTAATATATATATATATATATATATATATATATATATATGGCCATTTGTTGTATATTTTGAAATACCGCATTGGTTATATGCTGAGTAAATCAACCACAGGCCTAGAAATGAAAGAACTATATAAAACCCTGTAAAGGCCTATCTGGTTTGACATCAAATCCTTTTGAGCTGTCATTTGCATGTCAGTTGATATTGACTTATATAATGCTCTCAGGACTCCAGGGCTTACTTCCACCTGCTTGATCAGATCTCGCCTAAAGGAGACGGGGATGATGAGATGAGGATTGACATTGACATGTCTGGTCTGAAGGTAAGTCAGTCTGAATGTTTGGTCAACAGCCTTTGCCTTTTTTACTAAGTCAACATCCTGCTTTGTTTGAACTTATACTAACTAAAATGTAGAATGGTGTAAAATCTAGTGTTTGTACAGTTACGTCCACATATTGTCCTATTATTGTGGCACTGTACAGAACAGCCATTAATCTTGTTGAGGCAGATGATCATCTGCTTTCAGATTTAGGCATAGTTACTGAGACTCAATAACTCTCTCTTTAAGGAGCGCGATGATGAAATGCGAGCAGAGCTGATGCTGAAGCAGGCGGATCGCCTGGATTGCAGACAGTTTGTCACTCCACGGGATGTGGTGGCAGGAAACCATAAGCTCAACATGGCCTTTGTGGCCAATCTTTTCAACATGTACCCGGCCTTGAACAGACCCACCAGCAATGGCATTGATTATGCAATTGAGGGTGAGTTGCATTATTTTATGTGAATGTGTCAAACGCGTGCTGAAAAGAAGGTGTTATTTATGCAGTCTGGGACCCGGAGAGGTTTTTGACTGCCTGTGATAAATGATGCTGCATTATCTTTGCTTCACATCTGAGCTCACATCCTGTTTGAATTACCAACCAGACATTTCCCACCATTAAAACAAGAAACATACTCAAACAGCAAGATCCATGAAAGTATTCACAATACATTCTTAATGACTTACTCAACCTTCTATCAAACAACCTATGATTGTTTGATAGAAGACGATCGTATTTTGAAATTATTATATTTTATATTATTTTTATTTTGCATTAAAATAATATTATTTTATTCGTGTACGGCCGTTACCAGAAGCCAGTGATTATAGTTTATAAAGTTAAATAAATAAATATGGATATTTTTCTTACATAACCGCATCACTTTGCCTCAGAAGGCCTTTATTAACACCCTGGAGCCGTATGGATTACTTTTATGATGGATGGATGCACTTTTTTTGGGCTTCAAAATCTAAGGTACCATTCACTCCCATTATAAAGCTTGGAAGCTTGGTTTTAATATAACTCAGATTGTGTTTGGCTGAAAGAAGAAAGTCATATACACCTAGGATGACTTGAGGGAGAGTAAATTATGGGATAATTTTCATTTCTGGGTGAACTATCCCTTTAATTTGAACATTTGCTAATACATTTTTAAAATCAAAAGTTGTATCAGTTAAAATGATTTAATGGACCTGAGCTAACATGAACTAACAATGAACAATTCTATTTTTATTAACTAACATAAATAAAGATTAATAATATGTATGTGTGTATGAATGTATGCATGTATGTATTATATATGTTTATTTAGTAGTGGGTTGTTTCTTAGGATATTTCTGAGTGTGTAAGAAAATGCTGCTGCTGATGATAATAATAATGCTAATAATATAGAGGCTAATAATAATAATAACACTTATTATTAAAAAAATTACAAATTCAATAATAATTGTTGTTATTATTTCAAACACAAAGTTTGAAAAATAATGATAAAAATAATATTAATGTTAGTTAGTTAGTTAGTAAGCCCAAGGTTGTTTTATAGAGACTGATATCAAATAGGAAACAGCATCTATGTAGAGAAGTCACTTTAGGTAATAGGTAAAGTTTCAAGACACTCTGTTGCATGAAGTATACATGAATAACATACAGTACTGTTCTTACCAACACAACTGACAAATTGGTGCTTTTGTGTGTCAGTTCATGCATCTGCAGTGTTTTTAGCGAGCAGCAGGTGGCGCTCTGTGTCTTACGTACTTCACACATAATGCATGTGTGTTAGAGGGTCACATGTGACATCAGTAATTGGGGGTGATTAGGTTTTATCTCACTGTCTGTTTATCTGTCTTTTGTCCTCTTCATCTGATTGTTCTATTTTAATCTCCATTCTGTCTCCTTAAATACAGCATGTCATCAGCCAAATAGATACGTGCATTTGCCAGAACCCTCTTAACTGTCTTTTTCCCATTTACGTTGCCGAGGGAGATAGATTATTATTTTACCATCATGCTCTTTTCTGCATTCACAACACTATTAATTCAGTCTGCAGCCTGATTTTATTGTTATAAGGATAAAGGTCTATTGTGCAACCTAAGAGAATATGTAGCTCAGGATTGTGAAACAGACTATCATTATGTAATCATTCTTGTACACTTTAATCATTCGTATTTAAAGGACTTTATTAAAAACATATTTACCAGGAGCATATCATGGAAAACAGGATTTTCGCTGTACAAATAGGCATTCAGTAACATTCACAACACAAAGCTTTTTGGGGGGGTTAGGAGGCAGACGAGAAGTGGGTGAAGGGCTGGACGAAGGCAGACATGCTGGCAGGAGAGACAAGGGTGGCGATGGAGGTAGTAGCCATGGAGGACATGATGGTGGAAGGGCCCAAGGAGAAGTGGATGGTGGTAGGATCCAGGGAAGACCGGATGGCCGACGAGATCCCAGAGCGACCCAGGAGAAGACCATTATGGAGGCGAGCCACGGCGGCAATGATGGAGGGAGGAGCCAAGGGGGTTCTTTGAGCCCGACCAACAGCACTGATGCCTGGAGATGAAGAGGCCCAGGTGGAGTCTGTGGCACCGAGAGACCCGGTGACACTGATGGACAGGGAGACCAAGGCGGAGTCCTGGTGACAAGTGGCCGAGGTGGAACCAAGGGGCCGAAGGACCAAGGTGATGCTGGTGTGAGTGAGGACCCCGGAGGAGCCTGAGAGTGTCCGCAGGGGTGGAGGGATGGAGCGCAGCAGACAGCCCGGAAGTCCGTGGAGATGGTGGGGCGACGACTGACCAGGGCAGAGCTGGTGGGACAAGATAGCCTGGTGAAGCCGAAAGGACAACGGTCCCAGGTGGAGCTGAGGGGGCGAGGAGCCATGACAGAGCCGATTGGTGATGGACTGGTGGTGACGACAAACTAGGGCTGAACAGGACCAGTGGCAATGATGACACAGAAGACTCATGGCTGGGTAGGACCAGCGGCGATGATAAACACTGATTAATACAGGAGGGGACCAGTGATAGGCAGGGTGGGAAACACTGCATCCGTTTCCCAGTCTATCAGCCATCCCTCTGTTTCCAGTTCCACTAACACCCCCACTGGCACAGATGTAATAGCTGGCTCACACACCTGGTCAGCTGGGACCTCTGGCTTCTCTTCTGGGACGGATGTGGCTGCTGGCTGCTGGCTCTGGCTCCTTGGCGGGCATTGGCTCAGGCTTGCTCTTCTGGGTCTGGCTCTGGGGTGGTGTTGGATGGTGGGTGGGGCTGGACGCTGGCACCAGGATCCTCTTCTATATCGCCCACAATGAAAGTAGATTCGTTGACCCGTAGGGTGAGGTTGTTGTACTTGGCCAGCGTCCAGCAGGAGTTTCCTCGCGGCACCACAGCTGGATCTTGTCGTCGAGTCTGATCCAAAACCCCTCCATGTGCGGGATGTCTTCGCAATGGGCGAGGTGGTTGATGCCGAACGAATTCCTCAACATATTCCTCAAGGCATCTGCCACCCTGGAAAATAAAAACTGTCCCTCCTTCCTTCAATTCTTTGCCACTCAAAGGGGCAACATTGATGGAAGCTATTTCCAAGCTTCTTCTCATTTTGGGGTCAGGTATTTTGTGACGTTTTAGTCCAGATGAAGATGAAGATGATTCAAAAAGGTTACAAAACAAAGTATTTATTAAAAAAACATACTCTACCAAGTGCGGAAAAAAAATTCAGAGTGTAAAGAGACAAACAATACCGTACAAATGAAGGAACTTAAATACACAGTGATGATGTATTACACGGCTACTTGCCACATAAGTAAATAATTAGACACGAAATATTGATCTAAATATTTTATTAGGTCTTTAAACGCAAAGCTTCCGTGGAAGTTGCTAGCGTGGCAAGTTCAAACTACAGACATGTAAAGATACAGTACAGTCATACCACTTATTACACAGCATTTCATCACAGAAATAATATAGATTATTGATTAGAAATATTGATTTGAGATAAAATTGTTTTAAAATCATACCTATTTGTTATCTTATAATCCATTACAGTGTACAAAACAATAGTCGCAAAATGGCAGCAGCTGCGTTTGTATGAAACGAGAGAGCGAGTCTATGATACTGGATGACATAAGTAACCATACACAAAATATTTATTTGACTGAGTTTTAATATTTTATTAGATCATCAAACGCAAAACTTCCACGAAGAAAAACTGTTCCTAGGAAGCGTGTAGCGCTGACGATAAACAAACTAAGTCCATGAAAGTGAAACTAACAGAACATAGTTGTGACCAAAGCAAATTGATCCATCCTGATAAACAACAGTGTAAATTACATAAACAGACAATAGCCTACATATAGTGTATATTTAGAGGTCCTAAAGGGACAGCAGCAAAAATAGCCAGTTTAATTCTCAGAGGGTGGACAGTTTTTTGGTGGGCTTATAATGTGAGGTCAATTTAAACATTGACATCCAATTAAAACAGTATTAAAAAAAAATTCAAAAATGTACTGCATCTAAAGTACATAATGATCCTCAAAATAAGGCATAAGACATGGTGTGACTTTGACTAATAAATGATCGCTCTCTCTTTCGACAGGGGAAACAAGAGAGGACAGGACATTCAGAAACTGGATGAATTCTCTGGGGGTTTCTCCACATGTCAATCACTTGTACAGGTAACACAGCCATTTATTTAGCTTACAGTAATGCTATAGTTTTCTACGGTGACAGTTGAAATATCAGGACTAATGTTGGTCCTGAAATCAAAAGCAATGAATCTATGGGTTCATGGTGGAACAGTAGGGAGGTTGTGAGATGGAGAAATAGCTAAATAAATTAAACAAACAAACAAAATGTATGCATGTTTACTTTTTAATGTATAACACCATTATTTTTAAAATGTATAACTTTTAAAAATGGAAATATAACTAAAACATATAGAAATAAAACTATAATATGATACTATGTAAAAAATATTGTCATGTTAGTGGTGCTTGCTAAGGCTATTGCTTAAACTTAGGTTTGTTTTAAACCTCCTTCCCAAAGTATTGCATTTAGGCATTTACTGTAACTTGTGCATACATTTACATTTATCAATTTAGCAGATGCTCTTACTCAAAATGACTTACAAATGATGAAAATCATGAGCAATTAGTTAAAACCATAAACAAAATTAGTACACCAGCTTAAAAAGAGGTGATATTTAGTAGTAATAGATAAAATAGGAGTTATTATTATAGAGAGAGAAATAAGGATGGATGGATGGATGGATGGATGGATGGATGGATGGATGGATGGATGGATGGATGGATGGATGGATGGATGGATGGATGGATGGATGGATGGATGGCACATGTCCAACCATAAGGCCACAGCTCTGACATGTAGCTTTTTGCTTTTTTGTTGTTGTGCTTTGGAGAAATTTGCTGACAAATCAGAGGTGGTCTGTACATTTAAACACAATTTACATTGATTCACCCTACTACATAAAACATTATAACCAAAAGACTGAAGTTAATCATGAACATCTTCTTCTCCAGTGATCTGCATGATGGTCAGGTCATTCTTCAGTTATACGAGAGAATCCAGGTCCCTGTTGACTGGACTAGAGTCAATAAACCTCCCTATCCAATACTGGGCTCCAACATGAAGAAGGTTTGTACTTTCAGAAGTTCAGCTTTGAGTTTCAATAAGTTAAGAGTACAAGCAGCTAATAACTGAAATTAAAGAACCGGATCAGCTTTGAGTCATATCACATTAGTACGTTTGTTTCTGAGAGCAAATTAAACATGTCTGTACTGCTACATGTTGGATTTCTGTCCCTGCTGACATGATTTCCACAGCTGCCTCAGGGCACTGGCTAGCTCAGTTTAGAATTCAAAATGCACTTTATTCATCAAAAACTCTATTTATGTATGCATACTGCTGTCGTCAGGGTTAAATTATACATGTCATTTTAACTTGGCTGACATATGTTTGTTTTGTAGCTTGAGAATTGTAATTATGCAGTCGCACTGGGCAAAAAGGAAGCGAAGTTTTCCTTGGTAGGAATCGGTGGTGAGAATATCAATGAGGGAAGCCCCATGCACACCCTGGCACTGGTCTGGCAACTAATGACAAGGTACTTTATCTATACAATAAAAGTTTCAACATGCTGTCATGGCAATTCTAACTATTTTACATGTTGGCGATTTTGAGGAAAATTTGTGCGATCTAATGCACATGTTTTCGTATCATCTGCTTACACCCCACTGAGGGATACGTTTAGAGGTGGACCTTCATGCTAGGTTTTTTTTCCTATAAAATCCTATTTTCATACAAATCAAATCGTATGTATTCATATGAAAATTTAAAACTTGTAAAATAGTTCTCATGAGACTGGGTTGAAAGAATTTGACTTGACTCATATGGCAAAAGATTCTAAATATTATGCAAAATGTGTGTTGTAAACGTATATTACAACAGGTACTTCAAGAGGCAGGAAAATACATTTCCAATCATAAAATACCATTTAAATGTTTGTTTTTTTGTTTTTTTTAAATAAGTCTCTTATGCTCACCAAGGCTGCATTTATTTAATCAAAAATACAGTAATATTGTGAAATATTATTACAATTTAAAATAACTTTTTTCTTTTTGAATATATTTTAAAATGTAATTTATTCCTCTGATCAAAGCTGAATTTTCAGCATCATTACTCCAGTCTTCAGAGTCACATGATCTTTCAGAAATTATTCTGATATGCTGATTTACTGCTTAAGAAACATTTCTTATTATTATCAATGTTGAAAACAGCTGTGCTGCTTAATATTTTTATGGAAACAGTGATACATGTTGCTTTTTTTAGGATTATTTGATGAATAGAAAGTTCAAAAGAACAGCATTTATTTGATAGTCTTTACTGTGGCTTTTGGGAGAGAAAAAATAATGCCTTCTTACTGAATACAAGTATTAATTTCTTTTTTTTAAATGACCTCAAACTTTTGGTTTTAGTTTTGTTAAAAACGTGAAACATATTAATCATCTTGTTTCTTACAAATAACTCTTGCAGATATACTTTGAAGGTTCTGTCTGACCTCGGTGAAGGGGAAATAGTCAATGACCAAATTATTATCAACTGGGTAAACAACACCTTGAAACAAGGTCATAAAGACTCTTATATCAACAGCTTCAAGGTGAATCCCATTCGACACAACGTTTTACTAGTACTGCTTTCCTACAGTACCATAAACTGAATGAATTCATATTGGGATTCAAATAATATCAA
Source organism: Abramis brama (assembly GCF_963993115.1). Taxonomy (NCBI): domain Eukaryota; kingdom Metazoa; phylum Chordata; class Actinopteri; order Cypriniformes; family Leuciscidae; genus Abramis; species Abramis brama. The sequence continues at coordinate 30,269,207 of NC_139969.1, read as the reverse complement.
ACATGTCTAAGTTTAAATGAAACTGAATTGTATATGATGTATTGTTTCAGGACAAATCAATCAGCACTAGCCTGCCAGTGATTGATCTGATCGACACCATCGTGCCCAAAGTCATTAAATACGAGATGGTGAAGAGCGGGGAAATGACGCCAGAGGACAAGCTAAACAATGCAAAGTAAGTTCCCCCCGCGGCTCCTCATAAATTACCCTGATACGCATCTGACGCCAAATTGCCTGTTGTCTCGCCACCAACAACCGTCTCCGTATCTCTGTTTCCCACCCACAGATACGCGATCTCAGTGGCGCGAAAAATCGGAGTCAAGGTGTACGCCCTGCCCGATGACCTTGTGGAGGTCAAACCCAAGATGGTGATGACGGTGTTTGCATGCCTTATGGGAAGGGGCTTGAAGAAAGTCGATGGCTGACCTTGTCAGAAAGCACAACCCATACATTGCACTTTTTTTCCCCCTAACATCCCTTCTGCCTTACGAACCAACACTTTAATGCAATTGCTATTTTTTATGAATATCCTGTTAATTGCACCGAAATATGTCACTAATCATTTCATTTCTACTAGCTAAGATACTAGATGCAAGATTATTCAAAGAGAATGTTATTTTCTTAATAATTGTGAATGCTTTATTTCTTCATCGACTCTTGATTCTTTCAGATTGTAAATAGCTGGATATTTTTACATTACGTAAATAAAGGTGCTCACAAGAAATATTTGAGCCATGTGGATCTGCACATTCATTCATATTGTTATTTAATCAGGCTTAGATGCAGCTGGCCAGCTATTCTGGCTTCTAATCATACATTTTGGGTGTCAGTCTAAATATTTGCTCATCCAGGAAAGCGCATTGTAATTCAGAGGAGGATTTTTTCGAAAGTCGAAAGCAGAAAACTGCTACAATTGGCAGAATTTCTTTTTGAACAAGCATCCACATAATTTAACAGTGGCCAGAATTGTAAACACTTTTCTGGGCTCTGCCTCCTATTTACAATCATCTAATGTGTCCAGCTCTCTTCTAGAGGGACTTTCTCTCAATGTCATTGTGAAATTCCAGGTTTGAGTTTCTGGGATAATTTCAGCTGAGCTGAGTGTTCCCCTTTGACAATTGTACCATCACGTAGAGCTGCGCTCGGTTTCACATTCGAAGCCCCCTCTGGGCTCAGTGGATTCACTTAACAATGTGTCTCATTCGCTGTACTGCATTATGTTACTGTACAGAAACACTAGCAGATCTTTGTCAAGTTTGCTGCCCAGTTCCAGCATTAAAATGCAAATTCAAACCCTTGTGGGAAACGAAGTGTGCTTAATTGTACTGAATGTGCACTTGTAGTGTACTTTAAATCTTAAAAGTATATTATAAAAAAAAAATGTACTTGCAGATAATATAATACTAATAAAAGACTATAACGAGAGTACACTTTCATGACTGTTTCTTAACACACTTAAAGGGACAGTTCACGCAAAAAATTCTGTCATCGTTTACTCACCCTCATGTTGTTCCAAACCTGTATGAGTTTCTTTCTTCTGTTGAACACAAAAGAGGATATTTTAAAGAATGATGGACTAGACAGTTGATGGCCCCCATTGACTTCCATAGTAGGAAAAAAACACTATGGAAGTCAATGGCTGGTTACCAACATTCTTCAAAATATCTTATTTTCTGTTCAACAGAAGAAAGAAACTCATATAAGTTTGGAACAACTTGAGGGGGAGTAAATGATGACAGAATTTTCATTTTGGGTGAACTATCCCTTTAAGTACACTCTTAAATTAAATCTTATAATGTCAAATTAAAGGTTTTACTTTAAAGTGCATTGTACACATATTTTGATGTGTTGACTAACATACAAAAAGCACATGTTACATACTTAATTATAATTTAACTGTAGTGTGTTTTATATTTGATATTGTATTGTAAGTTATTATATAGTTTAAATGTACTAAATTGCAACTTCACAACAAACATGTAATTACAAATATAATTAAATATATGACATACTGGTTATGTTTCAATAAAATGGCATTAAAGTATATTTTAGTTTACCATAAATGTGTTGTCAGTAGTACACAGTACACTTTAACCATATTTCAAAGACAATAAGAAGTAATTATGTAATTATAATATATCAAGATGTACTTAAGTCCTACTTAAGTGGGTCAAAAACACTCTGAAGTTCAAATTTAAACTATATTACATTTTAATTTAACTGTAAGTAACATGCAATTAAGTGTCTGAAACATATTCAGTTCACACTTAAGTATATTCTTTTAAAGTATTTTATTTCCATAATAAGTACTCTATCACTTCTTTTTCACAAGGGAAGTCAAAAAATTACCTGCAATCTTTGCGAAGAAAATCTCAAAGCTCAGAATTCTGATAAACATAATTTATAATAATAAAATATTATACTGTATATTGCATTTACAAAATATAGTAGTTTTACTAAATTGCAGTTAATATCACAATTAAATAAACATGTGCTGAACTGGGGCCAGAAGCTATGTTATGCTATAAATAATTGCAATAAACTGAATTTTAAATATTCAAAATTAAATTGACTCCCTCATATACACTAAGCAAACTTTAGCTTTTCATTCCCACTCTATTTTCATTTTATTTTCCCATTGTTTGAAAAATCAAGTTATAATACGTTTCTGAGCTGCACAAGAGCATACAGTATTTCAAATAAAATACTGCATCGCAGGAGTGACATAGGAACTTTCTGTAGTAACCTCATCTGACATAAAAGCAATTTACAATGCACTTCATTTTGACAACATTTCATTTTGTCATCTTCAATCTTCGTTCACTCATTACAACACTAGGTAGATTAGATAAATGTCAGATTCAAAGGCCAACATGTCCTCATCTCTCGTAAATGTCAGCACCCCCCAGCTACTGCAAATGACAGTTTGTTGTAGTGAGGGCCTTCATTTTTCCACCGTGCTCTGCAACAGTTCAGATCTTCAGTCCAACTCTTGAAGTGCTTTTTACTATAATTATTTTAGAAGTTATTTTTAAAATTACTTTGAGGGCGTTATTGATTTATGTTGTCAAAGATATTTAAGTCTTTCAAAGTCATGTATGTTCCTTAAAAAAAAAAAAAAAGACAGATTGAAACAAACAATTTTATACATTTTTGCAAATGTTCTATTGGGGTAAATGTGCCAGAAAAATGTGATAAAGTCAGAGCAGTCTTAAATACTGAAAGAGTCCTTCAAGTATGAATGTTATTAAATGCACTTACATCAAGTGAATAATATACTGTAAGTCATAGAAATCCAGACTCCAGCACATTAACAGTGAATATTCTTCAGCACTCCCAGATCCCGTTGCTTCTTGGTTTTGAAGGCCATCACAAAGTTATAAGGGGAAACAATACCCTGTCCCTGTTCATCTGTCTGTCCCATGACAATGTAGTTAAGCCCTGAAAAAACAAAACAAATATATAATATAATAAAAAAAAATTTTTTACTTAATATGAAATAACATACTCTAAAAGAATATACTTATTAAAGGTGCTGTACGTACTTTTTTTGACTGTACTAAAGCACAAAAATAGCCAATTTACCCAATAGAATTTCGACACCCCGGGTTGCCAGTTGGTGGAAAACACAGAGTATTGCAGCCATGGAAGCCAGCAAACAAACTAGGACAGAGATTGCAGATTCTATGCGACCTAAAAAGCCTCCGCATCCATCTAAAAAGCTCTATGGCATATTAAAACACGAATAAATCAGCTCAGCAACTTACAAGGCTCATTACCTTCCATTGTTAATTGCGCTCATTCCCATTGCTTGTCCTCAATCTGGAAACCCGCAGGAGGGGACGGGGAAACAACTCTCTCCAATATTTTGAATTTCAACCGCTAGCTCTCAATATTACATACTGCACCTTTAAGTGCAAACTGAATGTAATGTTTTCAGGCACTTAATTGCATGTTAGTTCCAAGTGTTTTTAGACCCAGGTAGGACTTAACATAATTTCATAATTTACATAATTTCATAATTAATTCTGTGATGTCAAATGTACCAAAAAGCATTTACGGTAAACTGAAGTATATGCCTACTTTAATGTCATTTTATTTAAACTTGTATGTCATTTATTTTAAATATATTTGTAATTACGAATTTGTTGCAATTTAGTACATTTAAAATATATTAACTGGAAATATTACCTCAAATAACACTACCATTAGTATGTTAGTCAACACATCAAAATAAGTGTTCTTTTGACAAATGATTATAAACTTAATGATTTAAAATGTACTTTAAAGTAAAATAAATAAATAATTTGACACTGTAACAAAATGCACTTTTTTAAAGTGTGTTAAAGAGGCTACATGCGATTTTCTGAAATTTAAACTCGCGACTGACACCTGTGGCCAAAAAACGGAACTGCTCTTCCTTTCTGCTCGCTCTCGTACGTGCACACTTCACAAGTCATCCGCTGCAAAGAAGTAGTGATGGGCGATACTGCAAATTTCGGTATCGATCCGATACCAAGTAAATACAGGGCCAGTATCGCCGATACCGATACCGATACCAATACTTTTTCATTTTAAAAGCATGCACTTGAACTTGTATGCACTTTCCTGTGCTAGAGCAGTGTGTCATGATTTATGAGGTGAATGCATCATTAATATGCTAAATCTGAAAACGTTTTCATGACTACTAGGCCTAAATATTTTGTGATTTGTGCTCTCAACTCGCCTGTAATTAGTCAGTGACTTTTACAAAACTACCCTAATTATAGTACTAGCCTACTAGCCTACTGTTCAAAAGTTTGGGGTCTGTAAGATTTGTAATTCTCTTCTGCATTTATTTGATCAAAAATACAGTAAAAACTGTAATATTACAATTTAGCATAGGCTATCTGTTTTCTATGCCATAGTAAAGTGTAATTTATTCATGTGATCAAAGCTGAATTTTCAGCATCATTACTCCAGTCATGATGATATTTCATTTTAATATGCTGATTTGCTGCTCAGGAAACATTTCTTATTATTATCAATGTTGAAAACAGTTTAATATTTTTGTGGAAACCATGATACATTTTATGCAGAATTATTTGATGAACAAAGTTGAAAGAACAGCATTTATATGAAGTAGATTTTTTTTTTTTAACAGTGTAAAACCCTTGACTGTCACTTTTGATCAATTTAATGCATCGATCCTTGTTGAATAAAAATATAAATTTCATTAAAAAAAAGTCTTGCTTACGTCAACATTTTGAACCGTTATGTACACTTTTGGTTTGTTTATTGCAAAATAACTCCCGACTGTTTCTCTGTCATCTAAGCAAGGCTTCGTTTCCCAAACGCACTGGGCCTGTGAGCTCAGCGAAGCACCAGCATCGAACGCTCTCTCTGATTGATTGGTTTCGTCTTGTATCCAGATGACTAGAAGAAAATGTTCTATCCTACACAATTATCCGCTAACATTCGCTTATTTTTCCACTTAGAAGCTTATTTTACGCACTGAATTGCGTGCTAAATTAATAAAAAATTACTGGTAAAAAAACACACTTTTGGATCGATATTTTTATGTGAGGATCGATCCTTTTCGATACCACGTCAGTATCGAAGTATCGATACTTCAGGATCGATCCGCCCATCACTACAAAGAAGTCAACATTATGTTTACAGAGGTAAGAACAGTCAAATACATATATTGTTTGAGAAACTAAGTTTGTTTGCTGACTAGCGGTGGCGGCAGAGTGATCTGAAACGTTTAACATGAACGCGCTTGACGTCACATCCGCAGACAGCGCGCGAAAAATCCGACCCGACAGAAAATAGGAAAAATAGAATACAGGCTTATAGGTGCACCCGCTGTGAGCTGACAAGGTGTCAGTATGCTCATCAGGAGATGTTTGAGTCATAAATGGTCAAATAAAAAGGCTATTGTTACGTTTATTTTGGGGAAAAAGTTTAAGAAACAATCATGAATGTTCACTCTCTTTTAGGACCCTTAGTACATTAACATTACATTATCTGCAAGTACAGTTCTTAAGATATTATACTTTTAAGATTTAAAGTGCATTCAATACAATTATGCTAGGCTATCTTCCTTTTCACAAGGGCAATTTATTTTTGCTCATGTGATGTTTTTTAATTAGTACCAGAGGATTGGCCACATCTTTTGAACTAGCAAATGCACATCCCAAACCTGTGGCGTAAAAAAAAGTTCAAGAGGGTGTTTACAACTCTCCTTTTCTCCTTACTCATTTATTCATTTAACTGTTGAAGAACACAGCCGCCTTTGCTTTCATATAACGTGAGCCAAAGCAAATAATATTCTGTTTATTCCCTTGCTTTTCATTTCAACAATAAAAATTCCACCGCAAATGATTAATGTTAAACTGTTCCTCTGAACTGCAAAAAACAATTCCTGCGTATTTTAACGCAAATTCTTCCATGGCACATTTTCTAGATATTTCCCTCAAAACAAAACAGTTGCTTTTCAGAGTTTCCAAGCAGTGGCTTACTTTTTCGACACTAAGTGAGCTGAGGTAAAGCATGGCACCAATAAAGTCACATACCATCCATGGGGTTGAAGAGAATTATTATTCTAGCTGTCCACGATTCAAGGAAACCAACTGAGACCCTCTCTTGAGCGAGCTTAAGTTACACACCGTGACGCCGAAATGGCATATCCTGCCTGAAATATCTCAACACCACAAATGGAGCCAAAGGACTTTGGGGGGAGCTCGAAATTTGCAAACTATCACCTTCCCAAAATCCACCTCAATCAACTATAAACATCTGCTGGACTCGCTGGGTGCTAGCGCTGGCTGTGCTGGTTTCAATTCAAATGATTAAGGTTAGGGTTTTTGTAGATCAAGGTCGGTGTAAAGATACTCGCCTCTTCTGACTAGAGGGCATTTTTTACAGAGGACCGTGACTTTTGTGCTCATGGTCTTCCCAGCCTGTTGAATGGCTAAACTTCCTTCCTTATAAAGGTGAATGAGGGAAAAGGTGGCGAGGACGCTGTGGTCCCTCATGGCTGCTGAGATAAGGGTGGCGGTAATCACTGTGGGGAGAGAAAAAAAGACTAAATTCACAGAATCAGGGTTTCTTCTGTGAACAAATGCATAAAATTGCATGTGCATGGTAATGTATAATGTATAGTTCTGTTATGCGTGCTGTCATTTTTACTGTGCTCAGCAGCTTTACTGCCACTACAATTATAAAATAATAAAAAGAGCTGAGTCTCAGTATCGGCCTGAACACATTTTCCATCTATAAGCATTATTAAAACAGAGACGGTGAATGAGAGCTTTAGTTAATTTTAGGGGAAAAAAACAATAGTGAATTATTTCTGTGAATTAAAATAGGTTTACATCTCTTGAAATGTTGACTATATTGAATATTTTATTTTCATACACATATTCATATTTGAATGTTTATAGGACACATTCAAGTATACTACTAGTACATTTCTGTACACAGTGTACTTACTACAAAGCGTATATTTAGATCCCGAGCGTATATTAACTAATTTTTAAGCAATTTTTTTAATTACAAATTTTTTATATCAAGTTATTGTAAAGTGATACAAATATTTTTCCTCAAATATCATTCTGATAAAGAGTGGTACAGATACGTAAAATTATTTGGTAACAATTTACAATATGGTTCATTAGTTAACATTAGTTAGCTACCTTAGTTAACATGAACTAAGAATGAACAATACTTCTTCAGCATTTATTAATCTTAGTTAATATTAATTTCAACATTTACTAATTCATTATTAAAATCAAAGGTTGTATTTGTTTACATTAGTTAATGCACTCTGACAAACATGAACAAACAATGAACAGTTGTATTTTTATAAACTAACATTTACAAAGATTAATAAATTCTGTAACAAATGTATTGCTAGTTTGTGTTAGTTAATACATTAACTAATGTTAACTAATGAACATTAGTGTTACCAATTATTTTTATTTTTTATCAGACTAATTTGTAAAAGTCCTGAAAACGTGAAAAAGAGCACTGATATGGAATTGTATATGTTCATGTGTATAGCAAAAAAAGAAAAAAAGGAGCGCTGATGCCTGGAGTCCGAATTTCAAAGAAATTCCCAGAATTCCTCCTATTATTTGGGTTTACAGAAAGCAAAAACATTAAAATCAAACAACGGCCACTTACCAAAGTTACTAGAGCAGTAATGACTTTCAATTGTGCCAGTCCTTTTGCATTTTTGCTTGCAAAGACCTTCTGAATATGTAAGGGCTTTTTGGAAAAGAGAGTGAAAAGATTTGTTTTAATAATGACCAACTATAGCATGTCCTTATACACTAAAATACAGTGTAAAACACAGCAAAAGTCACATAAATGTATTTCTGTTAAAGCACTTTAGTAACAAAATAGAAGCACATTAGTCTTCCCATGTGACCGAACTAATGCGTTCCATATGAACCAAACATAATAAATCTTCAATACATTCCAATGTCATTACCTACACACATACCTACAAAATACAGCAGTTTTACACCGTGCCGCTACTTGCATTTTTCATTTGAAATGAAACCTACTGGAAAGTGGGCTGTGGACTGACCTGCGGGCCGTGTGGTGGGTGGCATGGTGCTCATGGGGGTGAGAGGGGAGCTGGCTGTGCTGCTGAGATTCCTCCATTTAAAGCGGTAATGGCCGATGAATCCATCCGCAGTTAGACTCAGGTCAGACAGAAACATGATGAGGAGATGATTGCCATCCGAGTAAATTGGCCTACAGTATGAGACAAAATAAATAAATAAATGTGACCATTTTTCTTTTGAAATACCTCTCTAAAATAAAGATTTATTGACCATGTGGACACTATGGAAGCTTGTTTCCACCACAGAATAAAAAAAAAAAATGTAATTGCAAGTTTTTATGTCTGTTTTTCTCAGAATTGTGTGATATAAACTCAGAATTGCGAGTTATAAAGTCAGAATTGAATGATATATTTGATATAGTTTATATCTCGCAATTCTGACTTTATAACTCGCAATTGCGGTTTTATATCTTGCAATTCTGTCTTTTCAATAAAATTTCTGATCAATAAAGGTTGTTTCCGCCACGTGATAAAACAATTTAAAGGGGTCATATAATGGTACATGCACTTTTACAAGTTGATTGTACTGAAATGTGTGTTGGCAGTGCCTGTACACAACCATCATAAAATGATAAAAATCCATCCAGTGTTTTTTTTTTTATAATCTTATATGTTTTCCCCATCTCAAATCAAGCCGTTCGACCGTGTGACGTCACACGGTCGGACACCCCTCCCACGATTGTTGATTGACAGCAGCGTTTCAACCAGACCCGCCCTCGCTCATGAGCGTGCTGTCAATCATAGTCCGCGCGTCATTGTTGATACGCTGGAGCACTGTCTATGAGCAGAATGGCGTCTAAGCGATTGTGGAGTTCTGTTCTTGTGTGTAATAAGGAACACAGCAGTCATTTTGATGTTCCTAAATCCTAAATATTCCCCACGATAAACGTCAATGCTTTCATGTTTGCGTGAATCATTTCACACACCAGACTGCTTTACAAACGAGGATCAGTATAAAGCTGGTTTTGCTAAGAAGCTGCTCCTGAAAAAAGGATCGGTACCAACTATTCGTGTTCCTGCTGCACCTCCAGAAGAACTGAAGTGAGTGTAACGTTTTATTAACCTTTATATTAATCTTTATATTAATCTTTGCAAATCGCTTGCACGCTTCACGATGAATGCGGCTAAGGTTTACATTTAGGGTACATTACGGCATGTTTTCTATGTACGACGTTCTCAATATAATTCATAATCCCAAGTTTATAATGAACAAAGCGTTATGGTTATTGTGTTACGGTGTACGCACAGAACAGAGGGCGGGGTGAGCAAAGCTCATTATCATTTAAAGACACATGCACTTAAACGGCGTGCTGAAAACAGAGCTGTTTTTGACCAGGTAAAATGAGTGTTTTCTTACAATACTAATGAGAATTTTTAATTAAAGTATATTACAAACTTTTAATTTAGACCCTAAAGAATCATATTAGCTTGTACAAAAATGGCATTATATGACCCCTTTAAAAGATAATTGCGACTCTTTATCTCACGATTCTGTAGCCTGGCAAGCCAGACCTACATCAAGATGTTTGGTCTGGCAACTCACCATAGTCACGGCTCAATCGGAGGGGCGGGATAAATGGGATAAAGTCTTTCAAATTCCCTCTGCACGCAATAGGACAGCGCTTCAACCAACCTGGGGTGCGTTTCCCGAAAGCATCGTTAGCCAACTATGGTCGCAAGTTCCCTCGTTACCAATAGAGTTCAATGGACATTGCGATGAACTTGCGACCATAGTTGGCCAACGATGCTTTCGGGAAACGCACCCCAGAGCGTTTTCCCAACAGCGGAGCTAACGTTAGTGGATAGATTCAACTTTTGCCATATCTGGCCGGCAAAAGTACGAACACATCTTAAATTTTTTTAAGAATGACTTAAGTGCCGTTCTTTGCTCTTTTCTCAAAGAAAAACTTAACTCCAAGTCCTCCAGAGTCGCGGCCAAAGCCGATTTGATTCATAACGAAAGATGTTCTCCAGCAGCCATTCTTTGTTTTCAAGTAGCAGGGAACTGTCGCAACTCTGTCGTCATTATGTTAAGCCCGCCCCCGCCTACTCTATACACGACGTGATTGGCCTGACCCAATTTAGGTTTTTGCAGCTCGAAAGTCAATGGAGAGTTGCTAGACTGCCCTGGAAGCAAAATACATTTTGCTGTCGCTAGGGTGCGTCTAGATTTCTAGGCTAACGATTCTGACTTTTTTCTCAGAATTGCGAGATATAAACTTGTAATTGCGAGTTATAAAGTCAGAACTGCAAGATATAAAATCGCAATTGCAAGTTATAGTCAGAATTGCGTGATATAAACTCCCAACTGTGATAGAAATTTTATTTCACGATAACGATATATCACAATATAGTTGATGCGATATAGTTTTTCAGGTGAAGTAGGTTTATTTAACATGTAGTAGTAAGACATTAGTCAACCAACTGTTTACGTTCACTCAAGACATAATTTTAAATCACTTATATACCTTGATACTGCCCTATTAGAGTCTTTGCATAAACAAAGATTTTTAGAATTAAGGCCCCAATATACTTCAAGCGAAATCGAAGGACAAACTGGTTTGCCGTCATTTCGAACACAAATCCATTCTAAAATGAAGTTAATTTGGAGTTTGTTTCGGCTGGTAAACACCGTCAAACTACCATTGGTGTAATTCTAATTGAAAGTGACACTGTTTTTCATGTTTAATACTGTAAAGCTGTTTGCGTTAAAGTGATATATTGTATAAAGTGCTGTATAAATAAATAAATGTGACGTGACTTGAATGGAGTGATGAATTGCAGAGCTGGTGCAAACATATCCACATCTCTATGACCAGATGCTTTCTGAACTGCTGCTCTCTCACTGCTGTCATTTTTGTTGTGTGTTTATTTTGTTATACATAAAACATATATAAATATATATATATATATATATATATATATATATATATATATATATATATATATATATAAATATTTACATACAGCAGTGTGAGTGGCGTCAGAATGTTTGCTAACAGTATACCGCTGAAAAGGTATTTTGAACTTCTTTTTACCCCTAAGTGAAGAATAAAAAAGAACTTCGCCATGAAAATATGGTAATTGGGGGACAACGTGCAATAATTTAGCATCAACCACTGAAAAAATCCAGATCAGTCTAAAAATTCGAGGTCAGTGTCTGTGGTGGTTTCTCTGCTTAGTGAACGGGTGGTAAATGGTGTATTGGTGCATGTGTGATGGACTGAGGGTCTCACATGGGTGGGCTGTCTCCGCAGAACTTGCCGATCTTCCGTGACTCATTCATTTCTCCACCATTAAACGCAGCCACATGGTCATAGCGGCAGGAGCTGTCCCTCTCCACATCAAACTTCTCAAACTTCAGCTCAATGATCTGAGAGGGGGGAAGTTACTTGCAATTTAAAAAGATATTTATTCATACTCATCCTGTCAATGATGCATGACTTCTTGTGGCGTGATCTGGAATTAATAGAAATAATAAATTAACACCTGATCTTGAGGAGCAACAATATGCCAGGCACATGTTACTCCTGCTGGGTAGTCTTTATCTGGCCAGTTAGGAGTCTTTATCGTCCCAGAGGGCTTGTCTAAAAGACCACCGCAATACCGGTCACCTGCCATGGACAATCATTGGATATTAGTCTGATGACATGGAATCAATGCAGATTTATTTGAAAATACTGAGGTCTGTAGTGCTGCATTTTTTAAATAATTTCTGGAAATTTGAGTGTGCATTTACAGAAAAAAACCTGATGAGCAAAACAAAACACAGAGCTGAATTGAAATAACAGGGAAGGGCCACTTACTATATTTGGATGGTAATAAGTTGGTAGTCTCGTTACCTCTTTCATTTGGGCGAATCGCTGAGTATACAGCAAGGAAACCACTCCCAGCTGTGTTGGCGTCTGACACCATGACCACTTGCATCTTGTTTCCACTGGTGACCAGCGCTCCGGGTTTGGCAGTACCACAGAAGCGGCCGAGACGCTGCCCGTTGATGTGGCCATTGTAAACATCAACAAAGTCATATCTGCAAAGACTATCACTCTCAAGATCCAGAACCCGGAACAAGAGGGAGACGACCCTCCCCTGAGGGACCTGTAGACGGTTAATTGAGAAGAGTCAACACAGTCCCATGGCAATTTGTAACTATTTTACATTTTGGCAAATTGGTGGAGAATGTCATTCATTCAATTTGCTTAATGTTACGTTAGGGTTTGGGTTAAGGGTGCGTACTTAAAAAAAAAAAAGAAGAAGCAGCATGTTTTCAATATGAATCAAATTTGGCACCAATTCCACAAAATATTAAATTGTTACATTTTCTCATGCGATTAGGAGTAAATTCCCCATACAATAGCGTAACTCATTGCCTAAGTACCACAGTACGATGCAACGAGAAATTAACTAGCTAGTTGCGTCAGTAACATGGTCGCACCTCTGTCATTTCAACATCATTGGTTTAACAATATAGGACTGTCATTAATGACGTCACTCAGGTGGTGGTGTAATAATTAATTAATTAATCAATTCAGAATCACGGTTAATGTCAGATTATTATAGTTCAGAAAGAAAACATCAGAAAGCCAAGTTTTGTATCATGTTTACATGAAGTATGTATTTGCTGTACTTAGGCTATATATGCGGTTATGTTTCTCCAAAATGCTGCTGTAACGAAGATGGCATCTGAGGACTATTGTGCTATTATGTATATTTAGGGTCTGTTTACACGACACCGTTTTCAACTAAAAACGTAAAACTTTTTATGCGTTTTGGCCATTAATTTACACTTTTGGTGGCCTGAAAACGCAAACTTTTGAAAACTGGTTTCAAAGTGCAAGTTTTTGAAAACGGTCTTTGTGTAAACAACAAAAACGCGAATCTCTGAAGACGATGACATCATTCACATGCGTATTACGTGTTCAATCTATAGTGTTTCATCGCCATCTAATGGCCGGGACGCAGAATACATCGTTTTAAGTCCTTTTCAAGGTTCCGTGTGAATGGGGATCGTTTTGACAACGGTGTCGTCTGTACGCAGAAAACGCAATGGAAAAACGTCTCCGATTTAAGCATATCATTGTCGTGTAAACGTACCCTCAAATGGAATGATGAGCACTGATGAGCCAATATATAATGGCCAGTCAGGTGAAGCGAATATCGTTGATCATCTCCTAACAAGGCCACATATTAAGGTCTGTCTGGGTAGATTAGATTGTAAGCAAACAATCGGTTCTCATAATCAACGGGTTGGATGCAGGAGAAATGGCAGGAATAAAGATCTGAGCGACTTTGACAAGGGCCAAATTGTTATGGCAAGGCGACTGGGTCAGAGTGGGTTTCTCCCGGTCAGCAGTGGTGAGACTTTACCAACAGTGGTCCAAGAAGGTGCAAACCACAAACCAGCGACATGGTGTTGGACACCTAAGTGTGTACGCGTGTGCCATTTAATCTGGGAATTTGCAATGCTGTTTGCAAATGTTCATTGGAACTGTGGTTTCGGAAAACACTATTAACGATGAAACTTTAGAAAGTAGTTGGTTATCAGTGCTTTTGGGAAATAAAAGAATATATTTTTTTTAGCATTAATATCTTTCCACAATCAAAACATTTAACTCCTTAGATTACTCTCCAAAAATGCTATTAGGTCGCAGCTGATTTTCAAAAATACATTCATAATTCAGTAGAGGTGCTGGTGAGTAACATATCTGTGCTATAGAAATGAACCATACTTCAAATAGTGTGGCTTGTTGAAGTGTGCTGCCAGTGAAGTGTGTGTTGTTACTTTTCTAAGCAAAAAGAATTACATTTTTATGCCTGGTAAACTATAAAACAGGGAACAGGGAAGAATTCTACAGAATTACAATGAAGGATCAGAATATGGACCAAAATATCATTGGCTTGGGACAGTAAGCAACCACCCAGACCAGACCACACTTAGTGAGAGATTTATGGTGCATGGGAAATATTTTCTTTGACAGAAAATACATTTAAAGACTGATATCTCCCACGCATCTGTCCTTACTGTAATTCTCCACACACATTTGTTGTTGGGTGGGTAGACACCAGGATACCCCTGACTCCCAATCAGTCCTGTGTCTCCAGTGAAGTTCCCGCCACATGTAAAAACTGGTCTACAATGAGGACAAATGGGAAAGCACATAGTTAAGTTTGAAACTCATAAGGACTTCAAAATCATGTGCTTTATTAGTAGCTACTAAGTAAAATTAATGAACAGCAGCATAATTAATAGGCAATGATTTGTTCATTAATTAGTAGGCTAGTACAAATTAGTCGAATTTGTAGGCTATAACACGGGAATAGCTAATGTTACCAACCAAACAGCAAACAGAATTCAGCGTATTTTTCATCAATGCAAGCTAACATGCTTTTTTGACCACATACAGGCATCTAGATATGGATTTAGTTATATATTCCACATACCTTCGATGTCGCTGCATAAAAATGACACTGAACAGGAAAGCGCTCGCGATGCTCCAGATTATAATCCTCATCGTATGAGGCGCGTTTGAACAAATGTAACATTCAGAGAGGAAGAGGAGTGAAATCTCCAGAGATATTATTATACTGCTGACTGACTGACTGACTGCTGCTCATGAATGTACCGTTTGTTCTGCGGGAGTTGAAGGGCAGTTTCCCTAAAACCCTGTAAGTGAAGGCATGTCACTTCCACGTTAAAAGTATTGTGACTGTAGTGAAGCACGCTGCTGCTGCTGCTGTCTTTAGGAGACTACATTTGATCCAGAATGCGTTTAGATTATCCCAATATAGCCCAGGGCTGTGTAATTCAGATTCCTATCTGGAATCTAGTTGTTTTGCGCGAAGCAGTTTTTTCTTCCGTTTGTATGGTATCTACGATACTTCTTTTAAAAAATAATGAACATTTAGATATCTTTAAAGTCCATATAAATGAGCAGAGAGTGGTTTTATTTACCTCATTTTACCTCACGCTGACGGAAGACCACTAGATGTCTACCTTGCACAATATTTTATCAGACTTGATGAGTATCACATTTTTCTATTTTAAACCATATATATATATATATATATATATATATATATATATATATATATATATATAGGTAGAGTGGGGTAAGATGAACCTTTTTTTTTTTTTAGTTCTGTGATCCTAAAGATGAGGGAAAATGAGGCAGAAGTACAATGAGAGTATCTGAACTAATTTCAGGATGATGATTTTAAATGATCAGAATACATCTATGAAAAAAAAATTCTAAAAACATGGCTTCTTATTAAAAAAAAAAAAAGTGTTCCTGTGGCTCAATTTACCCCAGGTTTGGGGTAAGTTGATCCGAGTCAGTGGGTAAGTTGCACCATCTGGGTGTAAACTGACCATCTAACTGAATCTAAATCAAACCCATGTGAAATTGTAAAGATGATTTAGCTCTTTAAAAAAAAAAAAAAAATAATAATAATAATTTTACAAATAATCATATCTCTTTAAAACATAAAACCAACCATTTTAAGTAGAAATTTCAATATCTTTAAAAACACCAAAGTTGTAACCTTCCCAAAAGCAGACTAAACGGAGAGCTTGTTGGGTAAAATTAAATAAAAACTGAATTCAAAGATTTCAAAGATTTAACTTAACTTCAATGCTGGCTCAATTTACCCCACCACATTTGGCTCACTTTGTCCCATAGCTGCCATTAAAAAAAAACAAAAAAAAACTAGCTAGCTTGCCAAGTCAGGCTAATATTTAGCTAAACGATATGAATGGTTTTATACGTTGCTAAATCACCAATGTGCATCATACATGTTTTTAGACCTGGACAAATTTGCTTTGATGTAACAGCCATTACTAGACTGGGTAAACCCAGCCCGATCTGCCGACGATTTGATTTCGCCCTGCAGCTGAGGCTGGAAACCTGTACATTTTTATATCCTGCTTCCGTTACAAATCTGTGGGGACCAATCACTTTTCACAGTCTGGCAGAAATGATGGGTGGTTCCAAAATATATGTTCACATGACAGTAAAAGTGTAAGGTTGCCAAGGTAGGTCAGCTTACCCACTGGCTCATCTTACCCCACTCTCCCCTAACTTGTGATTGACAATAATTTTCTGAAATTGCTTTACGATTAATCTGTTTGCCATCTAGGAGAACCTATTAAGATATTAAAAATATGTAATTTATGATTTTCTCTCCTGTGCTCTTTTAATTCTCAACAGATTGAATCAGAAGGGACAGAAAGCAACATGTGGGAGGAATTCATGCTTTTCTCTGAATATTACATACAGATTTGAGCAATTTCCTGCTGACCAAATGTTAGTTGATTGCCCTCTAGCATAACTTGGCCCACCACAAAATGAGGATAAGTGATTTTTACGACGCACTTACAAGGCTTTATTTATTGTACTTGTCTCTGAGCCCTGGCACCGCCTTTGAATCGGCCTCTGGCACCGCAGACAAGGGCTTCAATTTGGGCTGTAGCCATTCTGTGGATTAATATCGGGCTTAATGGAACGAGATGTGGCCATACAGCCAAGTGGGTGACATATAATTCATTAATGCAAACTGTTGGCCCAAGGGAACGCACTGACCTAGTAATATTTACTCAAGCGTAAATTAGCATCTAATGACTCCACACAGGTATTACGTGCAAAGGAGAAGCGAAGTTGAAACTCACAGGAATCAGAGCGGGCAGCGGGGACCTTTCTCCATGCCCTCTACCTTTGAAAGAAGATCAGATTTCAGTGCTTTTCTGAAGTTTTAACCAGATGTGTGTTCTTTCAAAGACAACTGGCAGGCTCAGAATGGATATCAGTCGGTCTTTATGGGAAACAACTCTGTAAACAATTTGCACATAAACAATTGCAGGCAAATTGAAGAAGCCCTCCCCCTTGTCCAGGGAACTAGAGTTTCAAATATGCACATGGAAGTCATGAAGACCATTACATGGTTTGTTTTTGTATGCAAGGGCCCAAATATCGTATGTCGGTTCATGCTTCTGCTGGAGTCTGTGTTATGGTGAAGCCAGATTTTATTTCCCCGGATAGTTTGTGAGAGTCTGTCGGTGTGGCAGTCGCATAGAACAGCCTGGGTAAAATATTCCCGTGCCCAACCCCCCGGTAAGCTGGTTTTCATTCACACTGTTATCTGAACCCACTCCCAAAAGACACACAGTCAAGCGATGCCAGACCCTGCTTAGTGTTTGATCTACAGCTTTAATTGATTGAAAACTATGATGGTGCCTTTGAGGGAGGCTCGCAAACGCAACGTTAGAATAGGTTCAAGGGTAGAAGGAGACACGGATTTGGATTATTTGGTCCTTATACCAGCTGTTATCAATTCAGCCAAAGTAAAACAATGCAGTCTCACACTGAATAAATAGCAAATGGAAACTCAGAAGGCAGGAAAACTGATCAGCACTGAATCGCATCTCATGTTGATCACCAACTTGATGTCATTTATTGAGTTGCACCTGTTCAGCACTGGGATTTAGTTTAATAAACTGACTGTAAGTAAAAAATAGAAAAAGAGAACGGCTTGTGCCAGTTACTGGCGCTTGGGGATTTAGTTAATGAAATCTTCTGTAAAAATCACTTTTTGGGTGATATTAAAATTAAAAAAGGCATCTGTGAACCCATGAAGAAAGAAAATCTTTCAGCACTGTATTAGGAAAAATGCTGTCTCGGTACTTACTGTTTATAGCAAAACAACTGAAAAAGTCTTAGGGACAATTATTAGTTCTGAAATATATGGGTTGATTAATTTAAAATGTTTTTAATGGACAATATACGGAGAAACTTTTTACTCAGCTGAATCAACAAATCAAATCTATCAAAAATTAAGGAATTGGTTTTGCGCCACGAGAAATTCAATCATTCCAATAAGCATGAAACTGCTTTTAAATGTCAGTAGAGATTCAATTGCTTCCATTGTAGTAATTGGTCTAGTACATTTTCTGTGATTTATTCTGCAGTGTCTCAATACACTATCCAAAAGTTAGGGTCAAAGAAACTAATACTTTTGTTGAGCAAGGACACGTTAAATTTATCAAAAGTGATAGTAAAGACTTTTACAGTTACAAAAAAATCTATTTTTATAAGCTTTCTATTTCTATTCATCAGAGAAGTATGGTTTCCAAAAAAAAAAAAAAAAATGTTTTAAACAATGATAATAATACAAAATGTTTCTTGAGCCGCAAATCAGCATATTAGAATGATTTTAAGTCAAGTCACCTTCATTTATATAGTGCTTTTAACAATATGGGCTGTTTCAAAGCAGCTTTACAGTTATAATAGGAAATTAACAGAGATTGTTTTGGCTTTACAGCAGCTCTAGAATTTCTGAAGGATCATGTGACACTGAAGACTGGAGTAATGTTGCTGAAAATTCAGCTTTGCATCACAGAGATACATTTTCAAATGTATTAAAATAAATATAAAAAATTGTAGTAATATTTCACAAAATACTATTTTTTACCAATAAAACCAACTTTGGTGACTATTATTTTCAGTAACCATATACTGAATTTTACGCAAATCCTCATTCATAAAACAAATCCTGCAAATTTAATTTAAATGTGAAGACTGCTATGAGAAACCACAGGGATCACAAAACTCAAACCACAATCCCACTTGAACTAAGCGAAACTTCAAATTCCCAGACTGGGTAGATTAGTAAAAATACAGTGTAAAAAGTGCTAAAACCCAAACATAATTTCCTCTCCACAAGGACCTACTTAATCAATGCTACGGACAAGTGCAGACAGGGGGAACGCTCTCCAAATGGAAAATGAATTCTGAGTCAGCCCACTGGAGATTAAAAACGGGCTGCAAATGAATAATGGAGGAAGACTATGAAGCAAAAACAGCACGAAACAATGTGCAGAGTCATCAATATACCTTATTGAGAATGTCTCCCAATGAAAAAGTACAGCTGAAAAAAGAAAAAAAAAACTCCTAATGGAAATGTTTTCGGTTCATTTTTGTTGTCTAGTTAAGGGATCCGTTCCTGAGGTAGAAAACTGGGCGATGAAGAGATTCATATAATCTATCCTGGACTCGTTTGTATAAAGTATCTCAAAGTAAAAGTGCTGATATAGGATATCCGCCAAATCTCATTCCGCAGAAGAAGACCAAAACTAATCCAAAATCACCGCCCCTGCCTTGAAACCTGACAATTGTTTACTGGTGTGCGGCTCTCATGACAGTCTTCTAACCACAGATGACAGAGCCTGCTTGAAATCGCAGAGAAGCATGGCTGAATGTTTGTCTAATGAAAGTAACTTGAAACATGAAGTCCTTTTCTTTCACAACCAGCTCAATGACCAGAACTGAGGTAAAACCTAAACTGGTAGGCTTATTTGCAGATATTGCAGAAACACAACGCATAAACAGGTAAGTGATGATGCTTGAGATTGTTTGCAGATGAGATTGACTTGTATTGTTGACTTTGGGTCTTTGTCTTACAGAATCAATGGAGCACACACACATGAGGGAACAACATTGAGATGAGGGATGGCTGGAAGGTGACTTGGACAACGTGATGACTGGAAGACGACTTTGATTACTGGAGATCAACTTGGATCAGGTTCAGGTAACAGCAGTAGCTACCAAGGTGATCCGCAACATAAAGCAGATAGGTATCAAGGTAAGTAGTCCGCAGCATTTGACGAGGTCAGACAATGGCTGCATCCAAAAGCTGATAAATGCTGCCTTCGGAGAATGCATCCAAGGTAGGAAGGCATCAAGGCATGTCTGAATTTAATGCTAGCTTAACTTCCTGTCTCCTGAGACTCCTTCATCTGATCGATTTTTGAAGGCAGCATGGGTGTATCATTTACTGCTTTTGATAACCCACAATCCTGTGTGTTACATTCTTTGACAGTTAAAGGTGCATTGTGTAATATTTAGGAGGATCTGTTGACATAAATGCAATATCATATACATAACTATGTTTTCAGTGGTGTATAAAGACCTTACATAATGTACCGTTATGTTTGTATTACCTTAGAATGAGACATTTCTATCTACATACACCGCGGGTCCCCTTACATTGAAATAGCCATTTTGCGCAGACATGTTTCTACAGTAGCCCTAAACGAACAAACGTGCTTCGTCACTATGTTCTTCATGCAAAGAAGCTAGCCTAAAGTCAACGAATAAAACACTGACACAATGATGAACAAGTGACAATAATATTCGCTATAACACATCGTTTTACTGAATAATTAAGTAAGCATAATTTCTTAATGTATCTTTGTAAAGAAACCTCATTGCTTAACTGGCTACTCTTTACTCATCTTTTCTTTTCGGCCACCGTAACTTCTGTTGGTTGCAGTTCGCAACCTCACCACTAGATGCCGCTCAAAATTACACACTGCACCTTTAAGTAAAAAAAATTAGGATGGCATCTGAAAGTTTCGTTTGGTGGTCAGTTTGTGTAAATGTATGTTTTTGACTGTTTTCCATTTTTGATGTCATTTCTAGTGAGAAATTACTATTGGAGTGTCTATTTACACTAAGTGCAAATAGCCTGCCTTATTGGCAGAGACCATTTACACCAACTCCGCCCACTGACATCTGTTGGGCCAGACAAAATGATGGAGGACGCTGGATTGTCTAGAGAAGCAATAGTGTAGAGGTAAGGGGCGTGGCAGAAAGATTTGACGCAAATCGACCCGAGTTTGAATGAGCCTTTTGCCGAACTCACTCTATTCCATTTTCCAATCACATATCAGATCGGAAAGACATTTAATTTCAATAAAAATGAAGAATATATTTAAAAAAGTGGTAATAAAGTGTCTAACGTGTGCTTAATAATCAATTGTTTATCGGTTAGGAGTAGGTATAGGGAGGGCTTTATTGTCCCAATAAGGCAGCATCCATTTACACTCTATGTTATTATTGCATACCATTTAATGTACAACAACACTGAAGTGCAAATAGTTTTTGCCACTATTTATAAGTAGTCTATAAATAGCATCTAACTACCATTTACACTCATTGCAAAGAAAATACTGCTATTTTTACATTCACTGTAAACCCGAATAAGTTAGCAGAACTCAAAAAATTTAAGGCAATCGATTGCCTCAATTTTTTTAAGTTTTGAAATTCAAAGTTTAAGTAAGCAGAACTGGCAGATTTTAAGTTTGTACTTAAACATTTCAAGTTAAGAACAATTAAAATCAGAGTACACTATTTCATACATTTAACTTAAAACCTTCATGTAATCTCAATGTGAACACTTTCATTAGTATTAACTTATAGTTTTAACAAGCTAGTTTGCTAACATACTATTATATCGTGCTAACAATAGTATGTTATACAGCACTTGCTGCACGAGTGCAACAATATAAAGATTTGATTTGCTCTAAAATCAAGCCGCATGCACCACTTGTCACCATGATGGTAACTATCCTAAAACCAACATTAACAGAAATTCTTCTAAATTAGCATAACAAAACATTAATAAATACTCAATCTCCCACTTAACATTAATCTTGCACAAAAAAAAACATTATATTACACTTAATTTTAGCATTTACTCTCCCATTCAAGTGCCATCGGCAAAGCATGCTGGGAAATAGACATCCCAGCCGTTTCAGTTAAACTTAAGTTTGTTTAAATTAAAATAAATAATTTCATAAAACTCAAAACAATGAAACAGTTCAGTTTAAAATATATCAGTTCTGTGAACTTGAAAGAAAAAGAAAGTGCTAAATATTCATAAAAGTTAATTTGACTGAACTAATTAGTTTAATTTAAGTTTGTCCTACTCAAACCAATTAATTATTTTGAGCGTTAGGGTTTACAGTGTTGTGTAAATAGAATATATCGCTATTTAAACTTAAAGTAAATAGCAGCAATCGCTATTTGCACTGTGTAAATAGGATCTATTGTTATTTGCACTTAGTTTAAATAACATCTATTGCTATTTGCACTTAAATGGCCGCTGCCCTTTAAATATCCACTTAATTATCACCAAAGCTCGCTCTATTTTGCTGTAGATAATTAAACTGTTACGCTGCCTTAGAACCTGTCCAAAATCAATTTGGTGAGGTACTTTTGTGCGCAAACACATCCTGCAAAGTCATTGCCTGATAAAGCAGCGAGGCAACAAGTCAGCTGCCTAAACTTTCGGACGCAGCCCATGACTGAGGGAGTGTGTGTGCTCCTTATAGTGCTGATGATGAGGGCTAGATGAGTTCCAGGTGTGCGTGGTTAGGTGCCAGGGAGGATTATGGGAAATGCTGTCCGTGACACTCATGAGGCCCCGGGAGAGGAGTTGTGAATGGCAGTGAAGTGATTCAACTGACAAGCATGACAAGCAGATATAGTATTTCCAGACACCATCAACCAACATGACCGTTTTAAAAAGGTGGCAATTTCATATGAATTTGTTTGACTTTATTCGTATGAAAATGAATTTTTAGGCAAAATATAAGCATGAAGCTCCACCCCTAACCCCAACCCTACACCTAACCATCAGTGGGGTGTAAGCAGATCATACGAAAATGTACAAATAGGATTGTACAAATTAGCAGCCAATTTGCCAAAACATAAAATAGTTACGAATTGGTGTGAGATTATGTTGGATTTCACATAATACAATTATTCATATCTAGCATGTCTTGAACTTTATGAAGTTCGTTTCTCATAAAATGTAGTAACAACAGTATGCGATTTCAGATTCTCCTGCAGTTTTTGGCACACAGTCTTTTGTTAATGTTGCAGTGGCTATCTTGGACTTATACTGACACCTAGTGGTGTGGATGCTTGTCATGTGATCTCAACATGGTGGACCCCATGAGGTGACCCGCTGCATGTGAAATAAAACAGCTTTTATTGGGCGACTGATATGACTGGAATAATCTAGTGTGAGTGGACATAATTTAAGGGACGTCTATTTGATGTCTGCATTTATATCTGTAAGATGTATTTTTTAGAGTGTTTGCTCATCTGCAATACGTCTCTAGGACGTTTCTTGTTAGATGTCATATAGACATTTAGAAGATGTCTTTAAGATGTTTAAGATTTAGAATCTATGTAAAACTGCCTTTTCTAAGACGTTTATCAGGTGTTTTTATGATTAACAGATCTTTAGCAGACATCTTACAGACGTACCTGTGCTGAGTGCATCTTTAAAATGATGAAATAGCGAAACAGAAACAAAAAATGTCACTTCCCTGAAGCTTTTCTTTTCACAGTAGAGCATTCAAATGCATGATCTGATTTTTTTTTTTTTTTTTAACTTGCATGCAAACTATAACTGAAGTGACCCTGTCCTTCAGGGCCTGTCCTTGACAGGGACAAAGCTATTCAAAATAGTGGATATGAGACTAACCTTCTGTGTCCGTTGTTTGCTACACCCATGGTGTGTCGCATGTCGGCATTTGGTTCTTGTCATTGGCTAGTCTCTAAATCATAATTGAGGTTCAGTGAAGCCTTGATGATCTCTACAAAGAAAGGAAAACAAAATGTGTGATGAGGTGTTTTAAATAGCGAGAGGAAGTGGGCCACAGCTATGGTCTGTTGCTTCTGTAATGATCAAATGCTTAAACGACTGAAAAATATCCATTATCTGGTCGTAGTTTGCCAAGTTCAGGGCTAAAGAGAAGAGAGCAGTGACCTTTGCAATAGCATTTACCAGCTCTACTCTTGGTTTTAGAGAAAGCTCAATATTCCTGTGATTCGCAGGCTCAGCAGTGACAAACTGAAAGCTGTTTTCATCGCCACACCTGTCTATTGCACCCGTGTGGCCCGAGCAGCTCTATATTTCAGCAGTGTCTTGAAAGCGAGCCACAAAGGGGGAGTGCTTCATCCACCTCTGTCAGCTTACTGTATTGACTCGGCGCATGGCCCTCCGGTACCCTCCCTCTGTTCCCCTTCATCTTTCTCTCTTCTTCCTGTCTTCTGTTCCCCAGCCAACCTCTGCCAGTGGCTAACTGTCCAAACACTAAAAAACAAGCTCCTGTTGACATCCGCCTCTTGAAACAGATGTGAGGATGCCCGAGAATTTGAAATATTGCGTGCGTTACAAGGGTTGAATTTATGTAGCGTAAAAAGTATTTATGATACTTTGATCAGTGTCTTTCAGCATTTGCTGGTGAAAGCAGGACTAAATCAAATGATCAGACGTTATCAAATCCCTGAGATTTAAGCGTTCTCTGAACCAGGTAATATTTGCATCATCAAAGATTGTCTTAAGCGAAGATCGAAGCCGTTTCCCTCAAGAGTCTGAACTGTGTTCCGTTTACCGCAAATCTTTGAATGATCTCCCCTGATTTCCCAGTTAGCGTGATGCAATGATTGGGTTAAAGTGTAGTGTAGTGCGTCTGCTGGGTTTTATTTCAGTGTGTGAATTTTATATTTTCAAACTGAAGTAATCACAACAATTTTCCAGCAAATCAAGGTGTTAAAACAAAATCTAAACAAAACATATACTAAATACATCTAAAATGCATCTCTTTGTTTTCCCCAAGTGGCTTTTTGTTTGTACCATTGTTAATTATACATTGTTGCAACCCTTCCTTTCAGAAAATGTATGTCTTAAAGTTCTTACCATGACAAAATACTCATTTTTCTCTCTAATCTTACTGTTGTTTAATCAAATGTATTTGTACTTGATGAGTGTTAATTGGTTTTTATAATGCACTTTAAAATTAGTAATAAGACTTTCATGAAAACATAAGTAATGAAATAATTTATGGAAGACACACTTTGGATTGATACAAGTTTAGTTCACGGAATATGTTCCTCTCTCTGTTTCTCCTTTCAAAACTGTAGGTAATTTCTAAATGTGAAACCAAATAAAAAACAGTTCGATCAAAATGAATCCAAAAGATAACCAGATTGGATTAGCTAAAAAATGTTGTTGTGTAATAAGTACAAGATTACATTTCAGAAGTAATATGTCTAGCACTGTCCAGCAGGATATCATTAATTTACAACTTTGAAGATTGTTTACAGTATCCCATAACCTTCCTGTCGACATGCAGCCCATTATTTAATCAGCAGAAAGCTGGATGGTGATTTTTTTTTTATTGGTGTTGGGTGACTGTTACACAAATAGTCGTGGCCATTTGCCAAGTCTCCCCCTTCTAAAATACAGAACACCAATTCCTGCAGTAAACAAACAGTGAGTGGCGCTGTGCATCAAAGAATACCCATACATTACTGATTTGCCACAAATTGCCACTGGGGATTCTGTTTTCCCTTATAAAGGCATTTTCAATCAAATGGATGCATGTCGATTTAACACTCTCTTAAAAAAAATGTATGAACTGCATAAATAAAATAACTTGGGGGAGTACTTAGTCTGTAAGTTAACAGCGGAATCCCGCAGGGTTTTGCCTTGGGACCAGTAGAGCTTTCGCCCCCCCATCATTCCTCGCAACTGACACTCCTCCGTGCAGTCGCAGAGAATCAACAGCTTCTTTCACACTGAGGATGAGGATGATGCCACACACATGTAGAAGACCATGATAGACTGCGCTCACGAAAGAGGTCGAGGATTCCGTGGTGCGAACAGTTGTGAATGAAAAACCTGAAGACAACCAAACCAAGAGGAGCTGGACATTTTTTTTTTTTCTCAGGCTGTAATTTCTCAAGGCGTGAATTCGCCCCTCCAGTCTCTGTATGCTGAGATTTAACGAGACTTTCTGTCCCGGTGACATATAGACAAAACGCTATTCATGTTGCAACCTCAAGCTTCATGGCAATGGATTATTCGCTGTTATTATACAGCCTTTGGGTTCCCGTTATTCTCGCTGTTGAGGGTAAGTGTAAACGCTCTTTGTTACGGGGCTACTCGGTTTCCGACCGGGTGTTATGGTCATCAGCTGGCTATTCCTTTTATGAAATAAATAAATAAATAAATGCAGAATATATAATTAAAAAAAAACTACTGAACTAAAGCTTTACGTACCGCTCGGACGTTCGTGCTCGAAAACTTCGCGTTCGACCAAAACTTAAATGTCTTGGTGCGATTTTGCCTTTTATTCTTCGGACAGGGATGCAGTTGAATATGCAGTCGGCTGCAAATATACAATATATGTGTGCGTTTAAAGTGAATAGGCTACATGAAAAGAGGGAATTCGGTATACGAGCCTTTACTAGCAAATATCAGGGCTTATGTGTCAGTTTGCCTACTGAATCATCATTAAATTTGTTTTCCATTATTCTGAAGAATTCTGATATCCAAAGGTATGTTTTATTCTGTATGGAATTCTATTTCTGAAGCTTTACCAGTGAGATGACCAGTGAGATGTTTGTGTTATGTCATGTCAATGTATTGATACAGACGATGCTGTTTGTCCACATGCTCCTTGCCTTTGTTTTTATAACAACCCGTAAAATAAAAATAAAAAACAGACTAAATCAATTTTATTAGTATTCGTTGTGTTAGATGAAGACGTTATTTACACATCCAAGCATCTATTTAATTTGCTTGCAAGTGTTGAGTCTTGTGAGATGATCAGTGTTCTGCTTTGATCATTTCTGTAAAAAAAAATCGCATGTAGTTGTTATATTTTCAGATGTGCTTTGTGTTGCTTGTGACACATGGTTTAGGACTGCTGAAAGCCCCCTGTTGCTCTGGTGTGACACATTTCACCCTAAAGGCTTTTACCCAGATAGTGATGATAGCAGCATCAAGATCAGTGTAATTGCCACACATGTTAATTGGCTTGCATGATCACAGCTGTTCAAAGGACTATAGGCTAGGTGAGAAAAAGGAGTCGCTTCAAAGTAACAATGCATTTTTAAATTAAATCCAAGTTGATATCTTGAAAACAGTGGTGAGGTGAAACGTGCCAACATTGAGCCTAGGTGTGGTTTCGGAATAGCTATTGATACCTTTGAGGTTTGTTGACTTCACACTACATTCTTGTCGACGACTCTTATGAATAGGTTAGTCTCCTCATCATATGTTCTAGCCCCCAAGCCCAAATGTAATTAAAAATTATACAATATATATATATGTGTGGATATACATGTGTGTGTATATATATATATATATATATATATATATTAGTCTCACTTTCTTGTAATTTAATGCTTGAAAATTATTAATTTCACATTCAAAACAAATTGCTGCTTGGCAATGTTACATGTTACAAAATTTCAGTCTCAAGGCAGGATTTTGTTACATATTTGTATATGCGCTGATACATGCATAGCTGGCATCATTATGCACCTTGGTCATGTCCCAGTAATTCTTAACTACAGTGAAGCCCGATACTCCTTCACCTTGGCCTTGACTACCTCGATTCTTCATCAGTTTCAGCGTCAGGATCTCAATCGATAGTGTGTGTGTGCGTGTGTGTGTGTGTGTGTGTGTGTGTATGTGTGAGAGAGAGATAGAGAGAGAGAGTAGGTTTGACTCATAGGTTTCTGAGCTGGTTTCTTCACAGACTATATTAGTTACACTTCCAATGGAGGTCAAGTGAGCCAGGCACCTCATGACAAGAGGAAAAGTGTAAAGCAGCATCCAGGGTCCCCTGTGTCAATTCAGTCCATCTGTCAGAAGCCTTCCAGGCACTATGGTATATAAATATAAAACGAATGAGAAGGGTTTTAGCCCAGTTGTCATTACTGTGGATTAAAGTAGGGTGATTGTTTTACTGCTTTTGTTATTATATTGTTATTACATGATAATAACACAGCTATAATCAAGCACCGTTTCGTGCATTATGCTAAATGAATGTGTTTGACTATTGCGCTCACATCTTGCGTCTTTTGCAGTGTCTCGTGCATGACAGGGTTATTAAAAGGCTTCAACTTAACTGCGTCCCCCCCCCCCCCATTACACTACCGTCTCATATTTTTTAATGCAAAAACTCTGTGTGAATGGCCCTTTAATCTGACTGACAGAGAATATATTGCATACAACGCATATACAAATAATTGATACGGACTTGTAGCATACCTTGCTTGTGTTGTGTCCGCTGCACATCACTGTTGTAAACGCCTAATGTTAAGTCCAATTGTAGTCCGATTGACATGTACACATTCTGGTTGATACCAAGCTCCAATCTCATATCGATTTTGCAAAAACTGGATTGGTATGATTTCAGTCGGACTAAAGGCTCGTTCATCCCAAGAACAGTAACTATAATGATAATATTCCATACCATGTCTTGTCATCTGTTGCTTTAAATGCTCAAGTTCATTAAGGTGTAAGAATTCTGATTGGCTAATTGGCTGATTGGTCATTTTTATCAATAGCATTCCTCTGTGTCGTTACCGTTAAAGTTGTGATGTGTATTTCACATATTCTCATAGCATTAAATAATTATTAAATTGTTATGGTTATCGTCCTTGGTGTGAACGGGCCTCAAAGCATTTACGTGAGTATTTTCTGAATGAAAACCAATTTTTAAATTGCATGTTAATATACTTCTTGTAATAAAACAAATAAGCGCCATTATTATTTTCCTCCTGCAAACACTGTAAAACTGCCTTTAAAGGTTGTTTGCTTTTCTTTATAGTTTTACATTCTAAAAGTCTAGTGGAGCTACAAACGATTTCAAAGGATAATGAGGTGTTTTGTAAATCTGCTGACTGTACAATACAAAGTTTCAAAGAACATCCTGTACACTCATTTGTGTGAAACAGACAGCAATAAGCTCCTTTGTGTAAAGCTGATGAAAATCATGACTTTGTTTTCCACGATGCAGACAAATGCACAGATGCAAAGAGCCTTGAGGAAAGACTGAATGCGATCATAAGGAATTGATCAAAGCATCAAAAGATCGCCCCCCAAATTTATGAATATTTCACACAGCGAGATGCCCTTACAGCTATTTCATCACACAATTAACTCTCTCTGTGATTTACAGCACCATTATAAGCGAGGTGTAGCCACGATCCACATAAACGCCATGTGTGTGTTTGGCAGTGCGCGACGCATACACGTATTTACCGGGGCCTTAATCAGCTAAGTTGATGTTCTGCTCTAAATATTCCATGGATTTGCTTGCAGATGTGTGCGTGTCACATTAATTTGAAGCAAGCGTTCGGCTTCATCGGACGCCGACTTACAAAGTGAATAAAACATTCGAGTGTGTGGTTAATTTGCGGAAGCTGGCTCATGCAGTTTTGCTCCACTGATCGGAGTGTATTTAGAGAAACAGCGAGCATCCCTGCGGCACGCAACAGGATCTGTTCTCAGATCAGCCACAGGCCAGAGCTGGAGTGGGTAGATAAATGCGGATCGCATTATTAGTGTGCGGAGTGAAAACAGTGATTAGGCCCTTCCACATATGCAGGGAATTCAAATGAGTGAAGTGCTTTGATTAGTAACCGGTTAAATTACAGTTTTCAGCACCTTGATGCTCTGTTTGTGTTTGGAATGGAGGCTGCTGTTGTCGGAGCCTCATTGATTGCCTGTTTTGCAGAGACTCTTATGGACAGCAGGTGGGCAACTACAGAGCTGGCGTGGACCACCTATCCAGAAAGCGGGGTGAGTGTTGTAGCGTTTTCCTGTCTGTGATTGTCCATGAGGGTGGATATTAATCAGCACATGCATTGACTGGAAAATGGCACTTCTAATTACCCTAACCACCGACATAAAGCAAAACTTTTACAGTGAGAATTCGGACAGCTCACGTACATCACGGAGACGTCTGTCTGATGTGCGTTTACCTCGGGAAGACGTATGTTTTTAGAGCGTTTGCTCATCTGCAATACGTCTATATGATGTTTCCTGTCAGATGTCAAATAGACGTTTAGAAAATGTCTTTAAGGTGTTTATGATTTAGAATGTATGTAAAACTGACATCTTATAGACGTCTATCAGATGTAAGTTAACAGCAGATGCTTTCCAGATGAAGTGATCTTTAACAGACGTCTTGCAGGCGCACCTGCGCTATCTAAATTAATTTGTTGATCCGTATTGAATGCCAAAATGTGCCACGATTTCACAGCCAATCCCAAAATATGAGATGTTGAAATATATGGATCCATGACAAAGATTGTGAAGATTTTCTACCATTTTCAAGAAAAGTTTTAATTTAATGACTTCCTAAGTACAATTTAATGACTTTCTAATGACTTCCTAATTCCTAACATTTTGAATACATGCGAGTGTACAAATCTTAATCATTAAAAAAGAAAAAAAATATCATTTTAAGGCAAGAAAAGTAAGCGTTTTTGTTTTTACAAATGAATTGTTCATAGGGTACAACAGAAACATTTGCTTTTCACTAATCCCATAGTGTATAAAAAAATGATATATGTTTGTATTGAACAGA
Organism: Abramis brama; assembly: GCF_963993115.1. Taxonomy (NCBI): domain Eukaryota; kingdom Metazoa; phylum Chordata; class Actinopteri; order Cypriniformes; family Leuciscidae; genus Abramis; species Abramis brama. The sequence continues at coordinate 30,238,350 of NC_139969.1, read as the reverse complement.
TTTTTTTGTGAAAATAAATCATGAAGGTTGTTTATATTGTTAAAAAATCTGGGGCAAAAGGCTCACCAGCGTGGGGCAAAAGGCACAAAGGATTTACACAAATACTTTAGCTAAAATAAATTTGTTTTTAATAATGTCTTAGTTAATACTTGTTAATACAAAACAGTCACTCTAGCAAAGTTTGTACTATTTTCTGTTTATTTTGATATGCTGTCATTAAAATATGTTAATAATAAAAAAATACATTTTAAAAACAAAATGATTTCAAAAAGTAAAGATTCTGAAATCATTGAAGAAGATCCCAAAATAATTTAATATAGATTTACAAGAGTAACAACAAATGGTATTTTATTTTATTATATGATATGATTTATATCTTTTTTTGTTGTTGTTTAATGGTTTCAGTATGGTAATTAATATATTATATTAAGGTAGACACCCAACTTGATTTATGATATTCACCATCTGAATCTAACCATGTAATATCAACAAATGGAAAACTTTTGATTTAATTACCTTAAACAAAACTGAAAATCATTAAGAAGACCTTTGTTTCAAAGGTGCCTTTTACCCCGGTGCACTTTTTGCCCAGTTGTGCCCTATACATTTTATGAGAGTTGCACCACATGATATTTTAAAACCTGAATATTGAAGGTCAAATTACCAAATATTTTTGGCCAATTGATCTTGACACACAGTCAAAAAGGTCCTCTCTATAATGTGTTGTTAACGGCCTCCTTTCATTTGTCTTAACAAGACAAATGAAAGGAGGCCATTAACAAGAATAATCGCTCTCAACCTCTCTGTTTGCAAGAATGCACTTATGTATGCTGGAGACTTACAGCAGCAGTTTATTTTACACATGTGACTGGTGAAGAAATTAACCACAGCGATTCTGACCTTAAGCCTGACACCCCCCACCCAAATCCACTCGCTCCCGTTGCATGATTTGTCTTTGGAATGTGCATGCGAAGTCAGTCAATGGAAATTATGGGTTGCCATGGCAACAATCTTAAGCAGCTCAGCCCTTTCCGCAGGCTTGTGCTCGATGTCTGGCATCTCAAAAGGCATGCATCATCATAAGTAATGTGTTCCTTCACACCTGGAGATAAACACATGCTACCACTCGCTGTGATGCCTCTTAATTGTGTTGTGAGAAGTTCAGGGAACCCAAATGTCACTTTTGAGAAAGCATTTCTATTTACCTTAACCACCGACATGAATTTAATTGAGCATTTGAGTCGTTCATTATTCCTGCTTCCATTTAGTGCTGCTTTGTTTGGGGCACAACTTAGAAGTATCAATCAATAGATCTAGATTTTATGATTTTTAATGTTTTGTGTGACATCGTGTCCCAATAAGACATGATGCAACACTTTTTCCAGTGAGAATTTGTTTGTCCATATTGAACGCCAAAATGTGATGCGATTTCACAGCCAATCCCAAAATATGAGATGTTTAAACGTGAATGTACACATCTTAATCATTATTTTTATTTTCAAACATGTTTAAGGCAACAAAAAAAGTCAATGTTTTTGTTTTACAAATATCATGAATTAATCATTCGTATATAGATTTTTGGGGAGTGCATTTATTTTATGCTAAATTAATAGAATATTTAATATTTAATCTCAATATTGAAGATTATGTATTATTGAATATAATGTATAATGCAATAGGGGAATATTTGTGGGTCCTGAGAGTTCCAAATGTCCATATGTTACCAGTAAAAAGTGGCCTACTGTACATTATTTTAAATATATCTAATCATTGACAGAGTGCAAGCATATTCGTCTAAAATAATTCTGTATTTTAAGCTTCCGAATAATTTAATCAATAGTAACCTTTTACAATATGTCTTGGAGTATCGCAATAATATCGCATCGTGAGTTCAGTATCGTGATATATATTGAATCGTATCTTGAGGGTATCGTTACACCCCTGGTATCTTTATTACACTGCGCTTGATCAGGACACCCAGGTCGTGTTTCATTTTGAAGGCTGCGTCCTAAAAAGGATTAGAGTCTTAAAGTCTTATTTCAGAACAGTAACCTTTACCAAACTGATCGTTATTCCTAGTGAAGCGTAAATTGTTGTAATTTCTTTATGAGTTTTGAATGTAGTGGTCAGTTAACTGAAATGAAGCAGCCTCAATGACGTATGCAGCCAACAAATGCGATGCAGCCTTTGCAATGAGACACAACCTCTGTTACATTCAATAGAAAATATACAAAGAAGGAGTTCACTATAAAGAGTGAGGAAGGTCACAAGTTATAACCTCACTGGGTTCCATGTTTTGCTTGTTTCTTTGGTAGGAAGCAACGCAGTAAGACTTAAATGGTAAATTACACTGCACTGGATGCAGTTACATTTCCAGAAAGTTGATTGTGCAGTCAGTGACAGTGTGTTGTGCCCTTCTCAGTGGGAGGAAGTGAGTGGATATGATGACCACTTGAGCCCCATCAGGACATACCAGGTCTGTAACGTACTGGAGCCCAATCAGAACAACTGGCTCCGCACAGACTTCATCCCCCGCCGAGGAGTCCTTCGGGTCTACGTGGAGCTCAAGTTCTCTGTGCGGGACTGTGGCAGTATTCCCAATATTCCCGGCTCCTGTAAGGAGACCTTTAATTTGTTCTACTATGAATCGGATGGAGACATTGCCACAGCAACCATCCCACATTGGAGGGAGAATCCCTACGTGAAGGTCTGATTTTTAATTTAACACTTTGCATAACGATACATTTTGCAATGTTTTGGTGAATAGTGGCATTTTCACTATTTACTTGGGAATATAACACATATTTAAAGGGATAGTTTGGCAAAAAAACAAACATTCTATTGTTTACTCACCCTCATGTCATTCTAAACCTGTTATGATTTTCAATCTTTTGTGATACATAAAATAATATATTATGTTAGTGCCCATTTAATGTATGTCAGAGGGGTCCAAAATTATTTTTTGTGCTCTGCATAAGTCATACAGATTTAAGGTGTTGTCACGTTTACCATTGTTTCAGCAAAAGAGAAATCCAGTATTTCAAATTAGAAAATCAATCAATAGGGAATTGTGTAGTAAGTTCATTAACTTACTACAATTCTTACAGTTCATTTCAATTCTACAGTTCATTAACTTACTTAAGTTCATTAACTTACTCATTAACTTTTTTTTGTCAATGAAATAATTGTACTATATTTTAGTTTGATAATGTTTTTTATTTCATATTTTGTATTTGTAGGGGATTTTTATATACTAAATTATATTTATAATAGATTAATAATACATTTATTCACTTTTTAAAGCATAGACCTGAAAATACAATTTTCGTAAATCTTGAATGCTTTGGAGCACAGACTCTTTTCAAAGACGACACATGGCAGATTATTGCTGAAGTGAGAAAAAAAAAAGTTAACTTAAAAAAAGTAACAGAATTGTATGTGTAGTGTTATGAAAAATGCACAAAAATACTATTTAAAATTTTTATATGAAATATATATATTTTCACGTTTTACTCTAAAACTGCAAGACAATCAAAGCCATAAATCTAAACTACCTGTGTTCCAAATTTAAGCTTGATATCTCAAAAAATGATCTTTCAGTAAGATTTTGTTTGGCTGCAGTACCAAAAGTTTTCACTAGATAAAATTCGTCTCCCATTCATTTTCAATGCAGTCATTTTAGACCGCGAGGAGCACGAGTGTGACTATATATTTTACAGGACCATTTAACCTTTTCGAATCATGTCCATGATTTTTTTTTTTTGTGTGTTCACATGGCAAGTGCCAAAACCTTTACCAAGTTTCGTATTCCAATGAAGTAAACAATTCTAACTAAACAAAATTTAAACATTTTTGGTCAAATATGACCGAAGAGCACCAGAGGGTTAAAAAGACTAAGTAAATGATGACAGAATGAATAGATCCCTTCCAGATGTGATTGGACACAAACGTCCAATTGAATGTCTTTACCTAATCCATTGTCTTTTATCCCAGGTGGACACCATTGCCCCCGACGAGAGCTTCTCATTGCTGGAATCGGGAATCGTCAACACCAAAGTACGGAGCTTCGGTCCTCTTTCCAAAGCTGGTTTCTACCTAGCCTTCCAGGACCTGGGCGCCTGCATGTCCCTCATCTCGGCCAGGATCTTCTTTAAAAAGTGCTCCACCACCATTGCCAACTTCGCTGTCTTCCCTGAGACGGCCACTGGTGCGGAGGCCACGTCTCTGGTCATCGCTGCCGGAGCCTGCGTGCCAAACGCCGTAGAGGAATCGGTCCCTCTAAAGCTGTACTGTAACGGAGACGGAGAATGGATGGTTCCCGTGGGAGCGTGCACCTGCATGCCGGGCTTTGAACCGGCCAAGAAAGACACTCAGTGCCAGGGTAAGTGTTTGGCTTTCTTTAATCTGAGTAAAGCGGATTCTGGTTAAAGCTTTTGAGTGTATGCTGGCAGATGCTACAATACGGATTACAAAATCTGCATGGAAGCAATGCAAAGGTTACTTGCAGGTCAGAGAGGTTTTATTATCCTCTTTTAAGCAGTCACTGGCAATGCTAATTTTTTACATAATTAACACATACCTCACACTGAATAGCATTTTTTATTTTTTTTGCTACATTTTTCACATTAAGTGGTCTTTTCTTAACATTTGAAGATGATGTGAACTAGTTCTTTGATGATTTGATCTAATTTCACATTTAGGGCCAGATTTACTAACAGCTTGCGCCAGCGCAAACCCTCTTTTGGCGTTAAAAACTACTGTCAGGATTTACTGAAGACATGCAGTGAAAAAATTGTGCTGAAAAGGCGTTATTTTTGCAGCTGGCCTTATTGCATATGCATCTTAGGAGTTTCCCTTTTAGACGCAACATTTTTGGGAGGAGAGTATTTAAATGAGCCACACAATGCGATTTACTAAGGTTTGCGCTAGTCAATTTAAAGGTATATGCACCATTATTTACCGCCCAAAAAGCATGTCTTAAACCAGATGCTAATTTGCGCTGCTCTTGGTAGATTGTGTTGGTCATTATGGAAATGATTCGACTGCGTCTGTTCTTTAATTTGCACGTCGTCAGTAGATCATTTGCAGAACTTTCCACTCCCATCTGCGCTTTTTTTCAATTGCGCTCTTACGCTAATTTAGTAATTTAGTTTGTTTAGTAAATCTGGCCCATAGTGCTTTGCATTACATACAGTATGTGGCTCAATATGCATCATGTGATACTGAAGACTGGTGTAATGTTTGCTTAATATATTCAGCTTTGACATCAAATTAATATATTTTAAAATATATTAAAATAGAAAACAGTTCTTTAATACTTTACAATATTACTGCCACAGTATAAATGCAGCCTTGATGAGTATAAGAGACTTCTTTCAAAAACATTTTAAAAATCTTACCGATCCCCAAATTTTTTGAACAGTAGTGGATATTTTATAAAAGCTACACCATTATTATATTACTCAAATACTTTCAATTGAGCACGCCTTTAAAGGAAGGTTTTGTCATATTGCAAATTTGTCTCGTAAGACAGCAAAAGTGAACTTATAACACACACAAATTAAAATTCATTTTCTATTTTCCATTTAATAAAAGTAAATGGGAATTCCTTTGTGAGTAGTCCCATTAACTACTTTTATGAAACATTTATGGAGCTTTTTTTTTGTCGTTTTTAATTTTGTCTGTTTAATTTTATTAAATGAAAAGGAGTAGTCAGTGCATTCTCCATTTCTATTCAATAGAAGAAAGTAAGTCATATGGGTTTGACACAAGTCATAAGACTGTATTGGCTAATTGGATTCCTTTTTGCATTCTGGGGTTAAAGTGCCAAAACTGCTAATAGGGTTTTTAGGTGAATATGAAAAGGCCAGAATATAGGAGCTCAGCAAGGCTAGTATAGCCTGCCAATCCAGAATCTGGAGTCTAGAGCCGTACTCATCCACAGTCTCTCCGCAGACCTTATCTGGGCTCAGCACAGAAGAGAGAGAGTCTCAGTAATGGGTGGAGGACTGCAGTGGTGTCAGAGAACAAAGCTGCCAACAGCGCAGCCCACAGCTTCCATTGACACATCTGATAGGGCCCTAACAGAGCGATATACCAGAGACGGATGCTGCTGCAGAAAGCGAGACCAATTCTCAAACGCGAGTCTGCGAGAGTAATGGGGAAAATTAAAAGATAGACTACAGAGAGTGGGGGAGGAGAGAGGGAGCGCGAGCGAATGATGAGGTGGGCTCAGAGTAATAAAATGTGAATTGGACGGGCCTCCTGGACTGTTCTCTGGGAAGGAACTGGTGGACAGAGGGGGAACTTCCTTTGAGATTGCCAGTATGTGGCGGCTCATTTGTTTCCATCTGGTTGTTCAAGGTTAAGAGCTTGCTTTAAAGGACTGATAAACGACTCTCCAGGGCCGCGCTATACAGCCGTGAGATGCGCCGTGGCCAATGGAGAGTGCGTCTAATTTCCTTTATCACCTTCCAGCATTAATCTGCACACACACATAAGGGAAACAGCCAAGACCAGTTAACATTTATCTGTCAGGTTGGATATGTTCTCACTTTTTTCTTTCTCTCAAAGCTCTTCCCGTCTCATTCTCGCACTCGGTCTGAATGCGTAACACCACGCGTGTTAAGGTTTGAGAGCAGGGGCCACTCTCTCGGATTTTCCACCGTCTTATTACACTAGCCGTGAAGTGATATGTGTCATGGGAAGAAATACTGAAGATGGGTTTTTTTCTGTATGTGCTATAATTCACTGACGATGTCACAAGCAGGAGACGATTCTCAGCATGTTCCTCATTAACTGCAGCGTTTTGTCTGGAGATACGGGCGTGGCGGCTTGTTTACAGGGAAAACAGAGCTTTGTGAAAGCTGCAGATTCCAGCCAGACTGTTACATCAGCCATTTTCTTCCAAAAGAAACGGACAGAGTTTAGCGCATCATTATAAAGCTCAGTTTGGCCTCGGCCGCGCGGTTAGCAGACTAACTTTATCTGAGCTTGGGTGATTCGTTATTATTACGAATGTTTCGAATCGTATTCTGAAGTGTGCCATTTTTGCAATGGAAAAATACTGCAGCTGGTTCGTGACCCAGATTTTACTTTGGATATCAAGTGGCGATGGTACACTGTAAAAAGTGGTAATCTTGAAGGAATATTCCAGGTTAAGATCAACTGACAACATTTGTGGTATAATTACTAAAAATCAAAGTTTATGTGGCGGCACTTACAATGGACGTGAATGGGGGAGTGTTATTTGAGCTTGTAAAGTTGTTGTTATTTTGTATGGTTGTTAGGTTTTAGGCGTTACATCGTCAGGTCGATGAAGTTACGGACGGTGAGGCGCTTACACTGGAAGTGAACGAAGGCTTTTTTTTTTTAAGGATTCAAAAGCAGATATGATATGAAAGCACTTACATGAATGATTCTATTTTTATGGTTGTTTAGGGTTTTAGTCTTTTCGTTGTCGTAACAATGAAGTTACGGTATGGCACTTAAAATGGAAGTGAATGGGGCCAATTTTTGTAGTATTTAAAAGGAGAAATGTAGAGCTTATAATATAAAAACATTAACATTTATGGTAAAGCTTGAGTATTATTTGAGTTGTAAAGTTGTTCTTATTTTTTATACTGGCATTTTGGGGTTTTAGCAATGAAGTAAACTGGATATAACTTTACATAGCTTTCCTATGTTTTCTTTAGTAAGTGATGTTTCAAAATGGTTTAAAATCATGTTAACACACAGATTGTTTTAGTTTTTTTTGGCTAGACTTTTGATTGGTTCCATTCTGTTCCATTGCGTCTCATTACAACCAAGATTTTTTTCTCTCTTTTAAAAGAAAAGTAGGGACTCGTGGTAATTTATGCCACAAATGCGGTGAATTGAGCCTGTATTGAATCTTGAATGGTCCGTTAATGAGCTTAATGTGTTTTAGGTTGATCCAGTGAAGTTATTTTTATTTATTTTTTTAAATCAATTTAGAAGCAAATGTTTTAGGTTAACCTTTTTTTTCCATTGTACTAAATAAAATTTCACTTGTATTTCACTTTGCATAGTATTTTTGCAGTTCATTTTTGAAAATGGCATGACTTGACACCTTTTTTCTTCCTTTAGCGTGCACCCCAGGGACCTTTAAATCTAAACAAGGCGAGGGTTCTTGTATGCCGTGCCCTCCCAACAGCCGGGCCAGCTCTAGGGCGTCCAGCATGTGCCCTTGTCAAAACGGCTACTACCGCGCTGACAGCGACCCCCCTGACACAGCCTGCACTAGTAAGTGATGACCATCAGTGCCACTTGTTAAATTAAAATAGCTCCCACATTGTGTTAATTGTATGTTGAGAAGGTCTGCTCTGTGCATTCACCCCGTTTGATGTGGCGGCTAATGACACAGAAAAGCGTGTTGACAAAAAGGTCATGATCGCTAATGTAATCCCGTCGGTTCTCAGCATCTAGTGTGCGATTATAACTAGTTAGCTTCAGCGCTGCTGAGTCTTGACACATGGATTTAATTGGAAATATCACATGAGTTCACACATTGATGCAATATGTTGCAAAAACCCCCGGTTGGAGAGCATTTTTGCAGTGGAGGTCTTTTGAAATATTTTCAGGAAGCCTGAATGTTGTTTATAATTTATGTATAAAAAAAAAAAAACTGAATTGTGTTGGAGGTATGCAAAATAAGAGGGATTTTTTTGTTTTGTTTTTCCTTTTCAATAATTGTTACCAAAGCTTCCAGTTCCTTAGGCAGTTGTGCAATGAAAATCCAGCTTCTGGATTTAATTAGTTTACATTATGATTCACTGAGCAAGATTCATTGGTTATAGATTTAACCCTGACAAGCTAACCATGGAGTACATTGTAAATCCCAGTGAGACATTTTTGGATAATTTATAGATAATTTAACCAGTGACTGCCTGACTTTGAGCATCTTGATTTTTTTAATTAGTGTTGAATTACTGTGTAATGATCTACAAAACTAAGGTGTTTTTTATTCCTGACCAAACATGTACTGTAGGATATGTGCAGAAAGTGTTTTGCTCCAGGACATCGTACTAACTGTTTACCCGCCAGCGTTTTTGAAAAAAGTTTCCAGCCACCGGCAGCATTTTTGATCATTTTCACAAAATTTTCATGGCCCCCAGAATATTTTGTTGGATGAATATATGAAAAGAAAGAACAGAGCCTCTGCTTTTAACAAAAAACCTGTTTTATTCTTTTATTTAACACTTGAATGTGGGCAAGTTTCATTAAAAAAGCAACATTTTGAGTAAAAAGTTGAGAAAAATGTGTCAGGATCAGATTCATAATGATGATCAAAACATACAGTAGATGGAGTAGATCAAGTAATTTTATCCAAAGCTTCATAGTCCTATACCTCGTCCTAGATTGACTATGATGGATCGAATGTTGAAGATCGCGTTATTTTACATATGCACCTGCTTACATATGCTTTTGCTTGTTTCTGCTTCTTCTTTACATGTCTTTTGAACAGGATATTCAGTACTCTTTCAGAAGATGCGTAATAGCGCCCCCTACAGTATAACAGTGAAAACACAGAAAGCCGGAAAATTCCGTCTCATAAATGACAGAAATTTCCATCAATGGTGGGGAAAGAGTTAAATATACATTTTCCACAAGCATAACACTTTACCGTTGTCTTCCTAGCTGTTCCCTCGTCTCCTTTAAACGTGATCTCCAGTGTGAACGAGACTTCAGTGTTACTGGAGTGGTCCGAGCCACGGGATTTAGGCGGGCGAGGGGACGTGGTGTATAACGTGGTGTGTAAAAAGTGCCTGCATGATGGCGGGTCCTGTGCACGGTGTGACGATAACGTGGAGGTGTCTCCTCGCCGACTGGGTCTGGCCGAGAGGCAGGCGGCGCTGAGGAATCTACAGGCACACACCCATTACAGCTTTGAGATCCAGGCTGTCAACGGGGTGTCCCCCAAGAGTCCAGCCTCCCCGCAATATGCCACTGTCAATATCACCACCAATCAAGCAGGTGAGAGATTCATTTTCATTTGTCTAATAAACCAGTAAACCACAAGAGACTGTGCTTATATTATACCCCTGAACAGGTAAACTCACAGTAAAGCACAGCCTCAAGTGGCCTATTGTGTTTTTTAAATGGTGGCACAAGTATTAAAATACACTATTATAAAATTGCAGAATTGTATTCATTTAATTAGGCCAAAATACAGTAGAGATCGAGTGTTTTCTCAAACAAAGTGTTTTCTCTTCAATTTTTTAGTTTAATTTTAGCGTTTTATTTCCCTGCTGTCCGTGCAATCAGAACAGACAATATACCTTTCATATTTACAATCTAATCTGTTATTCTAATAAAGTTATTCAACTTTTTCTCTCTCCATCTCTTAAAACCTCCAGCTCCGTCCGCGGTCCCCACCGTCCACTTAATGCGGGCCACAGCTGGCACTCTCAGCCTCTCCTGGCTGCCCCCAGAGCGGCCCAATGGCGTGATCCTGGATTATGAGATCAAGTACCAGGAGAGGGTGAGGAACTGCTGCGCATCTAAATCACCCCTTACTGAAGAACTCTTGAACCTGAGCCAGATGACATTACACCAGGCACCCAGCATGGGTTTAACTGGCGTGAGCTCAAAGTAACCCTGGCTCGACTTAAAGTGGAGTACAATGGAACAACAGATGGCCACTGGTCAAAACCCAGTGGCTAATGCTAAAAAGAGTGGAGCTTAATTCCGTCTATAGGATTTACTTGCTGCCGCTTGTTTGGATCACAGTTTTAGCCGTGGAATGTCTTTTCAGATACTTTTGATCCGCTAATTGCAGTGAAAACTGTTAACTAAACATTCACTTTAAGCATTGAATGACTCGAGAGTCTAGTTTTGGCCGTTCAGTGTGTGTGTTTTCCTTTTTCTCAGGGAGAGTTGTTCTCGCACACGGTCACCGCCCAGCACACCTCGGCCAAAGTGGAGGGTTTAAAGGCTGGCACGGTGTACGCCGTGCAGATACGGGCTCGTACGGTAGCTGGGTACGGACGTTATAGCAGCCCGGTGGACTTCAGTACGAGTCTGTATGGTAAGGACACCATTTTATTTACAAAGATACTGAGTAGCCAAGTGCAAACCATGTAAACCTATGCATAGGAAAGGATTATAACAAATGAGATCTCTGTAATATCCAAATTGTTTCTCCAAGGCCCTGTTTACATCTGGTATTAAGATGCATTTTGGTCGATTGGATCACAAGTGGACGATGCTAAATACAGACGTAAATAGGGCCTAAAACGTTTTGAGCTTGTCCACTTTCGACCACTTCCAGAGGTAGTTGAAAACGCATTTGACCAGATTGCTTTCGTAATGTAAACGCTCATGTGATTGAATGAGTTCGTCCAGCCACTACAGACCACCTTCTCCGCCTACTGAGTAAACTAGCGCGCTAGCCAGACGGGATTTAAAATTGCTAGGTAAGACCCAAGTTTGGTTTGAAGACGAAAAACATACCAACCACAATGTTCTCTCACTATTCCTGATTTCTAACACACACTCACCGTGTTCAGCGTGATCTTGCGGCTGTCAGAGAAGAAACGAAAGCTGATGCTCTTCATATGTTTTTTTGTCGTCTCCGGGCGCGTTCATATGTAAATTGTGTAAGCTTATTTTGTCCATTAGATCGAAAGATCTAATAAAACACATACATTTACCCGCCCATAGACCCTCCCCTCGAAGAAATCAGGACAGAAGTGGTTGGAAGTGGTTCAGTACTCTTACAGCTATGTCTGTTTATATTGTTTCTGGTGGATTTTAGAAGAAATATCATGAAGCTTTGCCTATATTTCTCCATTATTGGTATTGTAAATAATTTTATATTCATCTGACAGATGACCCAGAGCGGTCAGTACAGGATCTGCTGCCGCTCATTGTGGGCTCCGCCGCGGCTGGATTTGTGGTCATCCTTGCCATGGTGGTCATTGCTGTTGTTTGCCTTAGGTAAGTTTTATCATTGAACACCCATATTCATATTCATATCTTAGGAATATACAGTATGCATATATATATATATATATATATATATATAATTTTTTCGGGCGAAATCCAGCCTTGGACCCTTTTCACGCATTTCCACAGTTATTAACATCATAAATCGAGCAAAGTTTTTTTATATAATTTTTAAACAAAATGTGTGTGTGTGTATGTAATGTACATTTAAAACACTATTCTTTGTGTTATATTATGTTCGCATTAAATTACAGAGAACTAGTTAGGGCTACTGCATTTCTTATTCAACTGCTGAGGGATTGATGGCAAATTTCACATCTTTCTCTCATCTGACCAACGTAATCAGTCTCTCGCTATTTTTTCCTCTTTTGTAAAGTCAGAGAAGCGCAATGGTGGGTTTTTTCCTTTTGCTCTTGGAGCAAATGCGAATGCAAAAATTATATTTGCTGTCTTCTCCCATTCACCACTATAGAAGTTTACTCGAATCTGACAACTTCTGCTTCTGAGAACCCCTGAAATGTAAAAAGAGTCCATTCAAGTAGGAATTTCACGTGAGGGCGAAAGATTTCCAAACACAGATTTCACAACATATTCAGGTTGATTCGTCACGTAGACCAACAGAAAGCTGTTTGGTTTGAACGTGACTTCTGAGCTATGCTTAATACATTGCTACGCTATTGACAATAGACCTTTTTCGCTTGTGAAATCATCCCGCAATTTTGCTAATGCGACCGCGCTTTTAGACCAGGAACTCGCGGTTAGATAGTACGAAAGTAAACGGGGTCCATTTAAATTTCATGTTGACTTAGCAAAGGGCTATTTGTATTGTTTATCATTTCAATGCCTCAGTACTTGGTGTCAAACAAACTCAATAGCACAAGATGGGCACTGCAAAACAGACTTCAAAGTGCGTCTGACTTCGGATATTTATGAGACTCTCACAAGATGCTCATTTGAGGCCACTTCGCCCAGATCCGAACGCAGACTGGGACGTTGCCAATCACTCCAGAGACGGCAGACTGCCACTGTGTCTATTTGACACATTCTTCTTGACTGTGACCGCCTTGTTGTGCCAAAGCGTCTCCTCCTCTCCGCTTCAAGCTCTTTCTTCTCTCTCATTCATGCCCTCTGCGCTAGTATCCCAATGTTTTCTTTGTGTGTGTGCGCGCTGGAGCGTCACTCTTTTCCTCCTGACATTTAAATTGGAGATGAGATGCTAATTAGCAGCAGGCGTCATTGTTAGCACAGGTCAAGAGACAAAAGGAATCCCACAGATGGCGAATTCCAATAGGCCCCTTTGCTCCCGTTCCCTTTCAAACGCGCTACTTATGCAGAGTTAGTGAAACAAAGAGATCTTAATGAGAATCCTGAGATTTAAATACACTGTTCACTGTCTTCAGACACTTGATACATGCATGAACCGAGCACAGATTAGCATGTATGGTCCGGGCCTGGTTATTTGTTCCGCGCTTAAGGATCCAACCTATGATTTGGTGTTAATTGACTTACTGTTTTTAGAGTATAACCTACATTTCGGCTCATCTGAACCGTGTAATGGAGGAGTTCTGGTTAGAGGCGACGACAAGACAGTCTTGACGGTTGATCTTTCGCGCTGCTTGTTGTGGTGACCCGGCCTTTGAATCCTGCATGTGCTGTATCGCAATTAGGCGCAAATGACTAGAAATGGCTGGAAAGGCCTATATCCGGCTTTTAGGGGGGTGAATCATCCTCATAAGTTTAGATTGATTAAAACTAGCAATTTGAGGGACATAATTGATGATTGAAGCATATGAAATACCTAAAGCACTCAATGTTCTCTTTCACAAGATGACCCAGTTAAAACATTTTTTGTGTGTTTGCCTGTACCGTGTAAATCCAGTCTTAAGCCAGACTCTCAGTGTGTGTATAATCTGGTTACAGACGGCAGCGTACTGGATCTGAGCTGGAGTATACGGAAAAACTGCAGCAGTACGGTGAGTATAACTGCACCCTGTTTACAAAAAAAGATATAGTTCTTGCTATACATATTTACTGATGTGGCAAGAGAAAGCTTGTGAATATGGTGCAATGATGTAACATTTAAAAATAAAAAAAATAAATTAAATTATTATGTCACCATGACCTGGTGGAAAACTATTGTATCAAGTATACTATAGTAAAAAAAAGAATAATTTTTTACAGTGTACCATCATTTTAATTGTTGAAGAATACAAAAATACTACACTAAAAAACTGTTAATTGGTTTAATTAATTTTACTGTAAAAATGTATGTTTTTGGAAGTAAAAAAAGTATGAATTACCATATCATTTAGAGTGAGATGTATATCTGTTTTCATCATGTCATTATATGTATATGTAGTGAAGCATGTGTCAAAAAGTTGTTGTTTTTTGGTAGGAAAAAATAGTTATATTATTTATGATTAAAAAAAAACGTAAAAGGACATTGAATTTGATTATATTTTATTTAAGTCTTTTTTGTTATTGGTACAGTGGAATGTTTTTTTTTTTTTTTTTTTAAACAGAATGTTTACAGTGTACATATCTAAAAAAAAAATATATATATATATATACATGTATAACTAACATTCTTCTTTACTTCTTTTCGTTTTAGTATCACCGGGCGTAAAAGTTTACATTGACCCTTTTACATATGAGGACCCGAACGAGGCAGTTCATGAGTTTGCCCGAGAGATTGACATCTCATGTGTGAAGATAGAGGAAGTCATTGGAGCTGGTAAACCACATTCCTCAGTATTAAAACAAAACCTGGCATCTCTGATTATTATGGTCGTTATGAAGAATTTATGTTTCCCAACATGCCTTGGATCAGTGGTTTTAAACTGGTTTTGCTTCAGGGCCAGATTTTACATGACCAAAATTGTTAATCATACAAAAGTAGCAAAAAAGTCTTTAAAATAAAACGTTGATATTTATGATTATTACCATGAATTGCATAGGTCCAATAGTATCGATTAAAAATCATAATGTTTTTGAAATAAGACTGCTTTACTCATCAAGGCGGCATTTTTTTGATCCAAAAATAAGGTAAAAATAGTAATATGGTGAAATTGTTACAATTTAAACAGTTTTTAACTGTTTTTGTGTTAAACTGTAACATTTGAACTGTTTTCTATTCTAATAGGCTATACTTTACAATGTAATTTATGAATTTGCTTGAAAAAAACTGATCTGACAGGACAGCCTCCCTTTTAATGAGATTGTGTGTTTTCATAAATATTGAGGACTATATGATCAGTTGCATTTAATAATTCACATGTAGTGTTTTTCCCTGCTATCCATAGCCAGTGTTTTGAAAAGATCTGCAACACACCAGTTGAGAACCACTGCCTTGGAAAAAAAAATATTAAAGTTTTAAAATATTCATTTATAACAATAGCTATTATTTAAATAGCTTAAATGGATAAGTCACCCAAAAAATGAATTAATTTACTCACCCTCAACTTGTACGAATTTCTTTCTTCTGCTGAACACAAAAGAATGTGGGTAACCAAACAGTTGATGGACCCCATTGACTTCCATTGTATCCCCCCCCCCCCAGAAGAAATAAACTCATACAGGTTTGGAACAACTTGAGGGTCAGTAAATGATGACAGAATTAAAAATTTTGGGTGAACTATCTCTTTTAACCATTTTTACAATAAACCAAATTCATGGAAGATAACAGAGAGTTTATTCTATAACTAACCATATGCATGCTGCTTGCTGCCTTTACCTATGTTCTTCTTTTTCTTTCTTTTTTTTTTCCATCCCTGTGCTTGTTTTATGTTTTATGATCTGAATCACTTCCCTCCACCTCGTCTCAAACGTTCACATCCAGAGTCCAGGCCCAAAACTCCCACAACCCTTAAACTCCTCTCTCCTCCCTCTCCACAGCCCGTCCCTAAACTCCTCTCTCACCCTCTCTCTCCATCCGTCCCCTGTCTATTCAAACTCTAAACTGTTGCCATCTGCTCTTTTCTCTCTCTCTCTCTCTCTCTCTCTCTCTCTCTCTCTCTCTCTCTCTCTCTCTCTCTCGCTCTCTCTCTTGCACTTTCCTTGGTCTTTCAGCAGTACATCATTTCTTCCCTCGAATGATTTTTTTTATCCTGAGCTCAAACCAATAATCCTCCCTCTCCCTCACGCCCCTCACCCCACTCCCTCTCTCTCTCTCTCTCTCTCTCTCTTCCTCTCTGCTCCATTCATTCAGGAGAGTTCGGGGAGGTGTGTCGAGGCCGACTCAAACAGCCTGGCAGAAAGGAAGCCACCGTGGCCATCAAGACGCTGAAGGCAGGATACACTGAGCGCCAAAGACGGGACTTTCTTAGCGAGGCCAGTATCATGGGCCAGTTTGACCATCCCAACGTCATCCACTTGGAAGGAGTTCTGACTAGGAGTTGTCCCGTGCTTATTGTCACAGAGTTCATGGAGAACGGAGCGCTCGACTCCTTTCTTAGAGTAAGACTGAGATCATATTTGATGCAAAACCATTTTTACTCCATTAGCCTTACTTATTTACTTTACTTTAAAATACATTCCTGGTCTTATTGTGAAGAGATTCCTCAGCATCGGGAGCTGAGCCCATGGGCATTTTAGACATCATTAGCGTGGCCCGGCTAAGTTATCAAGGTTAATGTTTTTCTAACCCTGTTAAATTTGCCCACTGGTACATTTCACAAAAATATATTAAATATATTGTTAAAACTGCAGCCATTATTTATCGTAATGCATAACACACTCTCTTCTGGAGCTGATAAAGTCCACAATCAAATGTATGCTGCTTTAATAAGTAAATGTGTGTTGATACAAATGCAAACATATAGAATATGATTTCATTACATCACATATTCATTTTTAACTGGTAATAGTAACAACAATAGTAAGTAAAATAAAAAAAACGATGAAATATAAAAGTTAATAAAAGAAGCCATCTAAACATAATGTTGATTATAAAATAAATAAATAAACTTTCCAGCTCATTTTAACCCTTGTATTGTTGTCATTGGTTCATTGTCTTGATTGTTCACAGGTGTTCCTTGTTAGTCATTAGTCTCTCTGTGTGTGTGTGTGTGTGTGTGTGTGTGTGTGTGTGTGTGTGTGTGTGTGTGTGTGTGTGTGTGTGTGTGTGTGTGTGTGTGTGTGTGTGTGTGTGTATATATATGTACACACACAGAGACTAATGACTAACAAGGAACACCTGTGAACAATCAAGACATTGAACCAATGACAGCATGGCAAACAGGAAATACGACTATGACTATTTACAAAATAAAAGACATGAAACATGAACAAAACCCAAAACAAACCGTGACACCTTTTACCTGTACTCAAATTGGGAAATTGCATTTTGAATGACTGTGTCAGTTTTGGCTGATAAGCAAGTGGCCAGTGCTGTGCATAAAACATATAACCTTAGCTAAGACTTTCTTACTGTAACTAAACATAGAAAATATATATAAATCGATATAATGTAATGAATGTTGATGTTTTTCCCCACGGTCCATGTCTTTGAGGCCCTGTTCTACACAATCGTGTTGCATTGCTAGCTTGCGATCTAGATGGGGTGTTAAAATACATCAATCGCATATTAAATCAAGTTCCATTGCAATAAAAAAAAAAATTGCTGCAGTGCATATATTAAAAAGAATGAGAGAAAAAGACTCAGTGTTAAAAAAAAAACAAGCTGGAAAGAACAAACGCAGCTTTTGGAAAACCTTCAGGGCTTCGCCTAGTCACACCCCTGGTGGTAAGAAAAAAGTTTGGCTTCATAATCTTTCATCAAAATTTAATAACTTGTTCAATCAATTCCCGATGGATCAAATCAAGTCCAACTGAATATTCTGCTTCAGTCTGAAATACATCACTGTACTTTACAAAACTTCCCTTGCATGAATCTGTGGCCAGACTGTCAGTAATAACTTTTTTTGTGCTGACAGGGGAATTTGATAACTCCTTAGCATTAAACACTTATTCATGGTTCTTTAGACAGAACCTTGCTTCACTTGTGTCAACATCTGGCTTTTAAAAAAATCGTTAAAAATACCCAAGTAATCTACCGTCTTTATGTAATCCCTCAGCTGAGTTTCTACAGAAACACTTGATAAACTGTTTGAACTCCAGAACCTTAACCAACCCATGCAGTCAATGCAGAACACTGAGAGTTTCGACATCCAGAGGTGGGATAGTCTCGCTCTATCTGAGCACCAGCCGATGAACTTAAAGCACATGCACCCAACCAGCCCGGCATCTTCCTACAGCACAGCCTGTACTCGCACAAAGTCCAGCCAGGGACACGAGCACACTCATTTCCACACATACACACAAACACGCTTCTAAAAATATCCGTAGGAACAAGCTTTGGCATGATTCATCTTCAACTTTAGAAGAAGATAAAAAAGCATCAACATCAGAATCTTGTAGCAGAATGTTTATCGTCATTGGAGCCAAACCAAGCGAGACTGGCTACAGACGGGATGATGTCCTTTTGCTTCGAGGCTTAACATGAACCATGTGCTATTTGTGAACAGTAGACTTGATAATTTCCCATCAGAGGTTTCTTCAGCAGAAGAACTGTA
Organism: Abramis brama; assembly: GCF_963993115.1. Taxonomy (NCBI): domain Eukaryota; kingdom Metazoa; phylum Chordata; class Actinopteri; order Cypriniformes; family Leuciscidae; genus Abramis; species Abramis brama. The sequence goes on along the minus strand of NC_139969.1, from coordinate 30,219,811 downwards.
GAATTAAAGTACATTTTTATATTGACATAAATCTGAAGATCGATGATTTTTTGTACAAAAGTATGTATGTACATATACATATACATATATATATATACAGTGTATACTTGCAACCTAGGAAAACACATCATGGCCAAGATCTTGACCAAAAATTTATGCACATCTTGATGGAAATAACATCACAACCTTTTATTTCCGTCAAGAGGTGCATCAATTTTTGGTCAGGATCTTGTATTGACAATGCAATAGTCCATCACTCTGTGAAGTCTCCTCCAGCACATCCCAAAGACTTCCAATGAATTTAAGGTCTGGACTCAGTGATACCAATTCCTGTGTGAAAACTATTCCTCATGCTCCTCCCAACCATTCTTTTCCAATTTGATCCTGATGAATCTTGACATTGTCATCCTGGAATATGGCCATGATGTGTCTTCCTACATGATTGTTTAAGAAATGAAAAGCTACACACTTCAAAGATCTTATAAGATCTGTTGCCAAACATATAACATGCTAGAAACATAATAACTGCAATAATTATCCAATCATAGACTCTTAAGCATTTGAATTGTTTTTTTTGTTTTTTGGGGGTTTTTTTGGCCAGGCAGTGTGTTCTCACTATTAATTAACTATTAACTATGATTTTTGCCTCAACAAACTCCTAATTACTACTTATTAATAGTTAGTAATAGTTAGTTAATCCTGTTATTGGGTAGGATTAAGGGATGTAGAATATGATCATGCAGAATAAGGCATTAATATGTGCTTTATAAGTACTAATAAGCAACTAGTTAATAGTGAGAATTGGACTCTAAATGAAAGTGGTTACCCACTGTTTTATCTCTGCTGTCTGTGATCCTATCAGAACAGACTGCGACCCACCAGAGCATTTCAGTTTTTCTCTATTCAGAATATGAAAATCAAAACATGTGGTTTTGATATTCTATGTGAAGTCTGTAATTGAGTTATGCTTTTAAGTATTCAGCGCTTTTGCAAAGGAAATTGTTCCATTAGGATTAGCTATTGTGGAGTTCTGTCTTCATAGCATTGGCATCCCGATGCCGCAAGTGTATTAGTCCGACGGCACTGTCAAAATCAGGCTGATTGGAACGAGTAGAACCGGGGTGGTTTCATGTTTACATCTGTTAATGTCACTCTTCCTCTTTTATTGCACTGTTTCCCGCTCAGCTGAACGACGGCAGGTTTACCGTAACGCAGCTGGTTGGCATGTTGAGGGGGATCGCGGCTGGCATGAAGTATCTGTCCGACATGAACTACGTCCATCGTGACCTGGCTGCTCGCAATGTGCTCGTCAACAGCAACCTGGTGTGCAAAGTGTCCGATTTTGGCCTCTCTCGCTTTTTAGATGATAACTCATCGGACCCCACCTACACCAGCTCATTGGTGAGTTCAGATAAGGTCTGCTCTTTTTATGTAATAATATAAAGGTAATAATGAAATATCCTTGTTCCAACAAATCCTCCAATCCCCACTAAGCCGTTATTGTGGCTTATCTTAGTGGCTTAAGTGTATTGTCTGTACAAATTAGTAGTCAGTACATGGCTAAAGGAAAGAGCTCTTGCCTTTATTGATAATAAAGTAATTATATAATTGTATTTAATTTCATTTAAACAAAAAGCACATAACTGGTACTTATAATTTACATAAGTAAAGTAAATGATTAAGGAGGACATTAAAAATTCTTCATAACAGAGAGATATCAATTTCCTTCATATGTCTGTACAAACTGCTACACTGTAAAAAATGTATTGTTGGTTTAACTTAAAAAAGTAAGTTACCTGGTTGCCTTAAAATTTTGAGTTCATTGAAAATAAAAAATTGAGTTAATACAACAAAGAGATTGGTTTAATAACTAGAAACTCAAAATATTATGTATCTGAACCACATTAATTATCTAAGTTGATTTGACAAAAGATTAAAAGTTGTGATGACCAAATCATGAAAATATATTTTTTTACAGTGTAGATGATAGTATAAAATCTTTTTTTTTTCAACGACATGTGAACGTGATTTCACCAAGTAAAACATGTTCCTCACTGTGAAAGAAGTTGCTTGGATGATTAAGTAATTTCAACTTAAATTACATTAAATTGACTTAAATTTGTTGAATCTTGTATAACTTATAAAATAAAGTAGAAAATTGCTTAACTTATTTTGATGAGTTAAAGCAATGTAAAAACTAATGTTGTCATGACTTATTGATCATATGATTTTTTTACAACATTCAAATCAACCAATCAGATTTTAGGGACAAGTTTACAGTCAAGTTCAGACTTACAACCAGGGTTAGGTGCTTATACATAAGTGTTATTCACATATTTTTCCCTCTGATTTTAGGGAAAACTTATGGTTAGGGTTAGGACTACATTTTCAGACAGGAATGTTGTTCCAGGATCAACAAAATATGTTGATCCAGGAATATGTTTTACTTGCAAAATCACGATGACCTTATAGCATAGATGACGATGCTATGCATTTGGGTTATCATCATGGTATAAATTTTCAATACCATGGTACACCATGATACTGAAAGATTACTGTATTTAATAACCTGGTTACTTTTGGGTTTCTATGCTGTGGTGTTTATGCACTTTATAAACGTCCAAAAACCACGTTATTTGGTATTTTTTGTTAGCATATTAACCTAAAAGACCCTATAAAATAATTGTTGTGGATTTTAGTCCATGTCTGTTAGCTTTGAGGGACTTCAGAGAACATTTTATCCAGGTGCCAGACAGAAATGTAAGCGATATCTGCGCTTCACAGATACAGTGTGTATTAACATTTGATAAGAACAGCCTTGACCATCAGAATCGGAAGTACAGATGGCATGCTTGATATGTGGAAGAAGCCTGTCTCTATCTCTGTCTGTTGGAAACATATGGAAGTAGTCAGTACAGTACGGCTTGTTCAATGTGTCCGACATGATAGGCGACAGATAAGGGAATTGAATGTCTAGAATCCCTTTAAATTCCTTTCAGTTTATTTTCGAGTAAACATTTGTGTCATTTCTGGGCATGCTAGTATTAGTAGATGTGAAGATTTAGTGCTAGCATGCTAGTTTAGCTCGTAATTGGCTTGGATTAGTGTATTGATTAGCTTCCCTGTTCACGTTGTCTGTTTCGTGGACAGATCAAACCGTTGTGTTTAAATTTAGAACGCTGCCATCTTATTTTTACTGGTTTTCATCTTAGATTAATGAACCCAGCGATGGTGCCCTGTGGGGAGAAAGCTGTGAGTTTGGGCCGAGTCTTCGCTCTAATTAGGCAGCTGAAGACTCCAGCCATGTCATTGCTTTTAAAGTCTGTGTTTGGATTTAATGGCTTCTCTGCGTGCATGTGTGTTATCATGTAGGGGGGGAAAATCCCAATCCGCTGGACCGCTCCCGAGGCGATCGCCTTTAGGAAGTTCACCTCTGCCAGTGATGTGTGGAGCTACGGCATTGTGATGTGGGAGGTCATGTCCTTCGGCGAGCGGCCTTACTGGGACATGAGCAATCAAGATGTATGTCAACTTTTTAATGTCATTATATATATTTTGTCAAAATTTTGTATATATAAATACACACATATGCATGTATATATTTAAGAAAAGTGTTATTTATATATAAAATATTTGTATTTATAATATATAATATAAATTATGTATAAATTATATATATATATATATATACATGCAAATATTTCTTAAATATATACATGCATGTGTGTGTATTTATATATACAAAATAATTATACACAGTACACACACATATATTATGTAAACACACTTTTATTTTGGATGGGATTAACCCCGATAAATCATTGCCCAGCACTAATTATGTTATTTTTATTATTATTAATTATTATTTATTTATTTATTGAAAAGCACATACCTTTGGCCAAATTAAATAATTAAGCAGGGAAATAAGTATTTATGCTTTTAAGTTTTTTTTGGATTCTCCATTATTCTCAATGGCGATTCTCATATTCAAGCTGATTTAAATGTAAAAATCAAGTTGTGTTACAGGATTTATTACTGTAAAATAAATACTGTAACATTAATGTTTTATGTAAATCAGCACAAATAAAAGGTAGGACAAAATATACTATAACTATACTAAATACGCTTCACATTTTGAATAAGATAAGAATGACATTTTTTTGCATTACGTTAATGAGAGTGGTTTGTATAAATATATAAGTTAATTGTATTTCATTTTTTAATGAGCATTTTGTTTTTGTGGTGAAATATGACCCAGACAGTTTCATGAGATCCATCCTTTCACACTAATAATATTGTTAAAATACATGTTTTTTATCCTCTTTTATTATACTGTTTACTGTCTCTATTCTGTGCAATAGCTTTTGTTGTTTTGTCTATCCCTCAAGCACAATTCTGAGATGATCTTATGAAGGTTTTTTTAAACCCTATTAGTCTTTATTATGGTTTAACTATAAATAAAACTCTGCATATATACTGCGGAGTTTGTCCTCATGCAGAAGGACAGTGTAACTGCTCTGTCTGTTGATGCTGTAGGTAATGAACGCAGTGGAGCAGGACTACAGGCTGCCTCCTCCCATGGACTGCCCTGCAGTGCTGCACCAGCTCATGCTGGAGTGCTGGGTGAAGGAGCGGAACATGAGGCCACGCTTCGGACAGATCGTCAGCACACTTGACAAGCTCCTCCGCAACGCCGCAAGCCTCAAAGTGCTTACCAGTACACACTCAGGGTGAGCAGAGAACAGCCAGATTGGACACGGGTCAATTCTGGCTTTGACATACAGGAAAAAGACGGATCTTTCTGCTGAAATGTAGTTTGTGAAATCACAATTGGCAGAGCGAATGGGAAAGAGTGCGTCGTTACTGCTAATTCGTCATATTGTCAGAATATTATTGATAGCACGGCATTTTACCCCACACTGTGATTCTGTTATTTTAAAAAATTATTAGAGAAGAATGCATTGCTAATTTTTAATGTCTCAAGATACATAGTGAAGTTTTGTGCGGAAGCTTGTTTCTGAGTGGTATAAAACATTTTTAAAAATGAAGTAACTAAAAAATGTAACTATAAAAATGAAGGTTAAAATATATATTTTTTAAAAGTATGAGGTGTAGTCACTAAAGGTGAAATAAAAAATAAAAAAAATGTTGCACTTGTAATATATATAGTCACATTGTGAGACGTAAAGTCGCAATTAAGCCAATTGCAAGACAATCACATTGTGAGTTTTATAATGCCATGCACCAGTTGCAGTTGTGAGATAAAGTTGAAATTACAAGAAATAAAAGACAATCTGCGTCACAATGTGAGATGTAAAATGCCAAGTCGGAATTGTTTGACATAGTCACTTTGGACAATATAAAATTTTAATTTCAAGAACTAGTCACAATGGCATAACAAAGTCACATTTTGAGCTTTAAAAATTAAATGATGTTTTTATTAACAAAGTTCGGGTGGAGCACGTTCAGATAATCAAACCTAATTAGACACGAGTGGAGCACACTCAGTTAATCAACCCAATCAACGAGTTAAGAGGTGTGTATATATACAGCAAACTTACCTCCGTTCGTTGACAGTTTAACAGCATCCCTCCACCACCCCATCTCTTCTAGTCCTAAATACTCTTACAACAACGGGGGGGAGTACTCTGGGTTCGGGCAAAATTTCCGAGCTCGGAGCCCTCCCCCCGGACAGCACGCCAAATACGCATAATCTTTACTCTGTTTAATTGATGTAAGTGTGAACTCGTGAAACTCTAATTGGCGAGCCTGATGGGAACGCAGCCTTGTGACTTTTACGTCATTAACTACATGGCACAAGCTGATTGGTTCCTGTTGCATCTGCAGCCAATGAGCTTGCTGCTCAACGTTTAAATAGTTGATGCGTGTTTGCTTCAAAGTTCCTCTGAAACCCTCCACCTCCCCCAGCTCCACCTGTATAGATCTGCTACTGGTAACTTCATATATGCTATTTGTGCCACAGCAGCATGTTTGTGTGTGTATTGGCAGTAGCAACTCTGTACTTGCTCTACAGCAGTAGCAACGTAGCAGATCTATTCCACCCAGACCAATATGTCATATCCATAACCATGATAAACTCTTTAGAGAGTTGTCATTATGATAGAATGACATTTACTTTAAATAAAGTTGCAATTGTGAGATATAGTCACAATTGCCTTTTTATTTATTTTTTTCTTGCAGAAACAGACAGAATAGAAACGGTAACATACAGTGAGGGTAATGGGAAATGTTCGTTCATATTGCGATCTCTGCCGTTTGATTGATCATAGTAAATCTAAGCACAATTTGTGCCATTACTGAGATCTCTACGTGAGAAGATGTGAGATTACTAGCGAGATACATCTGAGAAGCAGGAGACTTTGCTCTCCATTCCATCTCATTGCAGTCTAGGAGAAATAATTGAGATATTAAAAAGAGATCTCTCTTCCCTGCGGGTAAAGCACAAGCTGAATTTTTAAACTGAATATGTGCAGCAATAGCTATCCCCATAAGCTAACCCCTCCCCACGCCTCACAATGCAAATCATTATTTACCGTATAGGGCTTAAGCCCCCCACCCACCACCCACCACCCCCCACCCAACTCTTCACGATAAGCAGTTTCAACCACATAAATTATCCAGCAAATAAATGCAATCTATAACACTGCTGAGTCTTAGTCAAAATAAGCACGCTCATTTGACTTGTGTTTGTGAATGCGCTGCTTTCGCCTAAATCGCTGTGAACCGCGCCGTTTTGGGAACGGAGTAACGGCTGACTTACACACAGTGCAGTGCCCTTTCCTCTTCGCTGGCTGCTGTGTCTGCTCACTGGGGAAGCTGGTTCAGTTCAGACTAGGCAAGCGGAGGTGGCGAACAGAGCTTAATAAGGGAGATGGAGGAGATGCTAAAAGAGAGCAATGACTTTAATTAGTCGTCTAATGAGCTTTTTAATGTGCCGGCAGTGGAGCCTCGTGTCCAGCGGTCGAGTGCGTGTGCGTGTGCCTCCGCGTGACGCCGCATGCTGATGGCCTGTGTATGATTCATTTATGTTTGCATCTGTATGCACGAGCAGCGCTGGCCGGGCTGTTGACATGTCATGATCCAATCTCCAGAGACAGCTGTGTGTCTCTGTGCGTGATTACTATCCTCGTTTGAATGAGAGCATACACATTTTGGTCTTCTTTTATTGGAAATTTAAGGAATACTTTACCCCAAAATGAAAACACTGTCATTGCTTACTCTCATGTTGTTCCAAAACTACATGGTGTCATGGTAACGCTTTATTTTATAGTACTTGGTACATGTTATGCTTACTAATACTAATAACATTAAATTAGGCATTCATACAAGCAATTGAAATAACCATAAACCTTATAGTGATTACAATAATATAACCCAGTACTTATTTGTGGAATTACACTTTGACAAGGACACCTTCAAATCAAGCAACCACAGCAATTGTTTTAGCTGTAACTAGACATTTTGAAGAATCTTTATGTAGCTCTTTCCACTCCATCTGGAATTAAGTTGAGAATGGAAATTCCAATTCAATTCCTAAATTTGAACTGAAATTGCAAACAGAATTGAAATATGAATTTGATTGTAATGTATTTATAATGAAATATATATAATTTTTTAACAAAGATAGATGAAATCCTTAAGTGCTGTCACATGTCAGTGTTTCCTGCATTAGCTGATTTTTGCTTTGTTTTTCCCTCTCTATAGTGATCTCTGTCGAATTGGCGGGACCCTGCCGGGCCACCAAAGGAAGAGTATAGAAGATGCACAAGACATGAAACAACAAATGAGCCAAACTCTTCCCATAAGGGTTTGACTGATTAAAAAAAAAACACCTGCTGAGCCTCCAGGCTAGCATCAAAATCCCATTTGAAGAGCAAACCTGACTGGGACAATCCATAAAGCCCATGGAAAATTACTGGAACCGACTATTGCTTGAAGAGCCAATGGAAAACCTGTATACAATTTGGGACAGTGTCGCACCTCTCCCAAGGAGCCTGTGGAAAACTACAGCGTGTCCAATGGAAAAGTGTATCAGCCTGTGTATGGAGCACCTGGAGAGTGCTGGGAAAACACAGCACATGTTAATTGGAATTCTGTATGATGGCGCCTCAGGCAATCGTCTTTCTTCTTTCCCTCCCTTTTGTCATGACTTTCTCGTGTTTACACAGACTTCTCATTACATGGATTAAATTGGCGACATTTCTACTTCTCAGGTTCAGTTTGCATGTGTGCATGTGTTTCTCTAATGGCAAAAAAAAAAAAAACGATCACTCTCTTCCTTAACTCAAATCCCTTCCATTCTTCCTCTCATTTGCCGAGGCCACAAACGATGAGACGGACTTAAGAATTATAAGCTAACTGTAATAATGTTTAAAATATGTATTAAATGTAAGCCGTTCGATGTTGGCTTGAGGGTATTTTGCCGCTCTATTTCCCTGAAAGACTTGTTTCTTCTGATCTTTTCTTCATATTGAAGAAAGGAAAAGAGAGTGGAACACATGAAAGTTTCAAACTGGGCAGGATGGACTCAAACTGTAACTTTCAGAAAGAGACGAGGAAATGTTCAAAGAATGGAAAATCCTTTAAGCGCGAGCTGACTTTAAAGAAGTGGATTGTTACGATTCAAGACAGGTGTTTTATTTACCTCCGTTGTATTTTGTCTTCCATGACACGCTCTTGAGAAATTGCTCTACGTGGAGGACTTCGGACTGTGAATTCCCGTTTCCTCTGCTGGTGAGAGAAGGGGAATTGTGATCCGTATGTATGTGTGTTTGTGTGTGTGTGTGTGTGTGTGTGGGTGTACAGTATGCTCATGTGTGCTTGATTGAGCCGGTCGAGCTCTACAGCTTTACATGCATGCCATATTCAAAACTCAAACCTATCTGAGAGGGGAGATGACAACATGTCGACTTGAGAGCTGTTGTTTGATGAATATTCCACTTATTTTAATTCAGTCTGTTCAAATATGCATAACTGTGTAAATAAATGCCTCATAAGAACTGAAGAGTCATCAACATGATTATAACGGCTAATTTATGAGACCCATGACACCTACATGAAATGTTCCAATCTACTAAATTCATTGTTTAGTGCAACAAAATGCTACATTGCCGGGTTTTGTTTCACACTCTATTGCACATGCATTAATTGACAATGATCAAATGACAATTTCCCTAAAATATCACCTCTCTCATACGAAGCATTAGGAAGTCAAGTTCACTTTAGTGAATCAGTTTGTTCAGGCGTTTCATTTAAATTTATCCAGGCGAATGACTCCCTGCACAGAGGATTTTAGCTATATAATGAATTATTTTACTATCCATCAATTTTATTATTATTAATTAAAGGTAGGGTAGGCAATTTTGGACAGGCAAGCAATAGCAAGCTAGCTTTGAAAGCATAAGATCCCACCCTCCCTTCAGAGCCTCTCCAAAGCCACTCCTCCAAAACACATGAACGGGCACAGCAGATTCTGCAAAGCGTTACGAGGCAAAAGAAGGAGTTACATTAACTCATGTATCAAAGCACATACCATTACAATAATAATGAATGTAAACAACTTGCAGAGCTCTAGTTGTACCACCTGACTGCTGCAGATTCATTTCGCCGTTGATAGTCTTGACACAGAACAGCTCCAGGAAGAACATTGCGGGTTGCCATCTCGTAATTACGGTAACTGAATTCGGACTGAATGCAATGATTGGACGAACATTTTTTGGTCCTGAGACTTCCACAGAAGATATATGTACATGTTTTAAAATTTAGACCACTTCTATTATTGATTGCTATCAGGGTGTGAAGAGAGTTTCAGCCAGTATAATAAAGCGTGTTTATTAAACAAATTGCCTACCCTACCTTTAATGTATGTATTTATGTATTTGTGTATTATAAGTATTGTTAATAACTGTTAATATAATATATTATTAGTAGGGTTTCATTAATATTGCAATTGGTATTCAACATTTGAACAGGATTTCTTATATGAAATTTATATTGTTTATTATTATGTTTAAATTGATATGTTATCATACTTTATCTACTCTAATATTCTACTTTTTGATACTTTTTCAAGAGTAGCTTGACTGTAGTTTAGCTACTTTTAATTATGAGTCAGTTTTATTTTGACAGTCTAATTTCATTGAAGATGCCTTAACACTGCCAACATAATGCCATTCCATGTGCGAATTGATGTCCAACATCCAATTATCCACAAGTTCGCCTGATAAAGTATAATCCCACGAATCGCCAGCACTTATTTCTTTACGAGCAGACTTGGAAGGCAGTTTGTCAGCATGATCAGAGCTTCTCTATCTCTTGTGTATCTCCCTGATTTCCCAAGTCAGATCTCCCTCCGCGGCAAAGCTCCGCATTCCCCACGATGCACAAAAGCACGTTTGATCTTTCCAATTACGCCGGCCGCTCTGTGCAAGCCTGCAGATCGGAGAGAACAGCTTGGCAGCAGAATTGGTTGCACATCAGGCTCTTTTACTGGCGGAGTTATTCGCCCAAAGGTTGAGATCCGCGTATCTGCCTTTGCTGCTGCCTCATCAAGAGAGAGGAATTGTTTGGGCCAAACGTGCAGTAATAATCACAATGCGTGAACTCTCATTAAGATGGTGGAGGGTTTTGTGTGTGGGAGGTTGTGTGTTTGTGTTTATTTGTGTGTATCTGTGAAAGAGGAAGGGAGAGTGTTAGTGTGGGCGGTGAAAATACAGTAGCTTTGTTCCAAAACCTAGTGAGCCGCCTCAATGTCTACTGCCTACATAAGCAGCTACCTTAATCATCTTCCTGACGGTCATGGAAGCTCATGAGTGATCAGTGCAGACAACAATGAACTAAATTTAAACAAACAGTATTCCACACAGTAGTAGAGCTCGATTTGCACCTGATTTCAATGGTTACATGTTAGCATGTTGTTAAGCTAAACACTCTGAAAGTCATAACCTTACATGTAACCCTTACAAAATGCTTGTAGGTAGCAACTCTACATGTATGCTCTACAAACAGCATTTTGAATGGGATACACGCCATTTATTTCAATGGTTCATGTTAGCATGTTGCTAAGCATCCTCACGGATGCTACAGAACGCTCTACATAGGCAGCAACACTGCAGGACTCGACTTGCCATTGGTTTTAATGGTTTCATGTTAGCATGTTGCTAAGCTAATAAGCATAATAATACAGAAATTCATTACCACAACTTATTAATTTGTTCCCTCATTTTAGGAAAATTGTAGCCAGTTCTTGTTTTCGTTAAATGGTTGTAACCTACTAATTTGATTCCTCGCTTAAATTTTGTTAATTTCATTTAAGTTACGTAATCGGTTTATCCTCACAACTATGTTCCTTTTTTAGAAAGAAATGGTCTCCGCTGGGATTTCCAGTCAGGATTTAGACCGTATCATAGTACTGAGACAGCTCTCATTAGAGTTACAAATTATTTGCTGTTACCATCCGATCATCTCTATTAGTGTTACTGGATTTGTACTGCTTTTGACACTATCAACCACAACATTTTTTTTTAATAGACTCGAAAATTATGTTGGCATTAGTGGAATTGCATTAGCATTGTTCAAATCATTCTTATCTGACCGTTATCAGCTTGTAGCAGTAAATGAAGAGATGTCATATTGATCATAAGTTCAGTATGGAGTACTGCAAGGCTCAGTACTAGGATCGTTGCTGTTGCTACCCTTGGGAGATTAATCTGGATATATTTGAAAACAGTTTTTTATTACATTTTATGTATGTGCAGTAAGATGATTTAAATGCTCTCTGACATTATTGTAGATGGAGAGTGCTTTGAAACAAAAAACGTTATTTTCAAATGTATCCGGAATACTTTAAATGTAGCCTCAGTTAACTTAAACGAGAGAGCGAATTAGTAAACTGTGGCCATTATTTAATTAAAATGAGGGTAAAAAAAATATAAAACATGGCCACGAATTAACAAATTGTGGGAACTAATTCTCTACTTTTTTTTCTGCAGGGCTCCCTATAACCTTAAATTACTCTGAAGTATTTTAATAAATACTTTTCGTATTTGCTGAAACAAGTTTATTTATAATCTGCATTTTCTTATTTCATATTGGATTTATTAATCACTACCCTTGCTGAAGTGCATTCTGGGAATACTTTCTCTGCTGCTTTAGAATTTGGCCAAAATTAGAAATCAAATGATGCAGCATAATTAAGACTGGAATTAAGGTTTGGAACAGTCTTCACATCAGGAGCATATCCATGATGCCTTAGAATGCTGCCACCAAAGTTTCAGAACAGAGTAAGCGTGCAAGTTTGTGCGGGGGAAAGGAAGATTCAGACAGACGGGCTGAGAGTGTGTTAGCATCTGTGTTTGAGAGAAAGATAGCAAAAGAGAGTGAATGGTGGAGTGTAACTGCGCTGAAGACTCGGGGGGTTGTCAGAGACACATCACGGCATGCTGCAGAAGTTGCATCGAACGTATAACTAACGTTCTCTTGGCGCGTGTGTAAGTGGAAGCTGTCAAGACGTGCTTCTTGACTGTCGGCTCAGGCTCGAAATTCCAATTAGATGGACATGGCAGATTCGGCGTATACCGGACGGAAAACAGCTCGCAGTACGGTCTCACTACAGATGTAGGAGGATGTGCTGACCTCTTTCAATTTAAGTGGGTTTTACACTGGTGACAACTTGATTTTTCAATTTTCTGAAGAAAATGGGAGTGGTGCTTTCTGTGCAAAACAAGCTGCCATGATGCTAAAGCACTGCTATGCAGTTGCTAAGGTGTTTTGAGTCGTTGATATGCTATTGAGAATTGGTTGCTAGGCCTGTCTGGATGGTTGCTAGGTGGTCTCTATGATATTCTAGTCTCTGAATATGGCTTGGGTCTCTCCTTCAATTTAGATCTAAAAGATTATTTTTAGAAGAAAAAAAACAGCACACCTCTACTAAATAATCTACATGATTTGAGGTATCATTCATGTCTTTTCCACAAATAGTGTGGAATGAATTACACAACAAAGTTTAATACTTAGGGTTAGGGGTTTAGAATATGCCTATAAATGTATGCGCAATAATAACAGTGATGTTTTTTACCCTAGCAAATACTGCAAATTACAATTCTGTGCACTGCTTCAGTGGCGCTGTGTAATTTTCTGTAGCATCGCATCTCTCTTCATGGATTAGATGATCTTGCTTAGAGACCATTTTGCCCCATTGATTTCCTCCCACATACACGCGGGAGCAACACTGTGACACCATCACACCATCTACTGACATGCATGCTCCTTCACAAGTGTTTATCCAGCGACTACATGACAAGAGGTGTCGGAACAGGCGGAGGTGTAGATATGAACGCGCTGTTGATTTGTACTTGTTTATTTAATAACCACACACAAGAATTACATGGTTGTTATCTGCCACCCATGTAAAGGTGAATACAGTGTCCCTTGTTAAAACTAAGAATGAACACGGAAGTATTGCATCAATTTATGTGGGTAACAAAAATGACAACCTAGTGATGGCAATGAAACTGAACTTGAATGGCATGTTTATAGCTGCCCAACAAGCCTCTAGACAGAGCTGAAAATATTTAAGACAACATGAAATAGCATTTGCAATGTAGGGAGGGACTAGATTATATATCCATGGTGACATTTATTGGATTGTAAAAATGGAAACTTATATACAATCAGACCTGAATGTGAGATTATAGTCAATTGTAGGTGGCACTGCGATGTCTCTGATTGGAGTCCCGGTTGAGCCAGTTGGCCTTTCTGTGTGGGGTATCTATATGTTTTTCCTGTTGGCATGGGGATCTCCTACAATTCAAAGACATGCCGGACAGGTGGAGACACTAAATGGGAGTGTTTGAAGAAGCATTTTCTTTGGGATATGGAACCTGGGATGTGGTCAGGACGTTTATTTTGGCAGCAATGGAAACGCCAGCACCTAAGAACACTAGGCAAAAATAGCTGGTAACACTTCAGAATGCTGTTCCTTCATTAATGAACAACTACACAGGAACAAATGAGTAACGTACTATTAATATTCTAGTAATTACTATTAACTGACAAGAAACTCTAATTAACAAATTAGTAAGTAATAGCGCTCAGTTGAATGTGGTAGTTCATTATTAGCTAATCAGTAACTACTATTTTTCATACCTCACTGAAGACTACTATAATTAACATGAATAATGCATAATTTATAATAAAAGGTAACAGTAACCCACTAGTAATGACGCAAGTGTTACTACATCCTTCAAAAGGAACTACTAATTATTTGGATCAGTATTCTAAAGTGAAAAACATGATAACTACCTAATATTGACTGAAGTCATTGTAAGCTTTTGAGATTTTTGTAAGATTTTGAATAGTAATTCCTTCTGATGGATTTGGTAACGCTTTAGTCATTACTGGTGTGTTTCCATGATCTTCACTTTATAATACTGATCCAAATAATTAGCAGTTCCTTTAGAAGGATGTAGTAACACTTGATTTATTCATATAAATATTATATCATATATTATTAATATTAATTATGAACCTGTATATATGTGGTGTTTTGTAAAGGATATATTAGGTACGAGCCGAGAGACATGTATTGCACTACTTCCAACTTTATTCTCACTTCTTCAACAACCTACACATCACGTCCACCCCTACTCACGGTGCACTCTAGCGCCAGAACAGTATGAGTTTTTTTATTTATTTATTTATTTTTTTTATTTGTACAGTTCACACGTTGGTATTCATCTCTCAAAGTCTTTTAACCACTGAGGTGGGTTTCGGACCCTGGGGGTGCGTCTAGGGCCTGGTTCTTGCCCAACATGCACCTTCTCGGTCACATCCAGTGTAGTCTCATTGTTCTCACTGATGCAAGCTAGAGCCTCCTTTGAGAAACGCGCCAGCTTTGAAGCATTCCATTTCCGACCATCGCTGAGAAGGTAAGTATATGGTCCAACCTTCTTTATGACTGTCAGAGGTTCTGTGTATTTGGATGACCCCTTGTAGACATGTTCCGGTCTCCGGACTCGCACAACATCGTTCACTTGGAAGGTGGGCACTTTTGCTCCTCGCTTTCTGTCTGTGTACTTCTTGCTGTTTTGTTGATTTTTTTTCACCGTTTCTTTGACTTGCTTGTGTGATGTAATTTTGTGTGAAACAGGAATGATGTTCAGTTTTGTGCGCATCTTCCTATTTCTCAACAACTCAAATGGAGTAGCTCCTGTAGTAGCATGCGGTGTAGCACGGTAAATCTGTAAGAACACTGTCACTGCTTGTTTCCACGGCTTGTGTGCTCTTTCTGCCGTCTGGAGACACTCTTTTAATACCCGATTAAATCTCTCAATCACTCCATTGGCTCTTGGGTAGTAGACGCTGGAGCGCAGATGCTTTATCTCTCTCTCAGAAAGGTTGCAAATTCATGGGAAGTAAATTGACATCCATTGTCAGAGACCAGATAGGTCGGATTTCCTTCACAACTGAACACTGTAGCTAAAAAACGGGTAATCACCTCTGTTGTGACTGTAGAGGCGAATGCTACTTCTGGCCATTTGCTGTAATAGTCTGTGAGAGTGATGGCATAACGACAGTCCCATGTAGCACGCTCGAAAGGACCGGTTATGTCAATGGCCACCTTTTCCCACGGTCCATCTGGCAGTCTCTTCCCAGGGAGAGTGAACCAGAGTGTATTGAACCGGTGCCTCATCTCAGTGGATGAAGCCGACTCTAGACGCGGTTATCTAGACTTCGGCCTTCAAAGCTCTCGTTTGAATATTTGCTCCTCCCCGATTTGCGCGTCGACTCTAGACGCGGCCTCCCTCCGGGGAAAGCAGGCCGCGTTGAACCTCGGGAGACTCAGCTTGGCCCGTCTGAAAACGGATGTCCGCAGCAGGGGGTGGCCGCGGGACAGTGGCAGGTGGGGAGTTTGACTTGGGCGGTACACCTGTCAAACGGTAACGCAGGTGTCCTAAGGCGAGCTCAGGGAGGACAGAAACCTCCCGAGGAGCAGAAGGGCAAAAGCTCGCTTGAAGTTTCAACTTTGACCGGGCGTAACTCCAAAAAAATAAGCCGAGTTGGGGCTCCACACTCTGGGCGTGGGGGGAGTATGGAGCCCAGAGTATGGAGCCCCAACTCGGCTTCATCCACTGAGATGAGGCGCCGGTTCAATACACTCTGGTTCACTCTCGACCAGCTTTGACCGGGCGTATCTCCGAAAGTAAGCCGAGTCGGAGCTCCATACTCCGACGGATGTAAGTGGTGCAGGTGCAATCTTCACTGTTTTGTCATTGTATTGGCATGACACACATGAAGCTATCTTACTCTGTACATATTTGTCCATTTGTGGCCACCAATACAGTTCTCGCGGTCTCTGTTTAGTGCGCACCACTCCCTGGTGCCCCTCATGTGCCAGGTCTACCACTTTGGATCTCAGTGATTTAGGCACGATCAAATGGTCAGTACCTCTCATGACAAGTGCTTTGTCTACAGCCAGTTCGTCTCGTACATTGAAGTATGAAGCCAGCTCATTTGTTACGTACTTTCTGCATTTTGGCCAGCCTTTCTGTATTTGCTGTCGCAATTGAGTCAATTCGGGACACGTGTCACATGCGGCGGTGAACTCCGACAAGGATATGGCATGTAAAGACTCCAAGAAAACAGTTGCTACTATGTCCGGTTCCACCTCCGTTTCTCCTGTGGTAGGCAGTGGAAGCCTGGACAGGCAGTCGGCTGTCACATTCAGTTTCCCAGGGCGGTAAGCAACATCATATGTAAAACAAAGTAGTCTTGCAGACCACCTCGCAATTCGCAGTCCAGCACGGCCAGCACCCCTGGATGTGAGCAGGGTAGTAAGTGCTTGATGATCTGTGCGTAACACAAAATGATGTCCCCATAAATATGTTCTCCACCTTTCTACTGCCCAAACGCATGCCAGTGCTTCACGTTCCACAGTGGAATATTTCCTTTCAGCCGGAGAAAGTGTTCTGGATGCAAACGCCACGACTCTCTCTGTGTTATCTGACTGAATTTGGCTAAGTACACCCCCTAGGCCATAATCAGAGGTGTCTGTAGTTACATATATAGGCAGCTCAGCGTCGTATAGTGCTAGGGCAGGGCTACCAACGATCAGTCTCTTAATGTCTGTAAAACTATGCTCAGCCTCAGCAGTCCAGTGGAACTGACGTTCTGTAGACTCCCTGAGTGTTTGGCGTAGCGGTTCAACAACAGTAGAAAAATCCGGAATAAATTTACTGTACCATGATGCCAGCCCCAAGAAGGATCGCAGGGAGGATGCGTCATGTGGAGCAGGTGCATTGGCCACAGCTTTGATCTGATCTTGATCTGGGTGAAGCCCTTCTTTCAATATGGTGTGGCCTAGGAACCGCAATGAAGTCTGGTTGAGTTTGTACTTCTGCATGTTAAGTTTAAGTCCTGCCTCGTTAAAGGCATGCAGCACTCTCCGTAGGCTGTCATCATGTTGCTGTTGTGTGGTTCCATCACAAATCACATCATCCAGATATGCCTGTACACCTGGTATGCCTGCTAGTATTGTCGTCATCATCTTCTGAAAAGTTGACGGAGCTGAAGCAAGGCCAAATGGGACACGGCAGAAACGGAAAAGTCCATCGTGTGTAATAAATGCGGTCATATCATGGCTGTCTGGATGCAGTAACATTTGATGGTAAGCAGAGGCCAGGTCAATGGTAGAAAAGACTGTGGCTCCTCTCAGTTCAGAGAATAACTTGTCCATGTGTGGTAACGGGTGACAGTCACTGACAATGGCTTTTTTAGGTTCCCTGAGGTCAACACACATGCACAGTTTCCCTCCATCTTTTCTCCGCATCACCACTATCGGAGAGACCCATGGAGATGCGTCAATGCGTTCTATGTTGCCCTTTTCCTGTAGGTCTTTGAGCTCATCACTTACGGCCTACCTCACCGAGAAGGGAAGTCTTCTGAGTTTTTGTTGTATTGGCACAGCCTCAGGTTTGGGTTGAATTTTGTGCACAAATCCCTTTGCACAGCCAATCTCCTGTACCTGGATCTCAGGTGCACTCTGTAGTATTGTGATTAGGTGCCCTCTGTGCAGTAGGACCATCCGAGCTGTCAGCTGTCACAACTTTTGTGCCCTCAATACGCATGTGCAATGCCATAACTAGATCAAGCCCTAATAGCGCAGTGCCTGACTTTACCACTATGAATGAGCCTGTAGTAGAATGCCCATCATGATTAACTATGGCATTCATACACCCTTTAACGGGTATTTTCTCCCTTGAATATGTGAACAGGTTCACTGTAGGCTCAGAAAGTTCACATGTAGGAAAAAGGGTCTGATAAGTGCTCTCTGGAATAATAGAGACTGATGAACCTGTGTCTACTATTAGTTCAATGTCATGACAATGACCATTTGCATTCACTTGCACAGTACAGAGAATTTTATCTTGCACAGTATCAGTCATATAAAGCACAGTCAGTTCGTTTATCACTATTTCACGCACCTCCTTTTGTCCAGATCGACACATTTTGGAAAAATGTCCCACTTTTCCACATGAATTGCACGTCACTTTAGCAGCAGGGCATGAAGGTTTATTTGCTAAGTGGCTGGTGGATCCACAACGGTAGCATGAGCGGCGACTAGTTGTATGCGTCATTGATGAAGCAGATGTCTTTTGTTCTTTTTGGCGGGCCTTCCTTTGCTGTTTATGTATGGCTCTCACCGACGCAGTCGCCATTGAGGCGGCATTCGCAGCACTGTCGGAGAGAACGCCCACATTCCGTAGCCCCGCCTCAATCTGCAGAGCCAGCGAAGTAGCTTTAGCCAGCGTCAGATCCGCTTCTAACAAAAGTCTGTCTCGTACGCGTGTATTGGCAACACGCTCTATCAGTTGATCTCGAAGCATTTGCTCCTCCATATCACCAAACTCACACAGTGCAGCCAATTCTCGCAATGAGGCTAGATACTGATTTATCGACTCATCTGGTCGCTGTGCCCTCTGGCGAAATTTGTGACGTTCCGCAATCACATTTACTTTAGGAACGAAGTGATTTCTAAGTCCATCCACTGCAGTAGCATATGTAGTACCTGTATCTGGTAGTGCGTAGAACAATCTTTGTCCCTCAGTGCCAAGTGCATGGAGAAGAACAGCACGCTTTCTTGCCTCGGGCCACTTCTCCCCGTTGGCATCTATTACTAACAAATAGTTCTCGAACATTTTCAGCCATGTAGGGAAGGGAATAGTAGGTTCGCCTGGGCAAGGCATGAACGGTGTAGGTAAAGGCACATTAATAGCCATCCTTGTCGCCAAAATGTGGTGTTTTGTAAAGGATATATTAGGTTATATATTATATTATATATTAGGATATATTAGGAGAGACATGTATTGCACTACTTCCAACTTTATTCTCACTTCTTCAACAACCTACACATCACGTCCACCCCTACTCACGGTGCACTCTAGCGCCCTCAGTGTTCAGTTATTAATAGGACACAACAATATAGTAGTTTTTAGTAGTTTTCAGTGAGGAATGAAAAATAGTAGTTACTGATTAGCTAATAGTGAACTACCTCATTCAACTGAGCACTATTACTTACTAATTCGTTAATCAGAGTTTTAACTTGTTAGTTAATAGTAGTTACTAGAATGTTAATAATGCATTTCTCATTTGTTCCTGTGTAGTTGTTCATTAATGAAGGAACAGTATTCTAAAGTGTTACCAAAATAGCTATTTGGCTATTGGTTATCATTAATTACCCTTCCCACACAGCCTTGATGACATCAGCTGTTGTTTGATGAAAGATTACAAAGACAAAGATTTTTTTTTTTATTAGAATTGCCTGCACTGAAGAATCACACAATAAGACCAGGAATGTGTGTGAAGAATGTAAATAGGGTCCATTTTGATTCATGTTGACTTGAAGCGTTCCATTACACCTTCACATCACAACCTTCTTTTTGAAGCACAGCCTGTGCATGCCTCAACCTTTCGTCAAACACTTCTCAGACTATTACTGTGAACGTCAAGCGCACCTAAACCTGCATTGTTTGAGTCTTCGGGGCACAGGGGGAGCTGACCTGAGACCAGGCTTTAAAGGCACATTTAATGCCTGTCATTTATATTTATAGGGCACTTTGACTTAAACACCTAGTGAAGCGCTGCAGCCTTTCACTGTCCGGCTGAATGACTGAGTAACTTTCACCTTAGAAGGGCGACATCCCTCAGTGTGGACTTTAAAGTGCTAGCAGAGGGGCTTTCAGGGGCCAGATAAAGACTTTCTTACTACACTAAAGCGGAGTTGAATTTTTGGAAAGCACAAAGCACAGATTAGAGTCCCTCTGTTTGCCGATAGGATTGGGGAGGTTCGGGACCCCCCAATGGTGTTCCTGCCAGCAAAAGCCAGATTGTAAATCAGAGGAGAGAAGCAAAGAGAAGCAGGAATAAAGAACCAGCTGGAAGCTCATACATTATCCCTGACGTCAACATACAGTAAGGATATAGGCCTGTGGAAAGCACAGTGGGTTCTTTTCGGTGGCCTAATAGGCACACCAGGTCTCAGAGACCAGCCGAAAAGACCACCCAGCTCAATTTGTATCGACTTTAAGAAAGTAAAGTGGCCCTCGTAGAAAATCCTGAGAAAATCCACGCCACATTCCTTTGAGTTTTCCTCCTCCGCCGGCTGCATTTTTCCTCCTCATTTCGCTTGTGCCTTATTCTCTCCATCCGAGCTGTGAAATGACATTTGCCACCTGAGTCATTCAGACAGAGATGGACCAGATACTCCCTTTCGATGAAGTCATGCCAATGACCCTTGTCCCTCCCCCACCTTCCATTTGTGCTCTTATCCTCGCCTTCAGCAGAGATATAAATAGCATCCGCTCCTGCCTTAGTTTGTTTTTCCGGCAGTTGCAAGAATGGTCTATAATACATATACCTTGATATATGGATGCTGTCATATAGGCTCTGTTCCAAAACATTGTGAGCTGCCCTTATAGACAGTATCCTAAATGCCACTGAACCTCGTAAGTGACTCATTTAGAACACCTTACATAGACAGCCACACAAACAGCGCTCGGTTAGTGATTTTAATGGATTTTGACATTAGCATGTTGCTAAGCTAATGTTGTGATTCCCTCATAAGCAGAAAATACATACAGTATTGTAAAACATTGAATAACATTACTTTTAAATGATACTTTTCAGTATTTATTGAAATACAAAGATTTATTTATACTTTGGATTTTTCGCTGAGTTTGTTGCAATGCATTCTGGGATTGTCTTCTTTTGATTTCACTGAAGACAAGGCTCTAATGATATGATACTCTAATAAGCATGTGAATAAATATTTGGTCAAATAACTATTTCTAATCAGTACTTTTTACTACTGAATGATATTTATAATCTGTTGTCTTGCTTGCAATCTTGTTGTTGTTATTGTTTTACTAAGCTTATTGCATTGCATTCTCTGTAAAGGAAACATGGCATTCTGCATAGAATACACCTAAAATATGTTAAGTATATGGAGCAGGGATTTTAGGTAAATCGTGGCCATGCTGTACAAATTTCTTCCCTCCTTGTAACTACACTGTAGCCATATTCTAACTACATTAAAATAAGGAAACAATTAATTACAGTGTCGATTTACCTCTTAATTAGTGACCATAATGTCTATTTTTTTTAATCGCATGTCTTGTTCTCCATCGGACTCCATGAGACTTCCTGTCAGGAGTGCGCCCTGTGGCCTTATACAGTTGAAAGACTATGTGTTGGAAAAACCAAACTCTAAATATCTAGTGTGAACACATGTGATCAACACATGCAAACTAGACAGTTTTATCCTTGTCCAGTGTCTGCGTTATTTCTCTCCAGAAGTTATTAGAAAAAAATATCTTGGTTATATACTCTTAAATCTCTTAAACCTCTCACACAGGAACTTGTCACTGCAGAGATTGAATGCTTGTCAATGTGGATTTCTCCAGGATTTTGTTGTTCTGTTGTTCCGTTTCTTTTTCGACTGTGAAACAACGGCCCAGGCTAGTGTTGACACTTTGTGGACAAACAACTTAGTCAAAAAAATTCAAGGCGCATGTGTGAGTATGCACATAGTATGCATGGTTAGAAATATCGGGCTGTGCTTTATTTGGAGGATGGAAATGACTTCTTTTGAAGCACCAGCACACCCAAAAAAAGGAGGCGTCATATGCATTGCATTTTGTGGCAAAGACTGATGAGAGAAAACATGCATGGCTTGCATCGCTAAAGTTAAGATACTCCTCAAAAAAGGAATATGAGGGCTCTTATCATTTTGCGGACAAAAAGCCCTCAAAACTTCATAGTAATCCAGAGCTGAATGTAGGATATAAACTCCCACCTGTTATCTAAGTAGTTAACCTCGGGCCGCTTCATGTCATCTACCCACTCATTAAACTTTGACAGGTGAGCCACAGCCAAAGGATAGTCATTGCAACACTAAAGCGTGAGCACTGTGAAGCCATTAGCTTTTTTAGCCATTTTCATAGGTATAAAGTTTATATAATCAGCCAGGAAAATTTCACTACAAACACCAGAGACTCAAACCCCTTCCAGCATTATGCCATGGTGCTCTCTAGATTCATAGACTTAATGTAGATCGGGTCATTATAAAATTGCTGTGAAATTCCACTAAAAATATAATCAGGAAGGTTGGACATTTTAGAGGGCTCTGCTATACAGGAAATACGGCGTTAAAATGAATCAGTGGCTCAAATTAGTAGAGTAGACCCTAACCCAGGGTTAAATGTTTTTGAGGATGATCCAAAAAGCAATTAAGAAGCATGCAAGAGGAATGCGATGATTGATTGTTCTCCAAGGGCCGTGTTTTACAATGCCCCTGTCCTTGCCGAATGGTTGCTATGGCAACAGGAATAAGGAGGTGGACTTCAGGAGCGGGAGAGGATGACAGATCAGTTTTGGAGCATATTGACCCTCTGTTCCTTTCAACTTGTCTTCCATTTGAGGCCGTTGTGCGCAATACTGCATTTTTAATAGCCCGACTTAAAATGGCATTCATGGAACGGTCCCAGCAACTGCTGAGTCACGGTTTTCATAAGACAAATGAACTTTTGTATAACATCAGTTTCGAGTGTGGACACCGTCTGATCTCTCTGAGATGGATTTACATGCTTTTAGCGAGTCTGTATAATGCCGTTCGACCTCTCAGGGATGTGACGTGCGTTCATGCGGGAAGTCACAAATTAAAATATTTGAGTTGATGCAATGATGACGGCTCTGACATGCTTCTTAGTACATTAAAGTCAATTAAAGTGTCTACCGCTGTGACATGGAAGCAAGCACCATTATGTAGATTAAACACAATTATAGAAGCAGTTAACCTTTAAAAATGACAGAAAACGAGGGAACTTGAATCTCCAGATATGTCAGTGCACATATTACCTAATCTTTTTCTTAAACTAACTATGTGAATTGTAGCCTTTAAGGAACATCATGGCAACTATACAGTTTAGTACTTGGCCTTATTTGTCTTAACTGGACAAGCTAATCTAGAGTACCTGTCTGTCTGTCTATCTGTCTGTTTGTTTGCTTTTAAGGCGTGAGGAGGAAGTGTACTTCAGTCCCATCAGGGATGACCACCCAAACAGCAGCTGTGCTTTCTACTACCCTAAAACTGCCAACGCCGTCTTCAAAGCGATGGGACAGATGTGCCCCGAGATTAGTTTTTGGCAGACGAAGAGCGTCTGTTCGGGCGGCTGATCACACAAGGTTGAGTACACGTATTCAGATATGAACTCTTGCTTTCGAGGACCAGGTGCGTGATTGCGACAAATAAACTGACTGCAAATGAATTCCTATTGTCCACAAGCTGCGTCTGGCTATAACACCCAATTACTTCAACTGTGTGTGTGTCGCAGAGAACAAAGGAGAGAGAGCGAAGGAAAAGGGGGATATGATCGGAATTGAATATCAGCACAGGATATACTCTTTACTAGCTGCTGTTTTCAGAAACCATAATAGTATGTGAAACATTGTGCATTATGGATCAGTAGATATGACTGATTCTATAATTGGAGATACATTTTGCATTTCAAAACGTTTAAAAAAAAAACTGTTCACTAACAGAAATTATTTCCAGTATCAGTATAAAACATATTAAATTTTAATAATTCAGTGATTGCCAAACACAAGTTACTTCCTTTTTTTAATGAAAAAAAAAATGATTATTTTTATTATAGTTTGTCAACTCTGTTACTGTCAATTCTGTTACATACTTTCAACATTGTTACTCTACCTTGATAACAGAGTTTGACGGTAACAGAGTTGACAATTTTTACACTTTTTAGCCAAAAACTCCACTTGCTAGCATAAATGCTAACAGCACATGACACTAATGAAATCACGATTAAAAGACTTTTAAACAACTCACTGTGTGATCAGTGATAAATTCTGTTTTCCTTTTGATATTGTGGTAACAATTTTGGTGTAAGAACTTTTTAGATTAAAAAAAATTCTCAGAGAGAGAGCACACATACCTTTCAGTGCTTCAGATCTTATCAGTGAGGGAAAGTCACATCATTTCCTGTATCTTGCATAGTTGTGGGAAATAATTCCACCAATTAAAAGGCAAAGTATGGTACGGTAACAGAATTGACGCAAGTTTTTTTTTTTTTAAATGACTGTCATCAAGATTTAAAAAAAATGATGTTGTAGAATTAGGAAAATTACTATTTAGGGCTTTTATAAATAAAATAAATGAAATATTACCAAAACAGAAGTAAAATAAAATATTTTGATGACACAATGATACATGATGGAAAAAAATACATTAATTCAGACAACAAGAAATCATGATTTTCAGCTATATAAGACCATTTTCAGAGAAAATTGTATATTGTTATGGCCTGTAATATCTTGTGAACCAAATTATTAAAATAATAAAAAATATAACCATTAGAAATCATCATTATAGAATCACCCATATATGTTTTCACATGACCCCACGGAGCGCAATAGTAAAAATCCCATTCATTTTCTCCATAGGGCTACTTTTGAATGGCCGTGAATAAAGAAACAGGCTTTTTGCTTGCATAATCGTGTAGTTACACCATCAAATGCTGAAAGGCATTGAATTGTGGGATACAGAATGCAATGTGCTCCTTTGCATACTGCACATTTTGACAAAGGCAATTGGGTTACTCACAGAAAAATTGCACACCGTGTACAGTATACTGTACGTACTGCATACTGCAGAAATAGAAGCTATTCTGACCACAGCCAAGGAGAAATGTCTAAATAGAAGAATCAGTGGGTGTATAAGATGGGGAAGACACATGATGCTTGAAATGCTGGATTTAGTGGCAACTATTGTAGCGGTTTTTGTGGTAAGCCTCAGACGCCACCAGAGGAAAAATTTATGTCACTGGAAGATATAAATGTTTGTGCGTCTGTCTCCTAGAGCTCACTTAAAGGAATATTTCAGGTTAATGTCACAGGTGATCATTTCAACAAAAAAAACAAAAAAATGTTTGAAAAGCAAACATAAATCATGTTTCCTGAAATGCACTTGCATTGAAATATCACTGCACAGTCAGCAAGTGTTTCGAAACTACAGATTTCAAGATTGATGTTGTATAAAATGCACATTCTCATTTCCCCTATTGCCATCAGTTAACACTCACTTAAAGTTAATCAATAAAAACAATTTATTACCAAAACTGATAAATATTTAGTAATGTGCATTGGTAATCATAATCTGATGATTATCCACCATGAAAATTACTCTGTGCATAAAAACGAGTTATAGATCAAATACTAAGCAATTTTACTGGATTATCTGTGTTAAGTGCTTGAAGTAAAAATACTAGCTTCACATTTCTGCTTTTAAACCCTCCAGACATAGATATGCATTGTAAGTGCATTACTTTAAACAAGATTTTTATTTGTTTTTTAAAGAGACGAGTCAAAGTTATATTCTACGGTAATTGGCAGCATATCACGGATGCTGCTTCCGGAGGTTGAGTTGTATTTAACCCAGAATATTCCTTTAAACAAATCACACGGGACAGCGTGAAGTCGGTAGGCCCTCGGGGGTGACTTTGACGCCCTTCAAAACGTCAGTACTATCGTTTAACAGCATTATATTACACACCATTTAAAGCAGCCTACTGTGGACCAACTGTGGAGTTGTAGCCCCTTGAATTCATAGAAACGTGCCCTTGAAGAGTTTTTTCCCAAGATAGGAGGCCCTCTTACTTACAGTTAGCAAAAACAGACTGTGAAAGTGACACTGCAGCAGGGCTAAATTGGATTGATTATATGATTAATGGTGACACGGAGGTTAGCTGGAATTTTCTTGTGCTCCTGCAGTGACACTGTCATCAAAGCGCTGGCATGTAGACAAGACTGAGGTCCCTTTAATCAGATTTGCTAAAGTGAAAACTCTCCTGCGCACAAAGGCGCCATTGATACGCAGTGGGTGTCAACAAAGGGAGAGCTTCGACAAGGGGAATGGGGGGGTAGGTGGAGAAAAGAGTGGACTTGGATGGGGGGAGGGAAAGAATGAATGGGTGCATCTCATTGTAAAGTTAACATTTGTATGGGCCAGATGAATCTGCTGGAGGACTGCTGAGGAGCACAACTGTCACTCATGCGAACACTGAACATGTCAGCAGTATCTAGAACTGCTTAAAAACATAATGCAGAAGCTATATGGCTTTAAGAATTTAACTAGAGGCCTCTGGAAGGCAGTTGTTTTTGAAAATGCTTATTCGTAGCTTGATGATTACTTGAGTACAGCAACATTTTACGGGCAAAAAGGTCATTGTCTATCGTCTAGTGTAGTGATGTATAAAGCACAGCTCAAACAGAAGTCGCCTTCAAACCAAGCAGCTTTCTGTTGGTCCGTGCTGCAAATTCGCAAAATCAACTTGAAATCTGCATGGGGAAATCTTTTGCCCTTACGCAGAATTAACGATTGCTCAGATTCCTAGTGAAACGACTTGATTTGCCTGTGAAAATGTGCCACACTATGGTAAATGCGACCACACTTGCAAACTTGAGGAGTTCATGCAGATCGAGTGCTGCTGAAACCAAAAATGAAGACATTATTCTGACATTAATTTGAATATGTATACAATTTTAAAACTTTTGAGCTTTCTGCGAGCATACGCGAAACGTTTTGCGAGTGAACGCAAAAGTATTGAAAAATATTATTTCCACCAATCTCATATTTCCATCACCATGTCTGCAACTATTCACTTTCCTTCCTACAAAGAATATTGGCTAAATTCATTTATTTATTTAAATAAATGCATGATTACCACTTGAATTTTTCTATGGTTTAAGGGGTAGTTCACTTTGTGTTGTGTTGAATTTGTGTTGTTCCAAACCTGTATGAGTTTCTTTTTTCTGTTGAACGCAAAAGAAGATCTTTTAAAGAATGCTGGTAACCAAACAGTTGACGGCACCCATTGACTTCCATCGTATTTTTTCCTACGATGGCTACCGTCAAGTGTAGCATTCTTCAAAATCTTCTTTTGTGTTCAACAGAAGAAAGAAACTCATACAGGTTTGGAACAACTTAAGGGTGAGCAAGTGATGGCTATTTTTCATTTGCAGGTGAACTGTCCCTTTAAGCAATTCAGTATTAGTCAAATACTGAAATATTTCAAATAGTTTCAAGCTCCTTCATAGAAAGGTTGTTTATGGAGAGGCTCATTAACAGCAAGTTCACCTACGTGCTTTAGACTCAAGTGTGGAAAACATTGCATTTGCCGGTTTCCAAAGAAAACAGCGTGTCTCACATTATATTCCAGATCAGCTGAGGACTAGTATTCAGCACCATGGGGACTTTAATCCAATTCAGAGAGTCTGAATTCATTGCTTATTTTTCGTCCGCTGTCTCTGTCACGGTATTATGCGTGGTGGCAGGGTGCACAAAAGCTGGCCTTTCACATGAAAAAAATCACACAAGTCTTTGGAAATGAAGTTACCATTACAGGGACAGCAGATTCAATTAGGGACAAAGCCCTGAACAACAGTGACCTTCCACTGGCCGGTTTCTCCAACACTGTATTCCAGTTGGGCTGAATTCAATGGGAAATATCCTTAACATACTGTAAGTGATATCAGATGATCTGCAGCCCAGCAAAAGAACGTTCTACAGTTCTTGCGCCAAAAAAACCCTTGCTGGATGCATGCATGAGATTTGGATTATTGCGAGCTCATTTTGGAATAAGTTGAGAAATTTTCCAGATATTAATATCAAAATGCAATGATTCTTAAATGATGTGGCCTAGACCCTTCAAATGTACACAGATTTTCCCAGCTAAGGCAATGAGTGCAAAATCCCGGCAATGCATAAATGAGATTTCTCAACAATACCTGGAACATCTACTACAAAAAAATACAGGCCCACTTTGAACAAAATAAAAGGCTTTCAAAAAACGGATATGAAAGATTTTCATCAAATTTGATTTTCAAGGTGTGTGAGCGTCTCAGAGACGCCAACCCCAAAGAAATGCAATTTCCACACTTGCATATTTAAAAAGACACACTCGATTGAAGAAAGAAAAGGATGGTGAGGCTTAAAATCTTTGTGGATCCGAAACAAATAGATGTCTTTATTGGTGATGCGCAGTGTGGCTGGGACAAATAAGCCGCCTGCTCTTCAGGTTCAGTGTTAGTGCCAAGGGGACAGCTGGAGGGCCGCCATGTTTGTGTTAAGGGAGAAATGGTGATACACAATGGCAAATTGGACTGAAGCCCCCCAGCTGAGCCATTGTGTCTCCCACTGAGCGAGAGATTCCTCAGAAAATGACCTGCGCTCGCAAACGCACACACACACTCGCTTGTGTGGAAAGAGGATCAGCGAGGTGTGCATCTAATAAGTCGAACACAAAACCAGACGTGCATCGGCTTAGACATGTAGAATCCAACCCCGCCCCGTCTCAGCGCCGTAAGCGAAACCTGTGCTGAATTCGCAAATACTTGCTTTTATTATTTCTGCCATAGAAAGATATGGGCTGCATCCGAAATCGCATACAATGTAAAAAATCATATTGATCAATAAGTTATAACAACATATGTTTTTTACATTGCTTTAACTCATCAAAAAATGTTATACAGTTTTCAACTTTTAAGTTATACAAGACTCAAATCATTTTTAGTCAGTTTAATGTAATTTAAGTTGAAATGACTTAAACATCCAAGTTGATTGTGCTTAAAATTTTTACAGTGTACTTCCCTACTATATAGTAAGCGAAAAACAGTATGTGACAAAAGAAGTATGTCCGAATTCACGGTACTCATAAAAGAGAAGGTAAAAAGTACCCAGATGACCTTCCGACGAGATTCTGAAGTGTGCATACGATGGACACTTTACTATCCCATGAGGCCACGGGACAGGATTTGTGAAGTGACATAACTGACACTGGTAGATCACATGATAATGACGACATTGCGAATGTAGTACACCCGGATTACATCCATAAACACATTCAAACTTTATAGAACGTACGTTTTTAGCGGTCATGGAGTAATTACTTATTTAAAATAAGTACCTACTCAAGAGTATGTGATTTCGGATGCAGCCATAGGTAGAATAATAGGAGTAATATAGTAAGTGGTTCTGAAATCAGCCCTGGTTTCTATCGGGAATTAAAAAATAAGGCTGAAATAATGCAAACAGAAGGCTTCAACAAAAGCCTACACCATCGATTACTAACCTCAGAGTTCACAACAGGTCTATCTTTAAAGGTGAACGTGATTTAAGTACAACATGTTTTCTTGGATCAACATCTTTGTTGATCCTGGAACAACATTCCAAACAACCATTTAGATTTAATGGACAAGTTTACAGTTTATGTCAAGTTTAGGCTTACAACCGGGGTTAGGTGCTTCTACATCAGTGTTATTCACCATAATTTTCCTCTGATTTTAGGGATAAGTTATGGTAGGGTTAGGGGTAGGGGTCGGGTTAGGACAAAATTTTCAGACAGTAATGTTGTTCCAGGATCTTGCAAAATCATGGTGACCATCTTTAAATGTCTTCTGGAATCTGATTGTTGTTATTGAGAAATATCATCAAGACCCATTGATACATTTGTTCGATTGATTTATTCGGGTGGAATTGGACGAATGGAGCCTTTGTTTTAAACAGCCTCTGGATGGCTGACAAAAGCAGATTATGTACATTTTTGAAGTTTACCCCCTTCGGGCTGAGACGTAGCCGCTCGCTAACTGCTATCTTTGTTATTGCCGAGTAGCACACAGACTGGCTATTGTGTAAGGCAAAAGATAGGATTTGCATGCATGTTAGACAGGATTACACACTCCAGAGTCTGCGTTGGGAACCTGGACCTCACCAACCAACCGTCAGTGGGCGTCTACAATGTCCCCTTGTAGACATATATTGAAAGAAATAGAAAAGCAAACATGAAGCTAAAAACTACAAGTTTAAGTCTAAAACAGCACAGAAATTCATCGGTCATCATTCAATCCCACGACCTTGAATCGTCAGACTTGTTGATGGTGTTGTTACGGGTAGAACAGGACTAATCCATTAATCCATGGTGGGTGATATACATATCAACTGCATTATAATCCCCCACGCAGGATCACAGAGCTGAACGTTCAACCACTTGCATAATCCATTTGATTTCATGTCTGCGGTTTGCACGTACACAGGGTCTGTATATGTCCATTTAGAGGCGACAGGATTGCTTTGACCGAGTCTCCTGGTGGTAGGTGTGAATTTGTGAGGGTGCAGCTATTGCTTGCACACCTCACTGTGACCTGCAGCATGAAATATAAATGACTTTTTAATAATACATTGATACACAGCGGTGAAATATTTAATGCTGTGCTGCTATCTGTATGGGGCCGGGGTGATTAGTGAAGGTGTCAGCGCAGCCATTAACTAAAAGTAACAAGTGGATTTGTCATGTGAAGTATTCATTAAGATGAAGGCAGAGGGGGAATTATGCAAAGTTGGACTCTTGCAAATGCCCAGGATTGCTTAAAAAGGAAAATTCTGGGTTCAGTATGAGTTAAGATCAATCGACAGTATTTTTGATGTTGATTACCATCATTTTCTTTAAAAAAAAAAAAAGATAAATAAAATAAGAAGAAATGAAGAAGATATTTTAGAAAAGAAGATATTTTAAAGAACATTGGTAACTACACAGTTTACAGTAGCCATTGACTTCTAGTAGGAAAAAAAACACTATTAGTCCAGGCAAAGTAACTCATCTTGGAGCCAAAAATAGAACTAATTGTAAAATAATTTTTTTCAGCTTAGATCATTTCTATGAGGTGTCCAGAACAACATACTAAAATTCCTAAGAAATCCTAGTTGAGGAAATATGTTAAATTCTCATCAATCCGAGATGTGTGCCATAAGGCCAGGCAACAATACACCCCAATGGGGCAAAAAAAAAATTCCTTTACTCCTATCAAAATGAAACTTTACACAATGTAAGTACCCATGAAAAGTAAAAAAAATTGTATTACAAGTTTCTTTGAAAATGAATTTGAATATGCAAATGAGCTATACACTAATCGAATAGGCTACCCAAAATACACCCAAATAGGCTTAATTTTTTACTTTACTCCTACCACAATAAAACTTTACACAATGAAAGTCTACATGAAAAGTAACTTTTTTTGTATTACAAGTTTCTTTTGAAATGAATTTGAATATGCACATGAGCGCCACACTTATTGAATATGAACTGAATGTGTAGGCCTACACAATAACCAGGCTTATATATTTATAATCAATAAATCAGATTTATTTCAATCTCATACATTTTAAATAGTGAATATAGCTTGTTCCATAGCTTGATGTTTTAACCATTCTTTAAAATACTTAAAATTAATGTAATTGTTTTTGCAATAAACAGATTTATGTTTCCAAACAATTTGAAAAAATGCATTTTAAAATTAAATAGATGTAAATAGTTAATAAACTATGCTTTTTTTGAGAACAGAAATACCTGTTTCTTACCGGTTTCATTTATGTATGTGCGTTTGTTCATTTGTTTGTGTGAAAACTGTATGATTCAAATGTGAATTTTATATACACTAATTTTACATACACTAATTTTACATACAAGTACTATATATATATATATATATATATATATATATATATATATATATATATATATATATATATATGTAATAGTCCAATTAATAAACATTAAAATACTCACTCTTTCAATAGTATAGCCAAAAGATGTAAACAATATGTGTGTTGACATGATTTTATTGTGGAAAAATCTTTTCTGTGAAATAATATTTATTTTGACAACAAGATGCCATAAATTACTATCAAAAATATGACTTAACCAGTTTTACAGCACAAATAATACACAATATTAATAGAAGAATTAATGGAAGTGCTTTTATAAACTTATAAGTCTCCCTTTTCTGCCTTTAAATTCCACTCAAATTGGCTGCAGTCGCCTTATTGCCTCGCCGTAACCTTGATTCGTACTTCTTTTTAAAATAAAATGAGAGATGAGTCAATATTATATTTGTGGTAAATCAAGACATATTCTGTTAAAAAATGCTTTGCACATTCATTGCAATATCATTGATGTCTTTTGAATATAGTGTCAAATGTGCGTTTGGCAACATTTCATCACAAGGATGGTCTGTTGGTCAGTCTAAAGGCTCTTTAATATCATCCCACTGGATTTATTTTCGTGCTAACATTCGATGAAGGGAACCGTCTTACTGGATGACTGGCTCATATTGTCATAATGACTTATCTAGGGTGGATGAAGTCCTGGGCACAAGCCCCGGCAACATGGCTGCTTGGCTCGAGATATGGCAGCGGGGATTATTAAAACTAATAGATTACCTGCCAAACAGAATGAAGACAAATGGAGGAGGCTGCATCACTTCAAGGTTGATTTTTTTTGGTAGCGTTTTTCAACTGACGGTGCATAGATTTGCCCTACTGTTATCGGTGAGCTAATGAAAGGTATTTTTCTCACATGTGAACACAGGTAATGTGGTTTAGGATCTCATGAAGGAGATTTTTATTTTTCAAGCCATCCTCTGTGTGTTTGTGTGTTTGTGCGGGTTCTGTGCCCTTCAAAAAGACGCCATAACACAATTAGTCATCGATCTCTTGTTGACCTCCCATGAAGTCCTTATCAATTTGTAATAACTTCCATGTGCACTTCTAATGCAATCAAGAGGCTCACTGTGAAAAGCAAAAGCACAGGAACGTCCATCTGACTTCCCACGGAAACCGATCATGGCTAATCTGTAAGAAAAACAATGTTGATGACAATTTAGACAAAAAAATCTTGGTTTTCGCTCCAGCTGACTCATCCATCAGAGGGGCAAGAGAGCGCAGATAAGGACGTACATTATATTCCTCGTGCAAACACATTTATTAGTGGTGTTTGTTAAACACAGTAGTGAGGGATAGTGAGGGAAATCACTATTATTTTACAATGACATGTATAACTTCTGGAAGCTGGACATGTAAATTGAGGATGCTTTCAAAATACCCTAGAACAGCAAAGACAACTCTTTTTTTAAATGATCAGTGAAAATCATCTTTCAAATATAAGTATGAAGTTTAAGGCCTTGAAGGTATAAGGTGTGAAAAAGAAGTGCGCTTCATTGTATTGAATGCGGACTTGTAGTATACCTCAAATCATAAAAGTATATATTTTATAAAATTGTACTTGCAGATAATATAATATTTAATAAGGTATTACTTAATGGTATTAAAAGGCCACTTTTTTAGTGTAAAGATTGGTGTCCTGTTTAAAGCACCCAGGAAGTGACTTTATAGTACATGGTCACAGGAAGAAAAATATATATCATTCTATTTTACATATAAAGGTAGTTTGTGACGTCAGAAACACCAGTGATGATTTCAAACCGTGTCTTTGGTTCACTGCAGTTTTAAGGAGAAAATACTCAGCAATGGTGTTGACTTATAAATTTAGATATGGCTTGTCTTAAAACATATTAAAAAACTCCACATATGCATATAAACAATATTAAAACCTTGATTTTCACCGCAGGGGGACTTTAAACTTTCATATAAAATGGAGGTGGACATTTTCTTAAGATAAGCACCTCATTTTACTGCATGATTTAGCAGAATATGTTTAATTTTTTTTAAGAGTTTCAAGTGAAAAACTTTCATCTGAATTCAAGGAATCTCACAATGGAAAGCGCCACCGGTTGTCATGAATCTCTGTGTAATACTGTATAATCCCAAGACAATACAAGGAAAACTCTGAACACTACACTTTAACATAACATTGATGACAAAGAACAAAGAGAACTGAGGGACAGCACAGGGATGATAATTAGGGATGTCCCGATCCGATCACGTGGTTTCAGACTCGATCGGAATCGGACGTTACCTCCCGATCAGGACTCGGATATATATGTATATATTCTCATTATTATTTAACACATCTATAGTTATGCGGTGGCACAGAGTTACGCCGGTTTCACACTGCACGCGTTAGCAGAGCATAAGCAGCGCAGGAGCAGTGCATATGGTGAGCAGGAGGACACGCGCGTTGTTTGTCACGCGCGGCTGAACCGCGGGTTGTGTACAGACAGAGTAGCCTACTCTATAATGGATAAGTTGGCATTGCTTTATTTCGTTTTCAAATACATTTAAGAGAAAATACTTGTCAAGAAGCTTATTTTATTAATAATTTCATAAATATAACTTTTGGTTCATCTTTGTTTTTATTGTTCTGGCAACAAGTTTGTTTTTGGACATTTGTTTTCTTTTTAAATTGATGTTGGTCATTTGATCGACTGTTTAAAACACAATAGATATCATCAATGCACTTTTTGGATAAAACTGCGGTGTATTTTGGCATGAATGATCAATGCATATCACTTTAATTCAGCGTAAGCGGCGCAGCAAAAATAGACTCTGCGCCGAAATGATCGCGGCACTGCTGCTTCTGCTCCTGCTACGCGCTGCTGCGCCGCCTCTGCGTGCGGTGTGAATGCTCTAATCTGTTAACATGGGCGCCGAAAAAAATACGCGCTGCACGCTCTGCTACGCGTGCAGTGTGAAACCAGCGAGTGCAGTTCCTAAAAGCACATTACTGGCTTTGCAAACACTGTGGCACTTTATTTTTTTATTTGTTTACATGCCTGCTGGGTATTTTAAAGGTATAGCGGAGGATTTTTTTACTTCCGGGTGGAATGCCTATACTATTGGTCCTCCTAATTGTCAATCATTCTGGTGAATCAATCAAACTTTTCAAAAAGTGGAGAGGGCGGGTCTTATCTAAAATTCGGAAAGATCCTCTGCTATACCTTTAAGTTGAGGTGCTATTTGTTTATATATTAGACTTTTTTTATATTTACTGTTGCACTAAGTCCAAAAGTGAAGAATTTATGTTATTTATTACTTGATTGTTCAAGCTACCTCACAGAAGTGCTCTGTTTGTTAACAGAGTTGTTGAATGTTAAAATAAGGTGAATTAAATAAAAAATAAGGAACATCCTGGATCTGTTTTTTGCTCTTCTTTATTCTTTTTTATGTATTATAGAAGTATCGGATCGGGACTCGGTATCGGTAGATACTCAAAATCAAATGACTCGGACTCGAGGGCAAAAAAACCTGATCGGGACATCCCTAATGATAATCAACAGAACAAGAAACAGGTGTGAAAATCAATGAGAAGCCCTGGTATCAAACAAAGAACGAGATCTAGGGAAGATGAAAACAAACAGAACATGACTGTGAAACACTGGTGTTAATTTCATGCTGGTTCTCAAGCTAGCCAAATCTGGTCAAAGCTAAAACTGCCATAATGTTTTTCTGTTGTTGTTTTTTCTTACTTTTTCATGCACAACTAGCATGATTAGCATTCATATTTTTGTGCTTTTGAGATGCAAAAACGAAGGTTGCGTCCCACAGTGTAAGAGCGAACAATAAATTTGTTTGATATGAGAGGGGAGGCTAGTCTTGGATTGGAAGGGGGTTTATGAGTGTTTGCCATTACATTTATGTACCGTAGCGCAGCGCTAGCTCGCGGCTAATTGCTCCACCACCCGCTGCATAAATGTGATTTCATTTCTTATAATTGCTCCAAATGTGCTTCATAAACCAATCATAAACTAATTACTTAATATAATTTACCTTAAACCTGATTTTCCTCCTCCTCCACAAACAGGTTTCCACTCAATGCTATATAACATTCACAATATATTATGAATGTTTCTTTTCTCGTCTTTTAGGTTTTGACAGCAACTCTTCTCTCCAGTCTCCACTTCTGTTGTAGCTCTGGCCTGAACTCTTTAGGGTTACCCTCCGCGTTACGCTAAACACGTTTGGCTGACATGTTTAATCCCGAGCCGCTTATGACGTCTGACACATATTTTGTCAAATAGGATTTGAGAAATGTTATTCTCTGAAGTTGCCATGGCCACAACCTGCTGGATCCGAATGACATTTTCAACTGAAGAGGGAGAAGCTGTGCTGAGATGGGCACGTAAGCCTCTTGAACGCAAATGCCAACCCACTGGGCAACCCATTATTCTGATGCCGAACATCCCGCAGGATAAAAGCTGGCATTAATTTACTAAAAAACAGCGCTTGTTTTTCCTCTGTCATTTATGTCATTATGTTCTGATGTCCAAGGAATGTGTCTCATTAACATAAAAATATGATGCTTTCTAGATGGCGTGACCGGTATTGTGACGGACAGTCGCTAATAAACAATTTACAAACGGTAAAGCTATCAGGAGATTCATTTTCCCAACAGAGCTGGGCGGCTATCAGAATGATGTCTGACAGATTGATGACAGTGTCACAAATGCTCTGTGTCTTCTTGCTTATCACTGCTACAGATGTGAACGCGTATGAGGGATTGGGATTATAATCTTCTTTCCCACAGAGCTGCTGCGGGATTATGAGATCATCTGGATTGAGGGGTGAACGGTTAAATGCTAATTCTCTGATGCTCTGCAATACATTGATTGGAATGGACTGTTTTCTCATCTTTCCGGGTTTGGTATATGGCAAATGTTATTGCAGAAAAATGCACTATTAAAGGGGTAGTAAACCCCAAAATGAAAATTCTGTCATCATTCACTCAACCTCGTGTCGTTCCAAACATGCAAGAATGTTGGTAACCAAACCATTTTGGTTCCCATTGACTTCTATTGACAAGAACCGAAACAGTTTGGTTACCAACATTCTTCAAAATAGATATTTTTTGTGTTTCGCAGACGAAAGAAATGCGTACAGGTTTGGAACGGCATGAGGGTGAATGAATGATGACAGAATTTTAATTTGGGGGAAAACTATCCTTTTAAATTTACACTTTAAATAATAAAAACACCCTCAGCATTGACTTGTTTAATGCCACTGTATTACAACACAGAGTACAATGATAGCTATAATAAATAATGTCCATTAAGGGAGACTTTTTTTTTTCACCCCGCTAAATTACAGATGAAATACATTTCTGAACTCTGTAAAAAAAAAAAGTCTGCCATAGCCACAATCCAAAATCGTAATGAAATATTTACAGTACATAAATAAAATATCAGCGATAATGTATATTTATAATATGTATAGAAAAAACAGGATATATAAGGACACCACAGCAAAAGCAGGACTATTGAATGACAGAATGGCACAATAATGCTGTGTTCGATTATTCATATAAACCTTCTGTACTTGATTAACACAGATTTTAATGAGTTTACAGAAATAATATTTCAAAACAATGTAGTAGATCATATGCACCAGAGGACACATAAATATTCCATTTCCCTCTTAAGATGAGTAAATATCCTAAGAAATGACCAATGATCTGTGCAGAATAACTACATAAATCATTTGTTTTTGAGAAACTTAGTTTTTTTCCCTTTATCATCCTGCTCACTCTCTCTCTCTCTCTCTCTCTCTCTCTCACACACACACACACACACACACACATATTACCATGCATCGAGAGTTTTGCAGTACTGTCTCTCCAATGTCAATCTCTTTAAGGGACAACAGCGCCATCATGTGTTCATTCACTTCAAATGTTCATACTCCTCCACATCAGCAAATCAGGAGATCTTCAAATCATACAAGACATGTACATTAAAAGAGTCAGTAACTAAATACACTATGCAAAATGAAACAGAATGGATGTGTGTGTGTGCGCGTGTGTGTGTGCGCGTGTGCGTGTGTGTGCGTGTGTGCGTGCGTGCGCGCGCGTGTGTGTGTGTGTGTGCCCTTCTTGCTGTTCTCGGTCTGCTAGCCCTGGCAGGGCCTCTTATCTCCCACTGTTTCAGCATCTGCTCTGTACAGGCCCACACGAGCGCTAAACTTTGGCAGACAGACCACAGAGAGAGGGGCTCTTGCTCTGTGCTGAAATATGAAAATCACACAGATAGATTCATTTACCAATGACAGCTTTTTGTCATACAGCAGAGAGTGTGATTTTGTGTTATAACGTTGCTTGTCGCAAGCGGGATTATAGCATGTTTGTTATTCAGTGGCCCACTTTTTTACTTTTCGTTTTCAGTTCTGAGATGTGTCTATATTGCAGTTTAGAGATGCATGGTTGGAGTCTGTATCAGTTTAACTCAGTTAGTGCAGAAAAAATCAAAGTTATGAGTGGAATTTCAGCCTGACACAATATGTCATCCAGATTGTAGAGAGTGAAAAAGCAAATGAACACAATGAGTTTTTTTCTCTTTAAAAATAAAATGTGTTATGTCAATATTTGTGTATTGTCATGAAATGTGAAACGTCAATTTACATACACACACATATATATACAGTATGTATGTATGTATGTCTATATATTTATATATGTTTGTATGTATGTATGTATGTATGTATGTATGTATGTATATGTGTTTGTGTGTGTGTGTGTGTGTGTGTGTGTGTGTGTATACATATACATATGCATATATATATATATATATATATATATATATATATATATATATATATATTATCTGGTTTTTTTTTCAACCAATTATTTTTAAAATTTCATTTTATCATGTTGCTGAAACTAAAATTACACATTTCCCCAGTGAACAAGGTAAGTCTACCGTCTCACCTGTATCCCGTAAAGCGAAAGGTGGTGTCTATCCTCCGTTCTCTGAGTCCTGAGCATTCTCCACCCTGGGCGGCTCCACCAGCTTCTCGTAGGACAACGCCATCATGATCTGACCGGGATAAGACACCGAACGTTAGACTCACTGTTAAAAGTCTAACAAAATTGGAGCCGAAACAAAAGGTACAATATTTGTCCCTCATTAACATATAAATAAACAATGACTTCACATTGAAGATCAGACACCAACTTTTGTTTGTTGACAGACACCAGACATTGTTATGTGTTATAATAGACATTTTTCACATAATTCATCATTGTCTAATATTTCCTTAATATATGAACAGGGAATATCTTGATTTTATGAATTATTTTCTTCTTTAGTTTACATATTTTTAAAGAACTACAGATTGTGTTAACCCTCATACCTATTTTTTTTTTTTTTTTTTTTTAACAAATGCACTATTAAATATCTGCAAATAAACTCATGGCAAGGATAAGCCCAGTTAATATAATTTTTCCTTTTTTAATCACTTTTTCTTATATTTGTTTAGCTTTGTCAGAAGGGGACAATCCTAAATTTCCAACCCCGTTACCATGATTTTTATTATAGTAAATAATACTATCATTCAAAATGGGCATTAATGGAAGTTTCAACATTAAATTGAATAAACAAACTTCTTGAAGTGTTAGCACAAGATGAATAAATAATTCAATCATGTTACTTTTCTGAACATACCAACATATATTATTATTTATTAATGTAACTTGAGATTGCAAAATACAGTTTCACTTTAAGGCATTCTCTATCTAATGAAATGTTCCAAATCACCTCTATGAAAGGAAAAGGCCGACATGAACCTACAATCTCCATTCAATAGAGATTTTTTTTTTTTTCAGTTGACTGGATCCGTAATAGACACCGTTTGCACAAAGCAATAAATGTAAACTTAATTGAGCTGGTAAATGATGTGTGTTATGACATACTGAGAGAAATATCTGATAATGTTACAGAATCAGTCATAATGAGTCTGTGTACGCACCATGATGAGGGTCAGTAGAAGCATCATCATACCCAGCATCACATAGAGATTTCCTATTAGACCCCCTGCCCACAGGGGACCGAGGATGGTGGCAAGACCCCCGACTGAACGTCGCACACCCTGACTAAAGCCTGCACACACACACACACAACACACAGTCGTTAACAGTGACAAAATGTGACACCTACAAACGTGAGTGTTGCATGTTTACTCAAGATCTCATTTATCTTTTTCTTATGTCTCTTATTGTATTCTCTTTGTTTCTCACCTTGTGTTTTCTCAGCTGTAACCTTAGAAAAGAGGGACACCTGAGACACGGCAACGAAAGGAAGTCCCAGTAACTGCAGGAACACTCCGATGATAAACTCAATCAACTCGAACACAAACCCACCTGATCAAAAGACATATCCATCGAGAATGAAAGAGAGAATATCGAAGACCGAAATAGACAGACAGGTACACAGATAGACAGAAATAGACTGTCAAACGATAGACAGACAGACAGACAAACAGACAGATAGTCAGAGAGATAGACAGATAGTCAGATCAAATGTCACAGATGGACAGACAGGGAGACAGATAGGATGGATGGATGGATGGATGGATGGATGGATGGATGGATGGATGGATGGATGGATGGATGGATGGATGGATGGATGGATGGATGGATGGATGGATGGATGGATGGATGGATAGATAGATAGATAGATAGATAGATAGATAGATAGATAGATAGATAGATAGATAGATAGATAGATAGATAGATAGATAGATAGATAGATAGATTCAAAACAGTTCCAAACTAATAATGCATATCATCGAGCTGGCACTAAACTGAGCTGGCATATTGTGTCTGTCCATGCCCAGGTGTATGCCAGTTTCTCTGGATGTCTGCCAGGCACGCACGCACACACACACACACACACACACCCTGTGGATTGGCCAGGAAGATGAGGCACCAGACACAAGCCCCGCTGCAGATGATGAGCCCCACAGCCAGCACCACCCGGTCCTCCAGCACACGGCTCAGCCAGCGCACCAGGAAGAAACCCGCGATTACCTCCAGCCCACACAGGCTGTACATCACACTGTTCCCCAGCTCACCCAAGCCAAAATATTTCTGCGTCAGGGGGGTCACCATGGTCTGGGGACGAGAGCAGGACATCAACCACTCACAACACCCTAGCAACCACATAGCAACACGCTTGGAGGGACTGTTCACCCAAAAATGAAAATTAGCCCATGATTTACTCACCCTCTAGTCACCCTAGGTGTATATGACATTTTTCTTTCAGACGAATACAATCAGAGTTATGTAAAAAAAGTCCTGGCTCTGCCA
The DNA here is from genome assembly GCF_963993115.1 of Abramis brama. Lineage (NCBI taxonomy): Eukaryota > Metazoa > Chordata > Actinopteri > Cypriniformes > Leuciscidae > Abramis > Abramis brama. The sequence continues at coordinate 30,178,355 of NC_139969.1, read as the reverse complement.
AGCTTTATAATGGTTTGTGTATGAAAAAATATTCATATTTAACATGTTACAAAGTTAAATTCTAACTCCCGGCCAAACGAACATACGCAGTCTACTTGCGTCTAAAGCGCAACTTACGCAACTTGTGACATCAGAGGTAGCGTAGTGCGTCATGGCGTAGTGTAAATATCAGCAGTGCGTTGCATTACTCGCATAAGTTGCGTTTTAGACTTAAATGGAATCCATATGTTTGTTTGGCCGGAAGCTAGTTATTTTACTTTATAAAGTTTTAAATATGGATATTTTTCTTACACAAACGCAGTATTTTTCGCTTCAGAAGGCCTTTATTAACCCCTCGGAGCTGTGTGGAGTATTTTTATGATGGATAGATGCACTTTTATGGACTTTTCTTCAAAACAGAAAAAGCCATTCACTGCCATTATAAAGCTTGGAAGAGCCAGGATATTTTTTTTTATATAACTCAGATTGTATTCGTCTGAAAGAAGAATTTCATATACACCTAGGATGGCTTGAGGGTGATTAAACCATGGGCTAATTTTCATTTTTGGGTGAACTATCCCTTTAAAGCAACTCAGAACTAATAGCAAGTCTTGCATGTTCTTCAGGCAATGTTAAGTAAATGTAAAAATTACAATGCATCCAGCACGTGCTTTTTCATAGAGAAATTTGATTTAATGTGAAAGAACAAACCTAGGCATGATATATCTGAGGGGGGGAAATCTAATGAAAAGGAACATCCTAAACTTTATTTATTAGTTTGTCGTGTATCTAGGTCAGGCAGCCGGGAATGTAAATGTGTGTCAATTTCAAATACCTGATTATATTAAATCAAAGCTTAGATTAGATTGCATTAAATTAGATTTAGATGGTCCTACACTGTGAGCCTTAATCAATCATAATTGGGCAGACATTATTTAGCTCAGATGAATTTAGGACAGTGTGGGGCGTCTGGTGACTGGTTTTCAGAAGCACTGTGCCCATTTAAAACACATTTTGATTGCAACTTCCAAAATAGCACCATAGTAGCATGTAATAAATATATTTTATGTTGATAGCATTTTGCTAACTTTTTTACCACATTGCTATTACCATATTTTAGCACATTGCTAACATGTTTTAGCATGTTGCAAATTTTATTAACACAGTGATAGCATTGTTTTACCATTGCTAGCACATTTCTAGCATATTTTAACATGTTGCTAAAAAAAATTACATTTAGCGAGAACTGTATTCTAGTATGATGTTTACATGCTGCTAACATGTTTTAGTATGTTGCTTGCTAGTTTTAACCATAGATACATAGATTCCTTATTAGCAGCCGTTGAATGTGGCATCTACGTACACATATCTATGGTTTTAACATTTTGTTCATGTGTTGCTAGCATTTTCCCAACACACTTTAGCACATTGCTAGCATGTTTTGACACCTTGCAAGCATGTTTTAGCATGCTTCTAACATGTTTTAACATGTTGCTAGTACATTACTAACATGTTTTAAGATGTTGTGAGTATGTTGCTAGTATGTTTTAGCATGTACATTGCTAACACGTCCTAGGTATAGGCCTTGCTAACGCTTCCGTAGTCTAAAGGCTCTGGTCTGAGTTTGGTGGTCATAAATTGGAAGCTTTATGCTGTTAATTTTAAAAATGTTGGTCTTAAAAGAAAAAGATGCTGCTTAAATACCAGATCAGTAGTTTGGCTTTGATAAGCCAACATAATTACTGAAGGCTGGCACACACTACTTTTGCCTTGATTTACAGTCTGGACGAGTTGAGGCTAGTTCTCGAAAGTTAGAGCCAGTTCGCAGATTTGAGTTGGCAGAATTTAAGAAAATTATAGTGTACTATGGGCACAGACTCAGATTTTTTTATCTTCCGACTATGAATCTGTCCACTATTTTGAGAATGTTAAACATGTTTGATATTTTGACCCGATTTTATACACATATTGATTCCATTTGTCCACTGTCTCCTAACCAAGTGCATGTTTCATGAGTTTGTCATGTTCGGACCGACTTGAAAGTCTGGTAGTGTGTGATCCTCAGTCGTGTGTGATGTTTTTCCTCCGTAACCATTTCCATTGTAACCACGTCGGCAAGTATATGAAGCCTATAGTGTTTTAAAATCGGTTTAAAAAGTTGTGTAGTGTATTTTAGTGTATGTGGACCAGGACCTACGCTGGTGCCAACCCTGAAAATGATGACTTTTACCTCGAGTGCTGTCTGATTGAAGAGAGTGATGAACTGAGCAGTGAGGAGAACCACCACCTCCTCCCTCAGAAACTCTACACAGAGAGAGAGAGAGAGAGAGAGAGAGAGAGAAAGAAAGAGAGAGAGAGAGAGAGTTATAGATATCAGGCTGCCAAGACAAGATTGAATAAAATGGAGATATCTACCACACACACACTGCAATCAAAGACAGAATGAAGTGATCAATAAGCCGTTTTCAGACCGCTACTCTCAGATTAGCACCTCAGATGCAACAAAGAAGGAATCAATGCCACACCAACTTAAAGTGCACTGCTAAAAAAGCACTTTAATTTGACATTAAACTCTGGGCTTCACCTCGACTGGCACTGAAGTTTTCAAAGGGGTCAGAGGGATCTGGAGGTGGCGAATCAGGAGGAGATGGGGGGACTTCGGATGAGAGCTGGGTCTCGGTCTGTTCTGGATTGACCGGGCCATTCGAGTCCACAGCTGAAGCCCAGTCTTCATCTTCCAGACTCATGAGGGGCTCATCTTCTTCACCTCTGACCTCTCTGAGGGGCGTGTGCTGCTCAGGGAAGGAGTCCAGTGGTGGGATGTCCCAGTAAAGGAACATCACTGCAAACTGCATAAGCAGCCACATCCCACACATGAAGAGCTGGGTCGAAAGAGCACAAGGCAGCTTGAACTGAAGAAGTCAACTTATTTAAAATAACTTAAAAATGGCAAATAAAAATGTTGAAGTAAGATAGTTAACTAACGTTAACTAATGAAATCTTATTGTGAAGTGTTGCCGCGTATAAATGAGAATGAGATTTTTAGCATCACAGTAATACAAATGTAGGAGGAAACTTGTCATGAAAATAATGTCAAAAAGAAAAAAATATTAATCATGCTTAAAAAGTGCTTCATTTTCTTTACTCCAAGTGAAGTGAAATATCCGCCGGACATGCTCTTATTTTATGGGATCCTCTGACAGGATGTGTGTTTCCTAGCCCTGTTACTATTGAGCCCCCTAGCACTACACTTTGGAAGTCTCTCTCTTTTGATCTGATGCAACCATTTCAGGCCTTGGATCTTCTACTAATGACCTGAAGAGTGGAATAATGTGTGTTTCATTAAGAAGACATCTGAAATGTGCAGAGTTACTACATTCACATTATAAGCTGCATCCATCATTATGTGAAACGCCTGTGTGCTTATAAATCATACAGAATGAGTTTTTTTGGAAATGTAAAAATGCAGAAAGTTTTCTGTGATGGGTAGGTTTAGGGGTAGGGTTAGTGTAAGGAGATAGAATACACAGTTTGTACAGTATAAAAACCATTAAGTCTATGGAGAGTCCCCACAAAGATAGTAAACCAGACGTGTGTGTGTGTGTGTTTAGAATGTAAATTTATAGGAAATTAGCCAAAACATACTTACCCCAGGTGAGGTGTACTTATTTACAATGAATGGACCCAATTTGAAATCACACAACCTTAGAAAGATATTGAATGCAGGACCTGAAAGTAAAAATGCATTGTGTATATATATTATAGCCACTTATTGCATGGTGGAACACTGACTCACCAATCAGAAGTCCAGCCTGACGACATGCCATGACAGCAGCAAAGACTCTAGCTCGCTCATCGGGGAGGGTAGTGCGTGTCAGGAACCCAAAAATGGAGGAACCAGCTCCTGCTCCAATACCTGATGGAAGGATGCAGTGTAATCCAGAACTCCATTATGGGAAAAAACATTAGGCAGCGGCTTTACACTAAGTGCAAATAGCGATAGATGTTATTAAGACTAAGTGTAAATAGCAATTATTTACACTAAATGAAAATAGCAATATATTCTATTTACACTAGCCTATTTAAAGGTAGCAGTTCTTTGCAATAAGTGCAAATAGTTGTTAGATGCTATTTATACTTATAAATAGTGGCAGATACTATTTGCTCCTCAGTATTGTTGTACATTAACAGGATGCAATAATAACAGAGTGTAAATTACTGTATTTATAAAAAATATTAAATGGATGCCGCCTTATTGGGAAGATAATAAATACTTCATTATTAAACACTCGTTACGCACTTTATTTCCACTTTTCAAATATTTTCGTCATTTTTATTGAAAATAAATGCCTTTCCAATCTGATATGTGATGAGAAAACGGAGATGAGGAGTTTGATAAAAGGCGGGCTCGAACTCGGGTCAAACGTGTCAAAAGCTACTTCTCCGCGCCATACTGCCTACAGCCTACCTCACTGTAGACACTGAGAAGTGTGCGTCTTTTTTAATCTTGTGTGGCCCAACCAGACATTGGTGGGCAGGGTTAGTGTAAATAGCCTTTGCCAACAGGACAGGCACTTTACACTTGCAAATAGATACTCTGAAAAAGTTACTGTAAATACTGTGTGCTGTAACTAAAGTCCGTTTATAAGCATCACGTCATTTAGTACACGGCACAATCAGATTGGCTTGGTCAGCATTTAAATAGACCCTCTACCTCCCCCAGCTCCACCTGCTTATATATATATATATATGTGTGTGTGTGTGTGTGTGTGTGTGTGTGTGTGTGTGTGTGTGTGTGTGTGTGTGTGTGTGTGTGTGTGTGTGTGTGTGTGTGTGTGTGTGTGTGTGTGTGTGTGTGTGTGTGTGTGTGTGTGTGTTAGAAACAACTCATTGGGTCCGGTCAGGATTATTCAATTATGCACTGCAGAAATTACAATATAATGAGAGTCATCAATCAAAAAGAACAGTCTCTCTGTTAGTATCTGTTGGATGTCTTAAAATCTCATTATTGTTGATGGTTTACACCACAGGAGCACAGAATCTCACAAACAACGTTTATTGTGACTGATAGAACAGTGCAGCTTCAAAATATCCTCACCTGCAACAAGACGGCTGGACAGCAGGAGCCATTTTGAATATCCCATGAAATACATGAAGTTTCCTGTAAGACAAATGTGTTGCAATGAGCAAGTCAAACAACATCATCAGGAGATCATAACTGCACAAAAACAAGGGTTATTTGATATATTTTAAAACCATCTCCATTCTTAGATATACTGACCCACAATTTCAAACACATTGGAGAAGAGAATGATGGTCTTTGTAGTTCTGGTCTTGTCTGACCAGTGGCCAAACACTGGACCTGAAACCAGCCCACTGAAGCTGAACGCGGATAGACCCAAGCCAAGAAAATAAGGTGGTGCCTCTAATATCTGCAGATATCGCCATATAGTGGGCAGAATGACAGCTGAAAGAGAGAGAGATTGCAAAATACAATCAATACATTCACCAATTACACATTAATAGTTTAATGCTTTCTTGCACTATTGATTCAAACAAGTTAGTTGCTGCAGAAAGGAAAGGAAAGGAAAGGAAAGGAAAGGAAAGGAAAGGAAAGGAAAGGAAAGGAAAGGAAAGGAAAGGAAAGGAAAGGAAAGGAAAGGAAAGGAAAGGAAAGGAAAGGAAAGGAAAGGAAAGGAAAGGAAAGGAAAGGAAAATAATTATTGGCCACTTACCATATTCTACACCACTCAAAAGAAATATCAATCCAATAGTGAGAAAAGAAAGTTTTCTTTTTTGTCTGTAATCCATTATAGTGTTTCTGTAGGTTATTTTCACAGCACTTGATCATTCCTCTTCCTCATGGTCCAATTGTTGTAATGAGAGGGATGGTGTTCTCCATTACTGACTCTGTTATGTAACCGCTCGTCTTACTGTAGGCTATTTCTCTTTTTTTGTAGATCATAGCAAATGTATCAATGAGCAAAAGACAAAGTATAAACCATGTGTTGCTGGCAAGTTTAGGAAAAGCTAGGGAATTTTTTTTATGATTTTACGCAAATACGCTGTTTAATGTTCAGAGGATCCCTTCCTTGAATATGATCATCAGGTCGCCATCACGAGGTAACGATAAATGCCCTATAATTTCTTCATTGATGCAGCATTGTAGATTAACAGGGGTCATGCTCTTCCAACAGTCTCTGAACAAGCACCAGAGATCTAGTATTACCTGTGAACTTGTATCCATTATTTATCGTGTTCAGGTGAAGTGGGACTGTAATTCTACTCCCTTAAAGCTGTATCTTCACTTCTTTATAACAGAAATTCAGTTAATTCCTGACTATCTACACTCCTGGGCAAAAAGAAAGAAAGAAAGAAAGAAAGAAAGAAAGAAAGAAAGAAAGAAAGAAAGAAAGAAAGAAAGAAAGAAAGAAAGAAAGAAAAAGAAAGAAAGAAAGAAAGAAAGAAAGAAAGAAAGAAAGAAAGAAAGAAAGAAAGAAAGAAAGAAAGAGGGAGGGGGGCCCGAAATGGCTAAACACTATGGAGTGCAACGATACCCTCATGTCACGATTCGATACATATCACGATACTGAACTCACGATACGATATTATTGCGATACTACAAGACATATGATAAAAGGTTATCAAGAAATGCACTGTTGATTAAAATGCTAAATTTGATATTACATTGTGGGTGTAAATGAATAGGACAATGGTGACACCAGAATAAAAATATTCATGATTCTGAAGCTGAAAATACAGAATTATATTACGAATATGCTTACACTCTGTCACTGACTAGATGTGGCCACTTTTTACTGGTAACATCAGACATTTGGCATTATCAAGACCCACAAATACAATAATACAGTAATACCCCAACTGCATTGTTATAAATTATATTCAACATCATATATAGTACTGACATTAAAACTCTGAATACTTGATTTTTTTCTCACACAGTAATTTTTATTTTGGGTGAACTATACACAATACATATTGCTGCATTTTTGTGTTGCGATATATTGTGACACGATATATTGTTACACCCCTACTAAACACTAAGCTTTAAATTGTATTAACCACAAACTATTGGTCAGGAAATTAGCTAAACTTAAGCAAATGCACTACTTAATAAGCAGTTGCTGTCTCAGAGTTAGCATTTGGAATTTTGCAGAATATGGGAAGTTTGAGTGATGAATCACAATGAAACACGGTGATGCTCCAGAGCGGCGTCTTCTAAAATCTGCTGAGAAATATTATAATAAAAGCATCTCTGCCACAGTGAAGCATGGAGGAAGAGTGTCAGTGTGTGGGGAGTGTTTTCAGATGAGCATTGATGAGCTGCTTCACTGGGAAAACTCATTTAATGCTTTGGAGTACGAGAGAATAATGCAGAATGGCTTGCTTCCCACGAATGAAATGTTTTTATCTAAAGAGGAATGATCAGATGTTATTTTTCAAAAAGACAATGGTAACACTTTATTTTAAGGTGACGTAGTTACATGTTACATGTACTAACAGTAAATTATGCATAATTAGTAAATTATGCATAATTACATGTACTAACAGTAAATTATGCATAATTACAAGTAATAATATTACGTCACCTTAAAATAAAGTGTAACTGACAATGCTCCTGCCCAAAGTCCAAAGACAACCAAGAAGTGGCTTGAGAATGTGTCCATCAGGCTCATGTTTTGCCTGGTCAGAGTCTAAGATTTGAACCCTGAAGTGAATGTTTGGTCTCACACTAAACTCAAATGAACCGGGAGACATTTTTTCAGCTATTCGTGAACTGTCTGAAGCCATTAACATAGTGTGGAACTGGAACAACAAAGGCTCTTCTTCCTGTCTGCAAGCTGGAGAAGGCTGCTCCATCAGCACTAAGTTACTTTATCTACAGTATTTGAGCAACTCTTGCTAATTTCCTGATTAGTGATTAAAATGGTTAAGATCATTAAAAGACCATTAAATAATTAGGCATTTTTGGCTTGTCCCTTTTTCTTTCTTTTCTTTTTTTGCCCATTAAGTGTATATTTATGCTCGCATGACTCGCAACACTCATCAATAAACATTACTGTTTTTTTAATTGTACCTCTAACAAAAACGTATTAAAGTATTGGTTGTTTGGCCTTGTACATATAAATATAAATATTCAAGGTATATGGTAATTATAGTTTTTAATATACACACTAAGTTTGATGTGACAACATACTAAAGCACATTAAACTATTGTAATTTTAACTTTAGTGTGTCATTCAATATTACATATATTTAATATATTTTAGGTGTACTATAATTATTCATAATTACAAATGTGTAATACAAATATATTTAAAATCATGACATAAACGTTTCAATATAAATTACATTAAAGCATATTTTACTTCAAAGCTGATCAAAGCTGAATTTTCAGCATCATTATTCCAGTCTTCAGTGTCACATGATCCTTCAGAAATCATTCTCATATGAAGATTTGCTGCTCAGGAAACATTAATTTTTATTATCAATGCTGAAAACTGTTGTGCTGCATAAACTATGATACTTTTTTTTCAGAATTCTTTGATGAATAGAAAGTTCAAAAGAACAAACCAGGACCCATAAAAACGAGTCAATTCACCTTTTTTATATAGTGCTTTATACAATACAGATAGTTTGATACATACAGTGATAAACAGGAAAATAATGATTAATGATAAACAGAAATCAATTCTGCTGCATGTAAATCCGCTCTAAAAAGATAATAAGAAATACGGTAAATACGGTAAAGTTGTAGCGTATAGGCTACAGACGACAACGTTGCCAAAAACTATCTGAGAAAATTACTAAATAGCTTTATAATTTATGCCCGGCCAGTAGGTGGCGATGTCACTTTGTAAAGAAGCACTATGTGCCTAGACAGAACACTTAATACTCAAGCGCATGACGTCAACGTTTTCACAATTTCGCGTTTTTGTTGTTTACACAGAGAAGATAACGGTATTATTTTCAAAAACTTGCACTTCGAATCTTTTATGTTTTTAGTTGAAAACGTTGTCGTGTAAACGGTCCTATAATAAACTTTTGTGTTCCCTGCAACTGAATCCGTGTCTCTCCCTGACACGTTTAGTGTTGATTCAGTTAGGTTCAATAAAGTTTATCAATTATGAGTTCAATTCAGCTACAAAGCAGCGGTAAATGCGAAAAAAAAATGTCATCTTCTCAGGTCATCATCTCAAAAATATCTTATTAAAGCAACAGTACATCCTCAGCAGATGATGACCAGGTGCGCAATGCTGTTTTGATAAATTGAATACATTTGTATATACAATAAGTCGTTCATTAAAAATTAATGTTATTTTGGATTAAAAACGCATTAATTATTGATGCACTGTTGTGCTCATGAAGCTAAAAGTTGTGAGTTTTGTCATTTGGTGTCGAGAATCAGTTTTATCAGAGTCTAGTTTAATAGCTACGTAAGGCTATATCATGAACAGAAGAACGCATCTTTTGAGGTAAGACATAATTTGGAACTTACACCATGTGTTTCAGTAAAGTAAACATAATTACGTGGGTTTCTGCTGACAGGCCTGGCATCTGGACACTTTGCATAATGTTTTTTTTATTATTATTATTCTATGCAGTTTGTTTAGGTTTGTTCATTTACTTCATAGTTGTGTCCAGGTCATTTATAAAAATAGAAAAAAAACAACTGTCATGAGTGCTTACAATCCCATAGGACATAATTATGGTCTGGCTGTAGGGGTTCCCATAGAAACCCTCTGTGGCATCCTTGTTCAGGCAGAGGAAATATATTCCACTGATCTCATCTGGATGAGAAGAAAACAATCCCTTAAGTGCACTCTATTGTGCACTACATGTCTGATGGCTAGGCAGCACGGTGGTTCTGTGTCCAGATGTATGGTACATTGACCTTGTCAAAGTGGGGTCGGTGTTGTGTTAATTTAGTACTGTAACCCAGTTAAGGGTTACTTGATAAGATAGAAATGCTGCTGAATCATTCCCCCCGAGGGTCTTTCAGTGTTCCTGTTAACATCACTCTGCAGGGCGCGCGGCGACGACACATGCGGTACGTATGGAGATCAGATCCACGTTTTATTACAGATAATTGTCCAGTTGAATCTAGTATGAGATTATTATTATTATATTAATATATTATATTTGGAAGTTATTCCAAATAGCAGCAACAAGTCCTTGAGTTGGAAATGTTGTTAGAACATAGTATAAACCTCAAAAACTATTTTTGTCTCCACCACTTAATGTATTGAAAATTATCAAATGAAGTAGAAAGTCACTAAAATCTAATAGTTCACTCGAAATGAACTTCTGTCAATATTTACTCACCCTCATGTTGTTCCTGTAACGTATTTGCTCAGTTTTGGTTTAGTTATGCCCTTGTAAAAAAGAAGTGTGCTTAATTGAATGTGCACTTTTAGTGTACTTCAAATCTTAAAAATCTTTTCTTTCTTTTTTTAAACTGTACTTGCAGATAATATTGACGAAATAAAAACGCCACTTTACTTAAAGAGCAAATTAAACGTTTACTTTAAAGTACATTTTAAATCATTGTTTTAATAATCTTTTGTTGTGCTTTAAAGAAGTACACAAATTTTTATGTGTTGACTAACATACTAAAGCACAGGACTTGATTATAATTTTACTGTAGTGTGTTATTTGATATAATATTTAAAGTTAATGTGTTTTAAATGCTAAATAGCTGATTTATCATTACAAATGTGTAATTAATAGAAATTTCAATATAAATTAAATAATTAAAGTATATTTAAGTTTACCATAAATGCTTTTCAGTACATTCATCACAAGTCCTTCTGAAGTGGGTCAAAAGCACTCTTAAGTTCAACTAATTGCATTTAATATAAATTTAAATTATAATACATGTTAATTTAATTGTAAATAACATGCAATTAAGTGAGTAACTTAAGTAGGTCTATATTCAGTTACATATATTATTTTAAAGTACATGATTTCCATAATGATGGTCTTTTTAGAAGTATGCTTATGGTGTACTACTTTTTCACAAGGGTGACTTTCTTCAAAGATATTTGTGTTTTTAACCCCACACAATGAAACTCAGTGGGGTTCTTAATTGTTTGGAAATTAAATTAAATGAAATGAGTAAATGGTGGCTTTTCCATTAGTTGAAGTTGCAGTCTGATATGAATATATTTTTCAATTTAAAATAAAGATCTCGTAAAATAAAGCCTGTGGTAAACATAACTTGATGATACTTTGACGTTGTGTTTGTAAATTACACACCCATAGCAAAACTGCAAACTTTGAAGCTAGGGAGTTATGTTCATTTTTGAAAACATAAGAACCCCCCCGCCCCATTATAAAACCCCATTGGAAAAATTAGACTTCCAGGTTCTGAGTCATACCTACACCTATCTATTCAGTTCTCGTCAGTAGATCACAAGCAGAACTTTCCACTCCCATCGGCGATTTTTTGGAATTGCACTCTCACGCTAATCTGGCCCTCAGGCCTTGTGCATGTTATAGTAAATCTGCATAAAATGATTTAAAGAAATAGTTCACCCAAAAATGGAAATGGAACATGTCATTCCAAATCCACATGCTGTTATTTTCTTTGTTATTTTACGGATATTTATAGAATTTTCATGAAATTCTGAAGATTCCTCAGAAATTCTCCTTTTGTATTCCATAGAAAAAATAACACCATATAGGTTTGTTATAAAATAAAGTTGGGCAAATAATTTCTGGGTGAATTTTACCTTTAACTGTTTCTCAGGGATGCCTTCCACCAGCAAGGCCAACTTCAGGGAACTGGAGGGAACTGGAGGAAAGAAAGGGAGCTGAGATGCAATGAGAAAGCCAGAGCTCAAATCCCAGATTCCAGTGTGGGAGAAGACAAAGCCATCCTCTTGGGCTTCACCATGATGACCTTCTCAATCCTCATGTACTTTCTGGTGGGAATCGTGATGGTGAAACCATGTCTCCATAGGTTAGTAGCAGGTCTTCAGGTAGACTGCTTGTATGCCTTATTAGAAAGGATACTTTTCATGTTGTAATGTTCTTGTTGATGAACTTTGCGATTAAAACAGCTTTTGCTTATAATCACTACAATGAAATATGATCACTTTAAATAAATATGAAATAATTTGTCAAAAAATAATGAGCTGCCAAGAAAGTCCTCCAGTTTCTTTCTTTTCTTAAAGGACCCTATTATGCTTTTTCACTTTTTCAACTTTAGTTAGTGTAATGTTGCTGTTTGAGCATAACAAAGATCTGCAAGGTTACAGAGTTCAACGTCCACTATATGTGGTCAGAATTGTTGCATTATTCCAAATAAATAGATTGAGATTCACAAACAAATGTAAAGAGATTCACAAAAATGTATCAGATTCACAAATAAATAGATTAAGATCCACAAATAAATGTAAATACCTGTGCAAAGTATAGCTATGACTTATTCCTCAGTGTAATGGCTGCAGGGACAAAACTGTTTTTGTGTCTATTTGTTCTAGGGATTATAAACCTACGGCCAGAGGGTAGAAGCTGAAACTCTGTGTGCAGTGGATTGGAACTGTCGTTTAAGATTAAACCAGTTTTGCGATGTAACTGTTTTGTGTACAAGGTCTCCACATTGAGCTGTGGCTGCTAGACCACTTTACTATTTGGTTGAGTGAGTTTTTATTTTTCAAAGAGAGGTTCCCAAACCATGCTGCTAGTGCAAATGATAAAACTGATTCAATAAAAGTGTGGTAAAAGAGGGTCATGATGGATTTGTCAATGTGAAAGCGACTCAATTTCCTCAAACAGAAAAGGCGCTGATGCCCTTTTTTACACACAACTTCAAAGTTAGTCTCAAATGTGAGTTTTGAGTCTATTATCGTCCCCAGGTATTTATCCGATTGCACACATTGAACAGTTTGACCTTTGATCGATGTAACTTCTTGTGTTTGGATTTTTTATTTTTTTTAAATCAGTGAGCATGTCCTTTGTTTTGGCTACATTTAGTTGAAGGTGAGATGCCTCACACCATTCAACAAAGTCATTGATGACTGGACCATGACGTGTTTCACTATCTTGGAGCAGGCTAACAATTACTGAGTCATCTGCATATTTAATTATGGTCCTGTTTTCCCACCTGCTCTGGCACATATATGTGTACAGGATGTAAAGAAGAGGTGAGAGTACGCATCCTTGTGGGGATCCGGTTGATGAACAGACTTTGTCAGAGAGACTGCCATTTACTCTCGCTCTTTGCGCCCTGTTTGTTAAAAAGTTAAGGATCCAGCCTACCAGGTTATTGCTCAGGTCAAACTGTTCTAGCAGCCTTGTGATTAAAATATGGGGTTGGATTGTATTAAAAGCAGAGGAAAAGTCAACAAATAAAAGTCTGGCATGGGAGCCACTGTTATCCAAATGCTTAAAAAGTAAAGTGACTGTGGCATCTTCCACCCGCCTACGGGGTCCGTTTTCCTTAATATTTCAGACCTCACCAATTTTTGGTGCCACTGGTCTAAAATCATTAAGGGTTTTGGGGGTGTTGGATTTGGGAACAGGGACAACCACAGCATCCTTCCAGACCCCAGGGACTAATTGTGCCTCTAAAGATTTGTTAAAAAATGTAATGCAAAGGAGTACTCAATTGCTTTGCACAGGTTTTGAGTATGCACCCACAGATGTTGTCTGGATCATGGCTTTTGTTAACTCTTAGAGAGGAAGGCTTTGTGCACTTCTTTTTGTCTTATATTAAAGTGATGAACGTCTATGAGCTGGTTACTCAAATTGTAGATCTCATTGCTAAAATTAAAAGTATTAAAACGATTGTAAAATTGGTTAAGAGCACTGGCCAGCTCGGTGTCTGAGCTGAAACCATCCAGGGTGACTGGGCTGCTGCTCTTTAGATTCTGGAGGCCTGCTATGGTTTTTATACTGTCCCAGACTGATCCAAGATTGTTTGTTGCCATCTTGTTCTCCAGTTTATATTTATAGTCTCGTTTTGCTTTGAGAATTCCTACTTTTAGATCCTTTTTTGCTATTTGTAGTTCAGCAGTGTCACCCCCCTTAAAGCATGACTTTTCTTTTCTTTTTTTTTCTGTAAGCTATCCTTAACAGTTTTAGTTATCCATGTTTTTTTTTGTTTTTTTTTTGGGGGGGTTTTTTGGGATAGATTTTCCCATTTTTGCATGGAACAATCATGTCTCTACAAAAAGCAATATATGAGCATGTCACATCAGTCCACTCATTTAGGTCATCCCCACAAGACTGTTTAAACATTTCCCAGTCTGTACAAAGCAGTCTTGCAAGCATAGTACAGATTCATCAGTCCAGTCTTTAATTACTCTAGTTTGAGCTTTCTGTCTTTTTAGGACAGTTTTGTATGTTGGCAACATATGCACACAGTTATGGTCCGCTTAGTCTCAGCCTCAGACGTCACGCCCACGGAACGTTGGCTAAACGTCTGATGCATATGGTACACTTAACTGGAAACACTTCAGGAATGTCGAAGTCGTCATCTGATTGGTTGAATTTTATCGGATTTCCGGGGGGCGCGAGTGTCGCGTTTATTTTCGGTCCCCCGGGAAACAAAGCGCAGACGTGTGATTGCGGAAGAAAAACTGTTGTGTTTACATGAGTGACAATGAGCATTTATCAAGATCAGCTAAACGTAGGATTCTCAAAAGTATGCGAGGTTCACGGCATAGACTCTTTAAGAGATGTCCAGGAGTTTTGTTTGAGGCACTTAGTGGAGACAAAAAGAGATATTTTAGCCTGTTTGCCGACGGGATTTGGGAAGAGTATTATTTTCCAAGCCTGGCCGACCCTTTGTCAGCATTTAGAAGGATTCCCAGCAGATCCAATTTTACTAGTTGTGTGTCCCCTCCTATCTATCTTGTTTTCTTCTCCTTCTTTGATTTTCTATGCTGACTGACTTGTTGCACGCCGGTCTGTTGTTGTGGGGACATTTCCACGCCCCGAAACGTGACGCTGAACGAAACGAACTGTAATTGGTTGTTTGACATGTCGGTCAAACGGCCTTATGGGCGGGCCTTGGCCAAAGAAAGCTGCTATGAATTCCAGACCTTCAGCCGTCAGTCTGAAGGTCTGGCTACGCGAGACTATGGTCCGCTGAACCCAGTGGTGGTAATGGCATTGATTTGTAAGCGTCCTTTATAGATCCATAGCAGAGGTCCAGGGTTTTATCCCATCGGGTAGGACAGGAGACATACTGGTAAACATTTATCAGTGTTTTGTTGAGTCATACATGGTTAAAATCACCCAGTATGAAGTTTGGCGCCTCGGGTGAGAGTGATTGCATTTTCTGCACGGCTTCAAAGATGGTGTTAGAAGCCGATGCAGCGTTCACTCTTGGGTGAACATAGACTGTTGTTATAAAAAGTTGTGGAAATTCACGGTGTAGGTAGAAAGATCGTAGCGATACTGATAAAAGTTTGACATCTGGTGTACAGATACGTTCTCTTACAGTCACAGAAGTGCAGTATCGTTTGTTGAAATATAAACATACCCCGCCACCTTGAGATTTCCCCGTTACCTCTCCCTCTCGGTCGAGTTGGTAAGGTGCCCCGAATCCATCAATTGACAAGTCGGTGTCCTGATCATTCCCGGTCAACCAGGTCTCTGTGAAAGCCAGGACACAACAATCCCTGAAGTCCTTCAGAAAGCTGACGTTTCCCTGGAGTTCATCCATTTTGTTCCTCAGGGACTGTACATTCCCAAAGATCATGGAGGGTAGAGGAATACGAGAAAGCCGCTGTTTTCGGAAACGTTGCCTGACGCCTCCCCGCTTACCTCGCTGTTTCTTCATTGCCGCTGTTTTCCCCCCTGGGTCTTTTAGGATAAAATCAGGCAGTTGTGGCGTGATATCTGTCACGCACGTTATCCCACAGTTCAGTTGCAGCAGTGTGGTTCTGGTGTACTGTAGCCTTCCATGGCTAACAGCTCCGTTGACAAAGTCAGAGATAATTAATCCATAAAAGAGCGTCCAGAGGGCAGAAAAGGTTATAATGTCCATTTTGTATAAGCGCATACATAAACCTCGCTATAAAAACAGCAAAAAAAAAAACTGGACCCGTAAGAACTTTACCAGAATAAATAAGAAATTAAAGCACAAACACGAGGGCTCTAAACTTCCACGCCAAACTTTCACTCCCTCTCACTCTCACTGCCGGTCACAGTTTGCCCCCCAGAGGCTTTGCAAGAGACCCAGCAACAGGGGAGGCCTACTCCAAGACCTAAACGTAGTTGGGAAGGGAATAAACAGAACTGAGGGGCTTTTTTTTTTTTTTTTTTAAATCACGATTCCCTACAGGCTATGATAAGAGCAGCTCAAGAAAGGGAGCATGCCCCTCCAAGAGGGAGCCTTATCCTTATTCCTACTCAGGGAAGGAGGGAAATTAAAGCAAGGCATAAGCAGTGTGCCAAATAATTTTAAGTACACAGACTCTAGACCCCAAGGAAGCCACAGGGGAGCTAGGCCTTGCTTAAAAACCACAATGTATCTGAGTGAGAGCAGCTCATACCCTACCTTGAGTAAAGGTCCTCTTCCTAAGATCCCCTACTATTAGTGCCTACTACTAGTATCTCTTTTGGCACTAGGCCTTGTAGAGTACCCTCCCAAAGGGGAGCGATATTCCGACATCAAACTCCAACCATTGGGGAGGGATGTAATCAAAACAGAGGGAGCCTTTATTAAGAGCAGATTAAGAAAGAACCTTAGAAATTAGCCCTTCAGGTTACAACCTCCCCTATTGCTGCCCTTTCAAGGGGGAGCCTAATCCTTACTCCTACTCAGGAAAGGGAGGAGAATGAGAGCAGGGCATGGTAAAGTGTGCCCGCCACTCTTATCACTCAAACCCCAGGGAACCGCAAGAGAGCTTAGGTTCTACTTCAAGACCCCAGTTTAACTGGGGGAAAACGGCTGAAGCCTGCCTTAAATAAAGGCACTCGACCTGTATCACATGACAGATAACAAGGAGTGCCGCCAATAAGCAAACTTCCTCTACTCATTAGTATTGTCGCCATGGTTGAGCACCCATCCAAAGGGGAGCGATATCCTTTCTTTACGACCCAACAATATTTGGGGAGGGAGGTAACAAAATATGGTTCCATTCAGCCCTGCTCTACCTAAAGGGTACCTATAAGCAGCCTATCACAAAGAGCAAACCAGGCTCCTTAGAGCTGCCACTCTTCCGAGGGGAAGCCTGTATCCCTATTTTTGCCATAAAAAGGGAGGGAAAAGACAGCAGAGCATAATGCAATGTGCCCAGTAATTCTGTTGCCTATGGCTTTAACCCCAAAATGAGTCGCAGGGGAGCTCAGGCCCTACTTAAAAACCTCAATGTCATTGGGGGATCGCAGCTCATACCCCATTTAGCATAAAATCACTCTACTCAAATCCTGCTATAGTTAGCGAATAGCAGAGCACTTATCCAAAGGAGAGCGATACCCCTACTTCAAGACCCAATGATAGTTGGGGAGGGCAATAAACTAAACCTATGGACCAAAATTCATCACAAGCAGCTTTTCCTCAAGCTGAAGTAAATACTAATATATAGAGGTTGCAAAATGGCAAACACACAATACAAAATACCACCATGGTAACACACAAAACTAAAATAATACAAACATTAATTTCACAACATACGATGTAACATAAAACCCTAATGCACACAACTGATAACAAAACACTACGCATAAACATATTTATTAAAATAAAAAATACAATTAAAAAAACATCAAATGTGAAGTATCACACAGGAATTCTGGGAATGTCAGTTTACGGCTTTTTACTGTAAATTATAAGATTTGTCATTTTTTTTACTTCCAAAAACAGTACATTTAATAGTGTTTTACATGAAATGTAAAGTTAAATCAATTACAGCTTTTCCCTGTATATAGTAATGGAACTTCCTGTTAACCAATTAACAGGTTTTTACAACATTTTTTATATAGTGCATACCTTATTACATATTTACATTGTAAGCATTCACTTAATAATTTACGTTTATCTTTCCAACAGCAACTGGAAAAATTCTGTCAACTGCTCATTAGACCGGATTGATTTGCTGGATGAAGTGATGGACTGCCGTGGTAATGTCAGCTTTAAATGCCTGCATGTTTTGGTAAACATTTCGTCCCCTGAAAAAACACTTCGACTTTACTATGATGAAGAGGCTGTGAAATCCAGGCCAAAGGTACAGTTATTTAACTGAGTGGAGGATTTAATCATCCTGTCATTCCAAATTCTATATTATTTTCATTCCTCTGGTTTTATGGACTATGATTTTAGTGCCAAGCTCCAAAGAGAAAGCACCATTAAGGTACAAGCAGATAAGTTTTTTAAAAACTATTATTTGCTGAAAAACCTTCTCCTCTGCTGTACCTCTCAAATCTCATTTGCAATTACTGTATGCATATTAAAATGACACACAAGAACCAATTGGCATTCTGTATCTTCACAAATTTGTGAAAAGAGATTTGACAATAACTTATATTTCAGTCTGTTGAAAAAGCAAAAAAAAAAAAAAAAATTAAATGTTTGGCTAAACTGAACTCTTATACAATTACGTGGCATTGGCATTTAAAAAAAATCTAAATAAAATATAAAAACAATACTACGTTAAATATATCTTATTTTATTCAAGGTCACAATAAATACTTAATAATAATACTTAATACTAATAACAACAATAACAATAATATTTTAACAATTTATTAACTTCTATAGTTCATCAAAATTTGTATTAATTAAAACATCTTATTGTTGATATTGAGCATCTTAATTGTAAATGCCAACAAGCTTAATATGACATAACCTTTCAAAAAATATATATATTTTTTCGATTCATTGTGACTAGTGAAGTAATACATAAATGTATTTCATAAAATTCTGTGTTTTTATTTTGTGGTAACACTACTGACATTAAAATGTGTGATGATTTTTATGTAAACAATTTATTTTAATTAAGACATTTTAATAGTGTGATTTTTGACTTATTTCCAGTGTTGGGAGTTATGCGTTACAAAAGTAATGTATTACAGTAACTTATTACTTTTTGTTGTAACGCAGTAGTGTAAGGCATTACTAATCAATTTTCAGTAATATTTTACTCTGTACATGTTCAGTAACGCATGCGTTACAACACACTTTTAGCCCAAAATTTAATTGTTAAAAAAAAAAAAAAATACAGCCAGACCGCAAGACATTAACGAATGAAAAATGCAAGTTATTACCTGTTCGTGGTCAGTCAATAGCCGCGTGCATGTGGTGTCCAAGTTTGTAAATAATGACTAAATGACAGCTTCTGATCTATTTGTAAGGCGATTTATTTCATTCATCTCCCTCTTGCTGGTGTACCTTTGTATTGTGTGTCATAGTCCAGTAAAAGCGTGTTTAGGACAGGTTTTACAGGAGTGCCGCGATCATGATTTCGGTCTCTGTGCTCGCGCTGGCCAGTGGAAAAGCGGTTAATGGGAGAATATGGTAGAAGAAGACTGTACATTCGCGGGATGGACGTATGCGCATTGCTCTGTTTGCTCTGCTGTGTTTTCTTTCTAACCAGAGAGCAGTCCGTTTTCTTTCGTTTTGAATTGTTCTGTTTAAAAGTAGACATGTCTGACTGTGAGTGAGGCAAGTAGACACTGAGTTTCGGTTCATTTATGAGACGCCCGCGCCTCCGTGTCCTGGTTATCTCTTGTCTACTTATATTTACTTCTTACTTATTAAATCCAGGCAATTGGTAGATGAATCATTGATTAAAATTAAGATACAATTAATACAAAACGAAATTCACTTTAAAGAAAGGCTTTGTGCTTTCTGTTTGAGGTCTCTGTGAAAGCTTAAGCAGTCTTTAGTGCCGCTTTCAGAGCGGTCCCGTCCGTTACGGAGAACTGACATGACCGTAACATCATTTTTTCCTCATAAATGCGAACACGAAAAATAAAATAAAATAAAATAAAATAAAATAAAATGAATATATTATGTTCTGTGGAGAGCCAACCCTTCTTCATATGGTGGGTAGTAGTAGGCCTACTTTTGGTTTGCTTAGTGTAATTCACAGAATTACTAAAAAATATTTTGCTATAACCTACCTAAAAGTTAAAGATGTTTTGTGTCACGCTATTTCCCTCATATTAGATATAAAATGCATGTGTGTATATTTTTCTAATGTCTGGACTCCTTTATTAAGGGAGTAGCCTATGGATGTATAAACAGACGTTTCAATATATTGGTATTAAATGCATTTTCTGAGAATTTATATTTTAAGTTTTTACTGCAAATGTCACGTCCATAACGCTGGAATTGCCCAATTTTAAATAATTTATTCTCAACTAGTCTTGTGGTGTAGGTCTACGTATTTTATAATGTTAATTTCAAATAATACTAAAAGTAATTTAAAGATGTGGTAGCTTTGGATCTGGAGGTGTGGGGTGTGTCGTGATTCTGCTTTCTCACACCGCACACCGACACAGGTTCATGAATCTGAGTGTCGCGGTTTCATATCGCATATCTTTACAGACCTAGTCATTTTAGAATGTTAAGTTCTACTTCTGTAGTTATTTTGGTTAAAGTAACTCAAAAGTAATACAGGAGTAATGTAACGCATTACAATTCTGAAACAGTAATATTGTAAGGTAAAGAATTACTTTTTAATAACAGTAACAAGTAATGTATAATGTATTACAGTTTGGAAGTAACTTGCACAACACTGCTTATTTCAATGAGTCAAAATACTGTATTTTACAACAAATATTGTTATATTCTATTCTTTTAAAATTATTCTTTTATTACTTTTTTGAACAGGAAATTATGGAGAAAAGCAATGGAACGGTAAGACTTTAAAAATTAAAATGATTATTAATATCAGTTATTTTAAAATAATGTATATGGTTCCAATTTATGGATAAAAATATGTTTTATAACATATCAATCAAAACAGTGAGTGACCATGTAGTGTAAATATCTGAAATATCCATTTCAGTTTGCCATTATCTTTTCCCTCAGTGCTTCTACACTCCAAAATGCCAACGAAACAAGACAGAACAAGAGGCTGAGGCCAGTAACATCAAACAAGCGTTACATACACAAGGGAAATACATGACATGCTATCTCAGTGCTATATACCCAGATGACGCCATCTTGAGGAGTAAATACTCCATTCAAATGGCCTTCTATTACCTGCTGTGGCCCAGCCTCATGTTGTTTGGTGGAATCCTCCTGGTGGGGCTGGTGAAACTCAACCAGCATCTTGCTTTCCTCTGCACTGAGATCAGTAGAGAGGAGTTACTCGGCAAGCAGGGGAAAATGAGGGAGGGAAGGATCTACCGGCTCTTAAGATGCAGGCCTGGGGGCAACGTGGAGCAGCATGACCAAGTTAGCTAGAAAATAGTATAATGTGCCTCTACTGTAATGGTCAAATTAGTAGTTATAATAACTTAATTCATCATTCAGTCTTATGAAATAATATTAGTGCCTTATGCCCGAAATATGGCCAAAGATTTTATACATTGTGATTGTTCATTAAAGTCAAATAAAGATGGCATCTGAAAGTTGCAGTTGGTGGTCAGTTTCTGTGTAAAGTAAGTTTTTATATAATGGAAAATATACATTTACTTTCCAGTTTATAAACTGGAAAATAGTATTTTCCTTGTACTTGTCACAGTATGTGACTGTAGTAATGAACGCACGACAAATGGAGTACAATCAAATAGTATTTAATCAAGATACCACTAGGAAAATGCATGAGAATGGTATAACAACCACATGAAACGCAAACGAGACTAAACACTGAACAGAAAGAAGGAAATAAACCATGAACAGACAAACAGGAACAGGAACCCAGAGGCACTGGCGGTGGGCGAAACCAGGGTGGTGATGACGGTGGGAGGAGCCAGGAACGGGAGGAGTCAGAGCCGGAGGGAAGGCAGAGTCCGATGGAACCAAAGGGCTGGAGGGACGAAGCTGATGTAGCTGAAGGCCCGTAAGTCCGTGGCAAAGGCAGAGCGACATCTGACCAAGACTAAGCCGGAGGGACGAGAGAGTCCAGTGGAGCCGTAAGGACGATGGTCCAAGGTGGAGCCAAGGGAGGGAAGAGCCAAGGTGGAGCCGACAGGTTGACTAGCCAAGATGGAGCGATGGAGTCAAGCTGGAGGCAGAGCCAGGGGATCCTCTTTCAAAGGTGGAGCTGAGGACCGGAATATTCAAGGGTCATCCACGCAGCATATTGGAGTTAACAATGGAGGAACTGAGGAGCAGACGGGAACCAGCAGAGGAGGGGTCGACGAACTTGCTGCCTTTGGAAGAGGAGGCGAGAGAGGGAGGCTTGGTGGGAATTATGGAGACACAAGAGACTTCAAGCTGGGAGGAGCCAGCGGAGACGCAGGACACTTAGAGCTGGTGGGACAAGCAGGATGATTGAGAACCAGGGAAACATCCTCTTCCATTTCCTCAAACAATGCAGAGGCCAGCTGCAGTTCACTCTCAGCTGCGGGAATTTGGCCGGGGCTTTCCTCCATGCCCTCATATACTCCACGAGCAGTCCCACAGCGATGCATGGTGTTGCCGGCTCACGCACCTGGTCAGATTCTGTGTGGGGCTTGGGCTCCGGGGCAATAGTTGGCTCAGTCCTCTTTACTGGCTCGTGCATCACGGCAGGCTTTGGCTTACTGCCTGCATTGGGCTCTGCCATTTGCTCCATGGCGTGTGTGGGTGGTGGCTGGCTGGGCTCTGGGTCTGCAGTGGGGCTGGTGATGTCCCTCACTGGGCAGAGGGAACACCAATCCATTGTTCACCAGCACCCACTCCACAAACGCAGCAAAATCCTCTCTGGGACCATCCACTGGAAGGCACGCCTTGGTCAGCATAGTGAGTTAGGCACGCCAGTTTTAAAAAGTCTCTTGTATGTTCCTCCAGGGAATGGTCCTTCTGCTCCAGGAGTAGTTGGATGACAGGTAGATCCAAACAATGAAAAAATATATATATATATATTTTCAAGGCTCGGCCTTCCGTCACAGTATATGGCTGTAGTAATGAATGTATGAAAAATGGAGTATAAAATAAGTTAATCAAGATACCACTAGAAAAACATAGAAGAATGAAAAACTAAGCCACATGAAATGCAAATGAGATAGTGATGTGTCGTTCGCGAATGAGCCGGCTTTAAAAGCCGATTTTTTTGTAGCGAACGAGAAGAGCTGACTTCCGTCGTGGAGAGCCAAATCTTTATTTGGGGCGGGACTTTATTTGGATGGGCACACCATGCGGCCAATCACATGGGAGCACAGACTAGGATCATACCATTATGTGAAAGGAAGGGGGACACATGCTCCGAAGATAGCGAGTGTAGTGCCGTTTTACAGTCTATGGTGTTGTGGTAGGCTACAGGCAAGGTAGCCTAGAGTGACACAGAGAGGCGGGGGAGCCGGATTTAAATGCTAATGTTAAGACTTTTGCCTTTATTTATTTGCTGTAGTTTGTTTATTTATTGTGGTACAGATTATTGTGTATTTAAAAATGTTAAATAATAGCCTAGTAACTGTAGGCTTTTTGTTAGTAACGAAAATATGCATAAAAATTAGGCTTTTATGAAACACTGGATAATATTTATATATTTATATATATATATATATATTTATATTTATTTATTTAAATAAATAAATATATATATATATATATATATATATATATATATATATATTTATGCATATATATATATATTTATTTATTTATTTATTATGAGCCTCTGGAGGTGGGCTGCAGAGGATTTGCAGGGTGATCACTGCAACGTGCAAACACACTGCAACGCGTTTAAAATCCTAGGCATCACAGGGGAAGCTAAGAGAAAGGCAATCCGATCCGCAACCGAAGCCGCAGAGAAAGCCACTAGGTGGCTTTGGATTAAGAGGGCAGAACCGTGGGCAATTGCTACTGGGACACAAGCCGGGGTCTGATCAACTCCGATGGTGTCTGATGATGAAAGACCCGAAACACCCAATGACCCCAGGATACATCACTGAGGATGGGTCCCAGCGCATCTGCAAGATGTATCTTTTACATTACAATATTTATAATAAAATTGCTTACCAACACACAAATCATTCACAATTGCTAAATTGGGCTAAAAAAAAAAAGCTTCATTTGGGAGCCGTAGGAGCCGAATCTTTAAAAAGAGCTGGACTTCCCATCACTAAAATGAGACTGAACAGAAAAAACTCAAGGCTTAAATACACTGAGAGGGTAACCAACTGAACAGAAACAGGTGTGGGATAATTAACATCCAACACAACTAACTATGAACACAGACAGACAGGAACAGAGCACACGGAGTGAGAACGAAACCAAAACAGTTTTTTTACACATGAAATTTGTTGATAATTATAACAATTAATCAGTATTTTCTTTATTTTTGATTCATTATTATTGGTAGTTTATCCAATTTAAACTCTTTAAATGTATCTATCAACAGTAACAAAATTATGATATTTTTTCCAATGGCTTATAACATAAGATTAGAAACCGTGTCAGAAAGGTTAGAAATGTTATGTTTGTATTATATTGCACTATTAAAAAGTCCTTATCTGAACAGCACTAGCTCCATCTGGAATTGCGCTTCAGATATATGATTTGTGGTTACAATATAGCTTAGCCATGGAAGACTAACATATCAATTTCCAGTCAATCCAGTCAACAGCAGGAGACCAAAAACCATTTGAAAGAGAAATTAAAGCTCATCCATGCACTTCACAAATCTGTCAGTGACTGTGCCCCTTTCACTTTGGCGCTTTGCCAATTTGTTCACACAGTATGGAAAGGTATTGAGTGAGCTTGACCATGAGTATGATGAGGGTTCCTCCAGAACACATGCAGGAGGGCCAGAAGAGAGAGTGGAAAATTGCTCTGCTGCCATGCGGACGGTTCAGAAGGATACTGGCCTGATGCTCGCCGGAGTCGTGGTAACATGTTACCTGCTGGTGCATATTCAGATGTTCTGAAATATTCTGGACCATAACACGCAGTACGCTGTGGTCCTTCTGGCATTTTGGCACATAAAAACACTGTGGAAAAATAAAATAAAAATCTACTTTAAACAGTGAAAACAAAGCCACAAGTTATTTATTAATGTTATTTTTCAGTTTTGTATATAAAGAAAATTATTTACTTTAAATGTGCAATTTTGGATATATTTTAATACCATTCAAATGTTTCTGGTCAGTGAGACATTTCCTGCTGAAAAATCCAGCATAAGCCTGTCAAAGTGGGTTGCAGCAAACAGACGATGAAGAGGAAGATCAGGCTAAAAGTAGGCTATTTAATCACACACTCAGAAGGTAAATCTAAATAATACAGGCAAATAAACTCAACCAGTGCATTAACGTGAACAGACAAATGAAAGCAAATGGGAACTAATGGCAAACACCTGTGATGATTAATGAATCTCCATAGTAACTAATAAGTGGCGGGAAACTAAACAAAGGACAACAGGAACTTAAGGGCTGTTCACATGACACCGTTTTCAACTAAAAACGTAAAACTTTTTAAGCGTTTTGGCTGCTCATTTACACGACAATGGCGTGTTGGGTGTCTGAAAACTTAAAGTTTTGAAAACGGGTTTCAAAGTGCAAGTTTTTGAAAACGGTCTCCGTGTAAACAACAAAAATGCGAATCTCATGCACATGCGTATTACGTGTTCATTCTATAGTGTTTCATCGCCATCTAATGGCCTGGATGCAGAATACATCGTTTTTAGTCTTTTCTCGGATCCAAATTAATGGGAAAAAGAAAAACTTCTCCATTTTAAGCATCATTATTGTGTAAACGTAAGAGTCCATGAGAATGAAACTAAGAGCAAGATAACTGAAAGTCCGTGACAAAAACAGCATGAATTCCATGTTGGTAATATTGTAAAATCAATATTACTGTTTTTACTGTATTTTTGATTAAATAAATGCAGCCTGAGTGTGCATAAGAGATTTCTTTCAGAAACATTTAAACCAGAACCAAAACTTCTGAACACTAGTGTATATAGTGTGGGAGGTTAATTTTAAATTAGAGGTCCATTTTAAATTTTAGTTCATTTACAACCATCCTTGTCATAACAAACTTTACAAGAATTAATATCATTCTGTTTTTTTCTAAACGTCCTACTTTACTATCATGAAAATTTTCTTTCTAATACCTACAGACTGTGCAATTTCGCCAATCCTATAAGATCAAATCACACTGTACGACATGGATCTAATAAACCTGGGTACAACATGTTATGTAGACTGTACGATGATGACACCTATTGAATCATAGGCTACAAAGCAAGTTAGTATAGAAGGAAAAAAAGCATGTGCTAGTGGTAAACAAATAGAGCGATGAATCGCACTTTGGCAATTGTGTTTTTTATATATACTGAAAAAAAAAAGAGAAAGCGAAAAAGAATATGGACTGGGTCATGGTTAGGGAAAAGAGGCCAACTTGACATGCCAATTTTGCAAATGGAGCTTGAGGTAAGTACAGTAGTTTTAAGTTTTAGAGTCATGTCGCATTGATCAATGCGCCATTTCATGTTGCATTTTTATTTGCTAGTCAGTAAAAGTGTCAGACACTGTCAGAAAATCATCACAGGCTATCTTTGGTTGCAAGACCGTGACAACGGCCGTCTTTGAACCTCTCTAACTGTATGACGCAGGACCAACATTTAGGAGCCATGACCACAGAAATCGCCATGATTGGCCGTCTTTCATCTGGGACAGCCCAAAATCATATAATGTGTACCAGGCATAAGAAGTTGCTCAAAGCTCAGGAGTTTCATTTAAAGATTCTGCTCATCCATTTTGCTGACTTCCACCATTTTGTAATCGCATACTTCCTTACTATATAGAAGGTGAAAAACAGTATGTAACAAATGTCCGAATTCACAGTACTCATAAAAGAGTAGGCAAAAAGACCCCGGATGACCTACTACTTTCTGAAGTGTGCATACGATGGACACTGTACTATCCCATAAGGCCACAGGAGAGGATTTGAGAATGACAGTGAAGTGACTGACACTGGTAGGTCACATGATAATGATAACATGGTTAATGTAGTGCGTCCAGATTACATTCATACACGCATTCATACTAAATATAATGTACTTTTTTTAGCGGTTGTGAAGTAATTATTTATTCAACATAAGTACCTACTCAAGTGAGTATGTGATTTGGGATGCAGCCAATCCAATGTCAGCACACCTAACATGCAAAATGAATGAATTATTTCACCTTTGAAAATTCTCCATTTGATTTAAATTTAATCTCATTGCTGTTTAGGAGAAACCACAGTTGAAAGATTCACCTCAGAACTGACGTCCAGCATCTCCTCATTGTAAAAGAGCAGCCCGATACGTCCGGTGGCGTTCAGGCTGACGTAGACCTGTAGACAGGGGAACTCAGAGCTTCTCCAGCAGTCAGAGCCACAGTTGTATGAACAATTGATATCCTTCGTAAGAGTGGAGTTAAGCACAATACAGGTGGTCTCATCTGTCAATACACTGCATTTTACAACAGAAAGAAAACTTTTAAAAGAAAGATAACTCTTATAAGTCACACTTAAAGGTTCCAAAAACATAATTGAAATATGTGACCCTGGACCACAAAACCAGTCATATGGGTAAATTGTTTTAATTTGAGATGTATACACCATCTGAAAGCTGAATAAATAAGCTTTCCATTGATGTATGGTTTGTTAGGATAGGAAAATATTTGGCCGAGATACAACTATTTGACAATCTGGAATCCATTTGTCCGTTGTCCATTTGCTGTATTCACTCACAAAAATAAATGTTTTTTATATTTACAGAAGGAAATTTACAAAATATCTTCATGGAACATGATGTTTACTTAATATCCTAATGATTTTTGGCATAAAAGAAAAATCGAAAATTTTGACCCACACAATGTATTGTTGGCTATTGCCACAAATAAACCTGTGCGACTTGTGACTGGTTTTGTGATCCAGGGTCACATATGTATAGTTCAGGGCTAAATATTATTGAAGCAGTCGTTATGTAACACTACCTGTCTGCATGCGCGCGCACCATGGTGATACAGATCACAAAGTACATCATGACTGAGCTGAACACCATACCCAAACCCAGCAGAATGGCCCTGTCCTCCCCGGCCTTCAGCGCTGTTTCTGTCCTTTTTTTATCCTTTAGCTCATATCCCCACAATCTCTTATGAATTACACTGGGAAAAGATGTCCAAACAGTGAAACAGATTATAATTGATCAAACATAGTTCCAGTCCTGGGTGCTGATTGGCCACACATGATGACACGAATAACAATCACCAAAATTACAATAATTGTAGCCTATAGAGGCAGGTAGAGCAAGTGGTAAACAGATGTACACCTTTGTTGAGTGGCTTGTGTTGTTTTGACCCCCTTCACAAAGAACATCTTGTCTGATGCCTGTCAGTGAGATCTGGAAGATTTGAGTTCTGGAAAGTCCTAAAAACAGAGAAATCCTTGGATCATTTTACATAACATTTTACATTCTTTCACACTGAACACCTGCCATATGCTCTTATGTCACAAGCCTATGTTTGTATATTACAAATCTAAAAAATATCCATCTTGAAAATGGTTTAAGATTATAAAATTTCCATTTCAGTTCTCTTAGAAAACCATCTGACCATAGTTTGACATATTTTGTGTACAGAAGCCAGAAGTATTGATTTTACAATACACAGCTTTTACTATGTAAAGAATATATTAACTATTCACTGACAGAGCACTTCAGTGATACATAAATCAGCAAATAATGATGGTCCATAACTCTGTAAGTGCAGTTTATGAACAAATCTGATGGCCTTAAGGAAGCTTGAGGATCTTATGGTAAGAGCAATGCCTTTGCAATATCAAGTGTTTGGTTTGTTTCAGTTAGTCTACATCCATTAAAATCTAGTTTGAAAACAAAAGGCTTTGTATATAGATATTTTTCTGATCCCCTTCAACACTGACTTTTTCAGAAAACTGAAACCTACCCAGAGGCTGAGCATCTAGTATGTCATATCCTGCCTTTTAAATTCAAGAATGGAAGTGAATTGACAGGATGCAGATTTATATTGGAGTATATGGACTGAAATTCAAAGAAATTCATAAAACTGCGGTAAGTGCAGTTTTAAATAACACATTTACTATAAAAAAAACATTTTTATCAAATTGTCATCAGAAACATTGCATCCACCATTAAATATTAATAAAATTCATTAACTTAAATTGAAATGTTATGTAGATTATTATATAAGAATATTCAGAGACCGTACTTGCATATATAAAGTTTGTAAAGTAGGCTAAGTTTAATACTGTTTTTTTTTAAAAAGCCATAATTCATACAGAATATACACTCACTGGCCACTTTATTAGGTACACCTGTTCAACTGCTCATTAAAGCAAATATCTCATCAGCCAATCACATGGCAGCAACTCAATGCGTTAGACATGGTCTGTGTCTGAAATAGCCCCCTATACAGTTAAATAGGCCACTATTTGAGGGGACAGCCATTTGTAGTGGTGTCAGAAATCAGCGGGAGCACTGCAATAACGAGTGTACAACCGATGTACGCTCAACAGCTAGATAGCCTAATACCCATAATGCTCTGTGAGAGTCACACGCTGAATGAATTCCCATATTTGACCAGAAGATGGCGCCCGCAGCTGAATCATCCATCCATCCATTTTCCAAACCGCTGGTCCAATGTGGCTACAGTGTAATATCATACAGGTATAAATGACTTTTTAATAGATTATTAAATTGTTTAATTAAGGTTTATACATGCTAGTTTCTATGACAGAGTTCAAGATAAATCGTTTCATCTTACTACTGGAGCTGCCATGTTGCTAAGTTTAAAATAATTATTAAACAGCAAGCAAACTAGGTAAAAGTGGCAGCCCTTCGGCCAACTCAGTGTCCGTTTTCATTCACTCCCTCAAGTGAACTATTTTAGTGGAGTAATCTAGGGAATAGTGATTTTGAACACAGCCTTGGACAAGACGACCTGCTGTTCAAAGTTTAAAATGAGCATCAGAATAAGTGATTTCAGTGACTTTGAACGTGGTAGGGTTGTTTGGTGCAGAGGGGCTGGTCTGAGTATTTCAGAAATGGCTGATCTACTGGGATTTTCACACACAACCATCTCTAGGGTTTACAGAGAATGGTCTGAAAAAGAGAAAATATCCAGTGAGCGGCAGTTCTGTGGGAGAAAATGCCTTGTTGATGCCAGAGATCAGAGGAGAATGAACAGACTGGTTCAGCTGATAGAAAGACAACAGAAACTCAAATAAACACTTGTTACAAACGAAGTCTGCAGAAGAGCATCTCTGAACAGATAAACACGTCAAACCTTGAATCAGACGAGCTACAGCAGCAGAAGACACACCGGTGACACTCCTGTCAGCAGAGAACACGAAACTGAGGCTGCAATTCACACAGGCTCACCAAAATTGGACAATAGAAAATTGTTAATTTTCTAAAGAACTCAGCTCAAAATAATAACACTATCACAAGATAAGTGCACAAACATGCATGATTAGAATGCTCGATAATGCTCCCGAAACATATTTGGAGGTAGCCTATGCATATTCAAACAAAGCTTGAGTGCTGTAATATACAGCTATGAGGAGTGGGTCATTCAGGGGTCAGAAATGGAGTTGACGGTTGATAGAGCCCCACTTTCAAAATTGCCTTGCCATTACTAAGAGCATCAGGGCATGAAGAGAATTGCATTATTATTACAAGTACACACTCACATATGCTGTTTCGACAATGTCAACCGTTTCTTAAGCACACCATGCTTTTGCTAAATGCAGAACGATGCCAAACATAAAGCAGAGTAAATACATTATTGATTCACTGACCCTGGGTTTGGAAAATAGCCCAAATCTTTATTCCTGAAACATGTCTCTATCCTTTTGTCCAATGTCACATGATTTTTAAGTAATGAGATGATTGAATGCACTCAGCATTGAGGGACGTACAAATAGTTTTACTAGTTCCTGTTGAGAATGAATATGCCTTTTCTTTCTAATCGATAAAGGTTTTTGGTTGATTAAAACCGTCTAAATCGTTGTCTCCATTTGATAAATGGATTTCAAAATCAATGCACACAAAGACCTTTATTCTTGGGAATTCACAAATAAAATATGCTTTTCGTTCACGTCAACGGACAGCAACTTATTGGCTTTCTATTGTATTTTTTCATGTCTCACTTAACATGGCTTTGTAGAGCAGTTGATTTTAACTCCAAGACATCTTGAATCAAAGAAGGCACATCAGTGAATGTATTCCTGAAACATTCTTCCTCCATTTGCTCTGCTATCCTCTGAGCACTTGTCAGAAGGCAGAGAAGCATTCAAACCCAGCATGCTCTATCTTACTAATCAATCAATATATTTAAAGCTTTCCGTTTATATCTCTTGCAAGGCCAAGGTCTCTACATACCTGTATTGATAGATCCAAAGTAGAGCAATGAAATTTCAAGAAAGCATGTTGAGTCAATAACCGTCAGCCTTCTCTTGCTCCTCTTGAGACCTGTAAGGGTTTTTAAAATACCCGATAATGCTGCTGGCAGATTTGTGGCTTTGTGGGCTGTGTGCCAGTGTGAAACTGTGTAGGGCAGCAATTTCCTGCCAAATGATGTGTGGAATGAGTCCTTCCTAGCCGGCCCGACACCCTGACCTTGCCCCTTTCCAGCATGGAGGTGAAGAACTGAACAGAAATAACCATGTGCCACTTTTCATCAAACCACTGTCATTGAGCTTGCATACATGATTTATGGTGTTTACTAAATCAAGCATCACTAATACGATTACTCATAGATTAGTGATTTCTTCCTCCTCTTCCTCTAAAGGTGTAAAGCATTTTTACACCTTAAAACCCAATAATTCTGTGCACTCTGAGGAGCTGTTCTTGTTGCATTTTCATTTGAACAGGGTCCCTCTCAAGGCAATGCAGTTCTGACCATCACACTCAGCAGCTATTTCGTGCAAGTGTAACTGTCGTAGGCCAGTAGGAGGTGTGCGTGCAAACCTCACTCCCCTGATCTCAAGAGGCGTTTAGCAACTGAGGCTAGTGGTTGTGTTCTTCAGCCTCCTTGTTAGAGCACCTGCCTCCCACTCCGGAGACCAAGGTTCGAATCCCGATCGGAGTGGGTCAGTGGGACCGGTAACATTTGGTGCCATTGACCCAGATGGGAGATTTAGGGGGGGTGAGTGTAACTTCGTAGGCCAGTAAGGCGCTATAGGGACTGATGCTAGAGACTGCGGTCTTTAGCCTCCTTGTTAGAGCGCCCGACTCCCATGCCGAAGACCACGGTTCGAAACCCATTCAGAGCGGGTTGAGTAGGACCAGTTACATTTGGTGCCATTGACCTGGATGGGAGTGAGGTTTAGGGAAGTGAGTGTAACAGATGTAGGCTAGTGAGATCTGTGTGTGTAAACCTCACTCCCCTGATCTCAAGAGGCTCTCTAGCAACTGATGCTAGAGGCTGCGGTATTTAATGTCCTTGTTAGAGTGGCCGTCTCCCGCGCCAGAGAACACAGTTTGAATCCCGCTCAGAGCGGGTTGAGTAGGACTGGTTACACAAGTGCATTTCTAATTGGAATACAAAAATCTCACATTTAAATAACACATTAGCAATAACATCTGACATGACTGGTATCATATGGTTTCTTACCCTCAAATAATGCTTAAAAACATGTAAAGCAGTGTAGAGCGCACGTTTTAAGAACGCACTGCAGATATTTTACGTAAAATATCTGTATCTAACTTGCTCAGCAAGACAGTTGTAGCTCCGCCATGACAGTAGTTGACCTGAAAGAGAAAAATGAAGCTCTAGCATA
This sequence comes from Abramis brama, assembly GCF_963993115.1. Taxonomy (NCBI): domain Eukaryota; kingdom Metazoa; phylum Chordata; class Actinopteri; order Cypriniformes; family Leuciscidae; genus Abramis; species Abramis brama. Next base: position 30,145,495 of record NC_139969.1, on the reverse strand, counting down.
AGTTCTGCCGGGAAGACTCAATTGTTACGTCACTTATTACCTTCTCATCTATCCAATCATATTCCTATACTTGTGGTATAAAAGATTGGTACTTACACACGTCTGAGTTCGCAGATGCTGACGCTTCAATTCACCTCCATCCTCCCCACCACCACCAAGATGGGTATTTCTCTCCATCCTCCCCAACACCACCAGGATGGTCTCTTCCCTCCATCCTCCCCACCACCACCAGGATGGTCTCTTCTCTCCATCCACCCCACCACCACCAGGATGGTCCCTTCCTATACCTCGCAGGGGATCGGCTGCGCCCCTGCCTTCGTCTTCAGGCAGGATATGCAGATCCGGACCCTCGGATTGCAAGCTATGGACAAAGAACTTGATTGCTTGTTGGGCTGTTAATAAATGTTAATTGTTACAGTATTTATTCTCCCGAGTCTTTCTGGTAGAACTGACTGTATGATTTAATGCCTGTTCACACCAAGGACGATAACTATAATGAAAACTCTAACTAAAGTTTTAATAGTCATTCTAATTCTATGAGAATAGGGAAGTCCACAACACCAATTATAACGATAACAACACAGAGGAACAATATCTTTGGAATCACTTTCAGAATTTTTTTTTCCAGCTGATGAATGACAAAAATTTTGAGAGCCATTCAGAATCCACCTGACTTTAAAGAGCTTGAACATTTAAAGTGACAGACGACAAAACTCTTATAAACAGAGCGTTAGACCTTATTCACAGCAGCGCCATCTTTGATTTTTAACGGGAATAAAAACAAGGCTGTGAGGGATAGACATACATCTCTTAATTTATTCATTGTACTCTTCGTTGTTATTTAATGTGTTTTTGGATTGTTCTGCTGACGAAACACTGTAAAAATATCGTTCCGAGAAATTTCAGTAGACAAAAAAACAGACAATATGAGCTGTGGAAAATTGGCTTATTACAGCTTTTTACAGCTGATGCCATTGAAAACACAGTAAGTATATCACAAGATCTGTTGGTGTGGATGCTAGTTATTGTTATAGTTTTATTTATTTTTGTGTGAATGGGACTTAACGATAACTATAACTATACTATAACTATAAAGTTTTGATAATCGTTCTAATTCTATGAGATAGGATAGTCCACACCACCACTTTAACGATAACGACACAGACAAACGTTTGAATCACTTTCAAAAATCGCTTATAACAAATGGAATATTATCGTCTGATGGTGCGGACGCTGTACCAATCATTCTTAGTGTGAATTTTGTGCCAATTCCAACACAATATCATGACAATTCGTAACTATTTTATGTTTTGGCGAATTGGCGGCTCATTTGTATGCATTTGTACGATCTTATTCGTACGTTTTCATAGGATCTGCTCACACCCCAGTGATATATTTAGGGGTGGGGTAGGGGGTACTTAAAAAAATGTAATTAAAAAAAAGTCTTTGTAAGAATTCACATCATACGAATTCAAACAAAATCACCACCTTGAAACAGAACGTTTACCCACAAGATCAGGTTAGAATGCAAAGCGTACTTGCACTTGAATTGCACGACACATATCAGAAGGCAACCAGATGCATCTGTGTTCACGCACTGCTATGTTTAGTATGTTTCCATTATTATTAAACTTCACTGTGTAACTCGTCCTGCACTATTTGTGCGACATACAGTACATGAATATGAAATCATGCAGCATTCCTTGTCTGTTAATTGGTCAGACATACGAATTTCACCTGACGGATAATAAAAGCAATGCAACAACTCTTCAAAACACCCTAGCAACCATATAACAATGCATTAAATATAACCAACCACACACATATTGCAGCGTCAAACACACATTATGCCGAAGATTAAGATGAAACTAAGAAATATTAGGTGGAAAGCATTTCAGCAAAGGATCACACATCAAACATAGTTTCTTTGCTGACTAAAATTCTCTACATATCTGAACGATAACAGATAGATCATTTTGTCCCAAGGGCAAACTGATGAGAAGAAGCCAGAACTGCTGTAAGTGCAAGACACACACTTTTATCTCTGTGCAGTTTGTCCATGTGAATGCACATGGAGACGATAATTGGACTTTTTGATGGTCTCTTTTAAATTCTGAAATCCATTTAACACTTTTCACACTTTGTCACAAATGGAATGGAGTCAAATCTTTTCATAGTCTTTTTTTTTTTTTTTTTTTTGCAAAGAGCCCATTTCTCAAAATGATGCTATCTTTGACTCAGCTTCATCTCTGTATACTCTGCTGAGGCTGACTAGTTCTTTTTGGGGGAAAGTACTACATCTACATTATATTCTAGATTACATCAAACTTAGAAATCCCCAATCTTTTATTTGACAATCAGACCAGTCACGCACCCTTGTGTGTTTTACAGAGTGTTGAGCAGATCCTTAACGGTGGACATTTACACCTGTTGCTGGCAATGTGTTTGTTTCATTTTCCTCTGTGCATGTGTCTATTTAGCCCTCTGAGAAATCTCCCTGCCCTTTCCCAAGAATGTTCCAGGTAGTATTTTCTCCCATGTGTTGGATTATTATAGCACCATGAACAAGTGTTCAGAAGGGTTGAAAGGTCTTTAGAACGGCCTATCTCATCATCACTATACATTTCAAAACATGGACATGTCAATTGATTTAGCACATTTACTGTGGCCCCAAAACATCACACTTTTAAAATGTATTAATTACATTTCATTGGTGAATAAAATATTAAAATCAAGTGGCATCTGAGAATTCTAAGGCCCTGTTTACACTATTATGTTTTCGTTTTAAAACGCATAACTCTTGCTAGGGTTACGCCTGCCGTTCACACTACTCCGGAGTTTTCAGCCCTCGAAAACTGAGACTTTTGGAAACGCTGCAGACCCAGTTTTAGTCTGAAAACGTACTCGGTTACTAACGTAACCTCGGTTCTCTCTAGAAGAGGGAACGAGTACTGCGTTTTTTGTAAAAACGCTACGGGAAAAACTCTTTTTTCACGAAATACTGAAGCAAAAAATTATCCTTAATTTTCCATATATGTAAAGCGCGTTGCAGCAGTACACAGCTATGGCGAGACAGCTTGCTCGCTCATTGGCTGTTCTGCGGCAACTGCATAAGCCTATCGAGCGAGGCCTGAAGTGACGTCAGGCTTCGCGCCCTCCTTGCCACTTCCCGCCGAGACGGGTGTGGCTAACCTCTATAAAAGGAGCTCGAAAAGGCTGATTCACTTGATTTTCATCGCCGAAGCGAACCAGAGTGAACCGTACGCACGGCAGAGAACGCAGTACTCGTTCCCTCTTCTAGAGAGAACCGAGGTTACGTTAGTAACCGAGTACGTTTTCAGACTAAAACTGGGTCTGCAGCGTTTCCAAAAGTCTCAGGTATACGGTGCATAATCACCAGATAGACTCACAGAGAGTCTGGGAATAAGGGGGGGGGGACCTTAATTCCCTATATTGTAGCGTCCGCAGACGCAAAACATGACCTCACAGAGAGAGTCTAGAGACAAAAGGGGAATCCCTCCGTCCTTATATGGCCGCGTCCGCAGACGCGAATATGACATCACATAGACAGGGTGGGGAACCTGAACTAATGTGGGAAATGTGGGTCTTACACAATTCTGCCCATAAAACAGTCGGTAGCGCGCTGCGCATGCGATTTCAGTGTTCTAGTTAGACAGCTGATTCGACTACACCGATAGTAGCTTAGCCTGCAAGGCGGGAACCTCTAGGTTGTAAAACCTAATAAATGTAGACGGCGAGGCCCAGCCTGCCGCCATACATATGTCCTGTAAGGAAATCCCGCTAGACCAAGCCCACGAAGAGGCGACGCCTCTCGTGGAGTGCGCTCTAACGCCCAACGGGCACTGGAGGCCCTTGACAGTGTAAGCCAGCGCTATGGCGTCAACTATCCATCTGGATAGGCTCTGTTTCGAAACAGCCATTCCCTTGGAACGTCCACTGAACGAGACAAAGAGCTGCTCAGTCTGTCTGAAGACAGCAGAGCGGGACACGTAAGCTCTTAAAGCCCTAATGGGGCAAAGAAAACTTGAGTCCCCTTCCTCACTTGATCCCGGCAGGGCAGACAGGGAGATAACCTGAGCCCGAAACGGCGTGTTGAGGGATTTTGGCACATAACCATGCCTAGGTTTGAGTATGACTTTAGAGTCATTAGGTCCAAACTCTAAGCACGCTGGGCTCACGGAGAGCGCGTGCAGGTCGCCTATGCGCTTCACCGAAGCGAGAGCCATCAAAAACACTGTTTTAAAAGACAAATGTTTGAGGCTAATAGATTGGATAGGCTCGAAAGGGGCACCTTTCATGGCCGCTAAAACCATAGAAAGGTCCCACATACGGACTGAAGGAGGTCTGGGAGGATTCAGCCTCCTAGCTCCCCTGAGGAAGCGGATGACTAAATCGTTCCTTCCTAGTGACTGACCTAGCGTTGTTCCAGAGAACGCTGCAATAGCCGCCACATAAACTTTGAGCGTGGAAGGGGATCTGCCCTTATCCAACAGCTCCTGTAGGAAGGAGAGAACCTCCGTCACCTCACAATCGAGGGGTGATAGGCCCCGAACTGTACACCAGCCGGAGAAAACCGACCACTTCGAGGCATAAAGCCGCCTAGTCGACGGTGCTCTAGCCTGAGTGATGGTATTCATCACTCCCTCTGCGAGATCAACGGATATCCGTTGAGCGCCCACACATGAAGGGACCACAGCTCCGGGTGTGGGTGCCAAATCGAGCCCCTGGCCTGCGAGAGGAGATCTTTCCTCAATGGCACTGGCCATGGAGCGATGTCTGCTAACTGCATCAGGACTGGAAACCATGCTTGGTTCTTCCAGAACGGTGCTACAAGCAGTACTGAGCATTTTGTTTCCCTGACCCGCTCTAACACCTGAGGCAGGAGGGAGACGGGGGGAAAAGCGTATAGCGGGCAGCGCGGCCACATCCGGGACAGCGCGCTGTCGTTCTTGGAAAAGAACACGGGGCAATGAGCGTTTTCGCGGGACGCGAATAGGTCCACCTCCGCTCTGCCGAATCTCTCCCACAGCAGCCGGACTGTTTGTGGGTGTAGAGACCATTCGCCCAGGGGAATGTTGTTCCTGGACAGTCTGTCTGGGCCCACATTCTGGAGCCCAGGCACATGCACTGCTCTCAGCGAGCGCAAATTGTGCTGAGCCCATGTTAGGAGGCGTTTCGCCAGCCTGTACAGGGATCTGGATCTGAGACCGCCCTGGCGATTTATGTAGGACACCACGGCCGTGTTGTCCGAACGGACTACGACGTGTTGGTCCTTGATTTGGGGACAAAAACGCGTCAGCGCGTTGTGCACTGCCAGCATTTCCAGGCAGTTGATATGTTGGAGCTTTTCTCGTTCTGACCACAGGCCGAAGAACGGTCTGCCCTCGAGCAGCACTCCCCATCCCGAGGTGGATGCGTTTGTCGACACCATCTTCACTCTCGAGGAAGTCCCCAGGCTTACACCTGATCGGTACCAGTCGTCCGCCATCCAAGGTATCAGGGCTGCCACACAGCTCTGATTGACCTTGAGACGTAACCGGCCGGACACCCACGCTCCGCGCGGTACTCGCGCTCTCAACCAGAACTGCAGAGGGCGCATGCGGAGTAAGCCCAGCTGAAGAACTGGCGATGCTGAGGCCATGAGACCCAGCATCCTTTGAAACTTCCTGAGCGGGGTAGTCGCGCCGCAGCGGAAGGATCTCGCCGCGCGCTGAATGTGCAGCACGCGCTGTGGCGACAGCCGCGCTGTCATAGACTGTGAGTCCAGAATGGTACCCAGAAACGAAATCGCTTGACTGGGGTTCAGCGAACTCTTTGTCCAATTGACCGTGATACCAAGATTCTCGAGGTGATTCGAGGACATTCGAGGCGGGGACATTCGAGGCGGGGAGCGCGCTTAATACAGCGGGCAGAACGCTCGTCCTCGACCCTACTACAGTGCTTAACTGAGTGAGGGAGGGCTGAGAAAGTCTCGTGGGACTCATGCTGTCTGCTAGTAAATGTGGGCGGGAAACGGCCACATTCACTGCTTTGGACGCGCTGCCTGCCTGAGCAGAGCGAGCGCGCACAGGTCCCGTTTTTACAGAGAGCCTGCGATCTGTGAGACATAGTGTTCGTGGGCACTGGGAAGTGGGCACTTTTACTATGTTGGAAGCGCAATCGACCTGAGTCGATTTTATGTGCGCGAGCCCTAAGTGTAGGGCTGTGCTTGTGTGTAGGGATGGGCACTGAGGAGTGGGCATCGACACTACATTTATAGCACCATCGGCCGTGGCCGGGACACCAGAAAATACACTCTTTTCGGGATATATCTGGGTAGCCGTAAAAACGGCTTTTGTGTGCAGGCAAGCGGGCAGCTGTGCGGGCTTGCGCTTTGCAGAAAACGCTGGAACAGTCGCAATTCTTGGGGCTGAAACAGCGGCGCGCTTGGGTGAGAGACCGGCCGCAACGGGACTCACACACCTGCGCTTTCCTAGGCATGCTAGGACTTCTTCGGGGCTTCCGGCTTCACTGCAATCCTCGGCCGCGGCCCGCGCTGAGCGGGGCGTCGGTTGCTAGAGCGAGAGCGGGGCCTCGAGCTGCGCTGCTGTCGCTGCTGTGAAGAGGCGGCCGAAGGCGGGGGCTGAGGCTGAGAGCTCCGCGGGGTCTGTTTTTCACGACTCGCTGCAGAACCAGAGCGCTTCGGGAGGAAGTGCTTGAAGGCTTGAGACGCTTTCTGGGCTTCGGTAAATCTCTCTACGAACTCGGAGAGAGAAGATCCGAAGAGGCCAGCGGAAGACAGCGGGGCGTCGAGAAACGCGGTGCGCTCGGAATCAGCCATCTCCGTGAGCGTCAGCCATAAGTGCCTCTCAGCAACAGTGGCGGAAGCCATACACCGTCCCATGGCTTGTGCAGCAGACTTGGTAGCGTGGAGGGAGAGATCCGAAGCGCTTCTCAAATCCGCGATGCAGATAGCGTCAGGCCCCATCTCGTCCAGCTTACGGAGGAGATCACCCTGGAATATCTGCAGCGTAGCCATGGTGTGTAGTGCCGACGCAGCCTGCCCAGCGGCGGAGAAAATTCGCGCGAGCAGCGTCGACGTCATGCGGCAGGCTTTGGAAGGCAACACCGGTTTAGTCCGCCGTCCAGCAGAGGGCGGGCAAAGGTGGGTCGCTATCGCCTGTTCCACCGGCGGAAGTGAAAGGTAGCCTCGGTCTTTAGCATTATCCAAGGAGGAAAATGCTGGCGACACAGACGAACGTGTTCGTGCTGAACAACTAGGGAGCGTTCCAGGCCTTCGCAACTTCTTCGTGAAGCTCAGGAAGAAAAGGAGCGGGCTTTGATTCCGGAGAGGTGCGCTCACCAGGGAGGAAGCTACCATTCAGCCGGGTGCGAGAAGGGAGTTCCGGTGCAGACCACTCGAGGCCGAGGCTCGCCGCGGCCAACGCGAGTACTCGCATGAGCTCCTTCTCGATGCTAGCTCTTGTCGAAGGCCTACGGGCAGGAGGCGCGAGATCCTCGGAGCTCGCCCAGTCCTCGCTGCCTGAAGCTAGCAGAGAGCAGGAATCTTTCTCCCCCGACGCGGCTTCGGAAACAACTTCCTCTGATGAAGCGGCGGCAGACTGCGGGCGCTGAGCATCAGGAAGTGATTCAGGGGAAGCCGGTGAAGCAGGCGGGCGAACCGGCGAGCTTGGTCGGGTTGGAGCGGGTTCCGGGACCCGCTGCGAGCGGCGCTTCTTACGGCGCGGCAGCGCGGCGGGGAGTGCAGGCTCTGAGAAAAATGCCAGGCGAGTCCTCAGAGTCACCATCGGCAGAAGCTCGCAGTGAGGGCAGCCGCCGTCAGCGAGCGCGAGCGCTGCATGATCCTCACCCAAACAGGAGACACAGATGACATGACGGTCTCCCTCGGTGAGTGGGGCTCGGCACGAGCCGCAGGAAGGCATCTTTAGAAAGACGCAGCTCTTTTAGGGGGTGAGTGTTGCAAGGCGAACACACACACACACACACAAGAACAATAATAAGGAAAGGATATGGCGTCGGAAAGCGCAGCAGGTACGGCGGTAGAAGGCGGCGTTGGCCAGCGGCTTCGAGGGCTCGTCCCGCTGAAGTGCTTGCCTCAGACGACGCGTGCTTCCTCGTGATCCAGCGATGCGTGAGCTTCGCTGAAGAGATGAAAATCAAGTGAATCAGCCTTTTCGAGCTCCTTTTATAGAGGTTAGCCACACCCGTCTCGGCGGGAAGTGGCAAGGAGGGCGCGAAGCGCCCTCATTGGCCTGACGTCACTTCAGGCCTCGCTCGATAGGCTTATGCAGTTGCCGCAGAACAGCCAATGAGCGAGCAAGCTGTCTCGCCATAGCTGTGTACTGCTGCAACGCGCTTTACATATATGGAAAATTAAGGATAATTTTTTGCTTCAGTATTTCGTGAAAAAAGAGTTTTTCCCGTAGCGTTTTTACACGGAACTCCACGGTTGCGTTTCAGTGTAAATGGACCAAACCGTTGACTGAATCCGAAATCACCCCCTATACCCTCAAATAGGGCATTATTTGAGGGGACAGCCATTTGTAGTGGTGCCAAAACCATAGTGGACGTTACCGAGTGCACTCATTCAATCCCACATTGCACTGTAATATCAGGTGTACAGCCGATGTACGCTCAACGGCTGTCCGAATTCGCTTACTCGTTTTCATTCACTCCTTCAAGTGAACTGTATTAGTGGACTAATGTAGGAATAGTGATTGAGGGTTTAGGGGGCGATTTCAGATTAAGCCAGAGACTTTTGAAAACGAAGGCGTGGCTGCCCACATTCGCTCGCTGACTGGGTGTTTTGGATCATTGCGTATATTTCCCTGATTCGTCAAGTCATATGACTATAATGGCAAATGGAAATATTTTCAGTGAATACGTTCATGCATTTTGGTCAGCTACAAAAAAATACAATTGTATAACTTCAGAACATTTGACAATATAGTTCACTTGGTAGTAATATACAGAAAGATTTCTTTAATGTTTTTGAAAGAAGTATCTTATGCTCACCAAGGCTGCATTTATTTGATAAAAAATACAGTAAAACAGCAATATTGTGAAATATTATTACAGTTTAAAATATTGTTTTTTAATATATTTTACAATGTAATTTATTCCTGTGATGGCAAAGCTGAATTTTCAGCATCATTACTCCAGTCTTCAGTGTCACATGATCCTTCGAAAAACAGTCTAAAATGCTGAACTGTTAATGAAACTTGAAAAAACTCAATTGTTAATAGTTAATAATCTGTTGAAAACAGTTGTAGTGCTTATTTTAATATTTTGTGGAAACCATGGTACATTTTTTGGTATTCTTTGATTTTTCAAAAAACATTTATTTGAAATAGAAATCACTTTGATCAATTTAATGCATCCTTGTGGAATAAAAGTATAAATTTCTTCTTTTCTTTTTTTTTTACATTTTGGATTATATTATTATCAGTTATAGAATACATATTCTTGGACATGGTAGTTTCAATTTATGAGTCAGAGAGAGATAGAGTGGTTAAATAGGCATGATGCCCAGTTGTACCACTGGGTGTCCCTGTTGGAGTTCATATCTGTGACTAAGTGTGTGTTACCTCTGTGGTCATTCTATATTTGGGTGGAGCTTTTTTCCAACTCACCATCCCTAAAGTCATCATTATTATCTTAAACCTAAATTGAATTCTTAGGTCAGAACATTATTCGAAAAACTGACAGAATTGGTTCTAATGTGCTGAAATGTGGTTTTGAGTCCAATCTGAGCCTCTGGAGGAAATCAAATCCCAGTATAAGTTGTTGTTGTTGTTGGCCTAGCACTAAAAGCCTCCCAGCTGCAGCAATTACAGACTTTTGTTTTTATATATAGAGACATGCTGGGAATGCAATCTGTATCTACAGGGTATTTCTGGAGCGCAGCGAGTTATGAATATACTGCTATTTAAGTGTGCCATCTCCTCATACCATTCATTACTCAGAAATAATATTTCAGGTTAATGGTGCATATGCTAAAGTTTCACAACACTGTAATCTTGGGAACACACAGCTCTGGAAACCAATCATCTAGTAGCTATTGTAATGCCAGACTCAGACATCGCAGCTAAGACCGATGACCTTTCCATGATCAAAACTGAAGTCACATTTAGATGGATAGAGCAGTTTCACAGCTTGGTGATGCATTAAATCTGGGGTTTATGCAATAAAGCATAATGCCACATGGGCCTGACACAGACGTGCTTGGATTATAACACTCCAAATGATCGTGCTTCTCATCTGAATTTTTCATAGCTAACCTTAGCAAGTATTATTTTCTCCAATCTTCTTTCTCCTTTAGTGTTTCTTTTGCTAAAGGTCTTTTACCAAAACAAAATCAGCAACACCTCATACACCTGGAAACTATTCACAACAATCTTCCCTCTATCCTGTCCCCAACCACCTCCTCCTTGCACCTCTTCCCTGACTGGATGCTGGTGACTTTGCCAGCTATTCCACTAATAAGGTGGCAACCAGTTCTCAGAGTCTCACTTACCCACAACTAACCTCCATCCGCACACATTCCACACTTCCTTCATACCTTGGCTGCCTGCCAGATCAATGCAAGGAATATATTTTTACTGCAGGGTTAACAGAGTTATATTACTGTGTGTAACATACATATCATTTGTATTGTTAAATAAAACATAAAAAGTAAGTAAATTAAAGGGTTAGTTCATCCAAAAATGAAAATTCTGTCAGTAATTACTCACCCTCATGTTGTTCCAACCCCGTAACACTTTCGTTCATCTTCAGAACACAAATTAATATATTTTTGATGAAATCTGAGAGCTGGCTCACTCCTTCATATGCTGCTAATTGCATCTGCCGGCCCAGAAAAGTTAGTAAAGACATCGTTAAAATAGTCCAAGTGACTACAGTGGCTCAACCTTAAGTTTACACAGTGACGACAATACTTTTTGTGCGCAAAAACAAAACAAAAATAACAACTTTATTCAACTATTAATTTTCTTCTGTGTGGGCCTCTGACGTGAGTTAACGAGAGCGCCACGACGCATGCACGAGAACTGAGAAGATGACGCTCACGATCATTTGATGGGAAAGTTTGAAAGGTAAGCCATTCATTTTGCGGCATTGGTAAGCCACTCCTTTTCTGTCAAAAATTCTTGAAAGAGTTGTGTTCAATAAGCTCTTTGCCTTTTTGCTCTCAGAACAACCTACTTGGCAACAACCAGTCTGGCTTCAAAAGTGTAAACTCCAGACACCATCCTGTGACCATTGCTGAAATTCCAAATCCTCTTTCCTTATTCTAGACCAGTCTGCTGCCTTTGACATTGTAAACCACCAGATCTTCCTGTCCACCCTTTCTGACTTGGGAATCACATGTATGGTAAGTCGGTGCCTCACAGTCTTACCTCATAGACAGATCTTTCAAGGTTTTAATGGAGAGGAGGGATTTCCAGCTAATAGCTAATCAGCCAATCACCGGGGTGCCTCAAGGTTCAGTGTTGGTTCCTCTTCTTTTCTTTTCTTTTCTTTTCTTTTCTATTAAGATGCGTTTTGGTCGATCGCATCACAGGTGGATGAGGGAGACACATTCCCATTTACACCTGGTGTTTAAATCCGTCTCTTTTGTCAATTGATACATATGAACAACCGGGGGGAAAAAAACCTGAAAAATATACGGAGAGCAGCAGCTTTCAAAGCTGAGCACGGTGAGTGTGTGTGAACATTGTGCTTGGTACGTTTTTCTTTAAAACAAACTTGGGTCTTCAGCCGACAAAGTTTAAATACCGTCTGGCTAGCGCTCTCCCCATAATATTTATGCATTAGGTCAGTAGGCGGAGAGTAGATGGTCTTTTGTGGCTGTTCGATCACATTCGACCACATGAGCTTTTACACTACGAAAGCAATCCGGTCAAATGCGTTTTCGACTACCTCTGGAATTGGTAGAAAGTTGACAAACTCAAAACGTTTTAGACCCTACTTACACCTGTATTTAGCGTCATCCACTTGTGATCCGATCGACCAAAATGCATCTAAACACCAGTGGGTAAACAGGGCCTGCATCTGCAGATGATCCAGAATGCGACAGCATGTCTGGTCTTCAATCAACCAAAAATATGTCACTCCTGATCTCACTGGCTCCCATGCATCCAGAATCAAATGTAAAGTTTTGACACTGGCTTTCAGAACTTCCACTGGAAAAGCACCTCCCAACCTCAATACACTCCTACAAATGTACGCTCCCGCCCACCAGCAAGTCACTGAATGAGTGATGCCTTGTCGTTCCTTCACAATGAGGCAAAAAGTCACTCTTCAAAAGTTTCATCCTCTCTGTTCCTCTGAAATGAGCTGCCAACCTCCATCCGAACTGCTGAGACCATCACATCTTTCAAGAAGCAGCTGAAGACACACCTCTTCCACATGCACTTAACCACGCCTTAATCCAACACACACACACACACACACACTTTCCTTCTCTGTAATTATTCCCCTCCTCTCTGGCTTGCTTCCTAATATTGTCATCAAATAAACTTGCCGTTGTATATTACGAATATTGTTGCCTAATGAAATGCTTTTGTTCCTCTCTTGTAAGGCGCTTTGGATAAAAGCATCCGCCAAATGCATGAATGTAAATAATTTTGTTCTAAATTAAATTCTTTTTACAGAATATTTACCCAAAAACATTCCTCTTGCTCACTCTTTGTTGGCCAAAACAGTTCCCCAACTGAATCACAAAGGTCTTAGTAATTAGGGACAACTGTGCAAGACAGCCAAAATGCTTTGCTTCCAATTCTAATTAAACTGTCAATATGTGTTTTGATAGACCAGTTACGAAGAATCTCATCCAAAAGTGTAATGCTTCACTCCATGCATGCTAAATTTGGTATAAAATGGATAATCGTGTCTGGCTCTGAGTGTTCCAGTTTTTACTCTTTCTCCCTGCTTTATGTTCCAGCATTAATTTGATTGCCTCATTTACAGCCAGCGCCAGTGCTGTTGCCAAGGATACAGCAAACATTTTTATTTGTCTGTTTGTATCCAATCTTTGTATAAAGCTGGCACTGAAGCGTTGAGAAACTACAAACATATGAGACAATTGCTGGGGACATAAATTCATGGCAATCATCAATGACAGAACTATTGGCACATTAAGCCATTCTGAGCAAGAAAAAGGGGCAAACATGATTTTGTTTTTGTCCATTTTGAAGCATTTTTTTTTAAATATTCACAACAAATGACTGCTTTGCATACTGCTAATGAGATATACACAAAGGACCTTCACTTTTAGGTCTGTCATATTAAAGAGAGAGGGAGAATTGCATCTTCAAATCAATGCACTGCACAGAACAAATTAATATCTGTATAAAATCCAATAATCCAATCATTGCTTGCTTGGCACTGTGACATTCAGCATTTAAAATGCTTTTCTCCAGCGTCACGGTTATAACCAAAGATGTCCACTATCACACTATCAGGATATTGCATGCATTTCTACCTTGCATAAATAATTTTATGAACGTGACTTCACCAAGTGCAACATGTTCCTGGATCATCATCTTTCTTGAACATTCCAATTAACCATCAGATTTGAGGGACAAGTTTATGTGAAGTTTAGGCTTATACCCAAACTAAATTTTAGTAGTGTCCTGTCCAGAAATGTGTTCTTTCCATAATGATCATGCACTGCTCTCATTATAGCTGTATGAGAACAAATTTTAGAGCAACCACAACCAATGATATATGGATTATGATCTGTCAGGTTATAATTCACTTGGAGAGCACGTGTGCTGGTGGTTTATCTCATGGATTGAGAGTTATCCTCCTCAGTCCAGTCCTTTAACATCTTTCCAGCAAGCAAAGATGGTTTAAGATGTTACAAAGTTGTGTCATCATCTCTCAGATGAAGAGGGAAAAAAAGCTTTGTACAGGGTTCTCAGTTAAATTAGGCCAGGTGTTAAATGGAAATGTGTGTGTGTGTCTCTGTGTGTGTTTATTTATATTAAATATAAAATAACAATAGGCTAATATAAAACGGACCTTTATGAATACATTATGAAGAAAAAAAAGTAATATATGTACAATGATGGTCCTTATTTCCCCGTAGACCACATTCAAGTGTGTGTGTGTGTGTGTGTGATTTTCAATTTAACGTGTTTTATCGGCAGGATTATGTTTACATACAAATACAATAATACCAAAGCGTTATACACAAAACAAGTAATAACAAGACAAAGACATATTCAATAAAATTGTATTAAAATAAGGTAATTTATAATAAATAAATATAAAATAACAATAGACTAATATAAAACAAACCTTTATGAATACATTATGAAGAAAAAAACAACTAATACATGTACAATGATGGTCTTTGATTATAATGATCAAGTCAGTAGTTGGTTTCTGAGAGTCTGCAGCTTAAAATTTCATTTCGCTGCAATTTATGGGTAACAGTTCTAATAGGCACAGGCTGACTGTAAGTCACAAGACAACTGCGATGCTTTTACGATACTTAAGGTAGATTGAAAATAGCAGTGTAATACGCAGACCAATGATGTCAGTCTGTTATTGAGCGGAGGAGATTGTGGGTGTGGCGAAATCGCAGGCAGTGCCCAGCCAGGCAAAACACAGGTCTGTCCCGGCGCTCGGTGGGGGTTGGGCGGGACGTCAACTGCGCTGTTTATCACGAGTCCGATTTTTTGTTAAACGGTTTTGTAATACATTTTTTTTTTGGAAATAGCTGCTTTCGAAATACAATGCGTAATTCTAATCTCACATGTCACCAATTATAATTCAATACCGCCAAACAACTAAACTGATGTAGGCAAAACACTTCGCTTTCATAATCATAATCTCAGATTTAAAACTAGTTTAATAACGTTACATAATTTTGATATAAGGGTGAGGAGTGTTTTTTTAAATTTTTTATTCTTCAGTTTTTTTAATTGGAAGGAGGCCCCACGAGACCGCTACCTCATTTTCGCGTGGAAAGTCTCCGCCCTACTGCTAGTCTGAGGCCGTCGGCTTCCTCTGAAGCGCTTGGCTGGCCATAAGCTGCTAAATGTTTCTTATATTCCTTTATATTTAATACAGACCACAGGAAAATAGATATTATTCCAGGACAGAAGTAAGATTGTGGAGTGGAAAGGTCGAGGAATACCCTTCTGCCGGATTTGCGTCGGCGCTGTGGCACGTTTGTTCAGCACTTTAGCTTCAGAAGCTAGCGGTTGGTGAGAGTGGAAGCATCGGCACGAGTAAGACGAGCCTCTCATTCGCCCATTATAACACACCTCAGCATCTAGTTATGCACGAACTAACGATTATAGTCTCCGTTCGCGTTTTAGATAGCTGGAGTGCGCTTATAACTAGTTAAAAGTGTTCATTTTGCAGAGTGAAAGTGCATGGCGTGTGGCCGCGCGCGGTGGGGGATGGGCGCGCTCAGGTTCCTCGCGCTGTGTGTGCACGCGAGATGGACGTTGACAACAACTAGCTTGTATTTAACCGACTAGTTAGCTGCGTTGCTATGGAAGCAGCCACGTGCTGGAACTAGAATCGCTCATTTTTGCACTTGTTCGGGAAGTCTTGTTGTTTCCGGTGACGTTTGCTCACGATGCGCATTTAGCCGTAAGCTCAAAATCGAATGACATGTAATTGCGCTTCCGGTGGAGTGTTAGCGTTACAGATGTTCAGATCAGATCATTTTTTTTGCGATGTAAATATGGTAATTACATTAGGTATTTAATTGGTTTAATTAAATGGCTTGTTATAAGTACTCTGGAAAGGTAATTGTGTATTTTACTGGTAAAGACGTGAATGCACACACACACAAAAACCTTTTTCTTTTTTTCAAGATTTACGCATTTCAGTTATTAGTAAAATTCCATCAAGTTGAAGTAGTACTTTCATATTATGAATGAATAATTTTAAATGAGTAATAAAACTCATTTTTTATAATTAAAAAAATATAGAATTATAAGAGTTTTTATAATTTTTAAACTTAAATTTAAACATTTTCATTCTTTTTTATTATTATTATTTATGAATACGAATCACATAAACTAAATGGTCCATTCTCTTGTTCCATTAAGATTTTTACAAACTCTTTTATTATGCTGTAGTTTTTTTTTTTCTCATTTAAAATTAATTCATAATATGAATAATATGTAAGGGTTATTAAATTCAATTGAATGGAAGTTTACTGTTAATTGAATTGCGTAAATCTTGAAAAAAGGCTTAATTTTTTTGTGTAGAGACAAATTTAATAGATCTGTTGAACAGAATGAACCTAAGTCAATTACAAAATTACACATAGTTTAACCATGAAGATGCTTTATCAGATATATTTGCTCTGTCACTGAAGTGATTTATTATGTTTATCTATTTATTATAGACTGTACAAGGACTTTTAGTTGATTGCATAATTTCCTGATAGCTGATAGTTAAAAGGGGGGATTTTGTGTCCTCAGTAAGAGATGCTTTGTAACAGATGAACTTGTCTGGGTCTTTCTTCATACACTGCACGACTGCTTTAAATCCGAACGGATTTTAAAACGCTAGGCATCATCAGTGTTGCCAGATTGGAAATGTCCAAGTTTCGTACCAGAAGCTCAAAATTATCGTATTTGGAAGAAAATTATCGTACACAAGTCAAACGTACAGAATACAGCTATTTATAGACCAACGACTTTTTGACACGACCTGAAAAAAATACTTTATTGTTAAACATTAACTTGTGAGAGAGAGAGTCATTCTCCAAGATGATTGGATGAGAAGACAAAGATAAAGATGGAAGTCATGCGTAACACCACGTTCTCCTCACAGTCATGATGGTAGACATGGGATCCACAGCTAGATCGATGAGTATGATAGAAGCCCTATGATTACAACGACCATCATTTGAAGTGTCACAAAATTCTGAAATTATCGTACATTATGGGATTTTTTTCATTATTGATCGTACAGAGGTCAAAATGATCGAACGTCTGGCAACACTGGGCATCATACTTACCGACTTTGTAAATGGTTACAGAGAAAAAAAACTGGGGCATTGTTTTCAAACTGGGGTCCGGGACCCCCATGGGGCTGCAAGGAAAAGTTGAGAGAAATTAAAACAAATAAATAATAAAATAAGATTAGAGTTTAGAATAAAATGCACATCATCATCATGTGTAGATGTTGCATGACAGTGGTGCCATTTTTAGAAAGATCATGGCCTTTCAGAGCATTGATAATGAATGACTGTGATTGGGGTACTCTTTCTCAAATGATATGGTCTACCTTCTGCTTGTGCTTGAAACATGAATAGGATAGTTGTGGTGCATTAGGTTATTTCCGAGAATGTTAAAGTTGTTACCAAACCTGGAAAGTTGCCAAATTTCTTTTTTTTGGTCTCAGTCAAGTCTAAATTTTTGCTTTGTCAACAAGCATTTATTTTACACTTGTATTCTGTTAAAACATTGACTGATTATAGAGGGGGGGAAAGGCTGACTGTAAATCTGATTATAACTAATACAATGTTTTATTGACAGGCAGATTTGCCTGTGCTCCCATGGATGGCGAGAGTATGAACATCTAAATATCACTTGGTATCATGGTGAGTCAGTGCCACATCCTTCTAATTCATCAATGTCTTAAATTTTACCCTCCAAAAATGTAAAGCAGCATGAAGTCTGAAATATCCTACACTGCATTTAAAAAGTAGCTTGTAAAAGCCCTTCACACACAGAACACATTTTTGCAGGTGAGTGAAGTGGAGGGGGGAAAAAAAGCAAAGTCTAGAGACACTTTTTTTTTTTTTTTTTTTAAGTTTAATTTATTTTAACTTGAGCGCCTAGTTTTTAGAACGACGTGTCAAATGCGCGAGATACTGCAAAAGACGCGAGACGCGAGCGCAACGGTCTGGAACATGTTTACATTGAAAAACAATTGAAAAGCAGCACAGCGGAATGGGAAAACGTGTTCTGTGTGACCCGGCTCTCACCGCTGTTGCTGTTGAGATGAATGATCTTTAGACACGCGGAACGATCAGATCATCAAATTGTTGTTTTTTTTCTTCAGAAAACAAATGTACTGGATTGTGTGATTTATTATGAGTGTAGGATAAGAGAATTTATTGTAAAGAGTGAAGAGCCTTTTCATTAAGTTGTATAAGCCTGTTTTATTTGATTGTGAATTGGCAACCTGTTGACACGTCGTAAACAACAGGGATTCTTATCATATGATGGGTTGCTGTTATACGTGAAGGCTTATAAGCAGCTGAATGAATGAGTACACATGCATCATTTCCTCTTGTTCAACACTAACTCTTTAACTCTTGTTTCCCATCACGACATCAGTCCCTACAGTGTAGCGTCTTAACAGTTCTTTCCAGCGGTGAGCAAACGGATGGAAAATTCCCCCAGGGCTCAAAGGGGCTTCTGGGAGAAAGTTCAGTCAAGAAGTTTAGGTTCAGTTCTCTCTTTGCTTTAAAATATATTGTTTAAGGAGACCAAGAGCAGGTCTGTGTGGGTCCTGACGCCCCAGTAAAGTGATGGCGACACTATACTGTAAAAAAGCACAGTCCTTCGGATGAGATGTTAAACCGAGGTCCTGACTCTCTGTGGTCATTAAAAATCCCAGGATGTCCTTCAGAAAAAGAGTAGGGGTGTAACCCCGGCATCCTGGCCAAATTTGCCCAGTGGCCTCTGTCCATCATCATGATTCATGGTGTCCTAATCATCCCATATATATACTGATAAGGACCAAAAAAAGAAAAATAAATAAGATCTGTGTTTTGGGAATATTTATATATAATATATACAGTCAAGTCACATTTATTTTTATAGCGCTTTTTACAATACAGAATACAGAGATAACAGGAAAATAATGCAACAAAGTTTGTTTCCAGAAAATCATCACAGTCCAGCTTAAAGGAACACTCCACCATTTTTTGAAATAGGGCTTATTCACCTTCTTTCCCACATTTAGATAGGTGGGCAAATGCATTTTTGTCTCAGTGCATGCATTGTTTTAGTTTGACAGGGTCGGCACTAGCTTAGCTTAGCATAATGAATGGAATCCTTTGTTGCCAGCTAGCATGTCCTTAGTAAAAGTGATATAAAAAAAAAAAAACCACCTAATTACTTCTTGTGGCCTGTGTATTCACAACAAGTACAAATAGCGATGCAGATTAACACTAGGCGATTTCCTAGGCAGATATTGACTTATATATTAAGGACTACATTAGGGGGAAGCACAGGCGAAGCACTGCTACTTGGGCGTGATATCTCTAATATATTATATATTTTTACCTTATCAAAACAGTTAAAAAGCAGCAGGTCAAATTAAATTCACGAAATTATAGATAATAAAAAGAACAAAAATGTGAAAATGTATTCAACCTTACATACAATGAATTTAAGTAATGTGCATGACTTTTTTTGTGAATAAATGACCATCAAAAGAGTTTTTTTAAATTGTTTTAGAATATAAGTTTCTTCTTATTAATGTTGAAGACAGTTGTGCTGCCTAATATTTTTGTGGAAACCATGATTCATTTTTACTTCAGGATTCTCTGATGAACAGAGTTCAAAAGAACAGCATTTACTTAACTGTAATTTTTTTGTAGTGGTTTTTGTCACTTTTGATCAATTTAATTAATTCCTTCTGAATAAAAGTAATTTCTTTTGAAAATAACCCTTTTGAACAGTGGTGTATACTGTGTCCAGAGTTGTTCTCATGCTCTATATGCTGTTTGTGAAGAACAGTAACAGAAAACATGTCTTTGTTATTCCAGGCTCCACTCTCGCCCTGACCTCTTGGTTCACCCAGGATCCAAAATGAGCGTTAGCAGTGATGAGGTCAATTTCCTGGTGTACAGATACCTGCAAGAGTCAGGTGTGTATGTTCATCAGCCCTCTTCACTTCAGTTAACAGCTCTGTGTAATATCCTGTTTCATATCGCATGCAGGGGTAGGTTTTTTTTTTTTTTTTTTTTTGTCCTGCCATGTTTATTTCCAAAGAACTAATTAATGGTTTAACCACCTACCATCCGGCCAGTGCACCATAAAAACACTCAGGACAATAGCAACTCCCTGGCAGCATCTTGACAGTGTGTTTTAGGAAATATCATCCACGTTTTCTTCAGGAAATGTAAAAATGTAGTGTTTTATGTGCTGTTCTTTAAGAGTAAGGTTTAATAACCAAAGGAAGTGTCAGTTGTCAGAACTAATATCAGTGCCATTTATAAAAACTATTTTTAGTTTAACTATTTAACATGCACAAATACACATTGAAACTGTTATTGTAATATTTTTTATGGTTTTACTTATCGATAATAGGTAAAACTGTGAGCACTTAACTGCAGCCAGCTGAAAAAAAAAAATCCATATTCTAGCTTATATTATCCTGAATGATGGCTGAAACTTTGTATTAAAGGGATAATTCACCCAAAAATGGAAATTCTGTCATCTTTTACTCACCCTCATGTCATTCCAAACCTGTAAGACTTTCATTCATCTTCGAAACACAAATGAAGATATTTCATATATATTGATGAAATCTGAGAGCTTTCTGTCTCTCCATTGGCATCTACACAACTACCACTTTGATGCTTCAAAAAGTTCATAAAGAGATCGTAAAACTAATATGAATTGAGCAGTTTAGTCCACGTTTTCTGAAGAGTCTCGATCACTTCATATGATGAACAGATTCAATTTAGGATTTTATTCACATTTAAACACTGATCAGCGAACATAAGCAGAGGTAAACCGAAGGTCAACCGAACCTGCTTGATGCACGAGATCAAACCTCTTGCTGAAACTCAAACGTGTTGCGTAACACAAGAATGAACTAAATATTATTTAGTGCTCCCAGCTTTGTAGCCATACTAAAAGCAACAATGGATAATTCACCTCAGATCTTGAAATTAAACAAATGGAAACAAGAACGTTCAAACTGTGAACGAATAAGTGTATTCTATGACAAATTGTTTTAATAACTCAGTATGTATTTTTAATAATGTTTAATATTTGTGAATTTCATTATGTATATCCATTTTCCTGCAACTCATCAAGATTAATCTCTGGTGCCGTGCACTTGCCACAAGATCCCGCCCACACGCTGTTCTGATTGGCTGTGATTTTTGATTGATTTTGTCACATCTCTTTGTAGCCGTGTCGCGTCTGGTGTGGACAGACACATTTCTTGTCGCTGGAATCATATCTCATCACGTCTGGTTAAGACATGCTGTAAACTTCTCAATTCATATGGATTAGTTTTATGATCTCTTTAGTAGGTCTGTGCGACATAGCAAAAAAATGTTTCGCGATTTAATGTTTCATATCGTTCAGTATCGATAATTATTGACATTTTTCTATAACTGTTTTTTTAAGGAACGGTAGAAAAGTTTGAATTTAATCCACATTAAGGCAAACAAATTATATTAGTTTTAGCAGTCAAAAACAAAAATATCTTCTTTATGTCTTATATTAAGATAAAAAAGTAAGTGTTAAAGAAACTCTCGAACTTAAATAAAATGTTACAAAATGTGTGCAATGTTAAAGTGTAAACGTAGAACAGCATCTGTAATAAGTTGGGGTGTAACGGTTCACAAAATTCACGGTTCGGTTCAATACGACGCAGTGGTGTCCGGGTTCGCTACGTTTTCAATAAAGCAAAAAGAAAGAAATGCCAGAGAAATTTCCTTGTTTTAAAAAATATATGTTTTTCATTTATTTTTAAATAAGTGTGTTTTGAACAAATTAACAAAATGTTTTGGTCATCACATTAAAAATAACATTTAAATATGATAATATTTGAGTTTTAAAGTGCTGGAAAAAGATGTGTGATGTACTTGAAAGCATTTTACTATTCCTGCCAAACTTCCATGGTTCAGGGTTCCCACGGGTCCTTGAAATCCTTGAAAGTTTGGGAATCTGAAAAAAAAAATTCAAGGCCCTGGAAAGTTTTTGAAAATAAACATGCATAGATACAGGTCCTTGAAAGTGCTTGAATTAATTTTGTTCAGTACGTTTTCTGGAAACAATTCCATGTTATTCACGGTACACTAATGTGTTATTTCGCCAACACTTCGTGGCCTACGCATACTAGCTTGCTTGATTTACGTTAGTTACGCGCATTTACGCGTTGCGTTGTGTTTGTACGTTGCCATGACGTTCACACACGCAAAACTACGATGGTACCTCAACGTTTGCTGTTGGACACAATAAATGTGTCCCCAAATTAAGTCCTTGAATTTGAGGGTATTGGACCTGGAGAGTCCTTGAAAGGTCCTTGAATTTGAAGTTAACCAAGGTGT
The DNA here is from genome assembly GCF_963993115.1 of Abramis brama. NCBI lineage: Eukaryota > Metazoa > Chordata > Actinopteri > Cypriniformes > Leuciscidae > Abramis > Abramis brama. The sequence goes on along the minus strand of NC_139969.1, from coordinate 30,123,189 downwards.
GGGAACCCTGATGGTTACAGTTAGTGTTACTACATTAAATCCATGGTGAATGTTGCTGATCTGTAGACGTGTATCGTTACACCCCTAGGACAATACAAACCTCTAAAACTGTAAGAGATATTGGGCTGTCAATGCAGTGACACGAGAGCAACGCAATCTGGCTGTTTAGATCTTATTGGTTGTTTGCTTGTCAATGGTAGCACGCTGATTTATCAAAACATCTGATAGGCTGTTTAAGATCTACGGGCGATGCGCGTGCATTTTAATGAAAATATCGAGTGCTATATCGAAAAAATGTTATATAGTTACCAACAATGGTGTACCGTCAATAAATACCGATACCGTTTTATCGCCCAGCCCTACTCTTTTTAAAAGCGCTGAACTCCCTTTAAAAGCGCTTCTCGTGTTTGCTTCTTTAGATGAATCGCTTGTTGTATTTCTCAATTGTGAGTTGCTTTGGATAAAACCGTCTGCTAAATGATTGAATGTAAAAACCCCAGTTTGAAATCAGACGGCTGTTAGTCAACCATATCGGGTCGGTAATGCAGAAAAAGACTTCTCGATTATGTAACATTTTTACGATTTCTTTGTTGACTTGGTAGCAAAGTACCAATACTTTTGACCTCACTATCCAGAAGTACTTGTTCCTAAATGGTAACAAGAATGGTCTTCTTTCCCCCCGCAGGCTTCTCCCACTCAGCGTTCACCTTTGGCATAGAGAGCCACATCAGCCAGTCCAACATCAACGGAGCTCTGGTGCCCCCTGCTGCCCTTATCTCCATCATCCAGAAAGGCCTGCAGTACGTAGAGGCTGAAGTCAGCATCAATGAGGTCAGCACCGTTATCACATTTCTCAGCTTCCCCGTCATACATGCGAGAAGATCTTCGATCTGACGTGATTTTGCTCTCTTAGGACGGCACGCTGTTTGATGGGCGGCCGATCGAGTCGCTGTCGTTGATTGATGCGGTGATGCCAGACGTGGTGCAGACGAGGCAGCAGGTTTATAAGGATAAGCTGGCTCAACAACAAGCTGCCGCCACCGCCTCCAGCGCCACGACGGCCTCCGCTGCCAAGAACGGAGAGAACACGGCTAATGGAGAGGAGAACGGGTCCCACACGCTGTCTAGTAAGCTCACAGCCTACATAGTACTGTCATAAAGAAATACCATTAAGACTGTAAAACAGCTCGATCTGTGACCTTTGAGGTCACAAAAAATAAATTGGGTAACACTTTATTTCGATAGACATTTTGCTAAGTAACTTTTGTAACTGCATGTCACCTACCAGCAGAGATGGGGGACTCGAGTCACATGACTTGACTTGAGTCAGACTCGAGTCGCAAATTTAAAGACTTGAGACTTGCTTGACTAAATTAAGAAAATGACTCGACTTGACTTTGACTTGAGAGCCAATGACTCGAGACTTGACTTGAACTGTATGACTCGAGAATGACTTGATATACATTTTTATATAAATCATCGCAACATCAATTGATGAACAAAATGAAAGCAACGGAACCATTGACGCCAGTCATCAGATTCTGCGCGACTGCGTGACGCTGCACAAGCCCAGAAAAAAACATACATCGTGGTGAGCGCGCTAAATACAAAAACATCTCCCAGCGTCGTTTCTTTTTGGATATAAACACTAGAAATTGACCATATTCATACAAGAAGATTTGCTGTACGAATAATAACAGGCAAGGGATATCGGACGACGATCACAACCTCGAACAGTCGAACTTCATTCACCACGTCTAAAAGTAAGCTATGGCTTGTTTAACCTGTTTGTTATAGTTAATTTGACTATCGTTAAATCTAGAGAGAATATTGGTCAAAACAGCATGCCTCTTTATACACAATTATGTTTTCAAATGTAGCTTAATGTTGTCAATATTCAAATGATAATTAATGATGACATATGTTTTGTATAACATTTGCCACATTTCTTTCCAATCATGCTTTAAAGCCAAATATGTCGTTCTTTCCAATGACAAAAAACAACATAGAAAACTGTTAATGTTTTGTGTTTTATGTTTCTCTTAAAGCAGGGTTAGATGTTATCAGGGGGTTGGGGGCAAAATGCCAGCAGAATTAATATGCACCCAAAATTCTAAATGTGGTGGAAAAATTGCCCTAGTATGAGTTATTTTTATAATTATCCTATAACATAGGATATTAAAAAATATTTCCAGAATATTGGCGCGATTGCAAATGTGATAATGATTTTATAAAACAGTTCAGTAAACAAAGAGTGAATATTGTGATGTGACATTTTAGACATATTTCAAATATTCTCTGTTTTTGCTCTATTTCTCCAATGACAATAGTTCCAAACAAGCCACAGAAAGAGTTATGCGTATTTGTGATTTTGTGACCTAGCTTAGTTCCAGAACGAATCTGCCTTTTTGAACAAATCAGTGAATGAATGCTTCTATGACTCGTACATTAAGACGGTGATTTGGCGCCACCTATTGGCGGTTTTAACTTTATAATTAAAAAATATATAACTTATTTAAAGGGGATGCCAGTTTGAAGAATGCCATTTGGTGGCATAGGAACCATTATACTTGAATTGTGAATTGTTTAATACCTTTTAATGGTCTTCTGCAATGTCTGAGGCATATTTATTTTTTCACGCTTTAATGTTGGCCTAATTTCAGTTACATTTACATTTTAGGCTATGTAGTTTGAAAATTTATTTATTTTTTATTTTTTAGATTTTTATTGTAGTAACCACTCAGCTGTATGTGGAAATGCATATTTAAAAAAAATGTTGCAAATAAAACCATAGTCCACAACTTATGTAATTTTAACTTATTTTAATATATAAATTCAGCGAAATCATCAAACGTTTGTATGACTTGCCAGTGACTTGTGACCCAAGCTACGACTTGACTTGACTTGCTTGACATAAAGCAGTGACTTGACTTGACTTGCTTTTCACAAAATTGACTTGGACTTGCTTGAGACTTGAAGGTTAAGACTTGAGACTTGCTTGTGACTTGCACATGTGTGACTTACTCCCACCTCTGCCTACCAGTCATTTGAGTATTAGACTGTCTGCTTAATATCTGCTAACACTTTATTGTGATGACAGACATTCTACTGACTATAAGTAACTTTACTTATGCATGTTAACTTATTCTGACCCTACCAGTCTACTAATACTCTACTGAGAATTAGTTGACATGTAGTTGCAAAGTTACTTATAGTTAGTAGAGTGTCTAAAGTGGACTATCGAAATAAAGTGTTACCATAAATTACACTGTTCAATCTTTAGGAATCAATTTTAGGGTTGGGAATTAATCCTGGATTTTCACGTTTTGAGGTTTCACACTGCACGTTTGTAAACCCTAGGTTAATGTTCTTTGCATATTTGCTGTGTCAATATCATTGATTGGAGGAACACAGCATGTGACCCAATTAAATGAACATCTTGTCATGTTTATATTCCTGACTGCACCATCAGTTTATCAGTTTCTGACTTCAACCAGTGTTATTTTAGTATTATTTAGTGTTTTATAGTCTTTTAATTTTTTTCATATTTTGATTTAGCTTTTATTTTTATATTTTCAGTTATAATTAAGTATTGGCTATTTTGTTATGTGCTTTTGTCTTCTTTGTTTTAAGTTTTTCTTCAATATTACTATATCTTCTATTTATTTTATTTCAGTTAGTTGCCAAGAAAACATTTGTAAATAAGAAAAGGTTTTTAATTTAACATTTATATTTTACTTTATTTCAGTTTTTTTAATTAAAGAGAATATATTTTGGTAGTTTTAGTTAGCCGTAACTACACTGACCTGAATAAAACGGTCTCTTCACTCCAGTTGTCACATTTAGATTTTTCCCTTGAACGCTGAAATGAAATACTGGGGGTGAAACAGTCTGAGACTATACAAAGCATATGAATATTTAACGAGGCAAGCGCCATTTATTGCATGATTGGTTGTTTGCTGCGAACTGGCTGTTACAATCTAACCCTGAATACATTCGGCAACACAAGGTTTTAAGAAGACTATAACACAGACAATGTTGTTCCAACCCTGTGTGACTTTCTTTCTTCTGTGGAACACAAAAGCTGCACCATGGCTGCTCGTTTACATAAATGAATGATGCGTATCGGTTGGGTTTAGCATGAATGTCACACAGCGCTGAAAGTGTCTCTGCCTCTTCCTTTGCCAGACCACCACTCAGACATGATGGAGGTGGACAGGGCGGTGGAGATCCCGGCCAGTAAAGCCATGGTGCTGCGGGGCCACGAGTCTGAGGTCTTCATCTGTGCTTGGAACCCCGTCAGCGACCTCCTGGCATCTGGGTCAGTCTCTAGCTAAAGCCAGAGTTTACTGCTGCTGAACCCTTTAATGCATACATGTCTCACCAATTATTATTCCATAATCGGGTCTTTAGCAACCTGGATCTATATCTATTATATATCTCTAGAACTATATCGGTAACACTTTACAACAATGTTCATTAGTTAACATTATTTAACTACCTTAGTTAACATGAACTACATGAATATTTCTACAGCATTTATTCATCTTAGTAAATATTAATTTCAACATTTACTAATACATTATTAAAATCAAAGTTTGTATTTGTTAACATCAGTTAATGCACTCTGAACTCACATGAACAAACAATGAACAGCTGGATTTTTATTAACTAACATTAACAAAGATTTATAAATAATTTAACAAATGTATTGCTCATTTTTAGTTCATGTTAGTTAATACATTACAATAATGTTCATTAGTTAACATCAGTTGAAGTGTTACTACTATATCTAACGCAGGTGGCTCTCTATCTGCCGCAATATTACAAATCTATTACAATATTACAAATCTCTGCCAAATAATGCTTTATTAGTAATTACAAAAGAATAAAATAAAGGATAGCCTATTTCATTACATTGTGGAACTTGGTCTGTTCCCCAGTGCATTCAGCATCGGGCTCATGTTCGCCATCTCAACCATATTCTCAAAACTATCATTTTCTGTCTTCAAAATCAATATAGATCAATTACGCCATCTTTGTCAGACATTGCCATCTTGAGGAATAAAGGTGAATTGCACTTACTGAGTCATCAGTCTGCAGTTAAACAGACTCAAATGATGCACAGAAAAAAATATACTTAAACTATTACATACCTGATTAGATTTGAGAAATACTAAGAAGGTTCATGTCTAACTTTAAAAAGTTAATGAAGGGGAGGGTAGTGAATGACGTCCCGGTATGCGTTTAAGGGTTAAACCTGTGAATTTTGAAACAATCATTGCTTTGCCTGTCTCTGCATAATACTCTTCAAATGGGTTGATTCTCTCTGCGTTTGGTTGTTGCCATCAGCTCGGGAGACTCGACTGCACGGATCTGGAACCTGAGTGAGAGCAGTGCGGGAGGATCCACTCAGCTGGTGCTGCGCCACTGCATTCGGGAGGGGGGGCAGGATGTACCCAGTAACAAAGACGTCACCTCACTGGACTGGAATGTGAGTGCTGGGACTTCTGAATCATTGTAACCCTGGTTGCATGAGCCTCTCTCCACACACACTACACAGACAAAACTAATTATTCAAATTCATATTTCTCTCTCTCTCTCTCTCTCTCTCTCTCTCTGATGTTGGGCAGAGCGAAGGTACACTCCTAGCGACAGGATCCTATGATGGCTTTGCAAGGATATGGACTAAAGATGGTGAGCTTCATTAACTCTATCGCTAACATCAATTAAACTTCAAAATCCTGTTCATCTAATCAGTGTCCCGTAACTGGTAGGTAATCTTGCCAGTACCCTGGGGCAGCACAAAGGTCCCATATTTGCTTTAAAGTGGAACAAGAAAGGAAATTTCATTCTCAGCGCTGGTGTTGATAAGGTACAGTATAATCGTATGCTTGTCATTGATAAGCTGATGTGATGAAGTTGAGATGCTAATGGGAATGTGCACCTTTCAGACCACCATTATTTGGGATGCGCACACAGGAGAGGCCAAACAGCAATTTCCATTCCATTCTGGTGAGTAACAAAAAGGACCACAAGCAGAACATTCATTTCCCCTCAACGAACATTGACGTTCTTGCTAATCCAGTTGAGAACAGGGGAAAACACTTTAAATACACCAATCAATGCACGTTAATAAAACTATACATGACAGGATTTTGCAGCCATATCAGTTGTAATGTGATCTGACGGACCTTCAGAGAGAGAGAGTTTTGGTGCGAAGAGCTGCTAGGGTTTTCTTAGGGTGTGTTCACACTTGTAGTTCGGTTCGCTTGGTTCATTTGGTCCGGACCAAAAAAAAACAAACATTTAGTCCTGGTCTGCTTAGCGTTCAGACTGCCATTTTTAACACCGAACCTAAAGGCATAGGGATACATTCACAACCTGATTGGTCGGCTTTTGTGACGTATTGCCTATTTCACGACGGAACTTACCGAACATCCAAAACAATGCTGTGTTTTGGGATAAATGCGCTCATTGTATGTGCGTAGCCCACATATGATGGTATTTTGTCCAGCTGAGAACTCGTGCAGAGCTTATAAAATGTGTAAAGGAGTCAAACCAGCGGCAGGAATCCCTCCGTCACACACACAAAGGAAGATCTACTGTGAGGAGACGCGGTTTTGATGCCTGTAGTGAACTGTGATGGGCAACATCACGACTGTGATGAGAAAAAACAGGTTTGCTTGAGCATTCTGTATTTTTAGGGTCTCATCTTCCTGTTTTTGGTTCGTTTACATGTCTTTGGTCCGTGTTGTGTTCATATTTCATTCGGATCGCACCAGAGTTCATTTGAAAGCGGACGAGTCACATCTTTTCAGCGCTCTCGATGTTTGGTGCGCACCAGGGTTCAGATGGCAGCGTTCACACTTATTCAAATGAACCGCACTAACAGAGCAATCACACCAGAGTTTGTTTTAATCGAAAAAAACATGCCAAGTGTGAACAGTGAACACACACCCTTAAAGCCCCACCCGGGTTGGTCGTGTCATCCAAATGTGTTAGTTGTACGTAAGCTCGTTTCAAAAGAATCATTAAGAATGATGTGATTTGCATTTGTCACCTGCAGCTCCGGCTCTGGACGTGGACTGGCAGAGCAACAACACGTTTGCCTCCTGCAGCACGGACATGTGCATTCACGTGTGTAAGCTGGGCCAGGACAGACCAGTCAAAACATTCCAGGGTCACACAGTAAGCCCCTTACATCAGATATTCTACTATTTCCAATATAGTGTATATCAATATCTGCTTATTCTACTTTTTGCATTGACTGTTTGGTGTCCTGAAATACTAAAAGTTACATCGTAACCCTGTTAAGCCTGACATATGAAACAAGTCAGGAAAACTAAATGTTTTGAAATCTAATTATTGAACATTTAAACATTTAAACATTCATGTTTTAAAAATTTCTGTTGATTTTCCTTTGTTCTGGACACCAAATGGTTTAATTTAGGAAAAGAGTTTCAATCCTAATCAAGAATAAAAAGCAGATAAATTTATATAAATAAATATTAAAATGTGTACATTTATTATTAACGTTTGGTTCTTTTAATATAATGTATGCAAATATATCAATGACATTTTGAATGAATAAAATGATGGCGGCAAAAACAAAGCCAGACTGCATAAAAATACATATTATCTGTTCCCTTTAAATATACATGATATTTGATTTTATTTGGAAGTTAGAATTATTTGAAGAACAGTTTTATTATGGTTGAAATAATACATCATGAAATGCATTACAATGATGATTAAAATAAATGTACCTCAAATACATTTGATGCTCAAGAAACATTTATGATTATTAACAATGTTGAAAACAGTTGTGCTGCTTAATATTTTTTGGGAACTATTAAGCATTTGATACACATTTGCAACAGTTTCTCCTGTGTATGAAATATGAAGTAAACCTAAAATCCCATAGGTTTTTTTTTTAGATTTTTTTTTAGAATGTAATATTGACTTTTCGCTTTTATCCAAAGCAACTTACACTGCGTTCAAGCTACGCATTTGAAGTTTATGCACTCCCTGCGTATCTAGCACATGATCTCCGCAGAGCTACTTGCCACATAAGTAAATAATTAGACACTAAATAATGATCTGAGTCTAAATGTTTTATTAGATCTTTAAACGCTAAGCTTCCGTGGAGAGAGCAGTTGCTAGCGCTGCAAGTTCAAACTTGACGGACCTTTAAGGGATATGGGACAGTCATACCACTTATTACACATCGCTTATTACACACCAATTCTTACACACCAATTCTTACACAAATAATTATGGAGATAATAAATATTGATTTGAAATCGTTTTAAAATCATACCTGTTTGTTATCTTATATTCCAACAATGTACAAAACAATCGTCGCAAAATGGCAGCAGCTGCGTTTGTATGAAACGAGAGAGCGAGTCCACGATACTGGATGGCATAATAAATAACTGTACACAAAATATTGATTTGACTGAGTTTTAATATTTTATTAGATCATCAAACGCAAAACTTCCACGAAGAAAAAACGTTCCTAGTAAGTGTATATCGCTGCTGACTTCAGTAACCCAGATGAGCCTGTGTTTTGTTTTCAGCGGTTGTTATCGGGGAGTAACCCACATAGCTGTGTAATAAGCATGCTTAACTGAATACATCATTGATTATTTGAACTCCTCATCCTCAGAATGAAGTCAATGCAATCAAATGGGATCCAACAGGGAATCTCTTGGCCTCCTGCTCTGATGACATGACGTTAAAAGTGAGCTACAAACAACCTGCCATGATCTCTATTTTAATGATCTGGCTATTTTCTATTGTGTATTGCTTTGTCAACTGGGAGTGTGTATTATAATAATATTGTGTATTGAACATTAGCTCTGGAGCATGAAACAGGACACTTGTGTTCATGACCTGCAAGCCCACAGTAAGGAGATCTACACCATCAAATGGAGCCCGACTGGCCCTGAAACCAACAACCCCAATGCCAACCTCATGCTGGCCAGGTGCATAAAACCAGCCACCATCAGTCCTTTTTTAAACATCATTTTGATTCAATTTAAAATCTGTCTGCATTTTCAGATGTTTTTACATGTGTGTATGTATTTATACGCATTAAGCAGTTGTTTTTTTTTCTTATTATTTTCTGCCCACAGCGCGTCGTTTGATTCAACGGTGCGTCTGTGGGACGCAGAGCGCGGCGCCTGCATCCACACGCTGACCAAACACCAGGAGCCCGTCTACAGTGTGGCATTCAGCCCAGATGGGCGGCACCTGGCCAGCGGCTCCTTCGACAAGTGTGTCCATATCTGGAACACGCAGGTACTATAGGCTGTTTATCTAACGGTTACTCGTTGCTCAAGATCGAGATAATTAGTTATTATCTCTGTGAGAGAAGTTCAGTGTAAAAGCATAGATTAAAAACAGGGCTCTGTCTGCAGGAGGCAGTTTCATAATCCAGACTGACAAAAACATTATTAATAATTTTGATATCATACCAATTGAGATGGACTCGGTAATTGCGATGATCTATTTGCTGCTTTGAGTATTTTTTGGACAATGTTTGCAGATTCCAGTGAATATTCCATTCTCTTTACAACACCTAAACCTTTTAAAACTGTAGTTTAAAACTAATCAATGATTATATTTATGGGGAGTTGATAGATTCCCCTGTCCTTTATGTTCTCCATTTGAAAACAATGGACTTTGTAAATTCATTTAGCTTGTTGTTAATATACTGTTGTTATAAATAAACTACACTAAAGTAGTAATGTTTTTTTATTCAGGCGGTTTAGAATGATTTGTTGACACTATATATATATATATATATATATATATATTAGGGCTGTCAATCGATTAAAAAATTTAATCGCGATTAATCGCATGATTGTCATGAGTTAACTCGCGATTAATCGCAATTCATCGCACATTTTTTATTTGTGTACCTTAAATTAAAACTTTTCAAGTTTGTAATACTCTAATCAACATCGGCATGGATAAATATGGATGCTTTATGCAAATGTATGTTTATTATTGAAACCATAGTCAACATAGAGCATGAAGACGAGACGTTTCAAAGGTCGTAGATGTTTTTCAAAGAACTTGTTCATGTCTATTAGACACATGTAGAAAGAACAAAGAAATAACAGGTTCCCATTATTCTCTTTCTTTGCACTGAGCAATTTACTAACACAAACATGTTTAGATTTTTGCATGACAGGGCAGCTCTTCTGAAAATGCTAAATGTACATTTATTATTTATTATTACTAGGGCTGTGACATTAACGTGTTAATTTCGATTAATTAATCTGAGAAAAAATAACGCGTTAAAAAAAATAACGCAGATTAATCCATTCCGTATTGACCTTTGAACCTGGAGGGTTCAAGGGACCAAGGTCGAATCAATGTTGGATTATGTTTCGATTGTGCAAAACGAATCAACGTTGAAATCGTGACGTTGTTTCACTGTTGATTTCGTGACGTTGTTTCACCGTCTCTTCTTTCAATATGGGTGAATAAAGATTGTATGTCGACGTTGAACCAATGTTGAATTATGCTTCGGTTTTGCAAATTGAATCAACGTTGATATCGTGACGTTGTTTCACCGTCTTACCTTTCATCATGGGATAATACAATTGTACATTCAATTATAGTTTGCAGTTGGAACATGAGTCATGACAATGCTGACTGAATTTGTGATTAACTGTACACTAAAATATTGTTAACTGTCAAATTACTTGCAGCAATGGCTTAATTAAACACATTTAATAAAAATATAACACATGCTCGATTGTAAAACAAGTTTTATTCTGAAAAAACAAAAGTCTAAAAATACTTTCTAAAACAGATGAAAAACATCTCAAATTTTAAATTGCAGCATTTTCGAAGTAATGTTAAAAACCTGTAAAGCAAGTGTAAATAATGTTTATAATTTAATGTTTAATATTAAATGTATAATTTAATCATGTTCAATAATTTAATAATGTTCAATTGTATAGTATTGATTATTTGCTAGGCACAATTATTTCAATGCTCACCCTTTGAACATTTAAACATTATTTCAATAACATGTTCAACACAATTATTTTTAATTGATTGACAGCCCTAATTTATATGCAATTAAAATGCGATTAATTTCGATTAATTAATTACAAATTAATTAGATTAATTTTTTTAATCGAGTCCCGGCCCTAATTATTACATTAGTTTGTCTCTCTCTGTGCCCATTTTAATGAAGCTAAATTCTGAATAAAACTGTTTTCATTGGCATATTTTACTGTTTCTTTTGTCAAGCAACAGAATGAATATGAAATAGTGACTGAAACGCGACCCAATAAACATAACCAGCTCTCCCTTCCAAGACGTTAATCTGCACAAAAATCCTGATCGAGCCGTCGTCTGATGAAATCAGATTGTGATTTCGGCTATACTTGCATGTAAAATTAGAGAAGCAACATAATATCTGTGTTTAACTGAATTAAAGCGCTGCTCCTCTCTCCAGCGTGATGAGAGAGAGAGAGAGAGAGAGAGCGAGAGCAGTACCGGCAATTCTCAGAAACTAAATAAGGTTTGGGTGCTTTTTTGAAGGGAAAAAATTGCTAAAGGAGTCTGCAATGTCGCTAAGTTGGCAACACTGTGTATCTCCATTTCTCCAACTAGGGGTTGGGCCACGGGTCAAACAGAAAATACGCGCTGCGTTAATCGCCCGTTTTTTAAACTAAAAATTAGTGCCATTATTATGATTTTGCATTAACGCGCTAACTTTGACAGCACTAATATATATATATATATATATATATATATATATATATATATATATATATATATATATATATAGTGCACTCACACTCTCTCTCTCACTCTCTCTCTCTCTGTATATATATATATATATATATATATATATATATATATCGTCGCTGTCGGGCGGAATCCTCGTAAACGGCAAAAAAACAGCATATTTTTTGAGTTATTAAACATTGTATCGTTAAAGTTGGTATTATACCTTATATTGCTATCATATACTGTTGTGTACCAACATTAACACACGAGATACGAGATTTATGACTTGGGAGCAGGGAGATACGAGATTACGCTGTCATTGATTGGAATGGTACGGACACAGACGTCGCTGCTGCCTGCAGTGTTCATCAAAGTCGCTTTGAGCCTTTTGACAAGAGATAAGGCTTAAAGAGCTATTCAAATCTAATGATTGTGGTTACATACATCTTCCGAAACTCCATTTTAAAGGTTTAAGAGCTACAAGTGAAGCAGAACAAAAAACGATAAGGTGACTAGGCTGTCTAATAGGCGGAAATTAGCATAATCTGCACGCAAACTTTCCTTCGTGGCTCACGGGCTTCCTTATGCACCGAAGCATTACAGCTATCGATTTTTAACAAAACAGGCTCAAATGTATCTAACCTAACTATTTTCACTCGTTATTGTCTAAAAAACAGACAGAGTTATCCAAAGATAGGCTTACTAATAGCCTCTGTGCACAAGCGTAGTAACGAACTTCCGCTGACGCCAGAAGTCGGCATATCTGTTTCCGGTCTACTTGCGCGTCGCCCAAACTGTCTATTTCGTGCTGCGAAATTGAAGCTCAAATGGCTGTTAGCGACTTGAAGCAGAGCAAAGTGGCACACAGCAGTGCTCCTTATACGTACCCATGTTAACAGGTTAGAGCTTTCACACTGCACGCGGTTGCAGTCCGTCGATCCGTTCCAGGTGCGGCAAGTATACAGCATGCGGCAAGTATACAGCATACAGCAGTGCAGAGATCGTTTCCGCACCGAGTCTATTTCTGCTGTGCTGCAAACGCTGAATTAAAGTGACAGCGCATGTTTCGTGGTCAAAATTAACAAAGATTGACCTGAAAATGTAGTAATTTCACCATGAATGCGTTTAATTAAATAAAATGTAGTAATCTCACCATAAATGCATTTAATTATATAGGCCTACTATTATTTTTCACAGTCATCTTTTTACTTAAAGGGTAAAGCAAGGTAAACTACAGTTTACTTCAACAAGGCGACATAATGAACAACAACACTCGTCTCATTCGTGGAGGTGGAAAAACAATTTCTTTGTGACATGCAAGATTTATTTTATTAAAATTTAAATGGAAAAGAAAAGGCATGAGAGTCGGCTGTTTTTGTCAATTTACAGTTAAATATTTGGCCACTTGCTTGAGCAACTTAATATAAGTAATACATGGAATAATAGCCCTACGTTGTTTAAATTGTGCTTAAACGTGCATGCGTCCATTAAAGAGTGTATATGTGTACAAAGAGAATCGCAATGCTGACAAAACTTCTTTTTTTTTAAATAAAGGTTGCAGCGTAACTTCTGGATTTTAAATAAAAATAGTAAGTGTTTGTGGTACAGCCGTGAATCAGTTATTCACTGCAAACGCATCATATGTGAAGCACTATAGCGCGTGCTGCTCCTGCACCGCACACACACTGCACACGGAGTATGTGTGAAACGGCCGTTAGATCCACCTACAGTTCTTAGAAACTTAGATGTGTCACGCACATTATATCTCTTTATTTCGTACAACAGCAGCACTCATCTTGTTTGTTTATAGCGGATGCCATGAAGACAGTTGTAAACCGGAAACTGATATGCCAACTTCTGACAATAGCGGAAGTTCGTCGCGACGCTTGTGCACGTAGAGATTGGCATGGAGTACTTTCCATAAGATCATCTCTCAATGCAAATCAAACCAGCTATTAGGCTAACTGAAATAAAACCATGCCAATCTCTAGGTTTGGTGAAGGCTATGTGATGATGTGGGGCTATTTTAATTCCAAAGGCCAAGGGAACTTTATCAGGATGCATAGTATCCTGGATCCATGAAGTAACTGGCCTTTAAAAATTAAAATCTGCCTGCCTCTATGGGAATTTAACATAGGGGTGTCCAAACTTATGCACCCTGTATTTTAAGGAAGAACATTTATTTATTTACGATACATTATTCATTCACAAAGAAAATTGGAGTCCTTAAAGGTTGGATTTTTCCAATTTTTTTTAATTAAGGCATTAAGTTCAATTTCCAAAAGATGATTTTTTTATTCCTCTTTTTAGTCAACTTTAGCATGGGTGTCTAAACTTATGCATAGCACTGTATATATATGTATATGTATGTACAGTGTGTGTGTTTTGTGTGTAAGGAGGGAGTGAAACTGCAAAAATTACAGTATTTTAAGTGTTAAATAACAGTTTGTTCAGTGCTGTTATAATTGTTAAAAACAGAAGAAATAAAGCGCTAAATAAATATTGTTTCTATATATCGGTTATCGGGCACATAAACTTGTGGAGGAGAGAGAGCTCAGTGAACAAGACATACGTTAGCAGAACGATTATAGAAAGAGAGAGATGGCAGAGAAAACACAGAAGAGGAAAAGACCAGGGGAATATAACTTTAAAGAAACACGTCGACTTTTTGGGACTTCAGCTTGTTCACCGTGTCCCCCAGAGTTAGATAAGTCCATACATACCCTTTTCATCTCCGTGCACGCCGTAACTCTGTCTGACGCACCCACCGCTAGCCTAGCTTAGCACAAAGACTGGAGGTAAACGGCTCCAGCTAGCATACTGCTCCCAATAAGTGACAAAATAACACCAACATTTTCCTATTTACATGTTGTGATTTGTATAGTCACATCGTGTACGAATAACAAGGTCAGACACAGCCATCTTCTAACCGTATACATACTGGGAACTATATTCTCAGAAGGCGAAGCACTGCTACTTCTGCGGAGTGATTTACTCCAACTCTGATGTTCAAACTTGAAAAATACTTTGTTTCAGATTTACATGAATCTTCCGTTGCTGATATATTGATCTATGCTGCATTGCATGGCTTGTGTTCTTAACGCGAGTCTCGATTTCTCCCCTACAGAGTGGTGCTTTAGTCAACAGTTACAGAGGGACGGGTGGCATTTTTGAAGTATGCTGGAACTCCACTGGGGACAAAGTGGGCGCAAGTGCATCAGACGGATCGGTGAGTTTCTGTGGTGCAAAGCAAAGATATGAAGATACAGCGTAAATTAAACAGATATATGCGTATTTTAGTGTTTTCTGAGCGGATTGTTTCACGGTAAATGCAGCTCCAGACAAACCATCTTCCTGTACTTGTAATGAGAAGTGCTTATCAACAAAAGATAAACTTTAAGAACTCCTTACCGTTTTGTCAAAATAAGAGATATTGATATTATAAGAGATAAGATATTGATTTGAAAATAAAATACATTTCAGTATTGTAATTTTAGAGTTGTAATGTGTAAAATATCTGCTCACATGCTTTGATAATAATAGCTTTGTAAGACTATACTTTTATACTTTTGATAATTGGTCCAAAAAAAAAAAATCTGATTGTTGCATAGAACCGAACGAAGAATAATATAGTTATAATAATATAATAATCTTAATAATATATATTAAGGATAATATAATTTCTGTCCAATCTTTGTTATTTTAAGTAAAAGTGTGGCTATTTTATTGTATTGGCTTGTATTTTTTTAAATTAATTAATAAAATAATTGAATTTAACTACAAAGTCTAATAATACAATTATACAAAAAACTCATTTAAAAATAAGAAATTAATAATATATATTAATAATATATATATATATATAATATAAAAAAAAAAGGTCTGTTTTGGTTTTCGGCCAAATGCATTTTTAGTATGCAGCCTATAATATGCAGCTCCATACACTTTAATAATAGTAATTTCCAGGTCTGGAAAAGTATGAAAAAAATATTTGTCTTTCCACACTATTGCCCCATTCAGTTTTCTAAAATATAAAATTTAGAATTTGCAATATGATACAACATCAGACCACAGTTAAAGTATCAGTCACGTGTCAGAGGTAAATATATGCAGGTTAAGTGTTTTAGGTTTCTTCTCATCATGCAAGCGTTTGCATCACTTTGAGAAAACCAGTGAAAAACAGAAAATATCTATATGACTTTATTTACCAAAAATAATGCTGTATGAGCCATTTATGTTAAATATGGTCTAAAAAATCGAGTAGAAGGAATTGGATTGGAAATTTGAGTCTGGAAAAGTGGAATTTTGAAATTGAAAATGTGTAGGAACTAGGGATGTGACGGTGAGAATATTTTCCCACCGGTTAATCGACGTGGAATTAAATCTGACTCCTGCTTCTGATCTGTGTTGAGACTCTCGTTCGGCTCACAATTTAAGCAGACGCGCTCAGTTTTTAACTGTAGTGTCTGTGTTCTCTAACGGAACTAAATGATTTTATAAAAAAATAATCAAATTGACGTGGGGGGCGGTGCCGCGGTAGGCAAGTGATGTAACCGGTGTTGCTTCTGAACACGGCAACACCGTCAACACCGACTATTGTAGCAAGCAAGCCTTGTAGGAAGGAACCCTGTTTAAGGTAGCAGTAAACGGCCAAATGTTTCCTTTCAGAAATGTTATGACAGGAAACAGAAACTGCATGGGGAAACAGTATCAACACCCACTCACTATTGCATGCGAGTGTTTTGAAAACATAAGCATAATAAAATAATTTATTTACAGTTTGTGATGCAGCTGCTGTCAGATACAATACAGTTGGCTGCTTCATCTTTCAATAAAAGGTTCTTTGTGAACTCTCCTTTACAATGTGCCTCATTTACAAAACCGAATGCTCCAAACAAACATCTAATCTAACATCTAACATTTCACCACACCATAGGCCACATCACACGTCTATGATCACAATCAGGGTGTGCAAATGTTAGCCGTTAAGCGACTGAATGGCCTATGTTGTGATGATGCAAAACCCGTGCTGGCAAAATGAGTCGCAATGAGATTTTTCATTAAAAAAACCCCTTCAAAATGATGTATGATAGGAATCAGACAAATAAATGACTGAGCTACACCCATTCGAAGTCGATAGTCAGCAAAGTCAATTTTGAGAACATCGAGTTCTGAAGATTCCAGAACAAAATCACCTAGCAATCATACCTTGAATCCCTGGTAATTACACAAAATTTGGCATCAAATAGATTTTTTTTCCATGATACCACGATTGTTTGATTAACATTGATGAAACACAGCCTATATATTCAGACCTACTTTACCGCACGGATCTCTACACATCAGATGTTTTTCTCTAACAGCTAAACATTCACTTAAGACATAACAGATAATGTTTGCGCAATAAAAATACTCGCCAACACAGATATTTTGAAATAGGCTACTGGTATTCTGTGTATATCGGGATCGCGCACTGTCTGAGGCGTCTGTCTGTGCGCACGCTTCGGATCTGTCAGTCAGCGCGAGCAAGATCGTTTTGTTTACATCAGCAAGAGTTTGAAAATCACATTTCATTGGTTCAGACTAATGCCGTCGAGAATTCGCTATGAGTATTCACAAAGCTGGAATGCTGCGCTTTAAAACGATGCCAAACTTGTGCTGAGAGGAAGCGCCAGTCGTCGAGAAGCGAGCAGAGAAAAACGGTAATATACATACAAATAAAGATACGTTTAGACGTTTAATCGCTATTTGGGGCACTAGACGAGGGCTTACTGAACTAATTTTTGTGAAAACCTTATATTCTACAGAAATTAAAAATTTTCTCGTTTTGCCTGTTGCTCGTAATGAGCCTGTGCGCATTCCGACTACGTTTGCCAGCACGGGTCACTCACATTTGTCTTGCAGAGAGGCAGTCATATGCAAATTTATTTGCTTGTGTGACGCAAGGTTATTTTCGTATTTCGTAATGAAAACTGAAACTAAAACTATTGGTCAAAAAACATTTTCGTAAACTGAAATAAAATAGAGATGTCAAATTTTCAACATAAATGAAAAACTAAGCCAACAACAGTTACTGAAAAACTAACTGAAATAAAATAATTACGATTATAAAAATAAACGATTATTTATTTTTGGTAATTAATAAGCTCTCATCCTGCAGCCTACCGGAAAATCAAGTTTTTCCATTCCATTGCGCTACTTTATTATTTTCTTTATGTAGTTAAACGCGCTAGACGGACATGTAGCCTATGACCGTTGCGCTCGCGTCTTTTGCAGCGTCTCGCGCATGACACTACTTTCTAAAAACGCGTCATTCAAGTTCAAATAATTTCAACTTTTAAAAGATGCGTCTTGATACCTTGCACTTTTCCCCCATTCCCCTGCCTGCGTCTCACGTTTTTCAAATCAAAAAAAAAAAAAAAATTCGTGTGAAACAGCCTTAATGTGTGACGTTACCCACCTCAGTTCCAAGTAAGATAACCATCTCATGTGAAACATAATAACAAACAAGATAGCTGCCACTCATATTAGACAGGATACCACACTGAGCAGAAAACGGAAAGAGAGAGAGAAAAAAAAAAACACATCTAGCCCACAAATCGACATGCATTTGTCAGAGTAGAAGTAAACAAAGTCTGGTCTGAATTGAACACATGAATATGAGTATATAATATTAAAAGATACAATAGACAAAAAGCATAAATGGATCAATACAAGAATAATACGTTTGAAAGGATCAATCATAGAAATAACCATAAAAGAATAATCATCAATAATCATATGCATTTATTTTTCTTACACACCACGTTTAACAAGATTTCATCTTTAATATGAATGAGTTTGAGTCATTTTTACTTTTATACTTTTAAGCTGCATTTGTTTGGTTCTTTTTTCAATCTCAAACAATCATTTTATTTTTATTATTAAGAGCTTCGCACAAGAGTTAACTAAACCGCAAACTTTGCTGAAATGAAAGGTCTTTATACAGAAGTGTTCCATTAACTCTGCTAAACTATAATTACTTAAACTAAAACTGAAACTAAAAGCTAAATAGAAATGTGTTCACAGATTTCTACTAACAAAACCATTAATGAAACGAACTAAAACTAAACTGAAATGTAGAGGAAATTTGAAAACGATATTAAAATAAAGTGTTTTAAAAATGCAGAACTATATTACCCTTGGGTCACAGATTCTGCAATATCAAAACAAGCTGGTTTTAGAGCTTGACTGAATAAATGCTGTTTATAATGAGTTAATGTTGTAAGCTCTGAAACTTGCAGGATGTTTTAATGGTACAAAGACCTCGTATGTCAAGAGATCAATGCAAATTTGATTTCTCGTGTCATGTCCCCTTTAAATACCCTTTTTTATGTTGCAGTGAAATATTACAATAGTGATATTTTGTATTTTATTTAGCGATTTTTATTTAACAAGTAATTTTATTGTTGTTTTATAGCCATAATGATGCACAATCACAAAATTTTGGTCCAAATTGTGCAGCCCTAAAAAACAAGCACAGCAAACCTAGATAAAAAAAATAAAAAATAATCGTAAATCTCCAAATTGCGCAGCTCTAACATTTGCCTTAAGGATTACCTTCACTGCCCGTTGTTCATAATACGTTTTCTTCCCCCATCTCAGGTTTGTGTATTAGACCTGAGGAAATGACACTGCCTATGGGAAGCCATGGACCGACTTTGAATGTGTGCATAGCCAAATTTACCGACTGTCCCTGTCCCATCATCCACTGCTGTAGTCCACGCGTGAGGTGCCAGACCAGCTCCATCACAACACGGACCCGTGACGCTCCAGACAAGGACTGTTATATACAGACTCGCTCGACACCGCATGTGCACACACACACACACACACCCCTCATTAGTTCCTGTGTTCATCATTCCAAACCCAGAGGGCGGTAGTCCACGCCGCTGTCATGCGCATATTGCACACGTCAGCACTCCAACGGTGGTTTAGGCCAAACTGCATGAGCTAAAGAGCAGAATACGGCCAACTCGTGGCTGTATGATATTGACAATTCAGAGTATTGGCACTGTATGTTTAGTGGCTCTGTGACTTTTGGAAACTGTTCTCCAAAAAAATTTGCTCAAGGAATTTTTTTTTTTCTGCCAAACTTTGAGAGATGATTTCATTCTTTCTTCTTTTCTTTTTTTTAAAGAGTTCTACGAGTACAGAACGCCTATTAAATTACTCAACTATATTTTCTAATGCGAATGCCCTGTGTTATTTTGTACAACCTATGCAACTTTGTGATAAGACAAAACTGAACTTGCGGCGCAGACATGGGTAAACGCCTGTACGGTTAAAGCGTCTGAAAGGCCAACCCTAAAAACACAATGGCACATTCGCTCTCACTGTTCTGTTATAGAAAACTATAGCTATCAGGTTATTCGTTCCTTTTGTTGATTCCAGGTTTCACCTTCCTCGGCTCACTTAAAAATGATCCTCCGATTTGATGTTCTTTCTTTTAGCGCTGCGTATTGCTGTCATTTCCTGCTTTTCTATAGAGGTTTGAGCTTGGTATGTGCATGACTGTAACAGCCTTAGTTTATGGCCTCACGCGAGACAGAATTATGGGTTGGTGCGGTTTGGTTTTTATTCATTCAATTCAGTAGTCCAAAGTCAGGTTGAGGTGGTGCCGTTTTGCTAACTTTTCGTTTGTTTGTGAATGGAAGCGTCCATGTGGATGCGCCGGTTATAAAGGATTGATTTTAACGTAAACTCTGTTGACTTTTGGATTTCTCGCAGCATGGTTTCGTCGGGGTAACGGCACATCGGTTTAGAGTTTGCTAGACGCTGTCGCGTGTCTTTATAAAATACCAGCCCGTTCTCATCCTAGGGCGTCATATATTGACGCTTTTGACATTTCGTCTACATCGAACGCACATGGCACCCTTTAGCGTCAATATGAGACGCAGATAGAAATGGGCCAGAAGGCGCCTCCTAGCGGTCTAACCCTAACCCTACACCAGACCTAAACCTACCCATAACCGAACAAAGCTCTGTGCGTCTCATATTGACGCTAAAGGGTGCCATGTGCGTTCGATGTAGACGAAATGTCAAAAGCGTCAGTATTATGACACCCAAGGATGAGAATGCGTTGAAAATACCATTAGACAGTCAATAGTCCAGAGAAGCAGCTTTTACCCAGCATACTCACGTCACCTCTCAGCACTTTAGACCTACTCCCATGAAATCCTATGAGCACTTAAAACATCTTTTATCTTTTTGGACTGAAATTACTTGAGTGACATTAAACATTTACTTGAATGAACCAGATAATTATTAGAGGATGAGGCGGCTGGTTTAAACTAATGAAATAGTTTGTTTTTGTTTTTATATACATATATAATAGTCCAAAATGCTAACAAATGCCTTTCTTTACCCATGGATCAACTATAATCTGTATCCCCCTCCTAAGAATATCCTGATTTCTTTCTTTTTTTTTTTTCTTTTTTTTTTAAAGAGATGAGTATTTTGAAGCTTGCTCTAATATAATCAACAAGTAGATTGTACGGAAATGTGCTATTTATTATATTGTCTATGACAGTGGAATGGGATTTTATAATGTTTTAATTTTAAAGAGATTTACCTTTTACAGTGTGTGTGCGCAAGCGTTTGCTTCTCTTGGTCCTCAACACCTAGCACTCGGCTTGCCGTGTCCCACAACCCTTTGAAATTTTGTACTTTAAAATCTTTTGTAATTCTAATGTTGTTTTTAGCGCTCAGCAAAAGCACGTACGTGGGCATATCAGAACGTCTTGGACCATGCAAATACTTGTTCAGTGATTTTTGTCTCACTTTAGATCATCTTTAATCGACTTTTTCCCTCTTTCTCTCTCTCCTTTTTTTTTTTTTTTTTTTTTTCTATTTTGCTCACTCTCCAGCAGAAATCACTTACTGCGATGTTGATTTGACTATTGTGATTTGAGTCTGATCAAATGAAAAGTCCAGAATAAAATATATTTTGATAGTAGTGTGTTCTCTGTCTGTGCTTTTGAACACTGCCTTCCTGAGTCGTCAAGAACATGAGCATTAAAGTCTGCCTTTGTTAATAATTTGAACTCCTTTAAAACTCATCTTTGAGCATGAAAACATTTCTTCATGCCTTAACCCATTGAATCCCAATTTTTTTTTTTCGGAGATGACATGAATTTGTATGGTATTTGTAAGGATATTAAACAATCCATGTCAATTATGTAAAAAGATTATTGAAAAGTCCATAAATAATGGGTTATATGTCTGGTCACAAATGTGACCGGTAGTGGAACACAGGGAGTGTACGGAAGCATATGGGTTGCAATTTTCAGTTTGAAATGTAATATGCAAAATGACAATGCATTTCTGTATTTAAATTTAAATATTCCAGGGACGTGTTCGGCTCGGAATGCATTTTCAATTTGCACATTGAATTTTGCTACATTCATTGCGGGACATTTAATGAAAATGCAATCGCAAGTGTCTTAACTGTGAGTGTAAATGCAATTAAGAAAAATAACATTTAAATGATCATTTTTGTTTTTGCTTGAACATGTTAAACAGATCTAATCATTTCTGTAATACATTTTCATTTTAATTTTGCAACTTCTAAAGCGTTAAAATGTGTATTCAATTTACATATTAAAACTAGTGTATGAAATGGCAAATTTAAATTATATAATTGAATTATTTTGCACCAAATGTTGCACAAAAATAATGAAAAATGTAAATTTAAATACAGAAATGCATAGTCATTTTGCATATTACATTTCAAATTGAAAATTGCTACCCATATGCTTCCATAGGAGTGTAGGACTATGGTGTTAATGCATTTAAAACATGACAAACCTCAGCAAATAGTTTAAAGACTGGGTTGAATAGTTGAAATGAGTGTTTTATTCCATTAACAAACAATTAAACATTGTCTGGCTCAGTTTCAAAAAGGAAAAAAAAGCATTAATATGCTAGCAGTACGGCACAAATACTACAGAGAGAGAGAGATAGATAGATAGACAAACCCTGGATCACCAAGGTCAAGTAAATCCAAAACTTGACTTGAGGTCAGTCTGAAATAGAGTTAATAAGAATAACACAGAATGACATATAGGGGACATAGACTTGTGTTATATCACTGGTCACAATTGTGACTGTCTTCATTTTTCTACACTCTGACAACAGAATATGTATCTCTATAAATTACAGGAACGTCTGTGTGTCTGTCTGTGTGTGTGTGTGTGTGTGTGTGTTAACCACATATCTCTCGAACCATTAGTCCGATGGATTTCAAACTCGACAGGTGTCTCGCTACGGGCACGAGTAAGTGCAGTGCCAAGTTTGACGTTGTTTGGATGAGAAATGCATCCTTGTTAATGAATGGCATTAAAGGTATTGTAGGTAGGATTTTTATAAAAAACTTCTTTTCCAAATTTGTTTAAACTTTATTTATATATCAAAACATAATTAAAATGTAAGTACTCTGAAAAAGAAAGTATAAAAATCGAGTGTCTGTAGACCTCTCACGACTGTTTTAAAGACAGCTCATTATTTCCATTCACTCCACCCCCTCCCTTCTGGGCTCCTTCCAAAGCCACGCCCCCAAAACACATGAACGCGCGACGCCGACCGCTGAGCTGAAAGCCCAATTTATACTTCTGCGTCGAACTTACGCCGTAGCTACGTCGTAGGCTGTGTGTAGCGCGCGTACCCTGACATGCACCTCTCCAAAAATGTAACAACGCGTCAACTCTACGCGGACGCAAGCGCTGTGATTGGTCTGCTTGGACCGCTCCCTCGGGTTTCACATGCTCCCTCTGCGCGCGTGAACGCGGACAACGACGCAGAAGTATAAATGAAAACCAACGCGTTGCCTACAGCGTAGAGGCTCCGGCGTAGGTCCGACGCAGAAGTATAAATCAGCCTGAAGACGCATTATTTACCTGAGACGAGCGGAGAGGAAGGAGCGCAGTGCATGTAGTGACATCATGTCAGAATCACATGTAATAAAAAAAATCTAACTTTATCATTATGAAGATAAACAAATAAGATGTATTTTAGTACTCACTATCAAGCTAGCATATTGATATTGGTAAAGTTTAAAATCAGGGTTCTCAAGTCTCACGCATTGGCCGTGAGACACACGCAATTCAACCAGTTCACACGCTCACACGCCACACCATGTATTTCTCACGCTGAAAAGGCAATGCCAACCAAGTTGTCCTGCAAGCTTTATATATAACGTTGTGTACGAGGCGCACGCACACAAAGTGTGCACGCACACGCACCATACGTTCGTTACTAGGTAACCAACAACATCGCGCGAACGCACTGGGTTTGTGCTGGTGTAACGCATTGGTCAAAAAAGTCAGCGTTAATTTTTTTTTTTTTCTGACAGACCAGCCCATGAAACACGTAGATCAGCGTCCCATTGGTTCTTTTCTTGATTGACACTGGGCTGGCACAATCACAACTTTAAACGAGTGAGCGAGCGTGCAGCAGTGTCAGTGTGTATCTGTCAAAATAGTCAGCGAGATGGAGAAGAAACGCAAGGAATGTGCAGAGAAATAGCGTGAAACAATAGAAACAGGCCCTTAAAGCAGACACTGTAAACTGTGTCAAAATATACAGTATGTTTTCTGCCCTTCATCAGCTCCTGTGATGATGATGATAGTGAGGAGGATCTGGATCAGGAGAGAGATGAGAAAGTGTAGAGCCTGCGGTAAGCAGAACTACTTTCAAAACACTTAGGCAATGTCATGAGTGTAGGAACCCATAACCCAGTTACAGATTATTTCCACATCTGCATATTTGACGATTACCGCAATTCACTAGAAATCTAATGAGAGGCGTTTGTAAACCATGTTTTCCGCCAAAATAAAAGCTTGATGCAGTTTGCGTCAAAATAAAAGATCATGTGCTTATCTCTTTCAAGTATAGAAATAGGTACAAATCTAATTATGAAAGTTTCCTTTATTTTTTAGTGCATTTGTTTTTACAAAATATGGCTATTACTGTCATTGGATTAATATTATAACATTATTATGTAGTGTAATGTAAACAGACACTGTAACTAAAAGAGGTTTACATTTTTCTTTGTTTAATTGGCACACTGAATATGGTTTGGAGCTTTTAATTTTGAACTCTCAAAGTGCACCAGATTGATGAATTTAACATTAAAATGCACAAAATGTTCTTACGGGGGGGCATGCCCCCAACCCCACCTAGAAGGACAGAGGTCCACCCACCACAATTTTACCAAAAATCCTGTAAGAAACACGGGTATTGCTATGCCAATACAGCTTATAGCTTGTTTTTTGGATTCATCACTGTGGAGTATAGTTCAACTGTATTAATAAATGTCACATTTTTACTTATTTCATCTGTTAACTCTCACTCATTCCTATACTCACTCATTACATGGCATTAGTGGTTTTAAGGAATAGGAGATGGTATGCATATATTTAAGGGCGTGCAAAGATGGGTGGTGTTTATGATCATATAGTGGGCCAGTCTGGGCCAAAATGCCATCAGGGCCGATTTTTTGTCCCAGTCCAGCCCTGCTCTTGTGTACACACACACACAAACACACACCTTAATACTCTAATATGTCATTTGTTCACAATGTCCCACCACACAATAAATCATTATACCATTTCGACTAGACACATTCAAAATGCAAAAAGATTTGTTTTTCCAAACTGTTTGGAGCAATTTGTTATATTTTTGTATATTTGTAATTTGAAATATAATATTAAATAGTATATTTGATGTGATGAATTGCTCTGTCATTTATCAGATTTACCAATTGTTATAATTTCAATTTGTGCTGGTTAATTATGAACAATGGGTAAAATTGGGGGGCGGGGACAGGCGGGGGCGGGGCTCCATTAGGGCTCCTCCCCTAACCGCATGTGATCTCACTCCAAGCTTTTGATAAAACTTGAGAACCCTGTTAAAATATATATTTTTTGATTCGCTAATGAGCTAGTTATCTATAAGGCAAAGCTAAAAACAGGTTGCATGATACACGTTTTTCCATTACCATCATTTACACTGTGATGAAGATGAATTTCGTGTAAGATTCATAACATATATGGTGTTCTGCATGTAAGAGTTTCCATGATGAAAGCATTGTTGACTCTGATGAGGACTACACTCCAGAGACAAGTACCGCATCGTCAGCTCGAGGACAGGTCCGGGGTCGAGGGCGAAGCAGAGGAGGTCGTGCAAGAGGCCGTGCAACTAGGGTCCGAGGATATTGACACGCGTTTTATTCAAAGACTTTTTGTTCATTACCTTTTCTAGTACTGTCTTCCTTTTTTGCCTTGTTTGCCTTCGCTAACTGCATATGCCGGTAATGTGAATTTGTGATTGCTCTTTCTCTGCCATTGTTTTGCTATTCCTAGGTTTCGTGCCTCTTGAATTCCTCAAATCAAACGGGTGCGCGCGCATATGGGCAGATCCTGTGTGGCAAAAGGGTGGTTGCCATGGTTGCGAGAGAGTGACAGTCGCCTAAGCCAATCCTTTGTTTCGTCCCGAATGGAAATAATGAGCTGTGTTTAATACAGATTAAACGGTCTAGAGTCACTCGATTTTTATACTCTTTTTATCAGAGTACTTACATTTTAATTATGCATTGATATATATAAAAAGTTCAAACAAATTTGGAAAAAAGTTTTTTATAACAATCCTACCTACACTACCTTTAATGTCTATAAAAAAGGCATTTTATCTAGATTTTCTACAGCTTCGCAGAAGAGAAACCTTCGTCCACCCAAACATACAGTAAGTCTGAGGACTACAGGGTGACTTAAGTGGTAAACCTTCAAAAATAACAGTAGTGCCCCGCCAACAGTCTATTACTGTGTCTGAGGAGCAGGCGACATCTCATTCTGGTCTTGCATCAAGAGAAGAAAAGGAACGTTTGTCACCGGATTCAACAGATCCAGTGCATTTAGAAAGAAAACTAAGCAGACCCATGAAGAATGTAAATCGGCCAAAAAGAAAAGATGTTTCCATTGCAAAAAGAAAAGGAGGCAAGGAGGAAGCAGAAGCCGTCCCGTGTCGTTGTCAGGAAGCGGCTCCAACCGCCTCCAGCGCAGCTACTCCTGCCCTGAAATCCCGTCCCTAGTATCCAGTGACTGTCATTTACTCCGGTCCCACACGCATGACAACAGCACTACCTCACCCAGCAGAAGCAAGAACTTATTTGACTAAGTACAGTGTAACTACCTCACCTTAAAATTGTGTAACCACTTACTGTACCAATAGCAATACATTAGCCTATACATAATTACATGCAAATAACCCTAAAAAAACCCTATTCCTAACCCTATAGTAAGTACATGTTGTTAATTAATATTACTCAGTACTTAAATGTATAATTACACTGTAACAAGGACACTTTAAAATAAAGTGTAACCAATATTTTTATACAATAAAAAGATTTCTATAGTAGCCTACTAAATCTACTGACATTTCTGTTTTCCTCTTACCAAACAAAGTATGTACGTGCTTTATGTATCTCTCTATAAATTACAGGAACGTCTGTCTGTCTGTCTGTCTCTGTGTGTGTGTGTGTGTGTGTCTGTCTGTCTGTCTGTGGGTGTGTGGGTGTTAACCACATATCTCTCGAACCGTTAGTCCGATGGATTTCAAACTCGACAGGTGTATCGCTACGGGCACGAGTAAGTGCAGTGCCAAGTTTGACGTTGTTTGGATGAGAAATGCTAAAGATATTGTTAAATATATCATTTTTAAAAGGTTGTGGTTTAAAAATAAACATTCTGACATTAGAGGGTTGTATCGGTCAAAGAAGCCCCAAGAAGGTTGTGGTTTAAAAATAAACATTCTGACATTAGAGGGTTGTATCAGAGAATGTCTAATAGGAAGAGAATTGGCACTCTCTGCTTACTTCCGGTTTCTGGACTGGCTGCAGTAACACGTCTCTGTCCATGCGGGGGCGCTCGCAGGCGAGTGCAGAATGAATGGAGGTCTATGGCAAAATACCCCTCAAAATCCACTTTTCTCAGGATATAATTTTTTGTCTAGTAATTTGAATGTCGTATTCGAAAGGAGATGCAAAGAAATTACACATTGCTGGGTGTTAGATTTTTTAGAGTCACTTATTTGCTTTAAAAAGTCTTTTAAAATGTCAATGACGTCATACACATCGTACGACCAGACATACAGCTTTACGGCAATCCTTCAGTCACTTTGGTGCTTTCGCGCTCTGCACTTTCTTTTCACTCGAGGCATCGACCACACAGCTGACACAGGTAAACACACGTGCTAGAAGAGTTTTTGTTTTGTTTGTTTCTGGTCCCGCTTCGGATGCCACGATGCCATCAAGCGGTATCTCTGGTCGTAATCAGTCCTTCACTGACCAATCAGCGTTCATTAGCAGAATGCTAGCGTGTTATGGGCAACAACAACTCAACCTGTAAGAAATCGAAAGGACATAAGTACTCGTTCATTCAACTTTCGACCTATAACCCATGTTGAACTTGCAAAACCTACAATCAAATCTGAGATTTCTCAACGGCAATCGGGTGAAAGATACACATTTAGCCGTATAGCCCCATAGACTCCCATTCAGTCTGCACTCGCCCGCGATCACCTCCAGTGGAATTCTAATGGAACTGCAACCAAGATCTATACAATGGGGCTAATAGGGAGTGCCAAGGCTCTCCGTAGACGGGCTCTGGTTGTATCGGTCAAAAAGCCCCAGAAGGTTGTGGTTTAAAGGGACATTGTGTAGGAATTTCTCCCATCTAGCGGTGAAATAGTATTTTGAATTCAAACAAATAGTGCTCTCCAGCGCCTCACATTTTCAAATGCGTGTTGCATCTACGGTAGCCGTTATGAACCAAAAAGCTATGACAGGATGTCTTATAATAGCACTTCATCGAGTTTTCCTTCGGGTGAACTGGTTTGTTATTTCAAACAAACTGCAACTTGACACAACGAACAAACGAATGTTACAGTTTTGTTGTTTGTTACATGTTACAAACAAAACTTACAACCTTGTTTTTAGGGCCTTCTCTACTTTACTCAATAGCTGCTATTCATCAGTCTGTTTAACTTTTAACTATAAATGTTCTACTGTCTATATAATAAAGTTCACAACCAAGCAATGAAAAAAAGCTTGTAATTAACACTAGAAGTGCCATGGCGGTCATTTTGACCGTTTTGAATTTTATATCTGTAATAACTTTGTTGAAAAAATAAATAAAATCCTGCCAGTACCTGACTTTTCCTAAAAGTGTCCGTATTTTCATTTAAAATGTTTTTCATATAAATTACACATAAGGCAAAAAAATATGGTGTTCACAGTCTCTTTCACGGCCATCATTTATAGTAGCCTATTCACAAACTGTTTGCTCAAGCATAGTGTTCTCTGAGTTCACTGTGTGCTTTCTACCATGCACAAATAAAAATGTCACTGAACTTTTGCTGTGTAATTGTAACAATGAGCACTCAAACACACCAAACCAACAATTATTAAAAACACACTCAAAAACTGATTTTGCACGGGCATTTTGCACTAGCACTTAGAAGGTTGTGGTATACATAAACACTCAGTCAGCTACACTGTTTACTTCTGAATATTATAGTTTATTCACAGCCATCATTTGTAGTAACCTAGCCTGCTCCCTGAATTCAATGCGTTCACAGTCTCTTTTACGGGCACCAAACCAACAATTACTAAAAACACACACAAAAACTGATTTTGCACGGGCATTTTGCACTAGTTAATATAATTTTAATACAGTATCTCACAAAGGTGAGTACACCCCTCACATTTTAGCAAACATTTTAGTATATCTTCTCAAGGGACAATACTATAGAAATGAAACTTGGATATATTTTAGAGTAGTCAATATAGTCAGTATATATTTACTGTCCTCTGAAAATAACTCAACATACAGCCATTATTGTCAAAATAGCTGGCAACAAAAGTGAGTACACCCTAAGTGAACATGTCAAAACTGTGTCCAAAGTGTGACCATTGTTATCTAGCACTGCCTTAATCCCCCTAGGCATGGAGTTCACCAGAGCTGCACTCCTCTTCCACTCCTCCATAATGACATCACGGAGCTGATGGCTGTTAGACACATGGCGGTTCTCCACCTTCCGCTTGAGGACGCCCCACAGGTGCTCAGTAGGGTTCAGGTCTGGATACTGTTGCATACTTGGCCACTCCATCACCCTCACCTTCAGCTTCCTCAGCAAGCCAGTTGTCATCTTGGCGGTGTGTTTTGGGCCTTTATCATGCCGTTCGGCCCAGTTTCTGAAGGGAGGGCATCATGTTCTGCTCCAGAATGTCACAGTACATGTTGTAATCCATGTTTCCCTCAATGAAGCGCAGATCCCCAGTACCAGCAGCACTCATGCAGCCCCAGACCATGATGCTACCACCACCATGCTTGACTGTAGGCAAGACACAGTTTTCTTAGTACTCCTTACCAGGGCGTCGCCACACATGCTGGACACCACCTGAGCCAAACATGTTTATCTTAGTCTTATCAGACCACAGCACATGGTTCCAGTAATTCATGCTCTTGGACAGGATGCTTTCAGCAAACTGTTTGCAGGCTTTCTTGTGAGCCAGCTTCAGAAGAGGCTTCCTTTTGGGACGACGGCCATGCAAACTGACTTGTTGCAGTGTTAGTCCAGTCATTTTATGAAAAAAGGTTGAACAAATTGCAACAGAAGAAAACTCAACTGATTTTGTATCCTCAATATGTCCTGAGTAAGGAAAAAAAAGTCCCAAAGAATCCCATTAGGGGAACGTTTAGAAAAAGACCCAAATATAGCCTATTCAAACACCTATTCATTCTTTTTCTCAAGTGAATAGAGTATAAATTTTAACCTTTAGATATCACCATGAAAATTACTGAGTTGATTACTTACATCAAGACAAACAAAAAATGTATTACAAGTTTTTTGAAATTGTTTGTTAACATGGACAAACGGTGCATAATCTAATTATGTATGTGCTAATTTGCATAAATACACATCAGCTCTAAACATTGGGAATAGCCAGGTGAAAATGTCTTGTTGAATCTTGTTGACATATAACAGTAAAATACTTGATGTTAAGGTCTGAATGGAACCCATTACGGCTACCCATGAGCATTAATACATAGAGGCAGGAAGAAGTACTTTAGAAACCAGCCTTTATTAATTATTAAGAGATTGGGTTTGGGGCTGGGTCCGTGGGACTGTTTCTGGGGGACGAGTCTGAGGGAAGAACAGGAGACAATGGTAAGGAGAATGCAGAAGACAAAAGGTAAGTAAAATAAAAAGTGAATCCACAGAAATAGTCCCACGGACCCAGCCCCAAACCCCATCTCTGCAATAATAATTAATAAAGGCTGGTTTAAAGTACTTCTTCCTGCCTCTATGTATTAATGCTCATGGGTAGCCGTAATGGGTTCCATTCAGACCTTAACATTAAGTATTTTACAGTTATATGTCAACAAGATTCAACAAGACATTTTCACCTGGCTATTCCCAATGTTTAGAGCTGATGTGTATTTATGCAAATTAGCACATACGTAATTAGATTATGCACTGTTTGTCCATGTTAACAAACAATTTCAAAAAAACTTGTAATAAACTTTGTCTTGATGTAAGTAATCAACTAAAATTGACTAAATTGACTAAATTAAACTAAAAGTTAAAAATTTTACTCTATTCACGTAAGAAAAAGAATGAATAGGCGTATGAATAGGCTATGTTTGGGTCCGAAACGTTCCCCTAATGGGATTCTTCGGGGCTTTTTTTTTCCTTACTCAGGACATAGGCTATTGAGGATACAAAATCAGTTGAGTTTGCTTCTGTTGCAATTTGTTCAAGGTTGACCCCCATTTTGGCTTAAAATGACTGGACTATGTGAGGAATATGGTCTGAGCACTGACAAGCTAACCTTCCGCTTCTGCAACCTGCGCATGGTTTGTCTTAAAGCATATTAAAAACACCACATGGACATATAAACAACATTAAAAACTTGACACAAATGTATGAAAGCCAAAATGTAGCATACAGGTTTGCCTTCCTAAGGCTGGATGAACTCTGCAAGTTTCTGTAAAACCTGATGATCCTGTTCTCCTGAGAATACTAGAGATTCAATGGAAGCGAGAGCCGTCTGTAGGCTATAAATGAGTCATATGATCAGTCACACGTCTGCTTATTTAATTAGTGACCTGGAAATCTGCGTTGTGCAGAATCTGCATTTTTTGTCAACTTTGGTTTTTGTTCTTAAATTCTAGGTTAAAAAAAAAAAAAAAAAAAAAACAGATTCTCATTGTGTTTCTCAGATGTTTGAATTTATACTTTATATACATAATATATAGTAATATAGGCTAATATATAACAGGCCTATACTAATATGAATGTCTTGCTCACAGAGGGCGCTGAAACACAAAACACCACAAAAGCAGCAAGTCAACAACATTTTTTTTTTACAAATCAATTAATTATTTCATTCATTATTTAGACTTTAATACAGTCTGGGAGTAGTTGGGTCAGAATGAAAAATGTGACATACATCGTTTTTTATGGTTATAAAAATAAAAACATAAAAATAACCATTCTTTTTAACGTTCTGGGAAGTGGGAATGTTAGTTTATTGTTATTGAAGAAAACCTAAAAATAACCATTTGGGAACGTTCTGTGTAGCTTCTCTTTGGTCGTTACAAAAAAACCCCACCCTGTAACATCTAGAAAGGTTAGTATTCCCATATGGGAATGTAAGGGAAACATTCTTGTTTGCTGGCTGTTGAAGCAATAAGGCCCAAGAAGACAGTGATTTAGAACAGATGAGGGGCCGGTAGTGTCCTCCCGCTTTTTCCGCGGCTCTGGTTCCGGAAGTATTTCTCCCATAGGGATTTGAAAAAGTCTTTGTTAAAGAGTTATAGGCCTATGCCTATCCGCTACGAGGAGAAAATGTTTTTGAAAACTGGACCAAAAGACAAACGCACAAGACTACAAACACACACACAAATTATGAACATGATTCGAAAAGTTAATGGTCCTGAAAAAAATAGTCGCACTGCATTGGTAATTAATAGGAAAAGAATTTCATCTAGTGGAAAGTTTTGGTACTGCGTCCAAACAAAATCTTACTGAGAGCTTTTTTTTTTCTTTCTTTCTTTCTTTTTTAGAGATCAACCTCAAATTTGAAACACAACTTGTTCAAATTTATGGCTTTGATTTTCTCACCGTTTTTGAGTAAAACGTGCTTTGGAAAATATATTTCATATAAAAATTGAAAACAGAATTTTTGTGCATTTTTCGTAACAAAAAAAAAAGTAAATATTTGTAACTTTTTTAAGTTCACTTTTTAAAACTTTTTTTCACTTCATCAATAATCTACCAAGTGCCGTCTTTAAAAAGAGACTACATGTAAGTCTGTCTCAAAGCATTCAAGATTTATAAGTTGGAACAGTTTAAGTTGGAAATTTGATTTTCATTTCGTCCATGCTCAAAAAGTTAATAAATGGAATTTACCTACTGCATAAATATAATTAAGTAGGCTACCGTAAAATCCCCTAAAAATACAAAATATTAAATAAAAACATTATCAAACTAAAATATAGGCCTAGTACAAATAATTTCAATGAGAAACAAATCGTGAAGAGAGGATCATGGATTAACAACCCCATAGCTTCTGTCTTTACAGGTTTATGAATTATCGATCAAAATCAAGTTCCCTATGAAATACATTAATGGAGTTTTTATTTCCAGAACCCGGATCGTTCCGTTCCTTATACGATTAGCTGAGCTGCATTCAAAGCCATTGTAAATTACTCTACAAACATACACACCTGCATTACATCAGCATTGGTGACCATTCTGCTTCTGATGAATTAGCCTATACATTGCTTGGCAGAAGAAGAATATTTTTTATCCATATAGCACTACATTTTTGTGCTCCCCATCGTGCCTAACAACGGCCCTTAGCTGTTCTAAATTCAGAGTAAACCATGGCTTCTTGGGGCTTATTGCTTCATTAACCCTTTCAGGTCGTCAAACCCGGTGTTGTGCCGAATTTCGACCCCCTGCCAAATTATTACCCCCCTGGTTGAAGTCAGTACCTGATTGCCTAATCCACCCCCACAACTAATCCTAAACTTACCAATGCTAGTGGGGTAATAATTTGGCAGGGGTTGAAATTCAGCACAACACCAGTAACGTGTCTGTAATTATGTAATTCACCCTTTGGCGGGAGTTTGATTGACAGGCAATCTGACGAATCATAATGCCGAAGCCGCCATTTTGTCCGACAAACAATCCAGATAGGAGAGTTAGTAGATTAACGTCGGTGGCCTTGAACTTGAAAAATGGTGTCTACTGTCATCTTTCCATGGTTGAAACGACATACCTTCTGACGTTCATTCATGTTTATTTCATGCTATAACTAGAAGGAAAAGATCATAGATTCACATGCTTCTTGAACTGAGGCACTACAGTGATCTCATTAAAATGCCACAAAACAGAATTGAATTTCTTAAAAAATGACAAAATTTGAAAGCTGAGACTGTTTCATACCAAAAGTACCTGCTCTATCTGTCTGCACATTGTCAGTGTCCTCTTTACTCTGTGATGTAGCCTATTTTTCACTGCTTGACAACATGATGTGTGGCGTGAGAGACCTATGGCTTGTCGTACATAGCAACAGTAACTAAGGGGCAAAGGGTCAATTGACCCATTCACATTTCCGGGTTTCTCAGAACTTCGCGGAAGTCGTCATAGTTGGTAATATAGGCCTAGCTGTGAACGTGAGTCTACATTAAATGTTTTTCATGTTCCCATTTGATCAAATAGCAAAAGAAAAACTCCACGGTAGCGTTTTCACAACTTTCAGAAAGAGGGGGGGAAAATAGAGAGAAATTCTATTTCGGAAGAGAGAAAGATGTCAATTTACCATCACTCCCACAGCCGCTGTAATTTTAAACACCTTCACAGCAGCCTTATCTAGTTTTTTGTCATTTTGAAAATATAAAAAAACTTAGCAGGATTTACAGTGCATCAGCATGACCGTTAGATCATAGTCTGTGGGAAAAGGTCCATCACGATCGTCCTTTAACATTTAAAAGTGCTGTTTTATGTAATTAGTAATGTTTTAACGTCTGACCTAACTACATCAGTTGCTTCTCTGTGTGTTCATTCTGCTAAAGTTTTCTGAATAGCTTGGCGGAAGTATTATTTGTTATCAATAATTTAAATTTTTTGTTGTTGCTGCAGGGTTTATTCTATGAAATATTTATGGCATATAGTATAAATGCTTTTATATGTCATATAAAAGCAAATTTAGCATCGCTGTGTGTGTAATTAAGGGCTTCAGAGCAGCATCAACTAGAGACTAGACTGATCAACTGTACATAATAGGCCTATTTTCACGCGCGTGCCGCGTCCCCTTTAACACACATTTACACAAATACGGGAGTGTCCCTCCTTTTCTTAAACACTCACACATTCATTCCTCCTCGTGGTTAGTTCACTTTACTACAACTTCCCCAGAGCAACAGTTTGTCAACGAGCAAACCAGGACAGCGTTCTGCTGTCAAGCGACCTGGTAAGTTATGCTCAAATGCTTTCATTTTGTGTTTTACTTTAAAATATTATTTGCCGAATAACAAATTTGTCATTAGTCATCACATTTACCTTGTGATATCCCTTATTATACGGCGCGTCAAACCTAACATAAAGCTGAAATATAGCACAAACACGCTTTTAATTTAAACCCATTTCACGCAACAAAAAAAAGTTTTAAAAAGGTCTAAAAGGATAAAACACAGTTATACTGTTCAAAGGGAAGAGTGTTTTTCTTGTTCAAAGTGTTCAAAGTAAAGGGTGTTTGGACACTTTCTGCTGCTTTGTGAACGTGAGGAGAGCTGATTTCATATCACTAAAGACGTGCTTAAAAGTCAACCACTTGTAAATAAAAAGAGATCAGATCAGTCCAGCATGAGGCTATTTGTTTGCAGTTGCTACTTGGTTTGACATGTGGTTATTTTTTTAAATATTATGCATTTTATGTTCAAAAAGTGTCCTGATTCTCTTTTGTGGCCTCTGTATGTGACTGACATCTGAACGTTCAGATACCTGAATTACATTTAAACTTATTATTTAACACCTTTGTGTTTTAAATAGAAGAGGCAGAGTGCTATGTTCTCATTTTTACCTAATAAATCAGTTGAATATACTGGTGAACTCCACTTGAGTTAAAATAATACATGTTTAAAAAGTTACTTATTCTTAGCATTAACTTTTTCAACAAATTGTTTGTGTAACTTGTCAATTTCCCATTTGTAATTAAAGGAATGGTTCGCCAAAAATGATAATTATTCTATCATCTTCTGTGGAACACAAAATACATTTTGAAGAACTGTTTTTGGTTCACATTAGGGTAACTAAATCATAACAAAATTGAAATCTTTGGGTGAACTATCCTGTTTTTAACATCTTGTTGCTGTGAATGCTGGTATAGCCTACTAGTTAAGCTTGTCAAAGTTGTGTATCTGAACCAGGGTCTCCAGAGTTACTGAGAAATACAGTAATGACCATTCGGTGGGATCTGAAACATTATTCAGTCGACACTTCTCTTTTTATTCTTGTTCAGGAGTTTTATTTTTAACTTGCCAAATAATTTAGGAAATCTTAAAAGTGTAACGGTCTGCTAGTTTAAATTGCCTCGTTCTGAACTACCTCCGAATCTGCGCAACGAGAAAACATCATGTGTTCTCTTAAATCTTAGACCCAGTCTTTAGACAGATATCGGGGATGTCATTGGGTTTCAACAAAGAAAACAGAGATGGGCATAAATACATGAAAATGATTTTTAAAAATAAAAATATGAAATGCCTCACTTAAAAATGATCAAAGTAAAATACCATATACAGTGTGGACATTTTTATTTTATTTAAATACAAATATAATATTTTGTACTTTGAAAATATTCATGTGAAATCGGCCATTCAGTGAAGGATCGCTATAGGGTGAAATCTACTGGAACCTATTCTGAATCCTCACCTTATCTTATTTCTTATGAATGCTGAAAAGTCACTCACCCAATGCTAGATGAAGTCTTAGAGCAGAGGTTAATGCATGAAAGTTGGGGTTTTAGGGGCCTGAACTAGTTGATACAGGAAGTATTTTGATATAAAAATACTAAACTTAAATGTATTAATTTGTCATTTTTTTCTCTGTTTTTTTCATAGGCTTCAAAAAAAAAAAAAAAATGCAAAATAGTATTTTGTATTTCAAATACATATTTTAAATACATGTATCCCCATCCCTGCCCCCAGCTTTTCTCTTCACATTTGCATTTGCATTGCATAATATTTGCATCGCATAACTTTAGATGTGAGAATATGCTAGATTTTCTTTTAGAATTGTATAGAGAAATCATTGTTATATTCTTCTATTATTCGTAAATACTGTTTTTTTTTTCCATCAGGTCAAACACTGGCAAAATCTTGCAAGCTAAGACTTGCCAATTCAATGGAAAGGTTACTCAAGTTACTCAAATTTAGCAAAGATTGACATGACAAGGATTGCTACATGTCGGGGTGTAGAGCTTGGCTTTCGTAACAAACCTTGCTTGGTTGACAGTTGGATAGACTAGATTCATGCAAAACAGGAATTTTCGAAATGGCATGCATTAGAAATAACCACCAAAGCTTGCTAAACCATTAACTTTGAATGAAATGCATACAATGACCGCTGAAAGTTGAAGGACGATGCTTTGTGTAGCACTACTGTGATGAATTTGCATGTAAAAAGAAAGAAGTGTTCTCTCTCTTCAGTTTCTCTGTTTTTCCTCTTTCTGTTTTTCCAAGATTATGTATAATTGATTATAATTAGTTTAAAATACTATTTAATCAGTATATTAGACTGCACTGATCTGAATATTCTTAGCAGAAGGCATGTCTAATGGTATAAACGTAAGGATAGGAGACGGTCATTTTGTCAATGCCAGTTTTAAATAACCTTAAAAGGATAGTTTGCCAAAAATTGATTCTGCCATTTACTCACCCTGATGTACTTCCAGATCCTTTAGACTTTCTGTCTTCTGTGGAACATATATTTT
Source organism: Abramis brama (assembly GCF_963993115.1). NCBI lineage: Eukaryota > Metazoa > Chordata > Actinopteri > Cypriniformes > Leuciscidae > Abramis > Abramis brama. The sequence goes on along the minus strand of NC_139969.1, from coordinate 30,085,328 downwards.
GAAGAATATTTTTGTCCATTTTATTAGTCAATGGGGTCCAAAGCAACATGGTACAGAAAATCCTTTTTTTCTCATAAATATCTTCTTATACAGGATTGGAACGACATGAGGGTCAGCAAATGATGACATAGCCTATTTTTTTACTCTAAATCATTTTTTATATTTAAGACCCATTGATATTATACAAAATAATAAGGTTTATATGACATTACAGGATGTCCTAGTAATTATTAAAACAGTAATATTTGGTGTTAAACAACAAGTAGTATTTGAACACCCTGTGACGTGGCTCAACTTGCGCTGTGGGCAAGTTGAGCCACGTCACGGAATGTTCAGGCATCTGGGATATTCCTGTAATTGATCACGGCCACTTGGTCGTCTCGTCTTTATCCCCATTCGGACAGGATTAGTTTACCATGGAGAGGTGGGGTAAAGTAATTATTACCAGAGCTTCTCAGTGATTTTAGTCCCGTCCGAATGTGCCATCTCAGTAATCATTACGAACAATGTCAGTAAAGATTACGGCGACTTTTACCTTCGGTAAAAAGGTCTGGAAAAATTAATACCAAGTGCCTAATACCAACATATTCCGATCTGAAGTTAATTAATACATCGTTCGACCAGACCTAACTGTTTTATATAGAAATATAGGTTATATGTGTTTGCCCACGTGATATCAGGAAGCAACGTAATACGCACATAGCGACAGGAAGGTGACGGCAGTGCATAAATCGAGTTACCCCTCCCACTTCTGCTAGTTTTACTGAGATATCTTCTCCCATGTGAATTGGCCTTTATTATTATAGACGTCCTGTGGTAAAATAACATTGCTCCATCTACCTTTGTAAAATGAATCCCGTCCGAACAAGGCTTTTGGTCATCCTTGTGCAGGGAAAGTCAGCTGATCATGTACTTTTCTCTTACAGACTTCCACAATCACACTGGGTGAACCTCACTGAACTTTTGTCATGACGAGGGCTTCAACATCAGTGGCAGCTGAGCAATCACAGTACCAGACTATTTCTCAGAGTTCCAACCCAGACTTGGACACATTTTGAAGGCCATCATGACTCTAGGTGAAACCTAGCCAGGAATCTCAAGAATCGGAACTGGAGCCAAAGTCACGATGTTTCTCAAAATGCCTAGATTCAAAAAATACCAACTACGGCTAATATCAGTGTGCTTTAGTGCTTTACTGTTCATGACGTACTGGGAAAAGATTGACAATAACATTGTAAGCCACGTAATGTCTTTCTCTTACCGCCACCTTCTCAATAGCTTCACGTTCTTTAACGCAAGCTTGAGAGTCAATCCTGAAGACGCTCCAAAGTACAGATACCTCATAAACAACGAGGGGAAGTGTGATGAAAAAGACATTCTGCTCCTGCTCTTTGTGAAAAGCTCCTCTGAGAACTTTGAAAGAAGACAGGCCATTCGCTCTACTTGGGGAAATGAGACGTACATTGAGGAGACGCTGGGTGTTACGGTGAAGGTGCTGTTTGCTCTCGGCCTCCATCCCCAACCAGAGTACAGAAGCAAACTTAAGAAGCAACTGTTCTTTGAGGACCAAAGATATCATGACCTCATCCAGCAGGACTTTAAAGACACCTTCCACAACCTTACCCTGAAGCTACTTTTGCAGCTTGGCTGGAAAGAAAACTACTGCCACCATTCCCAGTTCCTCATGTCTGCGGACGACGACGTCTTTGTCCACGTTCACAACTTAATTCGCTACTTGCAAGGGATCGGCCGCAGGGACGCCAAAGACCTTTGGATAGGAAGGGTGCACCGCGGTTCGCCGCCCGTCCGAGACAAAGAGAGCAAATACTACGTGTCCCGAGACATGTACCCGTGGGTGTCTTACCCAGATTACACCCCTGGATCCGGGTATGTCCTTTCCAGAGATGTGGCTACCAGAATCTATCAAGCTTCACTCACCCTAAACGCTTCCTTTCACATTGATGACGTCTTTCTTGGAATCTGTGCTAAAGTGATGGACATTTCTCCTAAGGATCACTTGTTCTTCTCGGGAGAAGGAAAAGCTCCTTATCATAGTTGTATCTACAACCAGATGATGACCTCACATGGACACGTCAGCGATATTCGTGAAACGTGGAAGCGTATAACAGAAGCTGAAGTTGGTAAGGAGTCCTCAGGACTGATTCGGAGGCTCTACTGCACTGTCATGAAAGTGAGGCTCCTATGTGTACCGTTTATTTCAAATTCTTACCCATGTAAGGCTGCTTTTTTTTGAACATTAAGTAAAAGTAAAAAGAAGAACCCTTTTGTAACAAGTGCACTTATGCCATGGTCAGGTTACTAGAGAAACTGTGAACTGTGTTGCACAGGAAGTTGGGGTTGGGGTTGGGGGAAGTAATTTACTGAAATGAACATGAACTAGTTGAAAATTAAGAGTAACGAAAGCACAGTGTTGCAACGTATATCTTATTTAAATATGTATACTCAAAGTCATCAGAAGCCCTACCCGTTTACTTGGGCAGCGAATGTTCCTGTGTAAGGTTGACTTGCAATCAAGTTAATGTAGCTTTCATCCAAATATATGTTGTCTGTATATATGTATGTGTGTGTTCCGTGCCTTTCTATAAGTCCATTTGACATCTAATATCTAATAAAGATATTTTTTAATGGGTTGAGTATTATAATACTTTGGGTTGTATTGGTTTTCTTAGATTGACAGCATCCAGTTGAACCAAATCCATTCCTGGCCTGAATGAAAAGCCAGTCTATTGCAGGACTAATTGAAAACAGACAAAAGAAAGAAATGTTTCCTCAATTTCTACTGCTTTTATTTCCAGTCAGTTTTTTTAACATGCAAGTATGAACATAAAAATATTCAACAACAGACATAAACTGACCAAGTTTTCGGAGACATTTGATGAACAGAATGGACTGAGTCCCTGAACAGAGCAGGGGTCTCGGCATCAAAAGTAGCGGTGAGTGTGCGGTGTGGCACCAGATGCTTTAAATTCTACTGTGAATCTCATTCTCACGGTCTTCTTTCCTTCCTGTCTTACTGTAGCTTTGTCTTAGGCGTCTTACATTAAAGACTCTGCGGTTTATTGCTCTGTTCACACCTGCAGTCCTCATGTCTCCTGCGTCACGGATCTTTCTCCTGGTGTTTGTCAGAGTCCGTAGAAAGGTCTCTTTAAAGTGTCCTAAGTTATTGTAGATGTACGGAGCCCCTAAAGGGACGTGGTGGTGGAAATTTTTTTATGATGGGAGATTTTTTTTTTTAAATCTTTTGCGTTCCCTCGCAAAACGTTTGCGTTCCCCCGAGAAACTTTGCGTTCCCACGCAAAAAAAAATTCTCCCATCCTAAAAAAATTTCCACCACCACGTCCCTTTAGGGGCTCCGTATAGATGTGACCTTAACTGTCTACCGCCTGTAAACTGTTGTACAGGCTATTTCACAGGTGCAAAAAATGTTTATGATTCATTGAAAAAGCATTAGAATATAGTTTGAACCCTTTCCAATAAAGATATGTAAAGCTTATTTGGATTTTACAAAATTATCTTTAAATTACAGTATAGTGAAAAAGGACAGTTTTTTTTTTTTTTTTTTCATCTAGGTTACACGTTTGTCTGTTCATTTTATTTTTTTATTTGTGTGTGTGTTTCTAGACATGTTTTTCTCAGTTTTTTTTTTAAGTTTCTGTTGTCACAGTGGATTACAAGGTTAATACGCCTGACTGCATTTAATAAATTGCATGCCTCATTAAAAAAAAAGCATGGTGACATCTGAGGTTTTCCTGATGTGACCCTCTCAGTATAAGTGCTTAGTCAGGACATAAAAACGAGTGATTCACACGCACTCAGGAAGACACACACAATGTTATACAGCATGAGGATCTTAGAAATGACCCTAACACTTTCCATCATGCACATTACGCTTTTCCACATTATGCTCTCTTGAGTTTGATGCCGACGCTAGTCTGTCCTCCCATACAGCATTCTTCTGCTAATCATTAAACAGTTATTTGTCCGAGGTGTGGTTATGAATACTTTACAGGGAGCAGAATATATTGCTGTGTTGCTTATTTCATGTGTTTTCTATTTATAAATACATCTTTAGGAAATGAAGGCAGCTTATTTAGTTCATTTTTTGGCATATATACCCTAAGGGCCCCCTGCTGAAAAAAACAATAGAAACCATTACATAATTGCTAATGGTTTTAATGGTTATAACGAGAACTGTATTGGTTTTAATGGAAACTGTAATGGTCCTAGTGGGTCTCTATTGGTAATTTACTTTTTTCTATTGGTGGCATGTTTTTTCTATTTGTCTGTATTGGTTTTAATGGAAACTGTAATGGTCCTAGTGGGTCTCTATTGGTGATTTGCTTTCTTCTATTGGTGGCATGTTTTTTTCTATTGGATACCATTAAGGACCAATAGAACACCTTTGGCAACTTATAGGTTACATGTTATCTACTGGACACCAATATGAACCATTAAGTCTCCAACAAATTTAGTGTTTTCTTTGGTTTGATGATATTAATATATAATTTGTTTGTCACTGATTTCCTGGACTGTTCCTATTTTTAAGTGACAACTTTCACAGTAGAACTGAAATTCTACTTCCTCACAACTGTTTTTAAACACTCTGTTGAAAAGATATTGGATCGAGGTACAACCTCTTGCCCAAACAATTTATTTATAAACTGCAGTAAATCATGTAACTGGCAACCAGTTATTTTATGCTTTGCTGCATGGCTCATAATCATAAGCATTGTCTCAGCTTTTGTGGTAGTTCCTGTGGAAGTCAAAGCAGTGTCCATGTCAGGCTGTAGGTCAATCACTGACAGGGGATCAGGAGTGTTCTGCTTCGTGCTGCCTGTCCTATGGTCTATCTCAGACTCTGACTCTGTTCCACTGCATGCCTTTAAAAAGCAACATCTCTGTTTAAGGTATGGTTGTGTGTAGGTCTGCTCATACACATAATCACATTCATAGTTTTACATATATATATATATATATATATATCACAAATAATGTATGTTATAATATTGAAATGTATCTTTGAACACTAGGCTACTGTTTAACAACAGTACACAATATGTAGCACACTGCTACAAGCTATTCAAAATGCTTTTCTTAAAGTTTTTAAATAACCTTTTAAAAATAGGCTCTACAAAAAATAAAATGACAAAGAAATATGAAACTTATGACCACTGTCTCATCTGTTTCACTGTAATAATTTTATTTGACAGGTATATGTTGTGTGAAGACTTTTATTTTGATATCCGATGAGAATTCTTCTCCTTTTCTCTGGGTTTTTATTTATTTATTTGTCTATTAAAAATCAACAGTTATTCTTCAATAAGTATGTCAGACTTTGCTGGATCACCTCCGCCGTATGTAGGCTACTATATTTTTTCTTTTTCTTTTTTAATAATCAAATTTATTCTATAATACTAATATAAATAATAATATAATAATACTTCTCGATAATAAGCTTGATAGCCTAACGTTACCCGTTACATTGGCTCTCTTCCTCGTCAACATCAACACCTGGCCTCCCTGCTGAAAAATCCAGCTAAAACCAGCCTAAGCTGGTTGGCTGGTCTTAGCTGGTTTAAGAAGGAAGTAGCTGGTTTTAGCTGGTCTCCCAGCCTGCCATGTATGATCAAGCTGGTTTCCCAGCCTGGACAATTTGGTGGTCAGCTGGTCAGCAGCATATATTATTTTATTATTATATATTTTATTATATATATATATATATATATATATATATATATATATATATATATATATATATATATATATATATATATATATATAAATAATAATAATAATAATAATAATTGGAACCCAGATTTCTTTTTTGTTTTTTTGTTTGTTTGCCATTTAGTTATATAACGCAATTATTAGTATTGTAACAAAACCTGGCATATAAACTGGGGTTTACATGAGTTTAAAATTCATGATTTAATATTAATGGTATTTTAAATGATGTTATTTGTTTTAATTCTAGATGTTTATTTAAGTGCTGCGTGACTTTTAAGTGTTTTAATGCGCGTGCGCGTGAACATTCGAGTCGCATTCAAACACACGCTTCTGTTGAATATTTACTTTATAGAAATGGTTTTGTGTCTTCAAAAAAGTCCGTTAGCATCTCAACCGTTTTCAGAAGAGGTAACGTTAGGCCTAATTTACGTTATGAAAATTTGGGGTTTTAACCACATCTTTGTGTAGATAACATTTTTTGATAGTTTTGTTTTGCTGGTCATTTGTCAGTGGGTGATTGGAAGTAAGCTAATTTATTTAACCTAAAATAATGCACTGTACTGTTAATCAGTGACGTCACTTACAAATAGTGATTAAAAAAAGTGATTTCATTAGGAAAGAAACCCTCTACAACAAAGGGTGAATTGATTAATCATGATACTAATTTCATATGCATTTATTTCACAATACATTATCTTAAGAATGATATATTCTTATTTATTATCTATTATGATAACAGGATATCATGGTCATTGGTATATTTTACTTTATTTCTCTAGGTCTGTTTTGAATTATGTTGGCCAATGAGACCGACACCATACTGTCCAACTCAGGGGTATTTATTTTGTATGTATTTTTTACTGATAAATACTGAAATTCTTTTTACTTTTAAATGCTAAATGTGGTTCAGTCACGCAAGTTATTTTTCACAGATATCTGGCCAGCTGTGGCTCATACTCTTAGCCTTTAAAATGTTTGAATTTATATCCCCAATGCAATAATTAGGGGATAAAGATATCATTAGAGTTCTTAAACTTATGGCTATGCTCTTGTTATCAGATGAGACATAATCCCTAGCGTTTGGCCCTGTGATTCTTCAGGACAAGACCTTGATGCCATCTACACTCAGTAGATGAAGAAGGTGAGTTTCACAATAGCTGCCACTATCACAAATCAAGAGACCGAATACAACAGGCATTCATCCATATGAACACACCCATATGTAGGCATGGGTACTGAAACCCGGTATTAAATGGGTCCTGGGGCCAAATTATGGAAGACCGCAGTATCGATAAGCTTGGACGTTATCGGTTCTGCTGACGGTAGGGGGAGAGTGGGGTGAGTTGTGCCAGTTTTTACTCAAAGTGACTTTAAAGTGAGGCCATGGCAGTAATGCCTTCAACTTATGGATGTACATATATTTCAGGATGTGGTGCATCCCTGAGAACAATAACTTTGGATCTGAAATAAATTGTTTCAGAAATATAGCTCTTGGGAAAAAAGTGGTCTCATGGCACAACTTGCCCCTGGTGCGGGGGAAGTTGTGCCTTTGGGGGAATACATTGGGGGTAAATTGTGCCAGTGATTTCTGAAGTAAAACAGAACATTTTAATGTTATGAACCGTAATGCTATATGAAAGCAAGATAAATTCAATACAAAATTACTCATTTAAGGTTTATTTAGATATTGTCACCCTGGAATACCATAGCATGCATTTTTCCTACTATGGTCAATTGCATAGGGATTTTGTATTGAACATAACTCTGGATCACAGTGTCATAGAGACAAGGGGGCGGGCTCATTTTACTCAGACGACCAATCAGTCTCTCAGGATCATTGTGAAGCTATCAAGCTACGCCCTAGCAACCATTTAGAGCACCATAGCAACACAATATATGATATTTGTGAATCATTTCAGGCAAAAAGGCTTTGGCAATAGATGCCTGTTGACATAGCGCTGTCAATTATGTAACATATAAGAATAAAGTGACTAGGCTAATTTCTAAACATCCTATTGTGACATAGGCCACTTAAAAACGGAATAATACTTCTCTTTAATAACATAGTGCAAACTCAAAACTGAAATCAGTGTTAGCTAAATTAAACAAATAGCAGGCAGGCCTGAGTCAAACAATGATGAGGCATGCCCATCTCCTCACTTCTCAAGATTATCCCCTGTGAGTATGTAGGTCTAGGTGGTCTGGATATGGCACAACTTAACCCAGGCCCTTTGGCACAAATCACCCCAGACCCACAAGTTTGAAAAACTAGCATGATCCAGCAGTTGAGAGCTAACATCATGCTAACTGTATAGACTCATTGTGTAGCCTACTAAAGCACTAAAACATGTGTGAAATGTTTTCAAACTTGTCTATAATTGTTCAGACACTACAATCAAAAAACCTAAATCATAGAAATTTTACTTTGAAAGGGAAAAAACAGTTTTTTGCACTAAAATGTGCTTAACTCTCATGCCATGTGTCTCTCTTCTTTGGAGGACGAGTAAAAGTGATTGCTTTTCAAAATTATGTGGTCACATGACCAATTTCTTCTATGGTTTTCCAGAAACAAGGGTGGAACTACTCCCCCCCTGGCACAAATCACCCCACTCTCCCCTACTGAAGAAATTACACGCACTATTTTTTAAATACATTGTCTTGCCAATTCTATCTCACCAGCTGTTTCTATCCAACTATCTATATGGAATATTAGGAGGATCGGTACTGATAACCCATAATTCACAGCTCATTGTGGCTAATACGAATATCGAAAACTATTTGTGCTTGTTAGATTAAATATAATCATTGAAGAAGTTGGTAAAAAATAGTAACCTCTGTTGAAATTGGCTTTCAATAAGTCATACTAAAATCAGTATTTATTTGTCTTTTTATATATTTTTTTATTTGCTCTTCTTTTTTTTTCAGATGATAACTGAGAATAATCAGATGAAACCTGAACAAGATACAGCAACTCTAAAGGTATCTAAGAAGTTAATGTAATAATTGAGTTGTTCCTTAAAGAATAGAACAGATTTCAGTGTTCCTCAGAAACAGATTATTTACCACAGTTATCAGTCACTGAATTATGAATTATGATTGTGTGTGTAAGAAGTGAATCACGATCACTTACTGTACATCTAGCACAGGCACAATGTCTCGTATCACTCTCATACATACACTTGAACTCAGGGTGCCGTCCAAATGTATCTAGTTACCAAATGTATCAAATGTATACTAGTGTCCCAGTAAAACGGTGTCCTCATAGACCAGGATTCTATCAAACTAACACAACACTGATAATACAGTTGATAATTCCGCGAATAACTGCAATTGACCGTTCGCAAAGACCCGCCCCCTTTAGTTACTGTTGCTTTGTCCGACAAGCTACGCCGCTCTCATGCCACACAATGTTCTCACGCACGACACGCAGTGAAAAATGCATCGCGGAGCAGACAAGACACTGACAACGCGCTGACAGTAATTTGAAAGTGATTGCAGTACCAGTTTTGGCCACAATCTTACATACGGCTCCTTTAACCGCGGAAAGACGTCAGTACACTCCGTTTTTCAAGTTCAAATCCTCCAATGTTAATCTACCTAACTCTCCTGACTGCTTTGTCGGACAACAATGGTGGATTCGGCGGAATATGATTGGTTAGATCACCTGTCAATCAAACTCCCTGCGAAGGGTCAATTGCAGATTTCGAACAGAGATGGCGACAAAGAGGAAAAACTGCAGGCTGCAGCTTTAAAGGGTAACTAAACCCTAAACCAACTTTTTTTAGTTAATGATCTGTAAAAATGGGGCTTTATTAGTGCTGTTCATTGATTCAAGTAAAAAAAAATTGACATTTGTGTTTAAAGTGTTTTAATTTTACAAAATATGGTGTAAAACCGTGAGTGCTGCCCTCTTCAGGTTGAACAGTGGCTACTGCAGTTGAATTTTCCTATTGGAAGTTGTGGTAGCCTCTGACGTCAGCGGGTACCAGCTAACCACGCCCTTGCCTACAGAGAGATAGGTCTCAGATGCACGCCCCCTCTCCACTGGGCTCTGCCTACTTTTCCAGCATTTTTCAAATATTGCCAGTGGGTGGAGTCAGGCTCTGACCAGGGGTTTAGTTACCCTTTAAACTAGGGCTGCACGATTAATCAAAATGAAACAGCACGCGATTTAGCAAAGGCTGCAATAATTTTATGTGCAGCGAGTCAGTGCAGTTCGGTTCCTGCTGAAGAAACATTTCTGTTGTGTAAATTCTGGTTTCATATTAACTGAGCATTTAGCTACAACATGGTTACTTGCAGCTATATGACATTTTCTTAAATAGTTTATATTTTGCAAATATTGTACACTGGACCAAATTCTTAATAAATAAAAGCATTTTTTTTAGATAATATTTCTTCTTGCTTGACTATTTATATATGTGACCTTAAAGTAATCCAAAAGTAACCAGATTACATTACTTTCATATTGTGGTAGTTGGATTATGTTACTGAATACTTTTTTTAAAAGTAATTTGTAACTGTAACGGAATACATTTTTAAAGTAACTCTGCCAAGCCTGCCTGCTACCTGTTGGTGCCAAGTAATCAGTAAAACCAATATAATGGTCGACCTCTACTTTTAAATGAGCTAAAATGGTCTTATTCTGCATATTAAGTTTTTTTTTTTTTTTTTTTTTTTTTTTTCAGGATCTAGGACATGGAGTCATGATACCCACAGAAAAATGGGTATCAAAGTATGTCCAAAGATGTTGGATGAATATATTTAAATATATAATGTATGGATAATCTTATGTAGGCCTACTGGTAATGTGGTTTAAGAGGTACATTGTCCTAATGAATTGTCCTTCTTTTTGCAGGTCTAATCAGTCAGCCCCAGTGAAGCCACACAATGTAAAAGAATAACTGTGAATCAAATAATAAAAATGTAATATTAATGTTTTGTGTCAGATGTTTATTTCCAGCTGGGTTGAGTAAAAAAGCAGGTCTTAATACTATAATTTTTATTTCAGGTGCAAGTTCTTCATTCTTTGCAAAACAAAACCTGAGCTGTAAGCTATTGAAAAGTTGGTGTGAAGTTTATATCAATTGTGTATAATAGTAGTTATAATTCAAATTTATTTATTAAAAACTATAATTAATGTCCTAATTATTAACAGCTAAAAGCATTAAACCTACAAATCAGAGCTAATACAAAACTGTAATGGAAACCATTAAATATGTGCAATTCAAGACCAATACAAATTTGTAATGAAACCATCAGAACCAATACAAAATTATAATGGAAACCATTAAATATGTGCAATTCAAGACCAATACAAATTTGTAATGAAACCATCAGAACCAATACAAACCTGTAATGGAAACCATTAAAATACAGACCAATACAAATTTGTAATGGAAACCCTTAAAACCAATAAATCCTAATGGAATATGGCCCAAAACACACTACGTAATGGACTCCACTTGGTAATGGTTTTAATGGTTAACGGCTGATGGTTTGTAATGGTTTTGTAGTGGAAACCATTAGCAATTCTGTGATGGTTTCTATTGTTTTTTTCAGCAGGGCAGACTGGTGTAAAATTCCGATTACACTCCTGTAGACATAAGGGTTATCAATGAAAATGTTTATATCCCAGGAAGGGATCATGGTGTGTATATAACGGATCATATCAAGATAAATGGATTGATTGCAAACATGACCGGGTAATCCTTCTGAATCTTGGCATTTGATTTGAATGAGGTGAGCGGCAGGCAAAGTCAGTGTCAACACAGTAAGTTTGATTGCATGCTTTTCATATTTCAGAGATAATTTTCTGTCCTTCTAGTGGACTGCTTTTGCTTACTGGACACTTTATAGCTCAAGACTTTGCGACGTCCTCTGTCTGTAACCACACACAGAACATGGGCGTATTTGCCATTCAAATGTGTTCAACTTCAACAGGATATCCTGCGTTTCAACTTGAAAGAACAACAGACTTGCATTACATGGCCAACAGTATTTTTACCCACCTAATCACAAAAAACAATATTTTTTTCTTCTTTTGGATTGCAGAAAATATGATAATCTTGACATACAATCAGCAGAATTAAAAGGCTAAATGGATGACAAACTACAGCACAGTCTCATGACAACACTTTCAGTCTTCGAGACTATGGAACTGGAAAACTGCAAAAATGCTTACTCCTTTCTGGATTTTGGCCAACAAGAACATATTCCTTCGAACAGGTTTAGCCTCGCCCCGATTCCAAAACGGAAGACCGAGGTGGTGTCTGGAGCATGTTAGAACTTGACAGGAAATAATTCAAAGCCAAAGCATGCTGACAGGAAACCAAGCCCTTACCCAAAACAGCTGACCACAAATGAGGAAGTCACTAATGGAAAGTTCCCAGAAGCATGGAAACTTGAGTGAATGAAGGTGTGGGCATCCACATAACTCAAGACAGATTGTGGATCTTTGTGTTGAGCAGCCCTCTATAGAGTGTTGCAGGGATTACATCAAAAAGGTAGATTTCCCTAGAGCATTTTCCCAATTTATGAGTAAAATAAAAGTCTGTAGTAAACGAGTTTAAACACACCCATTCTGAAAACACGAATTGGGGCGGGAATGTGTGCAGTTTATGTTGCAGTAGAACAAATAATATCATCAAGTTATGTTTACCACAGGCTTTATTTGACTCAAATTGGAAAACCTTGAAGTAACCAGCAGCAAATTAGTCTTCCGGGTTCTGACGTCATCCCTGCGCCACTATTAATCCAAGCAGAAATGTGTGAGATGTTCAACTAGTTCAAAAGACATGGAACAACGAATCATGGACAGAATAATCCTCTTTATTGTCAAATGGGCCAAACACTAAATGGGACATCGAGTGAAGGCGTTGAGACCCACCTTTGAAGAGGACTTCACAAAAAGTAGAACTTGATAAACAATATACATTTAAATTAATACATTCCACAGAACTAAGAAATACCTTCATATTACTAAAAAAGGTAGGTGAAGTGAACAGTTAAACTGCACACATATGTTAGCATAACATAATTAGCAGACTTGATGCAGCACTTGTATCTTTTAGTCCACAAGTATATTACTAAACGATGAAGAACATCTAATAGATACATTTTAAGCGTACTAGGGAAAAAATACCTGAAAAAGAATACATGTAAAGAACCCATGTTTTGTAAACGCCACCACCAGTGAACACTGATATGGTTGGAGTCTACAACCGTCCACACAGAGAGTCAATGTCACGTATCGAATTCGTAAGTTTTTTGTCTTCCAATAAAATAAGCGTAAATGGAAGTGATCATTCAACAGCTATCCCTGCATTCAAATCTCCAAAGTTTAAATCAGGTCGGCGACGTTCATGGGCATCTCCTCAACAGTTGTGTTGTAAAACGTCTCAATGTCTCGAAGAATCCTTTTGTCTTCTTCAGTGACGAAATTGATGGCTACGCCTTTTCTGCCAAACCGACCTCCACGGCCAATCCTGAGGGGGAACGATTACAGCGAACGAGTCAACATTAATTGCATTAATGCAGTCAGAGAAACATGTCAACACCTGCAGGTTTACTCACCTATGGATGTAATTCTCTCTATTTGTTGGCAAGTCATAGTTGATGACAAGAGAAACTTGTTGAACATCAATTCCACGAGCCTATGGAACAGATTTTAGGATTACTAAATGGACAAATTTATTTCAGATGCACAAGTATATACATGGGACAATTGAGCAATGTTGCTTGGGCACTTTTCCCATCAAGTATGGGCAACAAATTTATCTGGATACTTTAGATCGGTCGTGGGCCCTGTCTCACACCTGGTTGCCCGTTGACGGCAACATTGCTCAAAAAGTTGCCCAGTGTATCATCACCTTATGACATTTTCTACAGCTATTTTCACGGTAAAATCCAGAAAAAAAAAGAAAAAAAGGAAACCTATACGAGTGGTCACAGCCATTTTTAAATTGAACAAGTTTAATTCTGGAATGACTTAACCTTTAAGAATATTAGCAGGATAAAATGTTTTCTCAGGTCATCTAGAAATAAATAAGTCATTAAGTAAGGGATAATGTATAGTGAGGCGGTTGTTATAGCGAATAACAACCCAGACAGGCTGAACGGGACCCCAATGCGAAGCGGAGGGGTCTTGAATCAGCCTGAAGGGGTTGTATTCGCTATAACCGCCTCGCTATACATTATCCCACTTATTACATGGCTACCTACAAAAAAAATAAATAATTTGACACTATTGATTTAAAAAGGAGTTTGATTTAAAAACGATTGTATTGCTTCCGCTAAAGAAAATAGTCCGTTCCGCGTCCATAGCAACGCTCTGTTTTTCATGGCAACGGTATGTCATACTTCGCAGCGGTCTGATATCAAGAAATAACAGACCGCATTCTACATTGGAATTCAACCAAGCCATGTAATAAACATCAATATGCAACACTTGTCTTGTCCATACAAGTAGTTTCATTAATCACCGTGTAATAGGGGTGTTGAAATTAATTGTTGCATCGATGCAGTAATAGACCATAATAGATCATAGCCTGATGTTTCTTTGACATCATTCGTCACATAGGCGCTTCTCACACTTGCGTAAAATGGTGGAGGAAGGTGAAACACAAAAGAGTAATAAACACTCACTAATTTAATATTTACAGCATGAGGCTGCAAGTGTGGGCGAGTGTGTATGAGCGTTATTGTAACTTAAGAACATTTGTCAGTTTCATGCGCTTTTAGTGTTAGTTCTAAAAGGTCCGGTCATCTGCTGTGTTCAGACTAAAGTTGTGTTTGATGTTTGCTACATTCAGGAAGTGTACAGGAAGTTGAGTGACAAATGTCAGCTATGAGATGAAGAGGTCTTTGCAATAAAGGTGTTACATGTCTAATCGACAATCTGCCATTTCTTAGAAATGGTCCCTCTTTCTCTGGGCCAAGAGAATGACAATAAAATGTCCTTATCTGGTTATAGATCTTAATTAACATAACAGGAAAACAGCACGTGTGTAAAAAGTCAGCCGCACTTGGTGAGGTTGTCCTTCGCAGCAGAAAACACTGTGTGAATGGCCTTCTTGCAAGTATAAAGTACTACAAAAGACAATGGGTTTGGTTTTCATTGCAGTCTCACCACTAAATAGATCATTTTCGCAACGGTTCCTGATTTTAGTACCGCTTATAAATAATTGCTTTAAGTTAAAGGTTGTATCAGCGATTTCAGGCCCAAACATAAATGATCACATTCATCTAATCTTTCCTAACGATCCGCTAGCTGCCCGCCCCATAAGCACGCCGTCAAAAAAAATGCATCTCTGTAGGCAGCCTAGGCTCTGAGATCTGCAATCTAATCACCGACAGGGGTGGGTGTTGTGAGGTTTTGCGCTCGTGCACGGCTGCACACGAAAACCTCACAACACCCACCCCTGTCGGTGATTAGATTGCAGATCTCAGAGCCTAGGCTGCCTACAGAGACGCGTTTTTTTTTGACGGCGTGCTTATGGGGCGGGCAGCTAGCAGATCGTTAGGGAAGATTAGATGAATGTGATCATTTATGTTTGGGCCTGAAATCACTGATACAACCTTTAAGACAAAATGTAGCTTTATACAGATATTAAAATCTCCTTGGAGTCAACAAAAAAAGACATTGGTTTCAAAGGCACTAAAGATGGAATTATCTTCAAGCAACTTGCACTGCTAAATCATTCAAAATTGTGAATAAAATAGATGACACTAGTAGATCAGTAGTTTTTACTACAGGTTGAATTAAAAGGACTTTATTTGTATAACAACTTTTTACCTTTAGATAATTAACCATTTAACCATCATCAGGGCTTGACATTAACGCTTGTCCATGACAAGTGGATTTTTTGAAGGGACAAGTAAAAGAATTTTACAAGTAGCCGGATTTAAACGTCAAACAAAAAAAAAGATAAATATAGGGAACTAGGGAATCACTAAAACGAGAGAACAGTTTATAAAAACTTATTTCTGGGTTTTTTGGCTTGTTTGCTGTACACCTTGTCACATAGCAGCTTTTAGACATTGTTTTTATCGATATTTTTGTCAGAAATGACGAGGCAACTTCTCGCAATGCAAAGTCAATGGAGACAGTTGGATTGTATCATTCTTTCCAACGTTTCTTATTTGTACATTCAAAAATATTTAAAACAATCTCATAAAATTATTTAATGCTGTTGTAATTTTTCAGTGTAAATGATTTAATTAGATCAGCCCTACAGTGTCTTATTCTAACTGAATTAATTGATCAAATTCAGGAATTTAAAATGAAAGATGAAATGATGAAAGATGGGGGGGGGGGGGTATTGAGAATATTGCTTCAGAATAAATTTACAACAATTTATTTTTTCAGACAAGCAGCTTTTTTACTCTGACAAGAGAATGACAGATTTACTTGTACGAAGGACAAGCACATGCAAAGGCTTATTGTAAAGCCCTGATCATTTCATTACGTCACCATACTGTCATAACTCCAGTATTTAACAAATCACCATGCAAAATTCATGAAGCCTAGATTGACAAACGAGAAATTGTGAAAATAAAAGGCCTACTCACCAGCAAATCTGTGGTTATGAGCACTCTGCTGGAGCCAGACCTGAACTCTCTCATGATTATGTCTCGCTCCTTCTGATCCATGTCTCCGTGCTGGAAGACACAAAGACACAAGTTTACCTTGGACGAGCCAGCATAAACACCATGCTTGGTTACAAGATCTGGATAAGTATGATCAGTTGTGTTTAAAAATTTCTCCATGAAAGGTCAGTCCCGAAAGATGATGAACATCATTTCATACTTCATCCAGCATTAAACATAACGTGCCCTCTGTCTTTTAGCTCAAATCACTGGCCTACAATTAACAGCTTAAACACTGTATTTTTGATTACAACATGCTATGTGCATGTACTTCTTGGACCTACCAGAGCAGACACAGTGAAATCTCTAGCATGCATCTTCTCGGTCAGCCAGTCAACCTTTCTTCTCGTGTTCAAGAAGATAACAGCCTGGGTGATTGTAAGAGTCTCGTAGAGGTCACACAGTGTGTCCAACTTCCACTCCTACAGAAGTAGTGAATTAACATTAGCAGAGCAACAGTGCAAGCAATCATCTACATCAATATCCTGAGGTTCATGATGTGTTCATGATGTGGCACAAAATCTCGAGACCTTGGACACCGGACATTAAGAAAGAGGTCCTTCCTAGACTCATTTCCGACCGTGTGCTTTTGCTCTACCTTCTTTGTGATTAACCAGTACTAGCATGAACACCAGAGCGAGACCCGAAGGCCTCGGGCTGGTGATTTTAGCATGGTGCTTTTTAAAAGAAGGGACATTAGAGACAACCAGTGCCTCACCTCTCGTTCTACATTGATGTAAAACTGCTTAATACCCTCCAAAGTCAGCTCCTCCTTTTTCACCAGGATGCGAACAGGTTCACGCATGAACTTGGTGGTCACCTCCAGCACATCAGCAGGCATGGTGGCCGAGAGCAGCACAACCTGGCAACACAAGCAAGCAGTTATAGCATGAACAAAAAAAAAAATATATATATATATTATCAGCAATAATATTAGAAAAACAGAAGAAAAAAAAGCAAAAAAAAACACCCCTTTAGTTACTAAAAATATTTTGAATATGATTTCCAGTTGAAAATGCATGTATTGTCGCACTGGACCTTGAAACATAAGCCACTGGACATTAAGAAAGAGGTCCGACTCAGTTTCATTTCCGGCGCAGGGCTACTGCTCTTCTTCCACATGATACTCTGCTAGCATCATTGCATAAACCAGGAGAACCTGGACTCTGCAATTTTAGCACAGTTCTTTTGAGCGGAAGACGCCTCCGTTCAGAGTCCGGCATCAGGGCTTTGACTTACTTGTATGTTTGTGCTTAATTTCTGGAAAATCTCATAGATTTGATCCTTGAAACCACGGCTCAGCATTTCATCTGCTTCATCAAGAACAAACATCTTGATCCATTTGGGAGCTGTTTACAGAAAAAAAAAAAAAAAAATCTCTAACTGTAATTCAAACTTTTAATAAAAGCATTACATGGCTCACAACCATGTTGGTGAAATGTATGATCAGTTGTAAAGTTGTAAATATCTCCATAATAGGTCAGTCCCGAAAGATGGTAAGCATCACTTCATACATCATGCATGTTTTAGCCTAATTAGCCTTCGCTACTTACACAGGTACCTCCTGTTCAGCATGTCAAACACTCGACCTGGCGTGCCAACGACGATGTGCGGAGCCTCCGCCTGGAGTTTCTGCATTTCGTTCCGCACGTTGGTGCCTCCAATGCAGGCATGGCAAGAAGCGCCCATGTAGTCACCCAAGGCCAGGATAACCTTCTGAATCTAGCGAGTGGACAAAAAAGGATGGAGTTTAAATAAAAAAACGCTTAATATCTGTACTGACGTTAGTCAGTGTGCACTAATAATGCCAAACAATGGACAAGTATGATCAGTTGAAAAGGTCATCTCCATAACAGGTCAGTCCCGAAAGATGAAATAGCATCATCTCATGCTTTTGTCCATAGCTTGTTCCCAAGTGAAATCACTGGCAGTCTAACAACATTAACTAAAAATCTCATTTCCAACCACCATTTCCTAACAGTAAACACTCCAGGCCATTACAGAAAGATTGAATTATTCTGGATGAAGCACTAGCTAGATAAATATTTCCTGCTGAATAGTTCATCAATTTGTGCAATTTAAAATAATAAAAACCCACATTTCATGATTTTTGTAGCAGGAAAAACAGCAAAAGTGTACCTTGAATCGGGCTACTGCCAGAATATGCCGCCTTGGTCTGAGACACACTTAAGTTTATGTTGACCTCGGGTACAGCATACCTGCTGAGCGAGCTCTCGGGTTGGTGCCAGGACCAGAGCCTGAGTTTCTTTCTGCTCAATCTCCAGCTGCTGCAGGATGGAAATGGCAAACGTGGCAGTTTTACCAGTCCCTGACTGGGCTTGAGCGATAACATCATAACCTAATGGAGAAGAAAAACATATAAAGAATTCACACGAATGCATAACGCACCAATTGAGCACACTAGAATTTGACTACTAGACCAGGGCTTCTTAAACCCGTCCTGTGGACCCCCCACCACTGTCTTCCTCATCAGACACACCCGATTCAAGTCTTGCGGTCTCTACTATAGAGATGGCGAGTTGAATCAGGTGTGCTACATGAAGAAAAAAAAAGAAAAAAAGTGCAGTGGTGGGGGTCCACAGGACGTTTGAGAAGCACTGGTCTAGACCACTAAGAGATCAGCACTACGCAAAATGTAATGTGTACATGTACTTTTGTGTTCTCTGAAAAAGCATGTTAAGCAAATGTCAAGTGTAATTGATTCTCATGAACTTGTTTGTACCTTTTATGCAAGGGATTATAGCTCTCTGCTGGATTGCCGAGGGTTTCTCAAAACCATAGGCGTAAATTCCACGGAGAAGAGTTTCCTTCAGGCTCATGTCATCAAAATTGTCTGTAATCTCGTTCCAGTTGCTCTGTAAAATAATGTGAAGGAGATTTCAGTTTGAGCCATTACACACATCTAAATTGGTAAACAGCTCACTGTCCCTACTGTAACCTAAAAGGACAATATGCTGCCTTAAAAATAATTTTAAAAAAACCCCACCACCCATTAAACAATAGGAACACATGAAAAGCACCACAACATTGTAATTACAAGTGGGATTTTCTTTAAGCCTCCACTTTCTTTTTTAGGGCATGTGCATTAAAGAATTGGTCACAAGTCTTAAATGGGAACAAGCTGGATTTTAGCTGATTTTACGTACTAATACGCATTCAAGTGCTTTAGGCCGTGTCTGAACTTGCCCCCTAAATAGGCCATTATTTGTAGCGTCCAAAACCATAGTGGACTTTATCAAGCGCACTCATTCAATCCCACAATGCACCGCAATAACGAGTGTAAAACCGATGTATGCTCAATGGTCAAAGAACACCCATAATGCACTGTGAGAATCATGCGATGAATGAATTCCCGCTTCTGACCAGAAGATGCATCATCCATCCACTGGTCCAACGTAGCTACAGTGTGATGTGATATACAGGCAGCCTATATCATGTTCTAAATGTTTAAGGTTATAGTTTCCATGACAGAGTTCAAGATTTTCATCTTACTACTGGAGCTGTCGCAGTTCACCAAGAACTTTTGGTACGCACCCGGGTTTGACTGACATCAGAGTTTGGTGCATTTGGATGTAAACAGTTTTGTGAACTCGAGTGTGCACCAACGAACCTGACCAGAGTCCACATGAAGAGGATGGTCTGGGGTATGGTTTACGTGAACTGTTCACTGTTCAATCTTCTCAGTTCTCACGCAAGTGTCGTGGCGCTCTCATTAAAGGAGTAGTTCACTTTAAAATGAAAATTCTGTCATCATATACTCACCCTCATGTTTCAAACCTGTATGAATTTCCTTCTCCTGAACACAAAGGAAGATATTTAGAACAATGTCAGTAACCAGACAGTTTTTGGGTCCCATTGACTTCCATAGTATATTTTTTTCCTACTATGGAAGTCAATGGGACCCAAAAACTGCCTGGTTACGGATATTCTTCTAAATATCTTCCTTTGTGTTCAGGAGAAGGAAATTCATACAGGTTTGAAACAACATGAGGGTGAGTATATGATGACAGAATTTTCATTTTAAAGTGAACTACTCCTTTAACTCAGAGGCCCACACAGAAGAAAATGAATTGTTGAATAAAGTCGTTATTTATTTTTTTTGCGCACAAAAAGTATTTGTCGCTTGATAAACTTAAGGTTGAGCCACTGTAGTCACTTGGACTATTTTAACGATGCCTTTACTAACTTTTCTGGTATGGCAGAAATTGATTACCTAGCAGCCTATGAAGGAGTGAGCCAGCTCTCAGATTTCATCAAAAATATCTTCATTTGTGTTTTGAAGATGAACGAAAGTCATAAGGGGTTTGAACAACATGCGGGTGAGTAATTACAGACAATTTTCATTTTTGGGTGAACATTTAAATAAAATGTAGTGTCCCATTCAAAGCTAGAGAGCTTGCTGACAATTCTGGAATTTGGGTCAAATAAATGCTATTTGTGTAAAACATACAATAGGCATCAAATGGTTATTTGTATGTAACGGCAATATAAAGCAATGTAGATGTTGTGGGAAAAACAAAACTTCATGGAGTCATTACAACAATAGAGGCTTTTGCAGCAGATAGTTATAGGAACTAGCCACCAGGGCAGATCTCCGGGAACTAAATGTCCCCCAGGGCCATTTTCCTGGTTGCTTTCGGACCGCCAGTAGGAACTCTGAGGTGACAATAGCCAGCGGACAGAAATGACATACAAGCGTGGCATTTAACAACGTCAACAACTGGAGGATGGGGGACGTCGTGATCAGAGCTGTGTTTTTGTTGTGAGTCGTGGGTTTCGTGATAACAGAGATAGAATGTGGACATACAAGTTATGTGATGAAAGAGCAAAAAGGAGGGCTAAGAGACGAAATCTCCAACTTGTGGTGCTACATATCGTCGAGGCTAAGACAAGAACACAGCGTAGACAAAGGTGACAAGTAAATGCCATTAACATTAGCTTTTTAAAAATGGCGGTACTGTGTTGTATGGCATACATTCGACAAATCAGCATAAGCCGCTTTCCGACTAACTAGTTACAGGAACTTAGTTATAGGAACTGTCCACTTCTAAACAGTTCTATGAACTACTCTCCCCCAAACTCGGTTTTGCTGTTTGCGTTCGCACTGGCCAAGTGGCCATAGGAACTGGTAGGAGGGGTAAGGGAGTGACGCAAGCACGGTGACTTATTTTGATGGAGCGACGGACCTTTATTTTGGCGGCGCTGAGAACGCCAGAGCAAACAATGCTCGCATTCTCTGTTTATTAGTTAGCGATCTGTCTAACAGTACTGTTTAATATGTTATTAGATAGAATTGTTATAGAAAGTAGACAGTTTATGAAAAAAAGGTTATTAGCCTATGTCGTGTGGTTGATGTCCAGTGTTGCTAGCGGAGCAGAAATACATAATCATGTTTGACTTGGTCCCCTCAAAGTTGCGTTGGATTTTCTCTTCAGCATAAAGGTTTAGAGACCCATCTATCACTGTTTTCCACGTTTGTATCTAGTTTCTGGAGTAAATATATAGGCTATAATCTGTGTGTTTACATATAGCTGTTTTAAAAATGGCAGATGCTGGTGTTTTGCGTGCGTTCGGTCAATCAGCGTACACTAACGTCACGGGTAGTTCCTATAGTGCTGGTTTAGACCCTACTCTGCAGTAGGAGCTAAATTAGTTCCTCCAAATGGAGTTCCTAGAACTAAAGTCGTTCCTAGTCTGCGTGTTCGCACCGCAGGAACATACGGGTACTTTAGCCAATAGTTCTAGGAACTGTGAAAAGGTTCCTCCGGTCGGAAATCGGCTATAGTTACTTCAATGGTAGTTCCTATAGTGCTGGGTTTGACCCTACTCTAAAGTAGGAGCTAATTTATGGCGCTTTTCCATTACCAGTACCAGCTCGACTCGTCTCGCTTTTCGCTCCGTTTTCCATTGCAGATAGTACCTCCACAATAGTACCTGGTCATCATAGCGACGACGCAGGAAACTGCCGTGACGTAATCTTCTACGTGTCACTACGCTGATTCTCTGATCAATCAGCAGTCTGCCGTGTTTTTGTGTTTTAGTATTGCCTCAGCTCGCTCAGAACCTCGCCGGAGGTGATACGAAAAAAAGTACCTGGAAGCAGGTACAGGTACAACTTTTACACAGTGGGAAACCAAACAAAAGACGAGTCGAGTCGAGCTGGTACTGTGTAGTGGAAAAGCGCCATTATAGTTCCCCCAAAAGATATATTCCTATAAATGTTCCTGCGGTGAGAACGGGTCAAAAAGTGGGTACTTCCGCCATTAGTTCCTGGAACTATGAAAAGGTTCCTCTGGTGTGAAAGCCGCTAATGTTTCTCTCCTCTGACCCGATTAAACCGCTCTATTTTGCATTACTTTTATGGTGTCTTTATGAACGTTTTGAAAAGTTTGAGTTTTGGATGAATGGACTTTCAATGGAGAAACAGAAATCTCTCAAGATTTGATTAAAATATCGTCGTTTACAAGAATTCTTATGGGTTTGAAATGACATGGAGCAGGGCTCGCAAAATCGCTCTCCCGACATACCGGGGCTATTGTGTTTTAATTCGGGCTACAAAAATGCATAACCGGCCTGCCCGACGGGCTATCTGAAATAGTGTTCGCTTCAGTCTTGTTATAATCAGATTCAGCGCGTTCTTCATCTTCAATCCGCAGCGGCGACGAGCAGAGTGCACTTCAAAAACAGAGGACAGAGTCTCATTGGTCTGTCAATGTCAGAATATTTGAGATGACCAATCAAATCAAAGTAGGCGGGCTTTATATACACAGAAGCTGCTGAGCGCGAATTTGAGCAGAGCGACTCGCTTCAGTTTACGGTCAAGTGCGAGATAAGATGCAAGTAGCTAAACTAAACATTTCATATTTGACAGCTTTTTTAGGTCATAAATGTGAAACGAATGACAAAAATAATCAGACAAACGAATATACTTTTGTCGAATTTTGCCATTTTGAACTGAAAATAGGCCTATGTAACGTTACTGATAATTAGTTCACTGTCATTGTGGGGGGACATTAACAGAGCATTAACAAAGCCGTTTTCATGTTAGGCACACGATTAATAATGAATGTGTACATGTTGAGAATTAATATACAATTTGTAGCCTTCAGTAAATTAAAAAAAGGTCAGCTTCAGGAGGGGAAGAGACAGGGCAAGATGAGGAGACAGAAAAAGAAAGGGTGATAGATAAGAAGTGAGAGCAGGTATTGACAATCTACTGCCCACTGACATGGTTTTAAAGCCATTTCTTATCCTTTTTTGGCCTTCATACGTCTCGAAATGGACAGAGAAATAACCCCCTAATAACCTTAAATGTAGGACCTCTTTGATTATAAAGCCCTGTATTAGGAATAAGATCAATAATGAATGTGTACATACTGTGAATGAATTTAATAAGCTTAGTTAGACTACCTAGCTTTCCTAGTAGCTTTCAGTAAATGAATGCGTCTGAGAAAATGATTCATATATCAGTTGACCCTTTGTTTTCTTCACTGACAGACAAAAATGAAAAGCCTGTATCAGTCAAAGCTCAGCTTTAGGAGGGTAAGAGACAGAGCAAGAGAAAAACAAAGAATAGGAGTGTGATGCTGATGAGGAGAGAAAAATAATCCGCTGCCCACTTACATGGTTTTAAAGCTATTGTTATCCAATTTTTTTGGCCTTCAAAACATCTTAAAATGCACATATGTAGATCAGAGAAATAAAAGTTTTCTCAGGGGTGCCCCCGAACCCCCCTGACTAGCCCACCTCACATTCGGGACCTCCGTGATGATAAAACCCTGCCATCTTAATGAAACTTAATAGTGAGCATTAGACCCTAAACTAAAGTGTTACTTTTTTTTTTCCCATCATACCCTCATTGGGGGCTGAGCCACAGACACAGACCGATTCATGTTCCACACTGATCACGCACATTTCAGTTCAGTTAGAACCAGATGCATATTTGTTGATATTTTGTGTTTTGAAAAAGTTTTTGATTCATTGTTTTGACTCCTAACCAATTTTCTACATTAAAATGGTATTTTTATCTGGGCTAGTAAAATTCATTTCGGGCTACCAACATCTGAAGAGTGCCTGCCCAAAGGGCTACCAGCGATTTTGTAATTTTGCGAGCCCTGTGGAGTAATTGATAATTTTCCGTTTTGAGGGGAACTATATATCCCTTTAAGGCAGCCAAATTTAAGGGGATCTCTCACCAAAATGCAACCTAGGGTCTTTTTGTTAATCTACCCGAGGCAAACTTTCGTTTAAGCATAATTAGAATGGAAATGCCACTTTTAAGTTTGACCGTATTTTCGTTTTTGGTCAAACTGCCTTTTGAATGGGAGTGCTAGGGGCACTACTATGATAGTGTTTTAAAAATGGTGATTTTTGATGCTAAGAAGGCTCAACACAACATGAAACTTTGCTCGAAGTATCACCAGGAGCTCTACACATGAACTCGAGCATCGAGTCAAAAATAGTCAATCTCTGAATGCAACGTAACGGTGAGAAGAGTAAAGGATGCGCATTTAAGAAAATACTAAAAATCAGAGTCAGTTCATTCACATTCGGAGATCAACTATTTTTGACCGACAAAATGCCGGCGGACACAGCTTCAACGAGTTGTTCAAAATCTTTCTTTTTAGTAAACTATGTACAAAAACAATGTTCTCAATGCTCGAGTTGATGTGTAGAGCCTCTGGTGATACTTCGAGCAAAGTTTCATGTTGTGTCGAGCCTTCTTAGTGTTTTAAAAATAGAGATTTTTGATGTTATCATAGTAGTGCCCCTAGTACTCCCATTCAAAAGGCAATTTGACCGAAGACGAAAATACGATCAAACTTAAGTGGCGATTCCACTCTAATTATGCTCTAACACAAAAGTT
Organism: Abramis brama; assembly: GCF_963993115.1. Taxonomy (NCBI): domain Eukaryota; kingdom Metazoa; phylum Chordata; class Actinopteri; order Cypriniformes; family Leuciscidae; genus Abramis; species Abramis brama. Next base: position 30,060,043 of record NC_139969.1, on the reverse strand, counting down.
TGCCTCAGGTAGATTAACAAAAAGTCCCTAGGTTGCATTTTAAGGTTGAGTTAACGTTACCCTCTAATCGATCAGTTCAAATGCTTTATATCAGCCAGCCCAGATATGCATCCACCCCTCCAGACTTCACTAAATTATACAAACCTCGATGATACCATCAGGCTCCATTCCTTCGGGCCCCCCATGGTCTCGATCTCGTGAGCTAAAAGAAAAGACAAGTTTGATTATTATCAGCGGTTCCTGAAGCTGAAAAGGACTGAACTCGAACCTCCACGAGACGCGCGCGCCTCTCAGCGCACATTCCAAACAAGTCACGTGGCTCGCCGATAACGGCCAAAACTTTACATAACTAAAGTTACTATAGAGAATAATCGGTTGTTTTCCGTGATAACGACTTGTTCATGGTCCACCTTAAACCCTACGCCCAAATTTGGTCTTATTTATTTACAGTACTCGTCAGCTTTAATGCGTCAAGAGCAGCCCATAATCGTTGTACATTACCAATTATTTACCTCCTGATAATAAAATGGCTAAAACAAATACAATACATTCGACATAACAGAGTCGTATGACCAAATGTTAAGGTATTGAAGAAGGCAGTGTGAATCCAAGGCCTCAAGCATGGAGGCCACGCGTTAGATTTCAGGGTGGGTGTGAAGCCTAGCTAAGGTTTGTCGTTTTTATCCATAATAACGCCACTTATTTGAATATCTATATATACATACTTCAACAATTAAGTGTGAATAATAACCATTTTAGTCACGTGAACACTGAATACATGAGAATACACATAGTAGGCGGTAGTTTGCTGTGCGGCCTGCTTAATATCACACGGGCCGTGTTAAAATTCACAGCACCAGCGCTATAACTAGCTCGAAGCCTCTCTATTTTAACAATTCACACATTTATGAACACAGCATGCATAAAGGCTATTTGTCATAAGGGGTTTACCTGTTGTAATCAGCAGAACCGCTAGACATGGTCCGTTCGCGACTTCGGCACTCACTCGGAAAGGAAGAGCATGTGAATCTCTGGCTATTTCATCTAACCGGAACCTCTTTTTATACATTTACAGTGAAACTGCAAGAACACTAAATCTACACGTAAAGCTACACGTTATTTACGTTTTATCGACACCGACAATAGAGGTAATTCGAGTTAAATAGGTGTTAATATTAGAAGTGTTTATCTGTGTTATGTCGAAGTTTATTGGGGACTATATGGAGAAGCGCAAGGATATTGCAGCATTGATAGGGTGTAATAGAGTCGCTACGGGGTCTCCACATTTCTGGTCTTAAAATGGGACTGACTTAAAGGGATAGTTCATTCTAAAATGAAAGTTCTGTTATCATTTATTCACCCTCAAATTGTTCCAAACCTGTATGAACTTCTTTCTTCCGTGGGACACAAAGGGAGGTTTTTGGGACTAACAACCTCAGTCACCATTCACGTTCATTGTATGAAAAGGTTTGGAAAACATAAGAGGATGAGTAATTGTGACACAATTTTAATTCTGAGTAAACTATTCCTTTTAGTCCTCTTTGTACTATTTTTTTTTTCCTTTTTCTTTTTTTTCTCCAAATGCATAGAACAACTGACTACTAAACCCATTTTAAAACTTTAATATTTCACTTGTAAATGTCTCTGTGTGCTGAAAATGTGCATTCACATGTCATTTTATGGATTATTTTACCTCCACCAAACAAACAAGTGGGAAAAAAGGGGATAAACCAATGATTCCATATGATGTGATAAAAAAATCAAAAAAATCAACCAACTGGTCATTATTGCTCCACTATTTTGAAACATATGACTGTTATTTAGCTCAGATTGTACTTTTTATCATTTGTATTTGTACTGTTTTCCAAACAACACAAACTATATTCACCGAAACATGTTTATCCATATTTAAATATATGGATAAACATGTTTTGGGTAATATAGTTTTTGTTGTTTGGTAAACAGTAATTAGTAACATTTAAATGCTGAAAATAGAAACACACAGGTTTCAAACCTTTCCAGTTTGTAGATTTTTTTTTACAAATCTTCATGTGTCATAGATTGATGGGTCATATATTTGCATTTGTGAATCAACTTATTTAAATTTATAGTTTCCACAAGCACTCACAAAGACTAATATAGTCATTTATATATAGACTAATATAGTCAAATATGTAGCTATTATAGAAACTTTCATTACTTTTTTACATTGTATTAATTTTAATAACTTTTCCAACTATGGAAATCAAAATGTAGAAGTTTAAACTAATTCAAAATGTATTTAAATGTTTTTAATACAAAAAAATTAAATTAAATCTAATATTTCTGATATCTCCAAAAAAAAGGAAAGAAAGAAAGAAAGAAAGAAAGAAAGAAAGAAAGAAAGAAAGAAAGAAAGAAAGAAAGAAAGAAAGAAAGAAAAGTCTGTTGTGTAAAGTTCAGAATTTAGTTCAGTAGCCTATTTAGAGAACAATATCAAATATTCTGTTTATTCATCTAGGCCTGTATATAATATTACAGTTCACATCGGTGGATGTTATGTTTAACTTCTGCAGATTTCTGATTATGAAAGCAGTATTTGGTGTCTGACCCAATGCGGTGTCTCTGTGGGGAACAGCTGACTGCGGTACAAATGTCACTGCGCATGAGCGGAAGTAGTCGCGGGTTAGAGAGGGATAGCGGAAGAGGGAGTCTGGAAATCACAAACATGGTAAATGTAAAAAAAAAAAAAAAAATTACAAAAATCAAAAAACTATTATTTTACTATTTTGCGTTACAGTCACAAAATACCTATAAGCCGCTGCTACGAATCCCGTTTGGTTATTATGATATTTTGACGACGACATTCCTTTAAATGTACCTTGCAGGAGAGTTGGTTTATTGATGAATTAATTTTTAGACAGCTCTGCAGAGCAGGTAGCTTTGAAGCTAGCGAGGTCAAAGCTGTTGGACAGCAGGGGTGTCAAGATCATGTAGTAAACGAGAAGCCGGACTAGTGGACCACAGTACAGGATTATTAGTTTTTTAATCGCTTATAAAACCTTGTGCATACAAGTGTGAAATTCTGCTTAAAAGCAGTTAAGCAGACAAGCGTTTTCGTGGAAGTGTTCGTGGTGTATATATATGTGTGTGTGTGTGTGTGTGTGTGTGTGTGTGTGTATTTATATGTATTTGTATACACTTGTCAGTAGAGCAAATAAATTATTCCTGTACCCTCGATTAAGATAGAATAGGGGAAGATAAGCCATGTGTGGTGCCATTGTGACACTGATTCTGATTTTGTTTGTACACAAGGATATGCTGCTGTTTTATTCACTGTTAATATACAATATCAAACTAACTGAATCAACCTTTATGCTTTTCCTCTACCCCTATTACAGAACAAGCTGAAATCCTCTCAGAAGGATAAAGTTCGCCAGTTCATGATCTTTACCCAGTCAAATGAGAAAACAGCTTTGAATTGTTTGTCTCAAAATGATTGGAAACTAGACGTTGCTACAGACAACTTTTTCCAAAATCCTGACCTCTACGTACAGAATCTAAAGGGAACACTAGACCGGAAAAAGTTAGAACAGCTCTACAATCGGTACAGAGGTAAGAATTTTGCAGAACATATATATATATATCAGTAAAAACAGTAATACTGCGAAATATTATTACAGTTTAAATTAAGTGGTTTCTGTTGTAATTTATTTTTAAATGTAATTTATTCCTGCAATGTCAAAGCTGGATTTTTTTCAGTCTTCACACTTATGTATCACATGATCCTTCAGAAATCATTCTAATATGTTGATTTGATGATCAAGAAACATTTTCTTATTATTGTCAATATTAAACACAGTTGTGCTGCTTAATAATTTTGTGAAAACTGATTTTTTTTCAGTATTCTTTGATGAATAGAAAGTTCAAAAGAACAGCATTTATTTCAAATATTTTTTTGTAACATCTATTGATTTCATAAATGTCTTTACTGTCATTTTTTAAAATCAATTATATGAGCTTTTGCTGAATAAAACTATGATTGTTTCTTAAATCTTACTTACCCCAAACTTTTAAATGGCACTGTATATGATTTCCACACACACACAAAAAAAACATTGACAGTAATAAGAAATGATCTCAGAAGGATTTCAGAAGGATCATGTAACAACTGAAACCTGGAGTAATGATGCTGAAAATTAAAAAAATAAATTTTACAATATATTACAACAGAAACCAGTTAATTTAATTTAAGAGGCTTTTCAAAAACATTAAAAAACCAAAATGTTTTCAAATGTTTGACTGGTTGTGTATGTGTGCAAATATAGTATTGCATTTAGTCTTGTAATCATTTTTACAGACCCTCAAGATGACAACAAGATCGGTATAGATGGAATCCAGCAGTTCTGTGATGACTTGGGACTTGATCCAGCCAGTATAAGTGTACTGCTAATCGCTTGGAAGTTTCGGGCAGCAACACAATGCGAGTTCTCCAAACAAGAATTCATGGAGGGAATGGCTGAGCAAGGGTATTTTTTTTTTTTAATCACATCAGCGCTCTCTAAATCATTTTTACCATTCACTGCATCAATTGACTTTGTCATTGTCTTGTCAAGGTGTGACAGCATAGAGAAACTCAAAGCACAGCTGCCTAGGATGGAGCAAGAGTTGAAGGACCAAGGGAAATTTAAAGACTTCTATCAGTTCACATTCAACTTTGCTAAGAATCCAGGACAAAAGGGCTTAGGCATGTTTTGGGTTCATTCTCATTTGTTACTTTAATTTTTTGCATAGTTATCTAGTGTTTTTTCAGTTTTATTGTTTTGTTTTTCTCTAGACCTAGAAATGGCAATTGCATACTGGAATTTAATATTGGCTGGGCGTTTTAAATTTCTAGATCTATGGAACAAATTTTTATTGGTGAGTATTGTTCTGTTCCTGGCTGTAAGTTGACTTTATAAACCTGAATTGTGTATTTTTTTGCCACACAGGCATCACCAAAAAAAAACCAAAAAATAGATAGTCTTGCACTAAAATCACAACGATTGACAACAATGATGTTCATATATTTCAATAATGACATTCCTTAATTATACCTTGATTTATTAATTAATTCATTGTTAGACAAAAAAAGTTTCATCTGTGATTGTGTCTAAAGGCTAGAATACAGTACTCGACTTTTATAACCTGAACAGATTTTAAAACACAAGGCATCAAACACTTGCAGACTTTGAAAAGGTAACTGAGAAAAACTGTGCATCATACACTAAATGACTGAGGATCAGACACTACCAGACTTTCAAGTCCTTCCCAAAACAACAAACTCACGAAACATGCGCTGCATTGCTAGGAGACATGTATAGTGTATATGTATAGTCTGAAGATAAAAAAAAATGGAGTTTGTGCCTAGCATACACTATGCAATTTTCTGTGAACTCTTGACTGCCAAAAATAGACAGACTGGCTCTGACTTCCAGCAACAACCATTGACACGTTCAGACTGAAAATAGGGGTAAAGATCTGGGCAAAATTTGTGTAGTGTATTCCAGCCTTTACTAGAAAAAAAATAATGTGTTTAATCACTAAAAACTGGATGATAAATCTTTGTGTGCTTTGCTTTTCCATCTGCAGGAGCATCATAAGCGATCCATTCCCAAAGACACATGGAACCTTTTGTTAGATTTCAGCACGATGATCACAGACGATATGTCAAACTATGATGAGGAGGGTTAGTTGGAACTTTTTTCATTAATTTAATCTCTGTTTTCTTTTGTTTAGATAACTAGTTAATAGGGCTGGGTATTGACACAAATTTCACAATTCGATTCGATTTCGATTCACAAGCTTGCAATTCGATTCGATTTTGATTCGATTCAATATTGATTATTTTGGATATCAGGTACAATACATTGCAAATTTTCTCAAGGAAAACAAATCTCTTTACTAATACTGTAAACTATGGGAGTCAGTCTACTAGGCTTCATTAGCCTACTATAATATTGAAGGTAAAAATGTACTGATTTGTATACAAACACTTAAATTATACTTTTATTTATTTTTATAATAATAAAATTATATGAAATATAAACATTTAAATGGCGGCTGTCATAAAAACCTGCCAGATTTATTCAAACATGAATTAAATATTGAAGAACATTAAAAATTATAATGAATATGTAATATGGTGCATATATTTAGCAAAATGCTCCTCTCTAGAGTTAATGGTTTTTTTGAGGTAAATGTGACGTTTACATGACATTGTTTACAAGCTGATTTACTGACGTCTTTCCACGGTTGAAACACTGATTGAGCGATTCCATGTCACATGATAGGAATTTCGATAAGTTGTACTCTATCTTTTAACACACTTTCAGATGCTCATTCATGTTTATTTCACGCTGTAACTGGTATTATTAAGGCGGAAGAGAAGATCATGTGCTGCTGCTTCTCTTGAGCTGCGCCAGAGTGATCTCACGCCAAAACGGTATAGGCTATATGTTTTTGAATTTCGTAAGAAAATGGACGTAATTTGAAATCTGAGACTTTGTTTCATATCAATAGTAACAAAGCACAAACATTATTGTGATTTATTGGATGGGATGCGCGCTACAATGTTCCATTCATTCATCAACTGAAAACAGGATGACTAATCAATTCTTGGGATTTAAGAATCGATATCGGTTCGTAAAAATGAGAATCGATTAAAATTGAGAAATCAATATTTTTTTTACCCAGCCCTACTAGTTAACATTCTCAGGCCTGGTTTCACAGACAGGGCTTAGATTAAGCCAGGATTAGGCCTTAGTTCAGTGAGAACATTTAAGTAGTTTTTATAAACGTGCCTTAGAAAAAACATTACTGGTGTGCATCTTGAGACAAAACAGTTGCACTGACATATTTTAAGAAATGTCAGTGCAAGTTGCTTTCAGTTAAAACAGCGTAAACATGCATTTTAGTCTGGGCTTAGAGGGATAGTTCACCCAAAAATTTAAATTCTTGATGTCAAAAATGTCATTCCACGTTTGAGCTTCTGCAAGAATCAATGAGGTTCATTCTCGTGAACCAATGAGGCTCATTCTCGTGAACCAATGAGGCTCATTCTCGTGAACCAATGAGGCTCATTCTCGTGTTACGCAGCACGTTTGAGCTTCAGCAAGAACCAGTGAGGTTCATTCTCATGTTGCGCAGAACGTTTGTGCTTCATCAAGAACCAATGAGGTTCATTCTCGTGTTGCGCAGAACGTTTGTGCTTCAGCAAGAACCAATGAAGTTCATTCTCGTGTTGCGCAGAACGTTTGTGCTTCATCAAGAACCAGTGAGGTTCATTCTCGTGTTGCGCAGAACGTTTGTGCTTCATCAAGAACCAATGAGGTTCATTCTCGTGTTGCGCAGAACGTTTGTGCTTCAGCAAGAACCAATGAAGTTCATTCTCGTGTTGCGCAGAACGTTTGTGCTTCATCAAGAACCAGTGAGGTTCATTCTCGTGTTACGTAGAACGTTTGAGCTTCAGCAAGAACCAATGAGGTTCATTCTCGTGTTACGTAGAACGTTTGTGCTTCATCAAGAACCAATGAGGTTCATTCTCGTGTTGCGCAGAACGTTTGTGCTTCAGCAAGAACCAATGAAGTTCATTCTCGTGTTATGCAGCACGTTTGAGCTTCATCAAGAACCAATGAGGTTCATTCTCGTGTTGCGCAGAACGTTTGTGCTTCATCAAGAACCAGTGAGGTTCATTCTCGTGTTACGTAGAACGTTTGAGCTTCAGCAAGAACCAATGAGGTTCATTCTCGTGTTACGTAGAACGTTTGTGCTTCATCAAGAACCAATGAGGTTCATTCTCGTGTTGCGCAGAACGTTTGTGCTTCAGCAAGAACCAATGAAGTTCATTCTTGTGTTATGCAGCACGTTTGAGCTTCATCAAGAACCAATGAGGTTCATTCTCGTGTTACACAGAACGTTTGTGCTTCAGCAAGAACCAATGAGGTTCATTCTCGTGTTACGCAGAACGTTTGTGCTTCAGCAAGAACCAATGAGGTTCATTCTCGTGTTACGCAGAACGTTTGTGCTTCATCAAGAACCAATGAGGTTCATTCTCGTGTTACGCAGAACGTTTGTGCTTCAGCAAGAACCAATGAAGTTCATTCTCGTGTTGCGCAGCACGTTTGAGCTTCATCAAGAACCAATGAGGTTCATTCTTGTTGCGGAGCACGTTTGAGCTTCAGCAAGAACCAATGAGGTTCATTCTCGTGTAACGCAGAAAGTTTGTGCTTCAGCAAGAACCAATGAAGTTCATTCTCGTGTTGCGCAGCACGTTTGTGCTTCATCAAGAATCAATGAGGCTCATTCTCGTTACGCAGCACATTTGAGCTTCATCAAGAACCAATGAAGTTCACTCTCGTGTTACGCAGAACGTTTGTGCTTCATCAAGAACCAATGAGGTTCATTCTCGTGTTACGCAGAAAGTTTGTGCTTCATCAAGAACCAATGAGGTTCATTCTCGTGTTACGCAGAAAGTTTGTGCTTCAAGAACCAATGAGGTTCATTCTCGTGTTGCGCAGCACGTTTGTGCTTCATCAAGAATCAATGAGGCTCATTCTCGTTACGCAGCACATTTGAGCTTCATCAAGAACCAATGAAGTTCACTCTCGTGTTACGCAGAACGTTTGTGCTTCATCAAGAACCAATGAGGTTCATTCTCGTGTTACGCAGAAAGTTTGTGCTTCATCAAGAACCAATGAGGTTCATTCTCGTGTTACGCAGAAAGTTTGTGCTTCAAGAACCAATGAGGTTCATTCTCGTGTTACGCAGAAAGTTTGTGCTTCATCAAGAACCAATGAGGCTCATTCTCGTGTTACGCAGCACGTTTGAGCTTCATCAAGAACCAATGAGGTTCATTCTCGTGTTACGCAGCACGTTTGAGCTTCATCAAGAACCATTGAGGTTCATTCTCGTGTTATGTAGAACGTTTGTGCTTCATCAAGAACCAATGAGGTTCATTCTCGTGTTGCGCAGAACGTTTGTGCTTCAGCAAGAACCAATGAAGTTCATTCTCGTGTTATGCAGCACGTTTGAGCTTCATCAAGAACCAATGAGGTTCATTCTCGTGTTACACAGAACGTTTGTGCTTCAGCAAGAACCAATGAGGTTCATTCTCGTGTTACGCAAAACGTTTGTGCTTCAGCAAGAACCAATGAGGTTCATTCTCGTGTTACGCAGAAAGTTTGTGCTTCATCAAGAACCAATGAGGTTCATTCTCGTGTTACGCAGAACGTTTGTGCTTCAGCAAGAACCAATGAAGTTCATTCTCGTGTTGCGCAGCACGTTTGTGCTTCATCAAGAACCAATGAGGTTCATTCTTGTTGCGCAGCACGTTTGAGCTTCAGCAAGAACCAATGAGGTTCATTCTCGTGTAACGCAGAAAGTTTGTGCTTCAGCAAGAACCAATGAAGTTCATTCTCGTGTTGCGCAGCACGTTTGTGCTTCATCAAGAATCAATGAGGCTCATTCTCGTTACGCAGCACATTTGAGCTTCATCAAGAACCAATGAAGTTCATTCTCGTGTTACGCAGAACGTTTGTGCTTCATCAAGAATCAATGAGGCTCATTCTCGTGTTACGCAGCACGTTTGAGCTTCATCAAGAACCAATGAGGTTCATTCTCGTGTTACGCAGCATGTTTGAGCTTCATCAAGAACCAATGAGGTTCATTCTCGTGTTACGCAGAACGTTTGTGCTTCAGCAAGAACCAATGAAGTTCATTCTCGTGTTGCGCAGCACGTTTGAGCTTCATCAAGAACCAATGAAGTTCACTCTCGTGTTACGCAGAACGTTTGTGCTTCATCAAGAACCAATGAGGTTCATTCTCGTGTTACGCAGAAAGTTTGTGCTTCATCAAGAACCAATGAGGTTCATTCTCGTGTTACGCAGAAAGTTTGTGCTTCAAGAACCAATGAGGTTCATTCTCGTGTTACGCAGAAAGTTTGTGCTTCATCAAGAACCAATGAGGTTCATTCTCGTGTTACGCAGAAAGTTTGTGCTTCAAGAACCAATGAGGTTCATTCTCGTGTTACGCAGAAAGTTTGTGCTTCATCAAGAATCAATGAGGCTCATTCTCGTTACGCAGCACATTTGAGCTTCATCAAGAACCAATGAAGTTCATTCTCGTGTTACGCAGAAAGTTTGTGCTTCAGCAAGAACCAATGAAGTTCATTCTCGTGTTGCGCAGCACGTTTGTGCTTCATCAAGAATCAATGAGGCTCATTCTCGTTACGCAGCACATTTGAGCTTCATCAAGAACCAATGAAGTTCATTCTCGTGTTACGCAGAACGTTTGTGCTTCATCAAGAATCAATGAGGCTCATTCTCGTGTTACGCAGCACGTTTGAGCTTCATCAAGAACCAATGAGGTTCATTCTCGTGTTACGCAGCACGTTTGAGCTTCATCAAGAACCAATGAGGTTCATTCTCGTGTTACGCAGAACGTTTGTGCTTCAGCAAGAACCAATGAAGTTCATTCTCGTGTTACGCAGAACGTTTGTGCTTCATCAAGAACCAATGAGGTTCATTCTCGTGTTACGCAGAACGTTTGTGCTTCAGCAAGAACCAATGAAGTTCATTCTCGTTACGCAGCACATTTGAGCTTCATCAAGAACCAATGAAGTTCACTCTCTTGTTACGCAGAACGTTTGTGCTTCATCAAGAACCAATGAGGTTCATTCTCGTGTTACGCAGAAAGTTTGTGCTTCATCAAGAACCAATGAGGTTCATTCTCGTGTTACGCAGAAAGTTTGTGCTTCAAGAACCAATGAGGTTCATTCTCGTGTTACGCAGAAAGTTTGTGCTTCATCAAGAACCAATGAGGTTCATTCTCGTGTTACGCAGAAAGTTTGTGCTTCAAGAACCAATGAGGTTCATTCTCGTGTTACGCAGAAAGTTTGTGCTTCATCAAGAACCAATGAGGCTCATTCTCGTGTTACGCAGCACGTTTGAGCTTCATCAAGAACCAATGAGGTTCATTCTCGTGTTACGCAGCACGTTTGAGCTTCATCAAGAACCATTGAGGTTCATTCTCGTGTTACGTAGAACGTTTGTGCTTCATCAAGAACCAATGAGGTTCATTCTCGTGTTGCGCAGAACGTTTGTGCTTCAGCAAGAACCAATGAAGTTCATTCTCGTGTTATGCAGCACGTTTGAGCTTCATCAAGAACCAATGAGGTTCATTCTCGTGTTACGCAGAAAGTTTGTGCTTCAAGAACCAATGAGGTTCATTCTCGTGTTACGCAGAAAGTTTGTGCTTCAAGAACCAATGAGGTTCATTCTCGTGTTACGCAGAAAGTTTGTGCTTCATCAAGAACCAATGAGGCTCATTCTCGTGTTACGCAGCACGTTTGAGCTTCATCAAGAACCAATGAGGTTCATTCTCGTGTTACGCAGCACGTTTGAGCTTCATCAAGAACCATTGAGGTTCATTCTCGTGTTACGTAGAACGTTTGTGCTTCATCAAGAACCAATGAGGTTCATTCTCGTGTTGCGCAGAACGTTTGTGCTTCAGCAAGAACCAATGAAGTTCATTCTCGTGTTATGCAGCACGTTTGAGCTTCATCAAGAACCAATGAGGTTCATTCTCGTGTTACGCAGAACGTTTGTGCTTCATCAAGAATCAATGAGGCTCATTCTCGTGTTACGCAGCACGTTTGAGCTTCATCAAGAACCAATGAGGTTCATTCTCGTGTTACGCAGCATGTTTGAGCTTCATCAAGAACCAATGAGGTTCATTCTCGTGTTACGCAGAACGTTTGTGCTTCAGCAAGAACCAATGAAGTTCATTCTCGTGTTGCGCAGCACGTTTGAGCTTCATCAAGAACCAATGAAGTTCACTCTTGTGTTACGCAGAACGTTTGTGCTTCATCAAGAACCAATGAGGTTCATTCTCGTGTTACGCAGAAAGTTTGTGCTTCATCAAGAACCAATGAGGTTCATTCTCGTGTTACGCAGAAAGTTTGTGCTTCAAGAACCAATGAGGTTCATTCTCGTGTTACGCAGAAAGTTTGTGCTTCATCAAGAACCAATGAGGTTCATTCTCGTGTTACGCAGAAAGTTTGTGCTTCAAGAACCAATGAGGTTCATTCTCGTGTTACGCAGAAAGTTTGTGCTTCATCAAGAACCAATGAGGCTCATTCTCGTGTTACGCAGCACGTTTGAGCTTCATCAAGAACCAATGAGGTTCATTCTCGTGTTACGCAGCACGTTTGAGCTTCATCAAGAACCATTGAGGTTCATTCTCGTGTTACGTAGAACGTTTGTGCTTCATCAAGAACCAATGAGGTTCATTCTCGTGTTGCGCAGAACGTTTGTGCTTCAGCAAGAACCAATGAAGTTCATTCTCGTGTTATGCAGCACGTTTGAGCTTCATCAAGAACCAATGAGGTTCATTCTCGTGTTACACAGAACGTTTGTGCTTCAGCAAGAACCAATGAGGTTCATTCTCGTGTTACGCAAAACGTTTGTGCTTCAGCAAGAACCAATGAGGTTCATTCTCGTGTTACGCAGAAAGTTTGTGCTTCATCAAGAACCAATGAGGTTCATTCTCGTGTTACGCAGAACGTTTGTGCTTCAGCAAGAACCAATGAAGTTCATTCTCGTGTTGCGCAGCACGTTTGAGCTTCATCAAGAACCAATGAGGTTCATTCTTGTTGCGCAGCACGTTTGAGCTTCAGCAAGAACCAATGAGGTTCATTCTCGTGTAACGCAGAAAGTTTGTGCTTCAGCAAGAACCAATGAAGTTCATTCTCGTGTTGCGCAGCACGTTTGTGCTTCATCAAGAATCAATGAGGCTCATTCTCGTTACGCAGCACATTTGAGCTTCATCAAGAACCAATGAAGTTCATTCTCGTGTTACGCAGAACATTTGTGCTTCATCAAGAATCAATGAGGCTCATTCTCGTGTTACGCAGCACGTTTGAGCTTCATCAAGAACCAATGAGGTTCATTCTCGTGTTACGCAGCATGTTTGAGCTTCATCAAGAACCAATGAGGTTCATTCTCGTGTTACGCAGAACGTTTGAGCTTCATCAAGAACCAATGAGGTTCATTCTCGTGTTACGCAGCATGTTTGAGCTTCATCAAGAACCAATGAGGTTCATTCTCGTGTTACGCAGAACGTTTGTGCTTCAGCAAGAACCAATGAAGTTCATTCTCGTGTTGCGCAGCACGTTTGAGCTTCATCAAGAACCAATGAAGTTCACTCTCGTGTTACGCAGAACGTTTGTGCTTCATCAAGAACCAATGAGGTTCATTCTCGTGTTACGCAGAAAGTTTGTGCTTCATCAAGAACCAATGAGGTTCATTCTCGTGTTACGCAGAAAGTTTGTGCTTCAAGAACCAATGAGGTTCATTCTCGTGTTACGCAGAAAGTTTGTGCTTCATCAAGAACCAATGAGGTTCATTCTCGTGTTACGCAGAAAGTTTGTGCTTCAAGAACCAATGAGGTTCATTCTCGTGTTACGCAGAAAGTTTGTGCTTCATCAAGAACCAATGAGGCTCATTCTCGTGTTACGCAGCACGTTTGAACTTCATCAAGAACCAATGAGGTTCATTCTCGTGTTACGCAGCACGTTTGAGCTTCATCAAGAACCATTGAGGTTCATTCTCGTGTTACGTAGAACGTTTGTGCTTCATCAAGAACCAATGAGGTTCATTCTCGTGTTGCGCAGAACGTTTGTGCTTCAGCAAGAACCAATGAAGTTCATTCTCGTGTTATGCAGCACGTTTGAGCTTCATCAAGAACCAATGAGGTTCATTCTCGTGTTACACAGAACGTTTGTGCTTCAGCAAGAACCAATGAGGTTCATTCTCGTGTTACGCAAAACGTTTGTGCTTCAGCAAGAACCAATGAGGTTCATTCTCGTGTTACGCAGAAAGTTTGTGCTTCATCAAGAACCAATGAGGTTCATTCTCGTGTTACGCAGAACGTTTGTGCTTCAGCAAGAACCAATGAAGTTCATTCTCGTGTTGCGCAGCACGTTTGAGCTTCATCAAGAACCAATGAGGTTCATTCTTGTTGCACAGCACGTTTGAGCTTCAGCAAGAACCAATGAGGTTCATTCTCGTGTAACGCAGAAAGTTTGTGCTTCAGCAAGAACCAATGAAGTTCATTCTCGTGTTGCGCAGCACGTTTGTGCTTCATCAAGAATCAATGAGGCTCATTCTCGTTACGCAGCACATTTGAGCTTCATCAAGAACCAATGAAGTTCATTCTCGTGTTACGCAGAACATTTGTGCTTCATCAAGAATCAATGAGGCTCATTCTCGTGTTACGCAGCACGTTTGAGCTTCATCAAGAACCAATGAGGTTCATTCTCGTGTTACGCAGCATGTTTGAGCTTCATCAAGAACCAATGAGGTTCATTCTCGTGTTACGCAGAACGTTTGTGCTTCAGCAAGAACCAATGAAGTTCATTCTCGTGTTGCGCAGCACGTTTGAGCTTCATCAAGAACCAATGAAGTTCACTCTCGTGTTACGCAGAACGTTTGTGCTTCATCAAGAACCAATGAGGTTCATTCTCGTGTTACGCAGAAAGTTTGTGCTTCATCAAGAACCAATGAGGTTCATTCTCGTGTTACGCAGAAAGTTTGTGCTTCAAGAACCAATGAGGTTCATTCTCGTGTTACGCAGAAAGTTTGTGCTTCATCAAGAACCAATGAGGTTCATTCTCGTGTTACGCAGAAAGTTTGTGCTTCAAGAACCAATGAGGTTCATTCTCGTGTTACGCAGAAAGTTTGTGCTTCATCAAGAACCAATGAGGCTCATTCTCGTGTTACGCAGCACGTTTGAGCTTCATCAAGAACCAATGAGGTTCATTCTCGTGTTACGCAGCACGTTTGAGCTTCATCAAGAACCATTGAGGTTCATTCTCGTGTTACGTAGAACGTTTGTGCTTCATCAAGAACCAATGAGGTTCATTCTCGTGTTGCGCAGAACGTTTGTGCTTCAGCAAGAACCAATGAAGTTCATTCTCGTGTTATGCAGCACGTTTGAGCTTCATCAAGAACCAATGAGGTTCATTCTCGTGTTACACAGAACGTTTGTGCTTCAGCAAGAACCAATGAGGTTCATTCTCGTGTTACGCAGAACGTTTGTGCTTCAGCAAGAATCAGTGAGGCTCATTCTCGTGTTACGCAGCACGTTTGAGCTTCATCAAGAACCAATGAGGTTCATTCTCGTTACGCAAAACGTTTGTGCTTCATCAAGAATCAATGAGGCTCATTCTCGTGTTACGCAGCACGTTTGTGCTTCATCAAGAACCAATGAGGCTCATTCTCGTGTTACGCAGCACGTTTCAGCTTCATCAAGAACCAATGAGGTTCATTCTCGTGTTACGCAGAACGTTTGTGCTTCATCAAGAATCAATGAGGCTCATTCTCGTGTTAAGCAGCACGTTTGAGCTTCATCAAGAACCAATGAGGTTCATTCTCGTGTTACGCAGCACGTTTGAGCTTCATCAAGAACCAATGAGGTTCATTCTCGTGTTACGCAGAACGTTTGTGCTTCAGCAAGAACCAATGAAGTTCATTCTCGTGTTGCGCAGCACGTTTGAGCTTCATCAAGAACCAATGAGGTTCATTCTTGTTGCGCAGCACGTTTGAGCTTCAGCAAGAACCAATGAAGTTCACTCTCGTGTTACACAGAACGTTTGTGCTTCATCAAGAACCAATGAGGTTCATTCTCGTGTTACGCAGAAAGTTTGTGCTTCATCAAGAACCAATGAGGTTCATTCTCGTGTTACGCAGAAAGTTTGTGCTTCAAGAACCAATGAGGTTCATTCTCGTGTTACGCAGAAAGTTTGTGCTTCATCAAGAACCAATGAGGTTCATTCTTGTTGCGCAGCACGTTTGAGCTTCAGCAAGAACCAATGAGGCTCATTCTCGTGTTACGCAGCACGTTTCAGCTTCATCAAGAACCAATGAGGTTCATTCTCGTGTTACGCAGAACGTTTGTGCTTCATCAAGAATCAATGAGGTTCATTCTCGTGTTACGCAGAAAGTTTGTGCTTCAAGAACCAATGAGGTTCATTCTCGTGTTACGCAGAAAGTTTGTGCTTCATCAAGAACCAATGAGGTTCATTCTCGTGTTACGCAGAAAGTTTGTGCTTCAAGAACCAATGAGGCTCATTCTCGTGTTACGCAGCACGTTTCAGCTTCATCAAGAACCAATGAGGTTCATTCTCGTGTTACGCAGAACGTTTGTGCTTCATCAAGAATCAATGAGGCTCATTCTCGTGTTACGCAGCACGTTTGAGCTTCATCAAGAACCAATGAGGTTCATTCTCGTGTTACGCAGCACGTTTGAGCTTCATCAAGAACCAATGAGGTTCATTCTCGTGTTACGCAGAACGTTTGTGCTTCATCAAGAATCAATGAGGCTCATTCTCGTGTTACGCAGAACGTTTGAGCTTCATCAAGAACCAATGAGGTTCATTCTCGTGTTATGCAGAACGTTTGTGCTTCATCAAGAACCAATGAGGTTCATTCTCGTGTTACGCAGAAAGTTTGTGCTTCATCAAGAATCAATGAGGCTCATTCTCGTGTTACGCAGAAAGTTTGTGCTTCATCAAGAACCAATGAGGCTCATTCTCGTGTTATGCAGCACGTTTGAGCTTCATCAAGAACCAATGAGGTTCATTCTCGTGTTACGCAGCACGTTTGAGCTTCATCAAGAACCAATGAGGTTTATTCTCGTGTTACGCAGCACGTTTGAGCTTCATCAAGAACCAATGAGGTTCATTCTCGTGTTACGCAGCACGTTTGAGCTTCATCAAGAACCAATGAGGTTCATTCTCGTGTTACGCAGAACGTTTGTGCTTCATCAAGAACCAATGAGGTTCATTCTCGTGTTGCGCAGAATGTTTGAGCTTCATCAAGAACCAATGAGGTTCATTCTCGTGTTACGCAGCACGTTTGAGCTTCAGCAAGAACCAATGAGGTTCATTCTCGTGTTACGCAGAACGTTTGTGCTTCAGCAAGAACCAATCAGGTTCATTCTCGTGTTACGCAGAACGTTTGAGCTTTAGCAAGAACCAATGAGGTTCATTCTCGTGTTACGCAGAACGTTTGAGCTTTAGCAAGAGGTTTGTTTTCGCACGTCAAGCAGTTTCGGTTGAGCTTCTGTTTATGTTCGCTGATCAATGTTTATATGTGAATAAAACCCTAAATTGAATCTGTTCGTCATATAAAGTGATCGAGTCTCATCAGAAAATTTGGCTAAACCGCTCAATTCATATGGATTAGTTTCACGATCTCTTTATGAAATTTCTGAAGCGTCAAAGTGGTAGTTGCGTAGACTGTCAATGAAGGGACTGAAAGCTCTCAGATTTTATCAAAAATATCTTTATTTGTGATTCGAAGACGAACGAAAGTGTTACGGGTTTGGAACGACATGAGGGTGAGTAAATAATGACAGAATTTTCATTTTTGGGTGAACTATACCTTTAAGCCTTGTCTGTGAAACCTGTGGACAAAGTGTTATGATTATGGCTTCTTTTAATCCAAATCTTAATCATGTGAGTAAAATTCAAATGAAAATGAATCTCCTTTTAATGGTATGTCTGATTTTTCCCCTTTTTTTTTTTTAGGAGCATGGCCAGTTCTTATTGATGATTTTGTGGAGTTTGCGCGGCCTTACATTGGCACCAAAAGTACAGCTGTATAAGTACATTCCTTCTGAGGGCCGTCTGGACCTCACAGAAAACAAACAGCTTCTGCTGAGCACAGAGGACTGAACTGAGATCTGCATTGCCTTTTCCAAGCCCTCAGGACTGAGACATTTATACAAACCAGAGACATTAAAGGCATCTTTTCTCTTCAGTCATCTAATGGTGGTTTGGGCTTTTATCTTTTGGGGCCATTTTTGTTGTTTTGTTTCGACTTCATACAGGATCTTATTCAATCTCTGGGACTTCAGCGGTCTCATCCAGATGAAGCAGTTTGTCGAACAAGCGGTCACAGATACAGTTAGAAAAAGTCAAAAATCTTAATTTTAATACTCCACGTGCATTCTTGCTTTGAATGTTTGTTTCTTTCCATTTGGTTTTTATGAAAATTATACGTTAATGTCCTTTGATTGTTCTCTCTCTATTTTTTATAAAACAGAGTAGCTGGTGTCTTGAGAGCCAGTCACATTTGCTTTCTTTTTGTGTTTTATTGTGACTTAATGTACTTTTTCTGTTGATATCCAGACAGTGATTTCACTTTGCTTGTTTGGTTTTGATTAAATCGATAGGTCATAATATCTGAGAACATTATATTTTACAATCCTAGAAATAATATTAATTTGAACATTACCTCAGTTGTTCTTGATTAATGACTCCATTTGATGTATTGATATGCTGTGTTTGCAGTTCATTCAGCACTTTGATAAGTCACATAATCCATACAATAAAATCAGGTTATAGTTGATGAATAAAGTCAGATGGCCTTGACAATATTTTTTTGTGTGTGGTTGTCAATGTCAGCGAATGTCTTTACACAGCCTAACTTCCTTTAACGTTCCTTGAATTGCTTAGAGATAGTTCTTAAAAGATAACTGTCATCATTCACTCATTTTGTTTAAAACATGTATGGCTTTCATTCTTTTGAGGACTTATCTCTAACCTTAAAACAAAAGATTGCACTGAAGAATGTTGGTAACTAAACTGACTTTCATTGTATGGATTAAAAAACATTAAAAGCCATTTATTTTCTTTTATAAGAAAGAAAGTCATACAGGTCAAAAAACAGTGTTTACTCACCCTCATTTCTGGATTTTTATCAGTGTCTATTTTGATGTGTAATTATAAGGGGCTCTTAATATAGAAGCTTGTTTCTGCCACTGAATAAAAAAATAAAAAAGGTAATTGCCACTTTTTATCTTGCCATTCTGACTTTTTTCAGAATTGCATGATACAAACTCGCCACTGCGTGTTATAATAAAGTTAAAAAAAATCTTCAGAATTGGACTTTATAACTGGGTCATTCCTGGTATTCGGTGCCTTTTGGCCTTCATAAAATGTAGAAAATCAAACCGTTTTTAAAATAATCTTTTTGTGTAGTCATGATAGGGTGATGTAAAATGCAAAAATGCATTTTTGATTACTTTTATTACATTATTGATACTCTAGTACATTTTCATTGTCACTGAATTATTTGCTGACTTTATGAAATTATTGGTGGTTAAAATAATAACAGGTGGACAAGTGGTATAAAGAAAGGATGGATGTTTTTCAATCTCTCGCATACAACCAGTTACAATTTTACCTTATTTTTAACTGGATTTAGATGGTTAACAATATGTAAAACATTGCCAACGAACTTTAAATGCACTACTTCAACTTTAAACAAATTACTTTCACAATCACTATGTACCACAGTGTCCACTCTGTTAACAGGGTGAACATTAAACATTCTGACAAAATCAGCCACTGCACCATGTCTGAGCAAAAAGAAGCTAACATATAAGGTTTATCTAATAAAGAAGTGCATGGTCTTTAAAACTGTAATTTTAAAAATAGGACTTTTCTACTAACCTTTTCATATTTCCATTAAAAGGGTGGCACACTAAGGTTGACCACATCAAATTTGAAAGATAAAATTGGTTTAAAAAAAATAGACAGTTAAAATAATCAAGGATCTCACTAACTTGCCCCAGTTGTTTTAAGTGATGACTGCTTTATTATATGATGTCATTTAATTTTTACAACTTTCATTCTAAGGGAAAGTAGTCAAAAACAACACGGTGGAGTGATCAATAAATTGAAGGACAATCTTAAAACCTAAATTATAATTGTTAGAGAGAATCATTACTGATATACCCAACAATATAAAGAAAAATTAGGAGAAAAAAATCATGTAAAGTAAGTGTTGTATTTATCATGAAAATGGGATACAAAGGCCTGGTGGCAAAATTGTGATGTGGTGGTTCAAAATAAATGCTGTAAAATATTTTAAATTATATATATATATATATATATATATATATATATATATATATATATATATATATATATATATATATATATTTTTTTTTTTTTTTAATCAACTAACATTAAACGCTTAGAGCTCAAATTGTGTTATTTATTACTAACACAGGTTTAAAATTCATACTGTTCAACATTTCAAGTAAGTAAAATCATGATCCGGGGACAAATTCAAGTCAAATCTTCAATACGGGCTTTTAATATGGAAGCTCGTTTCCACCATTGAATAAAAATAAAAAAGGTAATTCTGACCTCTCCACCTTTTCTGACCTTTCTGACATTTTTCCTCGCAACTGCGATTTTATATCTCACAATTCTGAGGAAACAAAGTGAGAACTGTGAGATAAAAATGTACAATTATCTTTTCCTTTTTTTATTCCGTGGCGGAAACAAGCTTCCAAAACCTAACCTGAGATAAAAAATAAATAAAAAAACAAATTCAGTTCGCGATAGAGGAGCGTTTGGCGCCACCTGTAGGTTGAATGCGGCACATCTAGTTAGCGTCGTTGCTATGAAACGAATCTTGTAAACACAACGATAAGCAACGGCGTTCGTAAACGTCTGGCAATCTCATCGAGCCGTTTGTGTTTTGTTCCTGAACGTCTCTGAAACAGAGCAAAATGTCTAACGCTCTGTTGTTAGCAGAAGTTGGTTGGGACGCGGGTTTCGCCCTCCCTGTAGCAAATGCAGAGAATAAAACATTACAGCAGGAGGTGAGTAAGAAGTCTGCTAAATGACATGTCTGAATAACTGATTTTAAGAGGTGTGTGTACCTAAATTTCATTTTCTTAATTTCTTCTTCTCTCTACAGCTTCAAATGAAGCAAAAGGAGCAATTAAATCTTGAGAACAAACTTAATAAACACAAAGATGTTATAAATGCTTTGACTGAACATCTCAAAAATCTAAACCAAGAGCTCTCTCACACTCAGGTATGAGTTAATGGCAGTAGAAGAAGTTGATTCTTCCTGTATTTTCTGGTTTTGAACAGTAAGGCTGAATGTGTAATGCTTGAGCGGGATTGTTCGCATGTGTTCAGGCTTTGTGCAAAGCCAGAGAGAAGGAGACTGAATCTGAGGAGCATTTCAGAGCGCTGGCGGAGAGAGAGACAGGCCGCTTGAAGCAGGAGATCACTGAGCTGGAGAATCAACTGAAAACACTGAATGAGAAGAAGAACGCACAAGAGGTTACAGCCGATCCACACCTCATCCATATTACATGACCTGTGCTTACGCATAAACAGTCTCAAAGCAACCATAAATAAAGAAACTATCATTCATTGGTGTCTCACAAACTACAAATGTATAAACATGTTTACACACACTACAGTTCAAAAGTCTGGGGTCATTAAAGGTGCTCTATGGGATGTCACGCATTTTTTAGGCCAAAACATTTTTTGTCAGATACAGCAAACATCTCCTCACCATCTGCTAGCTGCCTGTCCCCTGAACACACTGTAAAAAAAAAGCTGTTTCTGTAGACACCCCAGGCTCCACAAACGGCAAGAAAAACAAACTGGGCTAACCCACACCACGAAACATAACAAACTGTTCCAGCCAATAACCGACAAGAAGGATTTGGGGGTGGGGTTGGGGGGTTAGTGCGCGGATGAGGAGGAGGGAGGGTCTAGCTAGCCTCCGTTTTGTTTGACAATACTTTAAACGTCAACAAGAAGTGACGTCACCCAACATCACTTAGAGCACCTTTAAGCTTTTTTAAAAACTAGTGCAAAATGCCCGTGCAAAATCAGTTTTTGTGTGTGTTTTTAGTAATTGTTGGTTTGGTGCCCGTAAAAGAGACTGTGAACGCATTGAATTCAGGGAGCAGGCTAGGTTACTACAAATGATGGCTGTGAATAAACTATAATATTCAGAAGTAAACAGTGTAGCTGACTGAGTGTTTATGTATACCACAACCTTCTAAGTGCAAAGTGCAGTGCAAAGTGCCCGTGCAAAATCAGTTTTTGTGAGCTGATCGCCGTCAAAAAAGTTCAGGAGATATTTCTTAGCGATGGCTGATTTCAACAGTTTCAATATGATAGCATTTTGAAAAAAAGTGTCATGAATTTATTGCATTTTTGGGGAAAAATAATCCGTTTTTATAATAAATCTTTGAAAATCCAAATCTGGATTTGAATTTTTTATGATATTATAACCTAAAGATGCTATGTGAAAGTTTGAAACAGAAAATAGTGGTTTTCATCTTGCCACTTTCTTGGTAAAGAAAACACATTTTTACTCAAATTAATCAAAATGGATTTATCACGTTCTGGAACCAAACTATAATATTCAGAAGTAAACAGTGTAGCTGACTGAGTGTTTATGTCAGAATGTTTATTTTTAAACCACAACCTTCTAAGTGCTTCTTTTACCGATATCTCTCTATAAATTACAGAAACCTCAGTCTGTCTGTCTGTGTGTGTGTCTGTGTGTCTGTCTGTCTGTGTGTGTGTCTGTCTGTGTGTGTGTCTGTGTGTCTGTCTGTCTGTGTGTGTGTCTGTCTGTCTGTGTGTGTGTCTGTTAACCACATATCTCTCGAACCGTTAGTCCGATGGATTTCAAACTCGACAGGTGTCTCGCTACGGGCACGAGTAAGTGCAGTGCCAAGTTTGACGTTGTTTGGATGAGAAATGCTAAAGATATCGTTAAATATATCATTTTTAGAAGGTTGTGGTTTAAAAATAAACATTCTGACATAAACACTCAGTCAGCTACACTGTTTACTTCTGAATATTATAGTTTGGTTCCTTCTGAATATTATAGTTTTCTTTACCAAGAAACCAACAATTACTAAAAACACACACAAAAACTGATTTTGCACGGGCACTTTGCACTGCTCCCTGGATCGACGGATGTGGATGTAATTCATTGTGGATGTAATTCATATTCATTTGTGGATGTAAACTGAATCTATAAGTCAGCTATGCTGTTTACTTCTGTAATTTATAGATAGATTCTGGTGCGCTATGCTATTCACCAACTAAACATATCCTATTCAATGCGATCACAGTCTCTTTCACGGGCATCATTTGTAGTAGCCTATTCACAAACTGTTTGCTCAAGCATAGCGTTTTCTTAAATATATCGGTAAAAGAAGCACTTAGAAGGTTGTGGTTTAAAAATAAACACTCTGTTTACTTCTGAATATTATATTTTATTCACGGCCATCAATTGTAGTAACCTAGCCTGCTCCCTGAATTCAATGCGTTCACAGTCTCTTTCACGGGCACCAAACCAACAATTACTAAAAACACACACAAAAACTGATTTTGCACGGGCATTTTGCACTAGTATTTAAGAAAACGCTGTGCTTGAGCAAACAGCTTGTGAATAGGCAACTACAAATGATGCCTGTGAAAGAGACTGTGATCGCATTGAATAGGATATGTTTAGTTGGTGAATAGCATAGGCTACTATTACACAGTAGCGATAACTTTAAGCGCACCAGAATCTATCTATAAATTACAGAAGTAAACAGCATAGCTGACTTATAGATTCAGTTTACATCCACAAATGAATATGAATTACATCCACAATGAATTACATCCACATCCGTCGATTCAGGGAGCAGTGCAAAGTGCCCGTGCAAAATCAGTTTTTGTGTGTGTTTTTAGTAATTGTTGGTTTCTTGGTAAAGAAACAAAATCAGTTTTTGTGTGTGTTTTTAGTAATTGTTGGTTTCTTGGTAAAGAAAACTATAATATAAACTATAATGTCAGTTTTTAAACCACAACCTTCTAAAAATGATATATTTAATGATATCTTTTGCATTTCTCATCCAAACAACGTCAAACTTGGCACTGCACTTACTCATGCCCGTAGCGAGACACCTGTCGAGTTTGAAATCCATCGGACTAACGGTTCGAGAGATATGCGAATAACACACACACACACACAGACAGACAGACAGAGAGACACACAGACAGACAGACGTTTCTGTAATTTATAGATAGATATTCAGAAGTAAACAGTGTAGCTTATCGGAATGTTTATTTTTAAACCACAACCTTATTGGGGCTTCTTTGACCCATATATTTAACGATATCTTTAGCTTTTCTAATCCAAACAACGTCAAACTTGGCACTGCACTTACTCATGCCCGTAGCGAGACACCTGTCGAGTTTGAAATCCATCGGACTAACGGTTCGAGAGATATGCGAATAACACACACACAGACAGACAGACAGACGGACATATAGACAGACAGACGTTTCTGTAATTTATAGATAGACTAGTGCAAAATGCCCGTGCAAAATCAGTTTTTGTGTGTGTTTTTAGTAATTGTTGGTTTGGTGCCCGTGAAAGAGACTGTGAACGCATTGAATTCAGGGAGCAGGCTAGGTTACTACAAATGATGGCTGTGAATAAAATATAATAGTAAACAGTGTAGCTGACAGAGTGTTTATATCAGAATGTTTATTTTTAAACCACAACCTTCTTGGGGCTTCTTTTACTGGTATTTTTAACGATATCTTTTGCATTTCTCATCCAAACAACGCCAACCTTGGCACTGCACTTACTCGTGCCCGTAGCGAGACACCTGTCAAGTTTGAAATCCATCGGACTAACGGTTCGAGAGATATGCGAATAACACACACACAGACAGACAGATAGACAGGCTACACAGTGAACTCCAAGCTAACAATGTCAAACTTGGCACTGCACTTACTCATGCCCGTAGCGAGACACCTGTCAAGTCTGAAATCCACAGGAATAACGGTTATGTATTGTATCCATAGGAATAATAAAAAGAGATATGCGAATAACACACACACACAGACAGAAAGACATTCCCGTAATTTATAGATAGATATAATATACAGAAGTAAACGGCGTAGGTGACTTACAGATTCAGTTAACATTCACAAATGAATAAGCGCGACGATTCAGGGAGCAGGCTACACAATGAACTCCGAAAAAATGCTACGCTTGAGCAAACAGTTTGTGAATAGGTTACTACCATAGAGTCTAGACTGTAAAAAAATATGGACGAAGTGTCCGTGACGTCACCCGTAGGTTTCCGTCGCCATCTTGGCAGCGCGTCACTCCCGAATTTATTTATAATTACAGTCAGACAATGAGCTGAGGTAACGTGACGGCTAACAGACAGCAGACAAATGGCTAATGATGACTAATGACCACAGCAGCGGGTATCACACTGTCACTCAAAAGTGGACACCCTTAATTATGCAGAAATGTAAGCTTTTCACCCCCTCACAGTTGTCAGGAAGGGCAAAATTAGCTGTATAGACCAAAGCCATTTTTTGCACCAGGCTGTAAACATGTTTTTTTTTCTGCTGTAAAGTTGGGCATTTTAACATGGGGGAGATACAGATTTGACTCACTTCTGCAGCCGGTCTCTAGTGGCCAGTTGGTGAATTGCCGTTTAATTCACTTCTGTGTTGGTTTCAAGAGAGAGACAGGGAGGTTGCCGCTTGGTTACTACAAATGATGGCCGTGAATAAAATATAATATTCAGAAGTAAACAGTGTAGCTGACTGAGTGTTTATGTCAGAATGTTTATTTTTAAACCACAACCTTCTTGGGGCTTCCGATACAACCCTCTAATGTAAGAATGTTTATGTTTAAACCACAACCTTTTAAAAATGATATATTTAACAATATCTTTTGCATTTCTCATCCAAACAATGTCAAACTTGGCACTGCACTTACTCGTGCCCGTAGCGATACACCTGTCGAGTTTGAAATCCATCGGACTAACGGTTCGAGAGATATGCGAATAACACACACACAGACAGACACACACACAGACAGACATATAGACAGACAGACGTTTCTGTAATTTATAGATAGATATAATATACAGAAGTAAACAGCGTAGGTGACTTACAGATTCAGTTAACATCCACAAATGAATAAGTGCGACGATTCAGGGAGAAGGCTACACAGTGAACTCCAAAAATGCTACGCTTGAGCAAACAGTTTGTGAATAGGTTACTACAAATGATGGCTGTGAATAAAATATAATATTCAGAAGTAAACAGTGTAGCTGACAGTGTTTATGTCAGAATGTTTATTTTTAAACCACAACCTTCTAAGTGCTTCTTTGACCGATACAGCCCTCTAATGTAAGAATGTTTATTTTTAAACCACAACCTTCTAAAAATGATATATTTAACAATATCTTTTGCATTTCTCATCCAAACAACGTTAAACTTGGCACTGCACTTACTCGTGCCCGTAGCGAGACACCTGTCGAGTTTGAAATCCATCGGACTAACGGTTCGAGAGATATGCGAATAACAGACACACACACACAGACAGACACACACACAGACAGACAGACGTTTCTGTAATTTATAGATCGTGCAAAATGCCCGTGCAAAATCAGTTTTTAAGTGTGTTTTTAGTAATTGTTGGTTTGGTGTGTTTGAGTGCTCATTGTTACAATTACACAGCAAAGGTTCAGTGAAATTTTTATTTGTGCATGGTAGAAAGCACACAGTGAACTCAGAGAACACTATGCTTGAGCAAACAGTTTGTGAATAGGCTACTATAAATGATGCCCGTGAAAGAGACTGTGAACGCATTGAATAGGATATGTTTAGTTGGTGAATAGCATTTACACAGTAGTGATAACGTTAAGCGCACCAGAATGAAATATAATATTCAGAAGTAAACAGCATAGCTGACTTATAGATTCAGTTTACATCCACAAATGAATAAGCGCATTGATTCAGGGAGCAGTGCAAAGTGCCCGTGCAAAATCAGTTTTTGTGAGCTGATCGCTGAACAAAAAAGTTCAGGAGATATTTCTTAGCGATGGCTGATTTCAACAGTTTCAATTTGATAAAAAATAACTTTTATATTGATTCAATGGATTAATTGCATTTTGGAAAAAAAAGTGTCATGAATTTATTGCATTTTTTGGGGGAAATAATCCGTTTTTATAATAAATCTTTGAAAATCAAAATCTGGATTTGAATTTTTTATGTTATTATAACCTAAAGATGCTATGTGAAAGTTTGAAACAGAAAATAGTGGTTTTCATCTTGCCACTTTCTTGGTAAAGAAAACACATTTTTACTCAAATTAGTCAAAATGGATTTATCACGTTCTGGAACCAAACTATAATATTCAGAAGTAAACAGTGTAGCTGACTGAGTGTTTATGTCAGAATGTTTATTTTTAAACCACAACCTTCTAAGTGCTTCTTTGACCGATACAACCCTCTAATGTAAGAATGTTTATTTTTAAACCACAACCTTCTAAAAATGATATATTTAACGATATCTTTTGCATTTCTCATCCAAACAACGTCAAACTTGGCACTGCACTTACTCATGCCCGTAGCGAGACACCTGTCGAGTTTGAAATCCATCGGACTAACGGTTCGAGAGAGATGCGAATAACACACACACACACAGACAGACAGACAGACACACAGACAGACAGACGTTTCTGTAATTTATAGATAGATATTCAGAAGTAAACAGTGTAGCTTATCGGAATGTTTATTTTTAAACCACAACCTTATTGGGGCTTCTTTGACCGATATATTTAACGATATCTTTAGCATTTCTAATCCAAACAACGTCAAACTTGGCACTGCACTTACTCATGCCCGTAGCGAGACACCTGTCAAGTTTGAAATCCATCGGACTAACGGTTCGAGAGATATGCGAATAACACACACACAGACAGACAGACAGACGGACATATAGACAGACAGACGTTTCTGTAATTTATAGATAGACTAGTGCAAAATGCCCATGCAAAATCAGTTTTTGTGTGTGTTTTTAGTAATTGTTGGTTTGGTGCCCGTGAAAGAGGCTGTGAACGCATTGAATTCAGGGAGCAGGCTAGGTTACTACAAATGATGGCTGTGAATAAAATATAATAGTAAACAGTGTAGCTGACAGAGTGTTTATATCAGAATGTTTATTTTTAAACCACAACCTTCTTGGGGCTTCTTTTACTGGTATTTTTAACGATATCTTTTGCATTTCTCATCCAAACAATGCCAACCTTGGCACTGCACTTACTCGTGCCCGTAGCCAGACACCTGTCAAGTTTGAAATCCATCGGACTAACGGTTCGAGAGATATGCGAATAACACACACACACACACACAGACAGACAGACAGGCTACACAGTGAACTCCAAGCTAACAATGTCAAACTTGGCACTGCACTTACTCATGCCTGTAGCGAGACACCTGTCAAGTCTGAAATCCACAGGAATAACGGTTATGTATTGTATCCATAGGAATAATAAAAAGAGATATGCGAATAACACACACACACAGACAGAAAGACATTCCCGTAATTTATAGATAGATATAATATACAGAAGTAAACGGCGTAGGTGACTTACAGATTCAGTTAACATTCACAAATGAATAAGCGCGACGATTCAGGGAGCAGGCTACACAATGAACTCCGAAAAAATGCTACGCTTGAGCAAACAGTTTGTGAATAGGTTACTACCATAGAGTCTAGACTGTAAAAAAATATGGACGAAGTGTCCGTGACGTCACCCGTAGGTTTCCGTCGCCATCTTGGCAGCGCGTCACTCCCGAATTTATTTATAATTACAGTCAGACAATGAGCTGAGGTAACGTGACGGCTAACAGACAGCAGACAAATGGCTAATGATGACTAATGACCACAGCAGCGGGTATCACACTGTCACTCAAAAGTGGACACCCTTAATTATGCAGAAATGTAAGCTTTTCACCCCCTCACAGTTGTCAGGAAGGGCAAAATTAGCTGTATAGACCAAAGCCACTTTTTGCACCAGGCTGTAAACATGTTTTTTTTTCTGCTGTAAAGTTGGGCATTTTAACATGGGGGAGATACAGATTTGACTCACTTCTGCAGCCGGTCTCTAGTGGCCAGTTGGTGAATTGCCGTTTAATTCACTTCTGTGTTGGTTTCAAGAGAGAGACAGGGAGGTTGCCGCTTGGTTACTACAAATGATGGCCGTGAATAAAATATAATATTCAGAAGTAAACAGTGTAGCTGACTGAGTGTTTATGTCAGAATGTTTATTTTTAAACCACAACCTTCTTGGGGCTTCTTTGACCGATACAACCCTCTAATGTCAGAATGTTTATGTTTAAACCACAACCTTTTAAAAATTATATATTTAACAATATCTTTTGCATTTCTCATCCAAACAATGTCAAACTTGGCACTGCACTTACTCGTGCCCGTAGCGATACACCTGTCGAGTTTGAAATCCATCGGACTAACGGTTCGAGAGATATGCGAATAACACACACACAGACAGACACACACACAGACAGACAGACATATAGACAGACAGACGTTTCTGTAATTTATAGATAGATATAATATACAGAAGTAAACAGCGTAGATGACTTACAGATTCAGTTAACACCCACAAATGAATAAGTGCGACGATTCAGGGAGAAGGCTACACAGTGAACTCCGAAAAAATGCTATGCTTGAGCATACAGTTTGTGAATAGGTTACTACAAATGATGGCTGTGAATAAAATATAATATTCAGAAGTAAACAGTGTAGCTGACAGTGTTTATGTCAGAATGTTTATTTTTAAACCACAACCTTCTAAGTGCTTCTTTGACCGATACAACCCTCTAATGTCAGAATGTTTATTTTTAAACCACAACCTTCTAAAAATGATATATTTAACGATATCTTTTGCATTTCTCATCCAAACAACGTCAAACTTGGCACTGCACTTACTACATGCCCGTAGCGAGACACCTGCCGAGTTTGAAATCCATCGGACTAACGGTTCGAGAGATATGCGAATAACACACACACACACAGACAGACAGACAGACAGACAGACACACACACAGACAGACAGACAGACACACAGACAGACAGACAGACAGACACACACACAGACAGACAGACAGACACACAGACAGACAGACAGAGAGACACACAGACAGACAGACGTTTCTGTAATTTATAGATAGATATTCAGAAGTAAACAGTGTAGCTTATCGGAATGTTTATTTTTAAACCACAACCTTATTGGGGCTTCTTTGACCGATATATTTAACGATATCTTTAGAATTTCTAATCCAAACAACGTCAAACTTGGCACTGCACTTACTCATGCCCGTAGCGAGACACCTGTCAAGTTTGAAATCCATCGGACTAACGGTTCGAGAGATATGCGAATAACACACACACAGACATACTGACAGACAGACGTTTCTGTAATTTATAGATACTAGTGCAAAATGCCCGTGCAAAATCAGTTTTTGTGTGTGATTTTAGTAATTGTTGATTTGGTGCCCGTGAAAGAGACTGTGAATGCATCAAAATCAGTTTTTGTGTGTGTTTTTAGTAATTGTTGATTTGATGCCCGTGAAAGAGACTGTGAACGCATTGAATTCAGGGAGCAGGCTAGGTTACTACAAATGATGACTGTGAATAAACTATAATATTCAGAAGTAAACAGTGTAGCTTATCAGAATGTTTATTTTTAAACCACAGCCTTCTTGGGGCTTCTTTGACCGATACAACCCTCTAATGTCAGAATGTTTATTTTTAAACCACAACCTTTTAAAAAGGATATATTTAACGATATCTTTAGCATTTCTCATCCAAACAACGTCAAACTTGGCTCTGCACTTACTCATGCCCGTGGCAAGACACCTGTCGAGTTTGAAATCCATCGGACTAACGGTTCGAGAGATATGCGAATAACACACACACACATAGACACACAGACAGACAGACAGACGTTCCTGTAATTTATAGATAGATAGATAAAGTAAGACTGATATCCAGCAAGCACCCATTAAATTCATCAAAAGTGACACATTTATAATGTTACAAAAGATTTATATTTCAAATAAATTATGTTCTTTTGAGCTTTCTGTTCATCAAACATCCAGAAAAAAGTATCACTGTTTCCACTTAAATATTAAAGGTAGGGTAGGCAATTTTCAAAGAGGCTAGCAATAGCGAGCTAGCTTTGAGGCTAGCATAAGATCCCACCCTCCCTTCAGAGCGTCTCCAAAAGCCTTACAGCAGGGAGAAAACAAAAGCGTTAAACTACCTCATGTCTCAAAACACATAACAGACACAAAACTGACCTGTACCACCTGACTGCTGCAGATTCATTTCGGCGTTGATAGTGTCGGACCGAATGCAATGATTGGACGAACATTTTATGGTCCTACGCCTTCCACAAACGGTATACAGTATATACAAATAAAAATTAATTTAGACCACTTAAATAAGTGATTGCAGTCAGGATGTGACAACACTTTCAACCAGCATAACAAAAAATGTGTCTGGAGCAAATCTCCTACCCTCCCTTTAAGCAGCACAACTGTTTTCAACAGCGATGATAATAAGAAATGTTTCCTGAGCAACAAATCAGCCAGTGAAAATGATTTCTGAAGGACAGGGAAGACTTGAGTAACGATGCTGAAAATTCAGCATTGCCAACACAGCAATAAAATACACTTTAAAATATATTAAAAAAGAAAAGATTTATTTTAAATTGTAATAATATTTCACAGTTTTACTGTTTATACTGTATTGATCAAATAAATGCAATAAATCAAAAACGGAACGTTTTAAATACTTTTATTTTATTAGAAAGGAACATAATCCTAATGTAATTCTGTCAATATTTTCACAGAACAGCATCTTTAAAGCCACTCAGAAGCTTGAGGAACTGAAGAGTCAGCTGAAATGGGACCAGCAGACCCTGGAGGCCTGGCTGCAGGAATCAGCACACAAGGATGAAGACACCATGGCCATCATCAAGTACGCCAAGCAAGATGAGAGCAGGATTCAAGTGAGTTTGTAGTACCAGCTGTTTGAGTTGGGTCACTTTGAAAGCCAATACTGAGCTGTCAAGGAAAATGTAAAAGGTTGGTTGCTTTAAAGGGTTGAATGCATTTGCAGCACTCAACTGTTAAACCAAAAGTGTGAGACTGCCAAGTAACACAAAGTACCTGGGTGAATCTCACAAGTCCTGCCAAGAACATGTTTGTATCATATCTCACCCTAAACGAACAAGTGAGCACAGTTGATTGACAATTGCCAAGGACCAGATGATCTTTAATTTGTACATTATGATAATTATAATTTAGGGGACAAATGTGCTTAATTGTTAAAGGTAATATTGTCACAATAAGCTTTAGTTATAATATATTTAATATTTAATTAAAATAAAATAAATTAAATTAAAATGTATAACATTAATTGTATACAATGTATAAGCATTATTTTAGTATCATTGATATACTATTATAGCTTTTGTTAATATTTTGAATTACATTTAATTTTATATTTTCATTTTTATTTTAGTTTCATTGAAATACTGTTATAGCTTTTGATAATATTTTGAATTACATTTTATGTTTACAATTTTGGTTAAAAAAGTTATGTTGTATTCTGTTGTGTTTTTGACATTTTTATTAGTTTTTTAAAAATATGTCTATATAGTTTTTATTAAGTTTTATTTTTGAATTTTAGTTCATTTAGTTATATTGGTTATTTTAGTACTTCAACTTAAAATAAATGAAAATGATAAATGTTGCCTTGGCAACTAGCTAAAATAAAATACGGTTTTTTTTAAATATATTTAATATATTTTATTTTATTTCAGTTCATTTTAATGTTTATGGTTTTAGTTAATGACGCTAATATCATATTTTAATTTAAATATTATCACAATGTGACATTTTTTATGAGACTCACTCACTTGTATGGCAAGTATTTTAGAAATACTTGAAAAGCAGTATGCTAAGCTATAGTTTGTATTGTAGAATAATTGCCATGTCTGGGCTGATATAATATCTGCTGTCTTTTGAATCAGGAGCTGACACTGAACATTGAGAAGTTGACTCTTGAAACCAACCAGAAGAGAAAGACCTTGAACAGTGAAATCACCGAGTCGGTTACAGCACAGGTGATGGATATTTTTCTTTGCTCCCTCACATTTCTCACTCGTCAGAGGACATTTTTATGCTTTGAGCATGCCATCATTCTTATATTGCATATGCACTTGTATTTTGGGATCCAGTTAGCTTTGGACAAGACAGCCGAGAGCTTTCGTCAGGCTCACATTGAGAGGCAAGAGATTATCGACCAGTGGGAGAACACCATCGAACAAATGAGGAAAAGAGACCAGGAGATACAGCAGTGTGCCATGGTAACCTGAAGATGGCGCTCTTTTAACACTAAGACATCATTAAATGCACAGCGTTTCTGTAGATGTAAACATATACATTGTACTTTTCATAATAAAATAACTATATCTACCATTTAATTCTGAAAATGGTTTATTCAACTTTGATTGTAAATCACTCGATCTTCTAGTTGCAAGCGGAGGTGAACCAAACGATTAGAGAGAAGAATGATTTGGTCAAGGAGAGGAAGGACTTCATGGAGCGTGAGATAGAGAACAATAAAGAGCTGGAGAGGAATATAGACACGACTGAACGTCAGGCGCTTCGACTCAGACAGCATCTCCAGGAAGAGGAGAGGAACGATAGACGACTGCAGCATGAGGTGAGTCCATGACAGCTTACCAACATTGGGGTGCTCCTCAAACCTGTGACCCAGAGGCCGATCAAAGTCCATCATGATGAAAGGCGCATCAATTGTTAGAAAGGAAAGGATCTAGTACTGTGGATCTCAACATGGAGGCCGGGCCCACTAGAGGGCCTCAGCAAACTTCCAAGGGGGCTTCAAGATTACTTAAAAAACAAGCATTAAAAGTCAAGATATTTCGTAATACTTGGTATTTTTATACCAAAGTTGCCCCAAAAATTAAAATGTACAATTTACTCACCCTCAAGTTGTTCTAAACCTATATGTGTTTCTTTCTTCTGTTGAACACAAAAGAAGATAGTTGATAACCAGACATTTTCTGGTCCCCATTGACTTCCATAGTCATTTCTTTCATACTATGGAAGTCAATGGGGTCCAGCAGCTGTTTGGTTACCCATATTCTTCAAAATATCTTCTTTTGTGTACAGAAGAAAGAAACTCACACAGGTTTAGACTAACCTAAGGCTAAGGGTGAGTAAATGGTGACAGAATTTTCAACTATCCCTTTAAAGTCAAAAAGGTTGAGATCCACTGATCTAGTCCCATCATACCAAGGCTGTTTTGGTACCTTAACAAAATATTTTTTTTACTATGTATATACCACAGTAGATATATATGGTTATCATGGACATTATACCATGGTACCATGGTTTTATACCATTAATGTACTATGTTACAGCCACAGTACATCTTTGTAAGGGTAGGCATTTTTTCATGTTAATCAAATTCAAATAAAGATATGAATTTGGCAAAACTAATCAAATGTGGTGTTTTACTCTCAGGTGGAGGTTCTGAAGGGAACTTTAGAACGAACAGCCACAGATGTGGAGACCACCAGATCTCAGCTAACCAGCATGAAAAAGAACATTCAGAACAAAACAGCAAAGTAAAGCTTTTTCTTTTCTCAGACGACTGCTCAGTCTTATAGTTCACAGCAAATTCATAGCAAATATCCAATTCATTGTAGTAATGTATATAGTTTTTTGTTATAGGGTTGCAGAGGTAAAGCTGCATATTGCTGCTCTGAAGGAGAAGCTGCTGGTGGTGATGGAGGCAGTGCTGGATGGTGAAGAGCAAGCAGCACAGATGGAGCAACTGCACAAAGAACAGGAACAGAACATTAAAGTGAGTTTGACTCCTCTGACTCTTTTTAACTTCACAGCAATTCACTGGCAATCTGGGCGTCAGGCATCTTCTGTTTTTGCAAATCAGATGGGGCTGGATGCCATGCTGTCGCCTCTCTCTCTCTCTCTCTCTCTCTCTCTCTCTATATATATATATATATATATATATAAAACTATACTCTATTTAGTATTAGTATAGTTTCAGAAATGTTAGTATATGACCACTCAGGAGGAGAATTATTTTAGTATTAAGTATTTAGTATAGTTTTATTAATTTTGAGTTAGCTTTCATTTTTAATGTTCATTTTATTTGTAGTTACATTTTTAGTAATTTTGTTATGTGCTTTTGTCATTTTTATTATTTTTTAAATATTCATTTTTATTTAGGTTTAATTTATTTTTAGTTCAGTTTTGTTTAGTGAGCGTTTCAGCCTATATTTATATTTTATTTTATTTTACCTTTATTTCAATTAATAAAACTGTTTTTAATAGTTTTATTTGACGATAGTAACCCTGGTCCACAGTTTTGGAAAAATAAGACACATGATTTACTGTTATGGCCAATAACTCATAAACACCAGATATTATAATTCTGTGCTATTTTGTCAGCAAGTTATTAAAACAATAAAAACTAAAATGAATTTACAGCATTATAATGCACAGTATGGAAAATGGATATTCATTTAGAGATTTACTAAAGATTACATTTAACCACCAGTGCTATTAAATTATTAGTGTTATTAAAATATTAACAAAGTGAGCGTTAAATGTAAAAAATAGGGGAAATGAGAATTACAATTGATTAATGCACAATTAAATTTCCAATATCAACCCATACCTATATTATTTTAAACGATTTTTTTTTTAATGATTTGTTAAGCCTGTTTGTGACTGACTTGTTAATGAAAGTGATTGTTATATGTCTGTACTTGGATTAATAAAGCATTAATTGTGTAGGAGATCGATGCTCAGCTGCTCCGGCAGAGAGAGCTCATGTTCAGGAAGAGTCAGGAGTTGCAAGGGCTGCGTGAAAAAGAAAAGAACATTACAGCTGAGATCTGCGCCACCCGGGCCGCTCTCTCCACCCTGGAGAGCAGACTCAGCAAACTGGACCAGAGCTTTCTCAAACAGCAGATGATCATCTCCAACCAGGCAAGAGAACAAATAGTTATCATCTGATTAAATTTGTCAGCATGCAAGCGGGGTTGTTTTCTAGAAGCTGACAGATGACTCGAGTGTCGTTCTTTTGTTTGGTCTAGGACTTTCAGATCCAGATGCTGGAGAGGAAGACTTTACACTTGCAGGGGAAGGTGAACACAAAGGAGAAGGAAGCTCTGGAGAAGAGGGCTTCTGATCTGGCTGAAGCTCTAGAGGAGAAGAAGAGGACGGCCGCCACACTCAACACACAGCTGAAGAAACTCCAGGTGAGAGTGTGTGTCTCTGCTGTTATATTGATTTCTCAGAGCTCTCCTCAGCTTTGGAGAACAACAGTAGGCACACAGGTCCGATTCACAGGTGATATGTCATAAATATGTTTTTTGGTACTCTGCCCTTGAGTTGTTGCAATTAAAAACAATGCACCTTATTTCTATTTCTCTCAATCTTACATTTCCTGCTGTCCTTTATGCAATATTAATATCTGGTTCAGTCATGAAACTCTAGATGGCACAGGATGATGGGTCCTTTACATGCAGTCTGCAAGCAATCACATCATTACCGAATGGCACAAGCTGATTGGCCTCTGCTGATCCTGCAGCCAATGAGATTGCTTGCTCAACATTTAAATAGTCTGGTTCAGTTTTTGCTGTAGGCTAGTGCTGTATCGCGCTATTAAAGTTCCTCTGAAACCCTCCACCTCCCCCAGCTCCACCTGCCTAGATCTGTTACGGGATTTATGTCTGTCTATTTACGCAGCAGCTGCAGCAGATCTTACATTCTCACAGCAACGTGTCTGTGTATCTATTATCAGTAGCAAGTCTATACTTGCTCTGCAGCAGCAGCAACATAGCAGATCTTGTCTGCCAAGATAAAATACATTAATATTGCCATATTCAATAACATGCTAAAACTATTCAGAGAGTTGTCATGATTGAAATATAAAGTTGCATATAAATAAGCATTGTGAACTAGTGAACTAACAGATTTAAAACAATTTGGCAGGTGTTATTTGTGATATTTCAAGACAAAATAAAAAAATAAGAAATTATATATTATTTAAAGCTGATTAAACCTATTTTAGGAACATAAACAGTTTTTTTTGCATTGCACCTTTATTTAACAATTAAGCACATTTTCTAAATTCTTCACAATTTCTAATATTCTTATTTAAATTATATTAATTAATTAATTAATAATAATGAATTATTACTGATAATACAGGTGAAACTCGAAAAATTTGAATATTGTGCAAAAGTTAAAAGGTGAAACTAATATATTATATAGACTCATTACATACAAAGTGAGATATTTCAAGCCTTTTTGTTATAATTTTGATGATTATGGCTTACAGCTTATGAAAATTTTCTAAATTTCTGAGATTTTGAATTTGGGGTTTTCATAAGCTGTAAGCCATAAGTTTGGGGTCAGTAAGTCTTTTTTTCAGTGACAGTAAAGACATTTATAATGTTACAAAAGATTTATATTTCAAATAAATGCTGTTATTTTGAACTTTAATAAATTGCATTCAAAATATATTCAAATAGAAAACAGATATTATTACATACAGAAAACAATTTCACAATATTACAGTCTTTACAGCATTTTTCATGAAAGAAAATGCATCCTTGTTGAGCATAAAAGACTTATTCCAAAAACATTTAAAAAAATCGCACCAACCCAAAACTTTTGAACAGTATCATATACTGTATATTCTTTTGAGTTGGGGGTGGAACATGACCTGTTTTTGGACCCGTGTATGGATGTTTCTAATGGTGCATATATTCTCAGGATGATATCCGCTGCATTAGGAAAGACGCAGAGAAGAGCGAAGCAGAGAAGAGAGATCTGACCTCCAAGATCCAGGAGCTGGAACTCTTCATCGACATCTCTGAGAAAGACCAGAAAAAACTCAGGCTCAATAAACAGGTCAATAACTTGATTGTCCATCACTGATAAATGTACCAGGTATCTGTACCAGGCCACAGTATTTCACTAAATTCAAACACTCAACCATTATGAATTTCTCTACTTGCCAGTTTGCATGCATTAAATATTTCTCATTTAACACATTTAATGGAATTTCCATTCAACAATTTTCCCCCTACCATCAGCACTCGCTATCAGCACAACTTATCAAATTTGAAATACATTATTTATCTGTTGTGGCTAACTTAATCTGTCAAAGCATTTTATAAAATATCAGCAGTAAATCATGTTAGAGAACAAACCACATTTGCTCTGTTGCACACGTGTGTTCTTCCATCAGGACAGTATGGTGGAGAAAGGTCTCCTGAAGATGGAGGTTCAGCGGCTGAGAGACCTGCTGTATGACAGAGCAGATGGAGTGCTGACTCTGGAGAAGAGACGTCTACAGCTGCAAGCGGTCATGAAAGAGAGAGAGGAGGAGATCCGTCTGTACCGAGAGATGCTGGTTAAACAGATCAAGCTCACCGAGCAGGAGAGACAAGGGCTCAGGTAAAAACACGCTAGCCAATGATAAATGAAAATGATTTTATTATTTAGTGTGGCTTAGAAGATACATTTAAACTACAATACATAAAAATAAGTTGATCTGCACTGATGTCATATGCAGTATTTGACTCATTTTTCTGCACTCTGTTGGTTGTGACAAATGGCCTTAGTAATGCGGTGAACGAGAGAATGTTCAAAATTGACAAGATGAGGAAGAGGTACGAGATCCTGACTGTTTCCATGGCTGCACCAGAGGGAGAGGAGGATAAATCCCAGGCCTACTTCATCATAAAGGTATCATACCACTATTTTTAATAACATTGATTATTATTCCACTTAGATGCATTGAGCTCTATCAAGTGCACAAGGTAGAATCACATTAAAATAAGTCATATTATTTCATGCATCAGATTCCTAGAATGAAAAAGCTTTTTTAATAATAAAGAACATTCTTTAATGCTTTATTTTTGTGTAGTGTTATTTCATTAAAAATATATATATATATAAATTTTTAAACCATTTAAAAGTTAGGGGTCAATAAGATTTTTAAAGAAATGTATACTTTTATTCAGCAAGGAAGCATTAAATATATCAAAAGTGACAACAAAGACATTTATAATGTTACAAAATGTTTCTATTTCAAATAAATGTTGTTCTTTTGAATTCTCTATTCATCAAAGAATCATGAAAGAAAATGTATTGTGGTTTCCACAAAAGTATGGCAGCACAACTGTTTTCAAAATTGATAATAATAAGAAATATTCCTTGAGCACTAAATTATTCATCATATTACAATGATTTCTGAAGAATCATGTGACACTGAAGACTGGAGTAATGATGCTGAAAATTCAGCTTTACCATCACAGGAATAAATTACGTTTTAAAATACGTTCAAACGGGAAAGTTATTTTAAAGTATAATACTATTTCACAATATTACTGTTTTACTGTATATTGTTGATCAAATAAATGCAGCTTTGGTAATCACAAAATACTTCTTTCAAAAGCATTAAAATGAAATATGGTTTCATCAAAAACAAAGAAGAAGTGCAGCTTGGGTTTTTGCATTCAAAGCATTCCCAACTCCTGACTACTCTATATTTTTCTCTA
Source organism: Abramis brama (assembly GCF_963993115.1). Taxonomy (NCBI): domain Eukaryota; kingdom Metazoa; phylum Chordata; class Actinopteri; order Cypriniformes; family Leuciscidae; genus Abramis; species Abramis brama. Next base: position 30,020,651 of record NC_139969.1, on the reverse strand, counting down.
TATCTGATGAACATTACAACTCCATATATGTCACAATATCTAATAAACTCTCTACTTTTTCTGAAGGCAGCTCAAGAGAAAGAAGAACTCCAGCGTCAGGGGGATGTTTTGGACGCCCAAATCCGCAAGGCAGAGAAAGAGATCCACGCTTTGGAGAACACCCTGCAAGTTGTCAGCAACTGCAACACAACCTACCGCAAAACCCTGACCAAAGTCACTGAGTCCAGTAAGTATTTCTATAATATTAAACTCATAGATTACTCCAAAACATAGTCATACTCAAACACTTTAACTCATTGCCAGCTTTTTTAAACATTCATCATCGCTATTGTCACCATGTGATTCTAATTTTAAACTGGTCTATTAAGTTTGTTTGGTTACCTGTAGTATGAGGAAAACAACAGCTGTAGCTATGCACGAGCAACACGTCATCAAATTAAATATTTTCAGCTTAAGCCATACCTACAAGCAAACGTCTCTTTTTCGTGGTATAGATATACTATGTACAGTAGGTTTTATTTGGCATGTAAACAATATCTGTAATGTTGCAGTGTATATAATCAAACAGAATTTTGTTGTGAGCTAAGCAGTGCACCATCTCGCTGTAGGTCCCGCACACCAGGAGAAACTCAAGCTGGAGGAGCAGAGACGAGCAGCCGAGGACAAATACAAATTTAAGAAACGGCAAATCCGAGAACTGCAGGAGGATGTTGAAGTAAATATGTGTGCTGACGTAAACATTCTTCGAGACAGAAAATGAGGACAAAAACTAAATTTATATAAATATGTGAAGTATAATCTCTCATGATACAGAAATGTATTTCCTAACATTAGTTAATTGATCTATTAGGTATCATGGAACTAACATTTTTTTCATTTAATAATTATATTTAAATATATTTATTTAAAATATATATTTAAATATTATGTATTATAAAATATATATTTAAATATTGTTTTGTTTTAATTATAATTAGGTCATTCCTGCAGTTAGTTTTGTGGATTTTGATCTGAGCAGGGTTTTTTTTTTAAAAAGAAGAAGTTAAAGTTCTATTATTATCTTTTCAGAAGGAGAAAATGTCTGTCCATCAGAAAACACACTGCAAACAACATGCTAGCAGAAGATATATTACCTGTCCATTTATAAATAAAGAAACATTTTCATGTCCAGTATAAATGGACACATCAGGGTGACCATGTTGTGTTTGATGCTATTAGATAAATATTCAAAAAATTAGGAAACTAGAAAAGTTTATGACTAACACTTTGTTCTTGAAGTTGCTTTCCCTCCAAGTAAATTATGTCACTTCTAGCAAGTCATGTGATTTAGGGCATATATGGACTAGGGTTTGAGAGACAAACTAATTTAATGGTTTACACCTTCACGTCAAGGAGAGTAAGTAAATGTATATAATAATAAAAAAATTGCTAATTAAGAATTTTATTTCAAAGTGATATTCCTGGGTACTAATGATTTTGTGTGTGTGTGTGAACAATTGTTTTTTATTGAACAATCAGTTAGTTAATATTAAATACACAAGGAGGCTAATCAACAGAACTAGAGACAGGTGTGTAACATAATCAGTAACCATAGAAACAAACAAGGATCAGGAACAACACTGTCAAACAGAATAGAACAAAACCAAAAGACAATATAACTAACATACTTGTGACAGGGGGCAGGCAAAACCTATGCAATCATTTCCAATGGATCATCTGATGATTTGTGATTTTTGGGGATAATGTAATTGTCTCCCAAACTTGATCAGAAAAAATAACTTGTATATCACCAGTGATGTCCTTAGACCAAGTAGTTGCTATGGAAAGTAGTTTGTATGAGTTTTTTTATGAGAGAGGAGTAAATAAATGAAGCAGAGGTAATAGAGTTTTCAGATGGAAGGATTAGCTTTCGTAAAGTATGCATGAGCAATTGTGGATTTCACGGAACTCCGTAAGCGCGAAGAGCAAACCATATCTGGAGATACATGAAAAAGGAAGAGCTTGGTAAATTTAAAAGGTCCTAATATCCTGACACAAAAGTTAAAAAGAATGTTTGAAAACAAGTCTAACAAGTTTCTGTAAACCTGTTCTGTAAAAAGTAAAAGCATGTTAATTAGCAAGGCCAGCTTGATTCAGTAATGTTAAATAAAATAAAATCATTGATGATGGCACATTTTTCACATTTCAGAGCATGTCCAGGACATTGGAGGGTCTTCTTCAAGAGGAAGCCGATCGGAACGAGACCATTGAGAGGAACCAAGCACGTGTTCTCTATCTCAACAAAGACATCCTCTCTCAGGAGGAGAAACTCAATAGAGCTGCCAAACAGGTCTGAAATACGCCCTCACTTACCCTACAATTATCCAGCTTTATCTTTTCAGATTCATACAGAATCTCAAATGACTTTTCTTTAGTAATTAAGTTTATAATAGTCAAGTCACTTTTAGCACTTACAATAGGCTATTAAATGGCAGGTTTCACTGTGACAACTTACTCTATACAGTTTGACAACATGCCCTGCTAAGTAAAAAGTGTGACAACTAACTCTGGTCTATCCTATACAAGGTTCTGTCATGAAACTCCTGGCACAGGCTGATGGGTCCTTTACCGGCAATCTCTGCTAGCAATCACAATTTTATTTCATTTATATTATCAGCAGCCAATGAGCTAGCTGCTGTCATGTGTGTATTTGCAGTAGCAAGTCCTGTACTTGCTCTGCAGCAGCAGGAGCATAGATCTATTAACATATTAACATGATATGACCGAACATATTAACATGGTCATACCCATTACCATGTCAAACACTCTTAGAGTTGTCATGACGGGAATATATTTATATGTAATGTATATATGGCCAGTAATGACCAAATATACCCATATTATTGTTATTATCCAATGTAAGACAGAGAGCGCCTGATCTCATAATCTCATCCTATTTTTGTCTCACAGTGTGCCAAATATACCAAGGAAATTCGGTCTGCTCAGAACACCAAAGAGAAGACTTTTGAGGAACGTGACATTGAGCTACGAGAACTCAGAGACTTAAATAAAAGCCTAAATAAGATGCTCCTAGAAGCCATAGAGGAGAATCCTGACCTGGCTGCTACAATACAGATACGTTTTATGCAGGTACAGCTTGACTGGAAAAATTACCCATCATGAACTATAAGCAACATGTAGCCTAGTCATTGTAAAAAAAAAAAAAAAAAAATTCATTACAAATCGAAAAATGTAATTGCTGCTTTGTCAAAGTGATACAAAGTGTCAAGGATAGTTAATTGCACTTTTCAAATACTTTGAATTACCCCATGTTGAGTAGGCTAAAGTTGAATATACATTTCTGAAATTATTGTGATAGTTGTAAGCATATACACTGCTGTTCAAAAGTTTGGGGTTGATTGATAATTGAACATTTGGGGTTAAACATTGATAATAAAAAGAAATGTTTCTTGAGCAGCAAATTAGCATATTATAATGATTTCTGAAGGATCATGTGACACTGAAAATGGAAAATTCAGCTTTGACATATAAATGACCTTTTACCATACATTAAAAAACATAATAATATGTCACACGTTACAGTTTTGTCTGTGTTTTTGATCAAATAAATCCAGCCTTGGTGAGCATAACAGACTTCTTTCAGAAACATTAAACAAATCTTACCAACCCCAATCGTTTGAACAGTAGTGCATTTTTACAGTGGGGTCAATTATCAGAGGAATTCTTCTGAGATTATTTTACTCATTACTTGCTTTGTTGCATCTAAATGAAGCTACTAATGAACTGTAATGGTTGTGTTCCTCATTGTAGGCTGGTCTGACTCTGCCCTCTCCTGCTTCCACTCCATCCAGCCGCCTGAGCTCAAAGATCAGCTCAGCGCGCAGTTCTGCTTCACATCGGTATTCACATAATCATGCTTTCAGTTTCAACCACAAACTATTGCGATTTATATTCCACGCGCACAGTACGTCTGCTGCTATCCAGCATATTATCCAGTCAAGTGTGACCGTTTATACCAGAAAAATATGCATGACGTGGAAAGTCCTGATTGTTGTCTTACGTTGCCCCACATGCGTTTCAGATCCTCAAATCTATCGGCCTGCAGTAGTGCCAGAAGCCAATCTGTCCCGTCCATCCCAGTGAAGACAGTGGATCTGGGATTGGGCCTCTCTGTCACGTCCCCGCAAGGATCTCAGCCGCCCAGCGCTGCCAGCAGCAGCAGGAGCAGCAAGTGCAAGAGCCCATAGACAGATCAGATTTCACTGTGAGGAACTGTGAGGAAGGTCTGTCAGCCAGGAAGTTATTGTTTTTAATTTTTCCACTGTTCTCGTTATTCCAGTTTTACCTCAATGTTTAATTCATTCCACTCCATGTTATCTTTAAAATGACTTAGGCTGTTTAAAATGCACTTTTATTTGTGTGTGTGTATATGTGTGTGTGTGTTTACATTTTTTATAAGTTTGTTATTACTTCAGACTTTACTGTTGATTATACACTACCGGTCAAAAGTTTGAAATAATTAAGACTTTTATAATTAGTGTTTTTTAAAGAAGTCTCTTATGCTCACCAAGGATGCATTTATTTGATGATATTATTAAAAAAATACAGTGAAATATTGTGTCAAATACATTACTCCAGTCTTCAGTGTCACATGATCCTTCAGAAGTCATTCTAATATGAGGATTGCTGCTTTGTTGTTGTTGTTGTTGTTATTATTATACAATGGTATATAAATAATCATCATATCAGAATGATTTCTGAAGGATCATGTGACACTGAAGACTGGAGTAATGATGCTGAAAATTCAGCTTTGATCACAGCAATAAATGTCATACAAAACAGTTCTTTTAAATTGTAATTATATTTCACATTATTACTATTTTTACTGTAATTTTGACCAAATAAATGCAGCCAAATAGACTTCTTTCTAAAACATTAAAAAGTCTTAATCATTCCAAACTTTTGACCAGTAGTGTAGACTTTTTTTTCCTTGAAAAATTACAACCGCAGGTCTTGTTTCATTTCGATACTTATGATTGTGTTATGTGGCAGCAACAAAGAAAGAAACAATAAATCCCTACATTGATTAAATGTTTTGGCCCACAATGAATTGAAAGAAAAGAGCGAATAACTTCCTTCTACGGCCCATTGTGTTTGTGTTTGGGAACGCTGGGGTGTGTCCAGTCTCTCTATTGATAGAAACCCATGAGACTGACACTTCAATCAACGCCCTCATACAGCCTTAAAACCTGAAGAGTCACTAACCGTATCCGCACACGTTCCTCCAAAAGGATCATTTGTAGAACCAAGGAGAAAATGTTCCACTTCATCTTGTTTGTTGGATTTCTGTGTTTTTCTGTGGGAGAATCCAACTTTACTGGTAAGTGACTGATCCAAACTCTTACAGCTTCTCAAAATGACAAAAAATACTGGAGACTTACTCATACATTCAGGTCATTTTGCTGGCAAAGTCTTTACCCTTTCAACAGGCTTACTGATTCAGTTCATGAAAGAATGTTTTATTATAAATATGAAATAATGTCCTTTTCATTTATATATTCACTCAAAAAAACTGTTCTGTTTGATTAATAATGGTGATTGTGCGTTTAATGGATCTCACAGTTGGTCCTACAACCACGGAATTGACAGCAGACACAACAGAAAGCTGGACAATGACTCCTGCGCCATCAACACCGCAGCCTGGTATAGTTCCATATTTTGCTAGCCTTGTTTGTTTAATATAACAAATCAATTTTAATCAGACTACATTATGTCAGTTGACTCAGCTGTGGATTTCACATAAACTTGTTAGTAGTGAACTTTAGTTTAAAGGGATAGTTCAACCAGAAAAAAAAGTCTGTCATTTACTCACTGTGGAACGCAAAAGAAATGAAGAAAAATGATAAACTGTTTAATAAAAGTCTATGAGGTCCAAAACAGCAACAGACTGACTTTGAAACAAAGTCATACAGATTTGGAATGACATTAAAGTGAGTGAATTATAATGGAACTTTCATTTTTTTGGAGATTAGTTACATTTGTAATATATGACGTTGTCAATTTTCTCATACTGTATATAGGCCCTTCAACAATTACTGGTTTGAGGTTAGCTGTCAGATCTGTGGTGGATCTGTCCAGTAACCCTTATTCACCTGAGTTGGAGCTCCTTGTGCGTCAGGTAATTCTTTAGTCTCTTCACCTTTATAAAAGTATATCCTATAGAATATAAAGTATTACAGTCAGTTGCCCAGAATTATTTTCACACATAAAGTGGCAGTTGCGATTCTTTTTTTTCCCTATTGTGACGTATATATCCTATTGAAACGGGTTCTCCAACAAGAAGTTTTTTTAGCTCTTTTGCCACTCAGTCCGGCTGGAAAGTGACGTCTACGCATACCCTCTATATTCCATAAAACATGGAAGTGTCAATTTTGATTTCATGGTGACTTTAAAGGTGAGGCCACATAAGTGAAAACTGACAGGAAAAAAAAGAGTGTGAAGTATGATATGTATGAAGCAGTCACTTTCAACCCTAGCAGCTTTCTGTTAGTCAACTCGGCGTATTCGTGACCAACTTGATTCTGATCTATTGAAATGACTTGCTTTCGGATCCGTAATAATTTGTTTTCTAGTTTTTGTCTTCAAAACGGAATAATGAAGAAACCGTTCATTTATAACATATTCAGCCATTCCCGTGAACATAAACTAATCTCGTAATTTTTTGGTAATTTTAGGGGCCAAGCGGCACCTATTGTATCTGTTGGCGATCTTATTATTATTCTTCCATTTCTTCTTCTTCTTCCGCTCTGGGAGTCTATGGCAGCCCATAGAACCGCTTACGGGAAAGTTATGAAATTTGGCACACTGATAGAGGACAGTCTGAACAGTCACCATAGCAAATTTGTAGTCTCCAACTCAATCCCTCTAGCGCCACCAACTGTCCAAAGTTGCACACGTTTATGCTAATAACTTTAGAATCATAATGAAACAAAATTCTTTTTTCATCTGATTCCTTAGCTCAAGATGATTCGATTGCACCCTATGACGTCATTTTCCAGCATGAAAATTTGTCCGCCATTTTGAATTCTCCGAAAAACCTACTTTTTTGAACTCCTCCTAGGCCGTTGCTCCGATTTTCACGAAAATTGAACCAGATCATCTCCAGACCATGCCGACAAATTCAGGTTGATTCGTCAAACCATTCTCGAATACCGCGCAAACTAAATTTACGTAGCACTTGCAAAAACAGACGTAAGGCTATTAATAGTAAGTGGCATAAAAATGCAAACAAAGTCAGGTGTGGGTAATTTTTTATGTTTATACATGTAAATGTTTATAACTTCAAAACGAAATGAGATATTTTCACCAAATTTGACACACAAAAAAAATTAGTGGGATTGTACCTCTTGTTGGCGCTATATAGAACAAAACATGAAATTGCCATTGACTTCAATACAGTATTGTGATATAAAATTGTATTCTTTATGAACGCATTAATGTATCGTTACGAAACTTGGTATGAGTCATCGGCACCATGCCTTGAAGGTACTTAAAAAGTTTCAGGGCAGCGCCACCTTGTGGTAAAACATTTATAATGAAATTTCAAAGAAATGCTAATAGCTTTTGAATAAATTTGCCTATTGTAATGACACTGGTCTTAATAGATTCCTTGGGTTATGCCAAAAACATAGATATCAATTTTGCCATAGTCAGCCAAACTTCCTGTCCGCCATCTTTATTTTCTTTAAAGCCTACTTTTTAGAACCTCTCCTAGACCGTTCATCCGATTTTCACCAAAATCGAATCGTATCATCTCCAGACCGTGCCGAGTAAAATTTATGGATTTCGACGAAACCGTTTTCGTATACCACAGCAGCAAAGTTGAGGCATGATGCCAAAATGACTATTCAGGCTTTATATCTGCAATGCCTTGACATATTGACACCAAACTTTGTATGTGTCATTGTCAATTCACTCTGACCACATCACATCGATTTCATAACTGCGCCACCTATTGGTTGAAAGTGATAAACCATTAAATCATATTTTTAGTTATTGTATGTGATTTTTCAGCCATTTTGCCTAAATTCATCTTTAAATGTCTTTAATTGCTCCTTGCTGCAGTTGGTCTGACACTCCCAGCCATGCTGGCATGTCTTGTCATCTGCTTGCGCTTGGCCCCCGATAATTGCTGCTTGCAGCTATATTTATTTTTGTTTTCATCACACTTTGTTAATTTGCCAAATGGAAATGCAACAAATCCAAAATGGATTTAACAGCTTGAATATTTGATCTCTACACGGGCAGGAATGAAACGCCCCTTTCCGCTGGTTGGTCAACCAAACATCAAACCGTGAAAGAAAGATAGCACATTTTAAAACAAAACATTTCACAAAAAGACATTAATTAGGCACATCTACTGGGCATTTAGAAGAGAACTGACTTTATAGCCTACATCAGCTAAATATCACAAATACACCGGTTATTAATGTTTACTTTTGAATGGCTTATTATATTAAATTGAATATTTCTTATTTGTACTGTATAACTTTTCATTGTTTTAAGTGTTTGCACTGATATGAATAGGCTATTAAACATCAAATTAGGCCTCAATAAAGTTCTATAATGCTCTCTGTCCTTTCAGATCGAAAATTTCATTCCTTCTCAACAAAGAGCAACGACGTCCATCACAGTGAGAAAAGTCCAGAGACGCTCCTAGAAATCCTATTAATATTGTCAGCTATAGTGCTATAGTATTCAAATAGTTAGTATGGTCAAGTTATAACTATGGTTTTGTTCTTTGTGTATATGCACTGATTTATATAATGACTATATAATTCTATATAGATAAGTGTGTATATGTCTTTTCAGAGCATTTAATTGTGTGTTATTTTATATATGTATACACAGTAAGATATGCTGTTGTGAATCAAATGCCATTCAGCTCTGGACAGCAAATAAACAGTTTTGTTTCAGATAACAGATTTTATTTTTGTTTTATTTTATATATTTTTGTTTGTTTATTAGGTCTGTCTTATTTGATCGTAATTTGATTTCTATGTATTTCTCAGATCACATTTACATTACATTTACTGAAGAAACAAACTTGCCACCATGATGCTAAAGTGTTCTTTGTGGTTGCCAGGGTGTTGCTCTGTGGTTGCTAAGCTAATTGTGGGTGGTAACTAGGGGGTTGCTAGGTGGTTGTTTACAAATCAAAATCCAACCTGCAAGTCCCTTATAAACCTCCCTCCTACACTGGAAGTATGGTATTGGATATTTTATTGGAGAGACATTTCCTGAACCCAATGCACCTTGCGATCATGTTGTAAAATATCAAATAAAATTACAATGACAATGGAGAAATTTGGAACAAAAACAATACTTTAAAAATGGTGCAATTCAACAACTCTTTTTATTGTTTATTTGCAATTTTGTGTGCACATCCCACACACCCTAATTGGGCTCAGGTGCAAGACAACAGAAGTAACAATAATAGAAAAAAGAAACGATAAAACAATAATGCATTTTGCTGATCCTGTCAAGCATTAGTAACAACAAATAGCAATAGAACTGTATATGAGTGATTGCAGAAATACTAAAAGCTTCACTTGGGGAATAAAGAGCAATTCATAAATGTTCCGTGGTCTTTGTCAGTGTGTTAAATCATATCAAAGACCGACAGATCTCATCAGTAGATGGTGCAGTTGGCGGTCGAGTACTCCAGACAGATCCATTCATTGGTGTACATCTTATAGCCCTCAGCATCCACCAGTCCGCTGCCTGCAAATGCACACAAAACACTACATGACTGCACAAGAAAAAGCTATATCAAAGCCATCATAGCATGAAGTCTCAGTCTCACCCTCCACGAGGTTGTAGAGGGTGCAGTAGGTTGTGCCGTTGTCTTCCAGCCTGGCCCACGCTTTTGAGATGGCATATGCCTGTGGCAGTGGCAAAAAGGAGAAAAAAAAAGGGAAGGCAAAAGTATAAAAATCCTTGAGAAGGAATAGTTAGCTACTTCGTGCTTCAGCAGTTTTTCAAAAGAGAGAAAATAGCTGACATCAACATTTTAGGTAATATAGAATATACAGATTCAGTGGCAAGAAACCCAAACTCCATCAGGTGACAGAATGACATAAATATCATTGGGAATGTCGAGTTCTTGCGTGACCAGACAAGTCTAGCAATACATATTTCTTGATATTAACCCCACTATCTCCCATTTGTTCTTGATGTTCTGAAATGAAACATTGGCAGCAGAGCATTTTTACCGTCACTCTACAGACAGATTCTTCGGTTGCCACTAGGTGAAAGGTCAGGTCCTGCTTGCTGGTCCACTGTCTGGAGGTGTGTTTGGCTACGATGTGGAAAGGTGTGGCAGAAACCAGCTGAAGAAGACAACAGTTCACTAGATTTGTATATAGTTCTTGGTAAATATACTGTTGTCAGACTCCTTGTGCATACACAAATCTCACTGGATTATTGCAATAAATGCCAAAAAGATCAAAAGCAGTTGGATGTTTTTTTGAAAACACTTGCATGCCTAAAACTTTTGCATACTCAATCTGTCAATACAAGTTTAATAGTTGCACTTACTTCATACAGGCATCTCTGTCCAACAGTCATACAGCCAGACATGCCCCTCCACTCCTTGATCTGGTTCACCAGACTCACAAAAACGTCCTGGCACGGGATCCCGAAGAGCCTGACGCATAATCAGAGAGCTTTCAATGCAATGTCATGTGGTTCTAGGTGGCGTGAATTTGTAAATTGGGATTGTGGATCTGGTGCGTGACTAAAAGGACAGAATTCAGACATACTATAGGCTACTTGCATCATGCATATCAAATGATCTTTATGAAAGTGTAGTGTGTGGAGGGTCAGTCACTGTGAAAAATTCACATGGATGATAGAGATAAAAGATCAAAGCCTTGTGATGTTAGACATAAGTTTACGATTTGTCTTGGTTTTTATGGAGCTCAATCATAAGATTGTTGATTTGTCTTAGTAAGAGTGTAATTAAACTTATTTATTTTTATTCCAAATATCATCAACAATGTAAAATTAACTGGAATCTGCAGAAAAATTATGCTGTAACTTTCTCAGACTTTTACTCAACTTCATTTTAAACAACATCTATTTTTTTATTATTTAAACCCCTTTTTTCTTGTGAAATATTTTGCTTGAAAAATTGTGCATACAAAAAAATGTATTGTAGATATTTTGTTATATGGTGCAATGACATTCATGCATAAGTGTCCAAATACTTTTTGTGGTCACTATATAAAATATATCTATATACGCTATTGCTAGTCAGTATATAGCTAAAAACAACATTCTTAGATTATGAAGTACTTTAGACTCCAAAGTAACATTTTTCAATACAGAACATGATTGAAATACAACGGTAGTGTAAAATTTGCCTCGTAATAACAGCCTCTGTGTATACTTAACATAGTCTTTCCCCTCCAAAATTCTTACTGTTGACTGAAAACATCATAAAATTATATAAGATGTGAATCAGAGCCCTAAAACTCAAAGTTAGAAAGGACAAAATATCCAGTGATATTTTAGTATTATTTACATAATATGTCGAATAATATTTTTAATGAGAATTTATTTTTATATTTAAATTTTTTGTTTGTTTTAGTAATTTTGTTGTCATTTTTATTCGTTTTTTGTCCTTGTTACAGTGTAATTATACAATTTAGTACTGAGTAATATTAATTAATTATAAAATTAAGTACTGAGTAATATTAATCAAAAGCGTGTAGGCTACTATAGGGTTAAAGTTAAGAATGTGCTTTGGTTTAGGGTTAGTTGTAATTCTGCATAATTTAGTGTTATTACTATACTAAGTATATGTAAAGTGTAACAAGGACACTGAAGTAGTGTTATCATTTATATATATATATACATACAGTGGTTAAATTGGGCCGGGGCTCTCCGGGGCTCAGCCCCGGCACATAAGCCTGCTCGTTTGCAGTCAGTTGCCTACTGGAAATTATGTCACATAAAATTTGATGAAAGTGATGCTTTTGAAAACATATTTCTGATTATAAATGAAAGATTTTGAAATGGCATGTCTATTTTGTCTCGAGGGAGCTGAGAACAATCGGGACACGGCCGTATTCGTGTTCAGCTGCTTAATCTCGTTGTCAGTTGATCGCGCACCGCTCGCGCATGCCATGCGCATAGGCTACTACTCAGAACTCCGACACGGATAAATGTACGCAGCAATAATGAATGTTCCTGGGAGATCCGTAGTTGCGCGGGATGTGGAAGCGCGCAAAAGTTCCAGAACCTTCTACTGCCTTGGAAAAACAAACAAAAAACAAAACTCACAAGCTGCAGCAGCAGATCAATTTTGTCAAGTTCAGCACACGGACGCGCCGGCGAGTGAACTGGACTCTCGTCTCATAAATTAACCGAAACTCATCGTATAAGGGAGCCTACTTGCCTGACAGACCTGATAAATATATCTATAGAAAGCTTGGAAGGTATTCTTTTAAACAGAACAATTCAAAACGAAAGAAAACAGACCGCTGCTTGTGTAGCCTAATCCGTATGAAATGTGCATTTCTCTCTGGCGCGTTCACTACTGCGAAGATTGCGAGGACAGCATCGTCAGCTTCATCTATGCAGGGCACTGACACAGAAAACACTTGTTTATTAATAAACAATTAAAATGTCTCCTTGCTATATTTTACATATTCATAATCATTACTTTTGCCGTTTTTTTGTGACAGCTTTTAGCTTATTGGCAGCGCCACCCTTAAAGGAGAACTTGGTAACTTTTTTAACTTAATAAAACTGTCTAGAAATCATTTGGATGGTTAAACAACCTGTTCTGGTGATATTGGTGACTTTCCCCGCTCCCCCCAGCGTTCCCAGGCGGAAAACCAACCTTGCAACTTGGGGACTACCGTCCCGGCAAGATAGAAATTGGAAGTCTCGTGAGAAGCGAGGACGAGAACGAGAACGAGCGCGAAACACGAATTGCTTTACGGCAATTCGACATAAACACACACGCATGTATGATGTATTACCAGATTACCCACCTCGGTAGACATAGCTCCACACGATACAGTTGGCTTGCTCCGATCAAAACAAACGCACATGAGCAGCTGTAGAGAGGGGGAGGAGGCCGCCGCAAGTGAGTTTTTTACGACCGTGTTGTGAAATATACGCCCCCCCACAGCTGTAGGGGGAGCTCGTGGGGAAAACATGCGACAACAAAAGGAAAAATCAGCGAAGAAGTGACTAGAGTTCGCTAGAGTTACCGAGTTCTCCTTTAAATGTTACATGAACGCGTCACCACCGCATCAGCACAGAAAACAGGACATTTTTTTTCAATCCCTGTTTTGGCAGGGGGGAAAACTGATCAGAAAATGTAACGAAACGTTGTAGAAATGTAGTGGAGTAGAAAGTATAATAATTGCTGCAAAATGTAACGAAGTAAAAGTCAAAAGTATGCACTATTTATTCTACTTAAGTAAAGTAGGCCTAAAGAAACGAAGTATTTGTACTTCGTTATATTCAACCACTGCTGATTAACAGTAATGTAAATGCTAAATGTCCTAATACCTGTTGATACTACAACAATGCAAATATGCTCTTAACCTTGCAGTTTTTCACATATCATGTAAGACACAATTTCTCCATTTCTTTGCACAAAACTCTCCAGAAAATGCCATTTAATAGTTTATTTTTCAAAAAAAACTTACGGGGGGGCATACCCCCGGACCCCCCTGGGGAGAGCCCCCCCCACATAATAAATCCCAATTTAACCACTGTATACATATATATATATATATATATATATATATATATATATATATATATATATATATATATATTCTACCTATAGTTTGAGACATTTGAAACGTCATTTAAGACATTTGAAACTTCACCTTAAACTTTGATTTTCATCTAACATTTAGGCCTATATTTTATTTTATTTCAGTAACCAAAAATATTTTTAGTCAACAATAGATATGCCTGTCGTGATAGTATTGTACATTAAGTTATACTGATGTTACATTTATTAAGTGTTATATTATTAAGACTATATTTATACGGCGTGAGTTCGACGCAAAAGTATAAATTGGGCTTGATACTGATAACCACACATAAAATCTTAAAGGCCGGTCACACCACGGACGATAATGATAAAGATATAGTTCTAAAAATTGTTCTATGTTAAAGAATAACAGAGTCCACACTACAACAACAACGAAAATAGCACTGAGTAACGATATCGTTGGAATGACTATCAGAGCGATATTCCCAGACATTGGAACAATACAAATATTGAGAGCCAATCAGAATCCACCAGATTTGAAATAGCTCGAGCATTTAAAGTGACAGACGACAAAATTGCTCGCACACTTGAATAAACAGAACGTTTTGTCTGCAGGTGTAGATGCTAATATAGACCTTATTCAGAGCAGCGCCGTGACAGGTATGAGAGCGAGGCTGTGAGGGATAGATAGACATACCATGTTTTCAATGGCATCAGCTGTAAAAATCTGTATAAAGCTCCTAGATTATTTATTATTTTCCAGCTCATATTATCTCATATTATATTTTTTGTCTACTGAAATTCCTATGAAAGATATTTTGTAGTGTTTCGTTAGCAGAACAAGTCAAAAACACATTAAATAACAGTACAACCCACTATCGCTCACATGCAGCCTCGCTTTCATTCCCGTTAAAAATCAAAGATGGCGCTGCTGTGAATAAGGTCTAGTTATTGTTTTAGTGTGAACGGGCCTTTACCATGTGACTGACAAGATGACCCACGTACTTTTTATTACACCTCTATGAGTGCAAATGCACTGACAGCAGCTGAAACAATCTTTCCAATATATGTGCACAAAGAAAAATTTCAATAAAATAAAATGCTCCAGTCAAGCGTCTTACCATATGATTCTGCACTGAGCGTGGAGCGGTTCTCCAGTTGCCATCAGAGTGAACCCCAGGGTCAGGGTGAGAGCCAGAAGCAACGTTCTTGTCTGCATGGTGAAGATTTCTCAGAGGTCCTGGCGATGAACAGACAGAGACGTGCTTGAGTTTTATAGTGGGGTCTGATGAGAACTGTCATGTGCGCTCAGATGGGAAGTGGAGCCACAGCATTGATTAGCAAAGCCCACGTCTCGTGAGCTCCAGAAACTGAAGTGTTTGGCCATTAAATGTGGGCCCTTCTGTCTAATTAGAGATGCCATACATATGTTAGTCTGTTGTAAGTCAGCTGATCTGTGTTTGACAGATTTGTGCTCTGTTTGAGTGTGTTTAAAGGCTGTTTAGTAATATGTGTAACTTCTGAGGGATGATATGCCTTTTATTTATGCTATACACACAAAGACAGACACAAACAGCCTTTCATTTCTATGAACTATTTGAAACAGTAAGATATTCATATAGTAATTTCAAAAAGATTTACAAGCTTGGCGTTGACAGCAACAACTGGACAAATGTCTTTGTATCAAATATGAGCTGTAAATGTTTTCAGTGTGTACTGTTCAAAAGTTTGTGGTTGGTAAGTTTTTTTATTTTTAAGAAATTAATACTTTTATTCAGCAAGGATGCATGCATTAATCTAATGTGACATTAAATGCATTTATAATGTTATAAAAGATTTCTATTTTAAGTTAATTCTGTTCTTTTTAACTTTCTGTTCATCAAAGAATCCTGAAAAAATTTTTTTTATCATGGTCTCCACAAACATCTTAAGTGGCACAATTGATTTCAACATGGACGATAATAATAATAAATGTTTCTTTAGCAGCAAATCATCATCTGTGACCCTGGATCACAAAACCAGTCACAAGTCGCACATGTATATTTTTGGCAATAGCCAACAATGCATTGTATGGGTGAAAATTATTGATTTTTCTTTTATGCCAAAAATCATTACGATATTAAGTACAGATCATGTTCCATGAAGATATTTTGTAAATTTCCAACCGTAAATATATAAAACATTTATTTTTGTGAATGAATGCAGCACAATCGTGAACATAAATGGACAACTTTAAAGGCGATTTTCTCAATGTTTCAATTTTTTTGCACCCTCAGATTTTTATCTCAGCCAAATATTGTCCTATAACAAACCATACATCAATGGAAAGCCTATTTATTCAGTATTCAGATGATACATCTCAATTTCAAAGAATTGACCCATGTGACTGGTTTTGTGGTCCAGGGTCACATATTAGAATGATTTCTGAAGGATCATGTGACACTGAAGACTGGAGTAAATGATGCTGAAAATTGAATAATGTAATAATGAAAAGTTATTTTTTGTAAAAATTTTAAATAATTACTTATATATCACAATATTACTGTCAAATGCAGCCTTAGTGAGCATAAGAGACAAACATTGAACAATCTTACCAACCCCAAACTTTTGAACGGTATAGTCTATGAATACAAATGTATAGGCCTATATGCATTTTTTACATGCAGTTACATAAAAGGTACATATTACAAAGGTACAGAGAAAGGCAGTAATGTAGCGCAAGGCTGCAGACTCTGCACGCAATGCTGCTTGTGGGGATGCAGTCAGTTTTGACCACAAAAGAAGAAGAAGAATTTGATTGGATGTAATGTAGGCTATTTGATGTATTTATGGCATTACCATTTTCCTGTTTTTACACTAGAGGATGAATTCTGAATTAGGAATGCATGCTTGGTTTTAATGCTATTTTAAGGTGGGGTAGAATTAAATGAACAGTAAAAATCAGCGTTTTGTTCGTGTACACCGCCAGGGATACAGGTACCCTTACAAGTAAATGTGATTCATCAGACCAGGCAACCTTCTTCTGTTGCTCTATGATCCAGTTCTGACGCTCACATGCCCATTTTATGGGTCAGGGGTCATCATGGGCACTGACCAGTCTGAGGCTACACATCCACATGTGCAGCAAACTGTGACGTGCTGTGCGTTCTGACACCTTTCTATCATGGGCGGCATTACGTTTTTCAGCGATCTGAACTCTTCTGTGTGATCGGACCAGATGAGCTAACCTTTGCTCCTCATGTGCATCAGTGAGCCCTGGGCGCCCATGACCCTGTTCAACGATGCCGGTCCAACGGTTGTTCTTCCTTGCACCACTTTTGGTTGGTACTAACCACTACATACACTAAAAATGTTTGGTTGTTTCAACCCATGTTTGGGTCAAACATGGACAAACCCCAAACCCAATTGTTGGTTGCATTTTTTTTATTATTACATTTTTAAACCCAACAGTGGGGTTTGTCCATATCTGACCCAAACAAGTCACCCAGTCGTCTAGCTCAGTGGTTTTCGGTCCTTGTCCTGGGGATCCACCGCTCTGCACATTTTGTATGTCTCT
Source organism: Abramis brama (assembly GCF_963993115.1). Classification (NCBI taxonomy): domain Eukaryota; kingdom Metazoa; phylum Chordata; class Actinopteri; order Cypriniformes; family Leuciscidae; genus Abramis; species Abramis brama. The sequence goes on along the minus strand of NC_139969.1, from coordinate 30,003,288 downwards.
CTTAAGGCAAGCTCACAATACACGACTTTTGGCTAAATTTTGCTGTTTGAGACAGACTTCCAAGGTCTGCGACAAAAAACCCAAATCGTGGCCAAATCGGTGCTCGTTGTGTCACGGTTCATGAGTGCGCTGCTTCCTGCTTGTCTCGTGCATTTGTTATTGTTGTCTGTGTGCCATGTGCGTGTGTGTGTGGGTGTCACCGTTTAATTATCAGTTAATCACATCATCCGCAATCAGCTCAGCGCCAGCTGTCACTCATCTCCTGTTCCTTTAAAAGACTCACTGAATCCTTCTCTCATTGTCAGATCGTTGCTCGATGTTTGTGCCGTGTTTCCCGTTTGAGTTGGTGTCTTCCTGGAGTCCTGTGCTGTTTGTTCTTCGTGTCTGGTTCCTGTCTTCACCTTCACGCCGTTTCACCGCCGGATTCATCACGACCATCTAAGTCCCTGCGTCACCCTGCTACAGCCGTCTGACCCTCACGATCTGCCTGAGTCTACCTCTGTTCTGAGTGATAATAAACGTACTTTCTTGAGATCGCCTGCTTTTGCTTCCTTTTTCCCAGCACGTCATGACAGAACGATCTGACCAATCGATGGGAGCAGCAGGCGAGACCCAGATGTCTATGGAGGCTTTCATCGGCGCTAGCATGCAACGAATGGACGCTCAAGAGGAGGGGCTTAACAACAACGGACGTGCCATACAGGCACTGGTGACGCAGGTGTCCGAGCTAACCCAGCAAATTCAACATCTGCGCATGCCCACTGCGCCACCCACGCCGTTCGTGCCCCCCGTTCCAGCTGATCCGCTCTCCCAGTCTGAACCTCGGATGCCTGTTCCGGAGAGGTATGCGGGAGAACCTGAGTATTGTCGTGCTTTCATTACCCGTTGTGAGATGCATTTCGCCCTACAGCCACGCACGTTTGCCACGGAAACTTCTAAGGTGGCATTCGTTCTCACTCTCCTGACTGGGAGGGCGGCCCTTTGGGGTACGGCGGTGTGGGCGAATAGAGATCCCTGTTGCGTGTCGTTCCAGGCACTCGCGGAAGCCATGAGGGAAGTCTTCGACCGCGCGGCGGCCGGGAGGGAGGCTGCTAGGAGGCTGGCGGAACTCAGACAGGGTAATCGCTCTGTATCGGACTACGCCATTGAGTTCCGCACCCTGGCCGCCGAGTGCCAATGGAACGACACGGCGCAGTGGGACATGTTCCTGCATGGGCTGGCTGACCGCGTTCATCAGGAGATCTACGCCCTGGACCTCCCGACGACCCTCCACGGGTTAATAGAGCTGGCGCTGCGGGTGGACTCCAGGCTTGGCCGGATGAGTCGACGCGCGCCAACCGAAGCTCCAGTCCACTTCTTCAACCTCCCGAGGTCCAGTGGCACCGACGCGGTCAGTCCCATCAACGACACCGAACCCATGCAGGTGGGGAGAGCTCGGCTTTCCCGGGAGGAGAAGGAGAGGCGGAGATCCCTGGGCCTTTGTTTGTACTGTGGAGGATCTGGACATTTTCTGAACTCATGTCCGTTAAAAGGCCCAGCCCGGCAGTAACTATGAGGCTACTGTCGGGTGGGATCTCCGCTGCTAAGACCTCAGGAACACCATCAGCGACATCTACTCTCCTCCCGGTTAGACTTAGATGGTCGCATCACCAACACCACTGCCACGCACTCTTGGACTCTGGGGCGGAAGGTAATTTTCTGGATCATCACTTCGCCATCAAACATCACATTCCTCTACTACCACTCACCCAACGCATCTCTGTCCACGCACTCAACGGCCAAGACCTCCCTGTCATTACCCTGTCCACTGCTCCTCTCACACTCACCACCTCCGGAAACCACACTGAAACCATCACCTTCTACATCATGGACTCCCCCCTGGCTCCCATAGTACTTGGACACCCCTGGCTTACCCAACACAATCCCAAAATAGACTGGCAACACAGAACTATCAATGAATGGAGCACTGAATGTCATAAGTCTTGTCTTTTGTCTGCCTGTTCGTCTGTTCCCATGTCTGTCTTACAGGAGAAAGCAGCGGACTTGTCAACCGTGCCCGAGGAGTACCACGACCTGAAGGAGGTGTTTAGTAAGTCTCGAGCTGCTTCTCTTCCTCCTCACCGTCCCTACGACTGTGCTATAGATCTACTGCCAGGTAAATCTCCGCCTAAGGGCAAGTTGTATTCACTTTCTGCTCCAGAAAGGGAGGCCATGGAGAAATATATTTCTGATTCTCTGGCAACCAAATTCATTCGCCCTTCCTCTTCTCCTGCAGGGGCGGGGTTCTTTTTCGTGGGGAAGAAGGACGGATCCCTGCGACCTTGCATTGATTACCGGGGACTGAACAACATCACGGTAAAGAATACTTATCCTTTGCCGTTGATGTCTTCAGCCTTCGAGAGGTTGCAGGGAGCGACTCTCTTCACGAAACTGGATTTACGCAATGCTTATCATTTGGTCCGCATCAGGGAGGGTGATGAATGGAAGACCGCCTTTAATACCCCCAGGGGACACTTTGAATATTTGGTTATGCCCTTCGGGCTTTCCAACAGTCCAGCGGTCTTCCAGGCACTCGTCAACGACGTGCTGCGAGATATGGTAGATCAGTTCATATATGTTTACCTGGATGACATATTGATTTTTTCTTCATCTCTCCAGGAACACGTGCAGCACGTCCGACGAGTGCTTCAGCGGTTGCTAGAGAATGGGCTTTTTGTCAAGGCGGAGAAATGCGAATTCCACGCACAGTCGGTTCAATTTTTGGGGTACGTTATCTCGTCCGAGGGGATTCGCATGGACCCTGACAAGGTTAAGGCTTTGGTAGAGTGGCCAATTCCAGATTCCCGCAAGGCCCTGCAGAGGTTTCTGGGATTCGCCAACTTCTACAGACGTTTCGTCCGTAATTTCAGCCAACTAGCCGCACCTCTGACTGCCTTGACCTCCCCCCGAACTACGTTCAGGTGGACAGACGCGGCTGGCTCCGCGTTTGCCAAACTCAAGGACCGCTTTGTTTCGGCCCCTATTCTCATCGCCCCTGATTCCTCACGTCAGTTCGTGGTGGAGGTCGACGCGTCAGAGGTGGGGGTAGGAGCAGTGTTGTCCCAGCGTTCCCCCACGGACGAGAGGATGCATCCTTGCGCGTATTTTTCACACCGTCTGTCTCCTGCCGAACGTAATTATGACATTGGTAACAGAGAGTTGTTGGCCGTCAAGCTAGCGTTGGAGGAGTGGCGCCACTGGTTGGAAGGGTCGGGGGTACCTTTTATTGTTTGGACCGATCATAAGAATCTGGAATACATTCGTACTGCTAAAAGGTTAAACTCCAGGCAGGCTCGGTGGGCACTTTTTTTCGGTCGTTTTGATTTTTCTCTCTCGTACCGCCCGGGTTCCAAGAATATTAAACCCGATTCTTTATCGCGACTTTTTGATCGTTCCGAACGCCTGGTTACTCCCGAGTGCATTTTACCGGAGAGTCTATTTGTCTCCACACTCGTATGGGAGGTCGAATCGAAGGTCAAGAAGACCTTAGAAGGGGTAACGCCCCCGGTCGGGTGTCCACCGAACCGTTTATTTGTGCCGGAGGAACTACGGTCTGAAGTTATTCAGTGGGGTCATTGTTCCAACATAGCCTGTCACCCTGGAATCAATCGCACGAGGTTTTTGGTTAAGCAGCGATTCTGGTGGCCACGGATGGCCCGCGACATTCACGATTTTGTTTTGGCTTGCTCGGTATGTGCCACTGGTAAGACTTCCAATCGCGCGCCAGATGGGTTACTCCAACCGCTGCCAGTCCCTTCGAGACCCTGGTCCCACATCGCTCTAGATTTTATTACCGCCCTCCCGCCCTCCCAGGGCAACACGGTTGTTTTGACCGTGGTGGACCGGTTCTCGAAGGCGGCTCATTTCATTCCCTTGCCCAAATTGCCGTCAGCCAAGGAGACAGCGGTTGCCGTCATTGACCACGTCTTTCGTTTACATGGCCTTCCGATTGACGTGGTCTCTGACAGGGGTCCCCAGTTTGTGTCCAAATTCTGGCAAGAGTTCTGTAAATTACTGGGCGCGACTGTTAGCCTGTCCTCTGGTTTTCACCCTCAGAGCAATGGCCAGACCGAGAGAGCCAACCAGGATTTAGAGAGAATGTTACGGTGTTTGGTTTCCAAGAATCCGACTTCCTGGTGTCAACAACTGTCTATGGTGGAGTACGCCCACAATACGTTACCAGTGTCATCCACGGGCCTTTCTCCGTTTGAAGGTAGTGTAGGATACCAGCCACCTGTTTTTCCCAGTCTGGAATCTGAAGTCGCGGTTCCCTCCGCACACGCCTTTGTCCAGAGGTGCCACCGCACCTGGACTAGAGCCCGTGAGACTCTACTCCAGGTGGGGGCGCGCACTAAGGCTAACGCCGATCGCCACCGGTCTAAGCCTCCCGTTTACGTCGTCGGTCAAAAAGTGTGGCTTTCTACTAAGAACATTCCTCTCCGTTCCGTCTCGAATAAGTTAGCACCCAAATTTATTGGCCCGTTCACTGTCACCAAGATTATTAGTCCGGTGGCAGTCCGCCTCAACCTTCCTCCAGCGTACAGGAGGATACACCCCGTGTTCCATGTCTCCAAAATTAAGCCTGTGTTTCGATCAGCAATTAATCCGCCTGTACCGGTTCCCCCACCGCCGCGTCTTGTAGATGGGGAACCGACGTATTCGGTTAACCGTATTCTGGACACCAGGCGGAGGGGACGAGGATTCCAGTACTTGGTGGACTGGGAAGGTTACGGTCCGGAGGCGAGGAGTTGGGTTCCCGCGAGAGACATACTAGATCACTCCCTTATTGATGATTTCCATCGACAGGTAAGGGAGTCTGGGGACGCCAGGAGGCGTCCCTAGGAGGGGGGGTACTGTCACGGTTCATGAGTGCGCTGCTTCCTGCTTGTCTCGTGCATTTGTTATTGTTGTCTGTGTGCCATGTGCGTGTGTGTGTGGGTGTCACCGTTTAATTATCAGTTAATCACATCATCCGCAATCAGCTCAGCGCCAGCTGTCACTCATCTCCTGTTCCTTTAAAAGACTCACTGAATCCTTCTCTCATTGTCAGATCGTTGCTCGATGTTTGTGCCGTGTTTCCCGTTTGAGTTGGTGTCTTCCTGGAGTCCTGTGCTGTTTGTTCTTCGTGTCTGGTTCCTGTCTTCACCTTCACGCCGTTTCACCGCCGGATTCATCACGACCATCTAAGTCCCTGCGTCACCCTGCTACAGCCGTCTGACCCTCACGATCTGCCTGAGTCTACCTCTGTTCTGAGTGATAATAAACGTACTTTCTTGAGATCGCCTGCTTTTGCTTCCTTTTTCCCAGCACGTCATGACACGTTGTGGTTGCTGATGCTCGTCAAAATTGGTGACGTGATCTGAGCCTGTCTCTAGCAGTCACAGACGCTGCAATATCGCCACGTGATCTAGTCGAGTGAGCGATTAAACAACATGGTAAACTGCTCTAATTATATCCTTAATGTACATGAATGTAAATAAGTGGTCTTTGCACTATACTTAACATAATGATATATTTTATATCAGTTTTTGCTGAACAGACATGGACAGCTAATTTTCTGCCTAATCTTTTTTCTGCACACAAGACTTGGACAGCGAGCGTGAGCAGTTCTCTAATGTCCTGCGTGAATTCATGTAAGAAAACGTTTTTCCATTGTTGGTTTGGCCACTAGGCCAAAGATCTTGTAGTTTGTGTACCTTATCGGCATTGTGTATTATGAGCGCTACTAATGCCACATGATTTTTGGGCTGTCCCAGATGAAAAAGATGACCAATCGTGGAGATTTCTGTGGTTGTGGCTCCTAAACGGTGGTCCTGCGTCATACAGTGAGAGAGGTTCAAAGACGGCCAGTCTCGCGACCAAAAATAGCCCGTGATAATTTTCTGACAGTGTCAGAAATGTAATATCTTCATCTCAAAGTATGTTTGCTGCTACGACCTACGTCTACTGACTAGCCAATAAAAATGCAACATGAAATGGCGTTAAAAACCTACTTACCTCAAGCTCCATTTGCAAAGTTGGCCTCTTTTCCCTAGTGTCCATATTCTGCTCTTTCGCTTTCTTTCACTTCAGTGCACATAAAATCACAATTGCCAAAGTGCGATTCATGGCTCTATTTGTTAACCATGCTGATGATGTTTTATTCTATACTAACTTGCGTTGTAACCTACGATTCAATAGGTGTCATCATCGTAGCCTTCATACATATCGTACCCAAGTTTATTAGATCAATGTCATACAGTGTGATTTGTAAGGATTTTATAAGAAGTCTGTAGGCATAAGACAAGACGACGACAACGACAACATTTGTTGTGTAGTTTGAGCACCACTGCGATTCATAGTCTTATAGCTCTGTAGTGTGAGGTTGGTCTAGCCATCATATTTGACCCTTGTCCCTAGTCACTCAGATCTTAATGCTTGGCCGTTTTCCTGCTTCCAACACGTGGGATTCAAGAACTGATTGTTTACTTGCTGCCTATATCCCACACATTGACAGGTGCCACTGTAACATAACCAATATTATTCACTTAACATTTAAGTCATTTTATATTCTGGCTAATCAGTGTAAATTCCTACTGAATTCAGCAGTATGAAACAGTCACTGTGAGGGGGATTTTTCACATTATCACATCTGTGGTTAAAATGACAGAACTGTTTGAATTTATCTTGAGGTGAAATTCTGAAGGCATAGAAGGGATAATTGAAAAGCGTGGATAATCTAAATGGATGAAAGTCGAACATACACTGACAGAGGTGTGAGACAGGTGGAAATGAGACAATTTCCTAAAAGGTTTGGATTGTCTCATGTTGTTCTGCATTGTGCGTCAGAGGCTAAACTCATCTTTCACAATCACCGCCCTGCATGACATCTGACACTGGAGCTCCCATACTGCCATAGTTTTCTCTATTTTTAGCTTTAGCCATCTGGAAAAATCACCAAGTCATGGCGCGCCGAGCACAACGTTTTCAAAATCATCCCGACATTACAACCTTTAAGGTTTCAAATAAAACCAGTAAGGCAGAAAAGCAGATCACAGCTGATCACGTTCTCATAAATTACGCAAACCCTCGGGACACCCGTCTAAGTGATACTTCCTTCTTTCAATTTCAAATGAACAAGGGACATCAAATACAGACAGTGTAGTTATCATACAGAAAATAGCGCACTGAAATCAAATGAAAATCAAAATCATTTGAAAATTCTAAAAGAAAAAAGAAATGTGCATTTTTATTAAAAGAAAGTCACACCAGTCCATGTTGTCTCAAAAAAGTTTAGTTAACTATCCAGTTGTCAAGTGTTTCTGCATATTCCAGCTCTTTCTCCTATTTTTCTGTTCAAGACTCAAATCAAAAGCAGTTCCAGTGTCTTCCAGTATCAGGCACAATCCTCTTCAGTCAGCGAGCTCCACGGAGACCTTGACAGAATGGCAGACATAATTCATTTTGATTCACAGTTATTAGTGATCCTTGAAGAAACACTGAAATAGAATAAATCACAGTATTGTGCTTTTCAGTTACACTGAGATCTCTGAGATATCGTTGGAATTCGATCTCTATGAGTACTAGAAGTTTTATAAATCCATGAGGTATTTGCTTTTGACAAATAGTTTTTTCTCCCTGTGATGCAGAGATGGAATCCATGCTCCAGGCGCATCCTCTTCAGATAAAGTTATTGAGTCTTCTGTTCTGCCAACTTCCCTGGCTCCATATCTAAGTCGGTTAAGCAGCAGTAGCACATGATCTGAGCATATTTGGTGAAAGAATCTGTCACAGGGGAAAGAGAGAGAAACACGTTGGTGGGGATAAAGAAGCTGTAGAATCACACACACACACACACACACACACACACACACACACACACACACACAAAAATATATATATAAATATATATACACATAATAACAGTAAACATGATATGTCAGTCACATAGCCTTCTTTCTTTCAGACTAGAACATTTTGTGATGGTACGATCTCATAAAACATTTCTGAGTCTGTATTTGAGGTCCGTCTTCAGACCAAAAGAAAACATCTATAACCTCTCTTTGGTTTTCATTTAAATAATAGATTCACACAAAAATGTATATCAGTTAAGCAGAACTATGAACTTGCATGAACAATAGTCACATGTTTGTTGTGGTGAAGTGATGGCTGCTATGGTTGTAAATCTTTTACCACATGACTATATGAAAAAAAAAAACAGTACAACACTGTAAAAGAGCTGACATGTTTCCTTTTACTGATTTTTATATTCCAGTTACCTAAACTAAACTAAATTAAACTAAACATTTTTTTTAAGATATTAGCTTATTAAGATATTGTCTTTCTCTGATCTGTGCCTTTATAACTGTAAAAATGTATTTACAGCACTGTGCTGCACTTATTGTAGGCTCGTTGTCATGTTAAAGTCAAACTATTAAGGTCATTTTAAAACAATCAAGGAACTTCGTTTTCTGACACAAATTCAAAATTTCTCTTTAAGGAATAATTGTTTTTTGGCACCAACATGTGCCGAATGTCTGCACTTCCTAAGACTTACCCACTTAGTTTTCCTGCTTTAAAACAGTGCTTATTGATAGCATTTTGAAATTTGTGATGACAATGAATACAACTACATGTCCCAACATTTATTCTTAAGGGGTGTCTGTAATCAAGTAGTCCCCTCATTTTGAATTGTGAACACCTCCCTTACTACTAATATTGTTCCAAAAGCCCGTGAGGTTGCAGATATTACACCAGTCCTTAAAAAGCCTGGAAGTGATAAGTCTGACTCATCAAATTACAAGCCTATCTCAAATCTTCCCTTTCTCGCTAAGGTTTTGAAACGTGTCGTTGTGGCACAACTATATTCACACTTGTCATTCAACAAGCTTTTTGAACCTTTTCAATCTGGGTTTAGAAAGGGGGACAGTACAGAGACCGCCTTGGTTGGAGTTATGAATGACCTGCTTGTCTCAGCTGACTCTGCAGCCTCTATTTTGGTGTTGTAAGACATGCATGTGACACATTGTGTTCCACTCCATTCTGCTCAATAAGCTTGAGAGTTGGTTTGGTATCTCTGGTACTGTGCTTAAATGGTTGAAATCCAACCTTACTGATCGTTCCCAGTTTGTTGTCTTGGGAAGCAACAAATCTTACATTGGGGGATCCTCAGGGATCTGTCTTGGGTCCTATACTTTTAGTATTTATATGCTTCCTCTGGGGCTAATCATTAGGAAATACGACTTAGGGTATCACTTCTATTATGCTGATGATACCCAAAAATCTAATTGTTCCAAGACAGAGGTTCTTCTTATTGGCATACCAGCAGCTATTCATAAAGGTAGCATTTTTAAATCGATTATGGATGATGGTGTCGTATTGCCATCTACTCAAGCTTGTAACCTTGGTGTGATTTTTGACGCTCATTTGACATTAGACTCACATATTAAGAGCATCACAAAATCTGCATTTCATCATCTCAGAAACATTACAAGAATTAGGCTTTTCTCACATTGCCTGATGCTGAAAGGCTTATTCACGAGTTACTTCCAGGATTGATTAATGTAATGCACTATTTGGTCTACCTAATAAATCTACCAAACGGCTGCAGTACATTCAGAATTCAGCAGCACGTGTTTTCACTTATACTCAATTACGTCAGCACATCACAGGCATTATTTATAATCTGCATTGGCTTCCTGTTCAGTCGCGTATTGATTTTAAAACTCTCACTCTAACATACAAATCTGTACATGGAACGGCTCCTTCTTATATCTGTGATTTAGTTACCCAAACACGCCTTCTCGTTCTCTTCGCTCTGCTGATTCTTTCACTCTTCAGCAGCCTCTGATTACAATCTATGGGGGGAGAAAGCCGTTTCTGTCGCTGCGCCCAGGCTGTGGAATCCACTTCCTCTTACTGTTAGAAATTCTCCCTCATTAGCGAGAAAACCCATCTTTTTGCTTGCATAGATTAACATGTTTAGTATTTTATTGTTTTGATTAGTTGTAATGATTAGTAGTTTTTGTTGTTTCAATTTATTGTTTCTTTGTACTGTATAATTTCTGTAACTGCATTTTATTTGTTTTATTCGCTACTAGAAAAGCGCATTACAAATAAAATGTATTATTATTAATGTGGGTGGATGTTAAAATGCATTCATCAGTTTGACATTAGGAATTTTGTAGCTTAGTTTTAATAAATGTTTTGGTAACACTTTATTTTACAGTCCTTGTTACATGTGTTACATGTACCCACTGTAGTAATAACAGTAAGTTATGCATAATTACATGCAACTATACCCTAAACCGAACCCTAACTCTTTAGAAAGTACATGTAGTTAAATACTATTCCACAGTAACTGTGTAAATACACTGTAACAAGGACACCTTATTACTTTTTTATCCCCTCATGTGAATCAATGTGTAATATGATTATCCTCACCATTGAGTTTACTGATCCATTTTGGCCTTTTCTCTTTGGGCAAGTAGATACACAGGTAATAAACAGGCACTCCAGACAGTGCGATGGAAACTCCTATGAGGGAGTTAATGGTGTCGCTGTACAGAGGCACGATCACGAGGAACACACTGCACAGGCAGTAGACGAAGGGAAAGAACAATGAGAGCTAATGAAGAAAACAAAACAAAGTCAACAAACACACATAATAAGACTTTATTCAAACGAATGAGCAGATGTGAATGCTGGAGCGCTGTATGGATCTAGTTACCTTGACAGGTCTGTGTCTGTCGGGCTGAGTGAAGCGCAGGTAAATGAGTCCGGCCACGGACAGACCCACATACAGCCAGTAACTGAAGCTGAAGTAGTTGATGAGTTGAAACACATCCTCCACACACAGGAAGATCAGACCCATAATGCCCTACAAACACCCACAAATACAATGCTTATCATTGCCTATTCACCAAGACGACTGCCACATTGGTAAGCGCAACATAAAAAAATGCACCTTTAAACATTCAACGGCAGAAAGATGATTGTTTAATTATAAAGGCAATAGAAAGACATCACTGGGGGTGTCAACTTGTGTTGTTTCCGGGTGCAAGCGGTGAATTTTCGATAACAAAGTTTTCAAAGTCACTAAGTTTAATTCCCTAGACCCTCATACTCTTGAACTCCTCCCTTCAAAGCACCCATCACATAGACCACAATCAAAGCACTTTCCAATAGATAAAGACCTGCCATCGCCACCCCCCCAATCCCCCCATCCCCCCATAAATACATCCAATGACATAAGTACAATGGGTCGTGAACACCATTTCATGTGGACTTTACCAACTGATTATAATGTAGAATCATATTATCATGGATAATCTGGTCCAGTGTACTGATACTTGGAGAAAAAGGCAAGAGACTTACATTAAAGAGGAGTGCAGGTACGGGAGTGTAGCGCTCAGCCTGGATCAGACTTAAGCTGATGGGAAGGTGGCCTTCTCTCGCCCCCACAAAAAACAATCTAACACAAAGATACGCAACATCTACTATAAGCATAAATTATCACTTGAAAGTCATTGTTGTTTTAACTGGAACCAAAGTTTTACCTGGAGGCGGCAATGATGGAGGCATTGAGTCCTCCATAGCAAGACATGGCCACAGCAATGGGAACGATCCAGCTAACGGGACCTAGCACCTGATTCCCAAATGTCTACAGATGGGGACACAAACTAGATGGTTTAATCAAATGATGGTGTAATTAATACAATAAACTCATAAAGACTAAAGATCACATATTTGATACTCTGAAAGATCCTTACTACAGCCACTGCATCACTACCCATGAAAGAAGGCATGTCCAGAACTACGTAGTAGGCCACGTTGGTCAGCAGGTAGATGATTGTCACTATTGGCATGGAGATGGCTATAGCGATGGGAAGGTTCCTATGAACGATCAAGGAGAAAGATTAAACACTTAAAGCCCCGATATACTTCAAACGAAATCGAAGAACGAACTGATGTGACGTCATTTCGAACAAAATCAGGCCGAAATGGAGTTCGTTTTGGGAGTTCGAAACAGATTGCCAAAGGGAATTTTCCCGAAAAGTTCGTTCCGGCTGCTAAACACCTTCAAACTCCCATTGGTCCATGGCGATAACGTAATAGGTAGGTGTGCGAAGAAGCTCCGCCTTCTTTCATGTGAAAATCTTTTCTGGTTCATTTGGCCTGTTCAGTCTGTCGAGGTCAGATGTGACCCGTGAGTGAAAACATGAACACACTGGAGGAGCTGCTCTAGAGTAGAAAATTAAGTTGTACTTCTGATAAAACGAGACACTGTTTTAGATTTTAAGCCATCTATTGTATAAATAAACATGACGTGACTTTACTGGAGTGCTGTAGCGCTCGTGCAAACATAGCCACGGTGCAATGATCATATGCTTTTCTAATGCTTTATTAAAATGCTTGCTGTTTCCTCAATTTTGTTGTGTGTTTATTTTGTTATTGAGAGGAAGGCGCACAGCACATATTTACATATTTATCTAACTGTTGCTCTCAGTAGTGTGGGCAGCGTCAGATGTTCAATAACAGTATGTCGCTGGTCACGTATTTCAAACTTCGTTTTACCCCTAAACGAAGAACGAAAAAGAACTTTAGGATGAATAACATTATCAGGGACAGGATGTATTCATTTTTATGTTGTTTTGGATAACAGTATCTTCTAAATGAATAAATGTTAATGTAAATGTAGAATGATAAACACAACCAATGTGTTAGTCTTACAATGAGTCCACTGGTCATGAAGTTATTCACCAACAGGACCAGATGGAATACTGACACTTGCATTAACTGAGCTAATTTTGGAACCTCAGAGTACTAAACAATAATAATCAGATTCGCCAACATACAGAATAAATTAAGTGGTTGAGATGCGCATTATTGAGAATTAAAGTTTGATGACAAACTTTGATGTTGGTTTGACAAAGCTTTGTCTGAACACTGTAAACATGTTCAAGCACATTGATAACATGTTTTAGCAAGTTAATAGCATGATTTAACACATTACTGGCACATTTTAACATGTTGCTAGCATGATTTAGTATGGTGCTAATATGTTTTAACATGTTCTAGCATGTTTCTAACATGTTTTAAAGTCCCCTTGTAGTCAATAATTCAATTCCTTAAAACTCATCTCTGATCATCAAAATGACATATTTAAATGTATTTGCTTGAAAAAAAATTCTTCATGCCTTAAAATAGCTTGAATGTAACTCTACACCCTTGCCTCATTTAGTATTGCAAATTAGCCCCGCCTCCACTCACTCACACCAGCTCAGAGATCCACTCGGTGACGTGATTGGTAACAAGGTAGTTTTAAGGAGAAAATGCTCAGCAATGGTGTTGACTTATGAATTTGCACATGGTTTGTCTTAAAGCATATTAAAAACACCACATAGACATATAAACAACATTAAAAACTTGATTTTCACCACAGGGGGACTTTAACACGTTGGCCTAGGATAGTTGTTAAGCTTTGCGACTGTTTGGCAGCTTTAATACTGTGTCCCAATTCAGAGGCTGCATCCTTCGAAGGCCGTGAAGGTCGGACCAACCTGTAACGTGGATGCTGCAGACTAGAGGCATTAGATCCAAGTGCAGTAAACATTTATTAAAACAGGACAACTGAAATAACTCTAGACAAGGAACAAGACAAATCCAGACACATAAACAGGAAGCTACAACAAACGCACATGATACAACCATATATTAGCAACGCTAGACAAGGAACAAGAGAAACACTGGGTTATATTATACACAAAGAAAAACAAGGTTAACAAGATAACAAGGGGGAGTGGTTAATTGTCATGGGAACACACAAGGGTAACCAAGGGAACAACAAGACACACCTGGGGAGACTAATAAACATGAAAAACTACAAATCATGGCATCAGACAAATAAAAGTCCTCACAAAAGACAGGGGAACACCGGCTGGGATCATGACACAAGCATTGTTAAATGGGACGATCTTGCCTACGAAGGATTGTTCTTGACGCCTAGCAACTGTGACAGCTGAGTGGCAGCAACGTTTAAAAAGTTATATATAACTGTCTGAAAACAAAACAGGGTTCAAGACCTGTCTAAACATGTTCACCTTGTTCTACTTCTGCACATAGTAAAGAGTATAAACTATATAAAATCACATTTTAGTAAGACATACAAGTCAACATTTGAACAGCTTTATATACATTTATTTTTTACATTTGTATCACTAGATATTTGAGTATGAATTTGAGTTGAAACCCAATACTTGCATTTAAAATTTTAATTCAGCAATGTCTCTCAAAAAACTGGCGCGCAATGAATTCTGGGGTAGGCTATCTGTTGTATCCTTGATTGCCTAGGAAACAAAAGACGCATTTCGAGGCTGCGTTTGAAGGAGCCTTTGAATTGGGACAGAATTCCTTGCGTCGCTGTGACGCAATCTGCCTTCGAATGAGCCCTCGAAGGATGAAGCTTCTGAATTAGGACGCAGCTTATAAGAGGTTATTGTAGGAAAGTTTTGAACCCTTCCATGAAAGTCTATGTGAATTTGGGAATGTTCGGAAGACCAATACAGGAATTCCGTGAGTCGGATCAGTTAGAAAAGATATAGCAACCCGAGTCAGAACAGTATGAAGGTCTGACCCGAGTTTGGTGGTTCTAGCATTAAATCTCTAGGAGGAGATACTGTTTAAATGTAGTCTCAGAAATGTCGGGACGGGTGAACGGAGGACTCAAAAGCAGAGGGTTCATGAAACAGAGATTATTTGAACACTTCAGGGAACAAACAACCTCCAAAGTGTAGTAACACATGTGGACAAAAGGGAGCTCCAGAGACGTCCGTACAGACACCTGTGGACACACAGGCTGTGGAAACCAGCGCCCAACAGGACAGGGAGCGAGACGAGACAGAGAACAGCAAGCGCACGACCATCTGTTCACTCCTCATCTAAGCGTCCTGGGTACAGCAGCAAACAGAGGTAAAACACACAGCACAGATCCAAAAGCAGATGAGACAATGCACACTAAAATCTACTGACAACAAGGGGCAGACAGAGCAGAGAATATAAGGGAAAAGGGAACAAGCCACAGGTGAGGGCAATGAGCTGCAGAAAATGACAGGACAACAGGGAAAGCCGATGATGCACCCTGAACTGTGACAAGGAGGAAGAAGAAGAAAGAGGAAAGAAGGAAGAAGAAGAAGAAATAGCAAGCAGATTTTGGTTTTGTCAAGCCAACATAATTAAAGGGGCATCCCCTGTATAGAACAGCTAACATTTGATTTTGTCTCAAATATAAACTAAATAGAACAGTTACAAAATATTTATTTAAACATTATATATATAAGATGCAAAATTATCACTAGATTCATGACAGGTACACTCGCACATATTTTTTCTTACCTTCATTTGATGTTCATGAATCCGAATTATTCTAAATGAGGAAGCACATGCCCACTGCTGTAATTTGCATAAAACACACCCAAACCAAGTCCATATAAGAACTCGTGCACTCTCGCCTGAGAGCATGTGCAGCACGATCTTTAGAGTATAGTGTGCCATTCTCAAAACCAGCTAAAACACAATAAATAACTTATACACTCACTGGCCACTTTATTAGGTACACCCTGTTCAACTGATAGTTAACGCAAATATCTAATCAGCCAATCACATTGCAGCAACTCAATGTGTTTAGGCATGTCGACATGGTCAAGATGATCTGCTGAAGTTCAAACTTAGCATCAGAATGGGAAAGAAAGGTGATTTAAGTGACTTTGAACGTGGCAGGGTTATTGGTGCCAGACAGGCTGGTCTGAGTATTTCAGAAACTGCTGATCTACTGGGATTTTCACACACAACCATCTCTAGGGTTTACAGAGAATGGTCTGAAAAAGAGAGAATATCCAGTGAGCAGCAGTTCTGTGGGAGAAAATGCCTTGTTGATGCCAGAGGTCAGAGGAGAATGACCAGATTGGTTTGAGCTGATAGAAAGACAACAGGATGTCCCAATTTTTAATGCTTTTTAAATGAGAACTATTCAGTAATTCAAATAACCACTCGTTACAATCGAGGTCTGCTGAAGAGCATCTCTGAACATGTCGAACCTTGAATCAGATGGCCTACAAATCATCTCAAACTAGTTTCTTGAACATGACATTGAGTCACTAAACTCAAATGGCCTCCAGATCTCTGGGATGTGGAGGAATGGGAGATTCTCATCATGGATGTGCAGTCGATAAATCTGCAGCAACTGCATGATGCTTTCATGTCAATATGGATCAAAATCTCTGAGGAATGTTTTCAGCATCTTGTTAAATCTATGCAGTTGTGGAAGGCAAAAGGGGCTCAAACCCGGTACTACACTGTAAAAAGTGATCAGTTGACTTAATGTAAAAAAGTGAGGAAACTCGTTGTCTTAAAATTAAGTAAATAAACTTCATGCGTAATAAATAAATAAAAAAAGTTATGTGGTATTGGTAAGTTCACTTAATTTTTCAAGTTAAGTCAACTGATCACTTTTTACAGTGTAGCAAAGTGTAGGAAACCTAATAAAGTGGCCGTTGAGTGTATACAGACCTAGATGTACAGTTAATGGACAAGAGCCAATTTTACTGTAACATCCAGGTAATGCATTGAATACAGAAAACATGAAAAAGGGAAATGCTGACACCTCTCAGGGTTCTTGATCTCCTCAGTAACAAAGTTGAGCGTGTCCCAGCCAGAGTAGGAGAACAGAGCCGAATAAAGAGCGAGAGCGATGCTGCCCGCCTCCGTGGAGGAACCCTCAAAGGGATTATCAAAGTTCTTTGTCTCTCCTGTGGCGCACATGAAGAATGAGGAACAGAAAAAGAAAATTATTAAGACAGTACATGAAACACCCTGTCTTTTAAAACAACAGAACCTGTGTAGGTGCAACCTGCATGCAACCTTTAGGCAAAAAAGGGTGACGCTAACACTTTGGCTTTGGCGGTACGCAGGCAGTAAACAGCTTTTGTGAGGAAATAGCTTATCAATATAATAATAATGCTTTTTATTACATGAAGGTAAACAAAATAAAAAGATTTTAATAAATAAATGTATTCTTTCTATGGCTTCCAGATTTCAACACCTAATATCCAAGTTAGCCGTTATGCTTTTTCCAATCGTAAGAACCACAGACACTCTTATTATCTCCCATTAATAAGACAATCTCTGATTAAGAGCTACTTCCTTGTTCATGTAATCCCAGACAGCATCATAGTGTTGGCCCAGATCCAGGCCACCTCTGGTACATGTGGATTCCACACATACCAGAGGTGGGACGGATCTGGGCCGACACTATTTTGCTCTCTAGGATCTCAATTTCTCTTATTTACGGCGATAAATCCACCTAAAAACATCAGTATCCCCTCCAAACGTATTTTTACCGTTAATTATCTTGATGATGCCCATTGTGATGACGAGGAGCAGAGACATGATCTTGGTGTAGGTGAAAATATCTTGAACCAAAGTGCCCCACTTTACATAAGCACAGTTTATGAAGATCAGAATACCTGAAGAAAGAGGAGGAACACATTAAATACATATTGAGGATCAGAACACTTAATATTAATGTTTTAATCAGAAGATGACTCACAAGATATAACTTAAGAGGCCTGTTCTATGTTTTAGTCTATATTTCTCAGAAACCACAGCAGGCACTTTCCATGAATACAGTACAGGTTGGTGTCCCAATTTTTAATGCTTTTTAAATGAGAACTATTCAATCAGTAGGTTAGATAAACTATTATACAACATAAGATTAAGCACGAAAGTAAGTCGTCCAAAACAAATCAAATCAAAATGTTGATTTTGGCCTGTCCCACCTCAGGGTCTTGACATAATTTCATAATTTTGAAAATCATATTATTGATTACCGTATTCAATCTTCATTTTATTGTTAAAAATAAAATAAAAATCATTATCAAAAATGTTGTTTAGCTTTGTCCCACATTTTACGTGTAACCCTGTTACACAGTGTTACACAGAAGCATGATTTTATTATAGTTTTATTAATATTTAGACTTTATATTTTTACTTTTAGTAATTTCGCTATGTTCTTTTGTCATTTTATTCATATTTTTATTTAATATTTCTATTTAGGTTTTATTTATTTATTTATTTCCAGTTAATAATTTTAGTGCTTGAACTAAACTGAACTTGATTGAATTGAACTATTGAATTATTGCCAAAGCAGCATTTACAATTTTTGTTCATTTGAAGTTTTCAACTATAACTATATATATATATATATATATATATATATATATATATATATATATATATATGATTAATAAGTTATATTAAGTTATATTATATTAAGTTACAACATATATTTTTACATTGCTTTAACTAATAATAAATACTTTTTTTGTATAAGTTAAACGAGATTCAACTCATTTTCTAATTTCAGTTTAATGTAATTTAAGTTGAAATGACTTAAACATCCAAGTTGATTGTACTTAATTTAAGGTAGCAACATTTTATATATATATTACAATTTTTATACTTTTTTTTTTTTTTTTTGTTAAATGTTTTATATATATATATAAAATAAATGGCTTTGTGTTTGTAGATTTTTTTCTTTTTCTTTCTGTACCCTGTTCTTGGAAAGTGCCATGTCCAATATCAGCTAGCTCATGAATTGTGTGTGTTGCTACAGTCTGTCCTCATGCACTGAGTGGATCATGTCCCTGCTTTCTGAGAACATATTTAGCTCTGACTGGAAACTGTGTGAAGGCAACAGCTGCTAAGAAGGAAAGAGAAAGAAAAACATCTCTTGTGTGTCGTGTATTAGAGCAGCGAACATTGTGCAAAAACCGAGAAGAGTGCCATTCATCCCTGCTTCGGGTTTCACTTTGCTCAAACTCTGTTTAGCTTAGAATGCAAGAACCAAAAGAAACATGTATAGATTTGTAGTTTTGAACAGTTATGTTATCTATGTAACACAATTACAAATAGAAACTCTAAATACCCTCAGGTTTAGATAACATGAGCCATCAACAAGAAAGTACTATCATGGCTTTGGACTTGTATTATAGCTTACCATGGTATTCTTTGAAGTACATTGGAGTATCATGTAAATATAATGGTGTGTGAAGATGGTAATCATTCAGTATCATTGTATAACTGTACTTTGTAAGACGTACACTAGGATGTGTTGTTGATCTTTCACCCGAATACTAGAGTCTGCAACAGTCAAGCCAGCTCAGTCACAAAATAGACTACTAAAATAGTTTGGTCTGGTTCACAGGCTCCACAACAAGTGCCAACATTCAGCAGTATTAAGAGACTGTCTGGACTAGGATCTGCTAGAATATGTACTAAAAATGTGCTACGGTTAATTATAGTGATGGCTGTTATATTACGCAACACCTAAATCATCTTTGTATGCTTCCTGCTAATAATATGTTTCTCATAGTACAGGCCATACATTCTCTTTTTCAATTCATCATGCAGGTAACTATTACATATGTTAGCTTTGTGTAATAAACTTACTTCTCAATGGTGTTCATAATCTTTCATTTACCTCAATAGCTTGACTCACTTCTGAAACAACTTTCCTTTCCAAATGACGTCATCTAGGCTATGGGTTAATAAAGGCTTGTTGATTCATTCTGGCATGGAACGACTGACTGGGATGTTTTTCACATCACATTAGGGAAGTACAGTGGCTTACGAATGCTGTTTTATGTTGACTAACAAGGATACTAACAGGGACTAAGAAGGATATGCTGTATGTGTCAGGGAAATTTAGCAAAGTGAAGAAAGAAAGGGTTTCGTGAGTTGTGAAGTGAAAGACAGCAGAAGGGAAAAATAATCTCACACACTGCTAAAAAAACTCCTTCCTTAAAGGTGCAGTAAGTGATTTCTGAGAATCATTGTTGATATTTGAAATCAACCCAAACAAACACACCCCTCCCTTTATTGCTCCGCCCCCACAATGACAGTCTTTCTTCAAATCTCCCTCTTGTTCACTCTCTCTCCTCCCCCATCAAGTGGACACGCCCCCCTACTGCTGATTGGCTACAAGTGTGTTGTGGTACTCAGTCCGATCCACTTTCAACAGCGTTGATACACCTTTAATGCCTGAACAAAAATATAGCATTTTATTTTGATTTCATCAAGTGCAACATATTCCTGGATCAACATGTTTGTTGATCCTGGAACAACATTGCAATCAACCAATCAGATTTGAGGGACAAGTTTACAGTTTATGTCAAGTTTAGACTTACAACCAGGGATAAATGCTTCTACATCAGTGTTATTCACCTACCATTTCCCTCTGGTTTTAGGGATAAGTTATGGGTAGGGTTAGGTTTAGGGGTAGGGATTGGGTTAGGACTACATTTTCGGACAGGCATGTTGTTCCCGGATCAACAAAATATGTTGATCCAGGAACATGTCATACTTGGCAAAATCACAGTGACCCAAAAACATAGACAGCATGTTATTGTGATTTCTTGTTTCAACTAAAGGGAAAGTTCTGTCATCATTTACTCATCATCATGTCGGTCCAAACCTGTATGACTTACTTGCATAATATTTTGAAGAAAGCTAGGAACCAAAACAACATCGGAGCCCATTGACTTCCACTGTATGGACAAAACAACACAGAGACATTTCTCAAATATCTTCTTTTGTGTTTCACAGAAGAAATAAGTCATCCAATTTTGGAACGACATGAGGATGAGTAAATAATGACAGATTTGGGTGAACTATCACTTATTCAATAGAGAATAAGTAAAAACATTTTTTTAAAGAGTTAACGCTATGCTAAGCAAAAACAAAAAGAAAGAATTTTCAACTGAAAATGGTTTGGTTAAAAAAAAAAAAAGACATTTAAAAGACAAATTAATGTTTCATGTGTTTCAAAAATACACCATAAAGGGATTTTATGTCAATTCTAATCAGGAACTGAATTGGGTACACACAAAGAGGTCTCAGCCAATGGAATACTTTCGGATGGAAAGGGCACAGAATCTCTCTCCAACAAGAGGCTAACTGGAATCAACCGAAAAGAAATGTCGTTTCAGAGGTGACGCAAGCCATTACACTGTAATTACAGATTACAAAAACATTATATTTCTTTGGAACAACTCGAATGATAAGACCAGGAATGTTTAAGTAAGCAAACAAGACTTGCCACGCTGAGAGCAATGGCAATGAGGACTCACAGATACAAGCCGCTGCTATGAGTCTCACAGCGTCGTACGGAGGCTGACAGGTGGGGTAGAACGCTTCCACCAGGTAGTTGGCAAACGTCAGCGAGATGATAGCCTGACTGGCTGGCTCCACCAGCAAGATGGACGTCCACAGGCGGATGAAAGCAAGGAAACCCCCAAAGGCCTCCAGGATGTACGCGTAACTAGCGCCAGACTTCGTAATAGTGGTTCCAAGTTCTGCGTAACACAGTGCGCCAAACACGGAAAACATGCCACCGAGAGCCCAGATGACCAGCGAAAGGCCGTAGGAAGCGCTGTACATCAACACGCCCTTGGGCGACACGAAAATGCCCGAGCCAATCATGTTGCCCACAATTAAGCAGATGCCATTGGTGAGAGAGATCTCCCTCCTCATGATCATCTTGTCCTCCTGTAGGTCCGGACCATTGCTGGCTCCAGCTGGTTTCTTCAGGTCCAGGTCTCCCCGAGACCCCGGACACAGTTCCATCAGTTTCTTCATGCTGGAGGAAACAAAGGTCAACAGGGTATTACACTAGTAAAACACAATGATGATGGTTTTATTTGGATTTAACATCCCAGTCTTGTTTTTGACTAATGACTAGCAATTGGACTAGGAAATGAGCAAACTACAGTTTGTCTACATATCTGTATCTATATAAAGTGTAAATTTTTTTTTAACATCTCATTTGTGATTGGCATAACATATTAAATAATATAACATGCAAAATATTCAGGTGACACTTCACAGAAAGGTCCTATTAGTTGACGTTAGCATTAGCAATGAGCAATACATTTGTCATGGTATTTATTTATCTTTGTTAATGCTAGTTAATAGAAATACTGGTAACACTTTACAATAAGGTTAACAACCTTAGTTAACATGAACTAAGAATGAACAATACTTCTACATCATTTTTTAATCTTAGTTGATCTTAATTTCAACATTTACTAATACATTATTAAAATCAAAGGTTGTATTTGTTAACATTAGTTAATGAACTAACATGAACAAACAATGAACGGTGGGATTTTTATTAACTAACATTAACAAAGATTAATAAATACTGTAACAAATGTATTGCTTGTTAGTTCATGCTAGTTAATACATTAACAAACGTAACTAATGAACCTTATTGTAAAGTGTTACCAAAATACTATTAAAATCTGGAAATTTTAAGTAAGGGTTAATGTAGAGCGAGGTGGTTGTTATAGCGAATACAACCCCGACAGGCTGACCAGGACCCCGACGCGAAGCAGAGATAATAAGCGGTATAAGAATCCCGCTTATCACATGGCTACCTACCAAATAAATCAATAATTTGACACAAAATATTGATTTAAAAACGATTGTATTGCTTCCGCTAAAGAAAATAGTCCATTCCGTTTCTACGGTTAGAATCCTGCATCCATAGCAACGCTCTGTTTTTCATGGCAACGGTGTGTTATACTTAGCAGCGGTCTGTTATCAAGAAATAACAGACCGCATTCATACATTAGAATTCAACCAAGCCATGTAATAATTTTTAATAATGCATTAGTAAATATTGAAATTAGCAAACTAAGATTAGTAAATGTTTTAGAAGTAATCTCATTAATTTATGTTAACAAAGATAAAAATGATTGTATTCCGCTGTATTTAATGTTGTTTTGAGCATTCAGCATCAGAAATTAATTTGTAAGACATTTCAGTCAAAAACAGCTTTAAGTTAATTCCATTTTCTAAATAAGTTGTTAAAATGAGCCAATACTACTACTACTACTTCTAAAGAAATGACGTCAGACTTAAATATTTCACAGGCAATCCCCTTACTAACCCTTGGTTAAGAAAACAGCCACTTTGGGGCCAATAGTGCAGGGTCCTATGTAACAATTTAAATGTAGTGCCAAAAACAAACTGGTGTACTTTACCTTTAATCATGTTAGAAGGAATGCTGTGAAAAAAAAAAAAAAAAATCATACAGTTGGATTGTGGAGAGGAAGAGCGTACAGATGGGTTATGCAAGTTTCCAGAGAGGTGATGATCCTGGTCAGAATGAAGAAAACTAGACTATTAGAGTCAACAGGATGAGTGCTGTCGCAATCCCAGACCGCAGAGACTGATGTGTTTTTCCACCGGAGGCAAGATGGGTTCTTGAGTTCCCTGGCTATTTTAGGAGGTTTGTACTGAGAGAGAGAGAGAGAGAGAGAGAGAGAGAGAGAGAGAGAGAGAGAGAGAGAGATAGAGAGAGAGAGAGAGAGAGAGAGAGAGAGAGAGAGTTTTCTTCTATTCTAAACAATTATACAGACAATGAGGCATCACAAAAAAAAAAACAACAACAAATAAAAATAAATAAAAAAACACTAACAAAAAATTTAATTTCCATCGTAATCAACATCACAAATACATTGATTCACACCCCATTTATATTTAAACGTTTCAATGTCATTAACCAATTTGTAATAAGTGTACTCAATTTTTAATCATGACCTTATTAACCCACTTAGGACAGATTCAACATCACAAGACTCATTACCATTCATTTTTCCTTTCCGTGACACCCAAATGGCCATTTTAGCTTGTCCATGTAAAACGTTCATTAAGACATGGGCCTCTTTTTTACTCTTTTTATACTTCGGACCATATGAAATACATAGGTGAGAAAACTTCTCCCAAGGTCTGAGACCACCCTTCTATTATTGGAAACAACTGTTGTAATCTAGTACAATCTAAAAATAAATGCAAAACAGTTTCTGGTATCCCACAGAAAGGACATCCCTCCCTCACCTGTGGATCAAGACGTGCTCTGTGTCTGTTTGTAGCTATTATACCATGCAGAAGATCTCCAGCTCGTTTTTTAATAGGAGGTTTGTACAAGGTCCTCCAGCTGGCCTTGGGGGAAGCACCTAATCCAAACACCTCTTGCCATTTAGACTCTTTTAAACTCATAAGAGCCTGAAAATGCAGCATCTTGACACACAATGTGTACAATGATTTTTTAAGTCCCAACTGAGGTGTCTTAAAAGTTAATAGTCCACCCTCAGTTTCTTCCCAGCTTCCAGTCTCAGCTGCAATGTTTACTTCTAGGAAATCACATATATTCAGTTCTCCATTATACGTTTCTAAGGAGAGTCTGTAACTCTGTGGCAAAAACTCAACTATGCGAGTCCAAATTTTCTTTGCCACTCGAATAGATCTTATGTCCATTTTTTCAGCAAAAATCTCAGCTGATATCCATTCACCTTCAGGTATTAAGTGTCCAATTTTTGTAATTTTTGCAGCCCACAGACTTCTCCTGAGTGATAGGTCTTTAAAAATGTCCAGATTCAATGCAGAGTTAAAAAGCAATGGTTCTTCTTTCTGCCACAAACTTTGTGCATTGCTTGACTCCCGAGAAATCTTAAAAAGTGTCCATGCTTTTAGGAGTGATCTATAAAACGATGTTAATCCTGCAAGATCCAAACTATTTATGTCCATCAGGAACAAGTGGCGATCTAGTCCCATGTTCCCTGCTTTCCTCAATAGGATGCACGCTATCCCAGCCCAGCTCACGTCCTTCCCATAGAGGAGTCTCTGAGCCACTTGAAGCCTGAAAGTCTTTAGTCTGGATCTGATGTCCACTAGGCCTTGTCCTCCTTCCTGTCTGGGCAGAGACAACACTCAGCCAATGCTGTCCCGACCAGAAAAAATCCACCAGACATCTCTGAATTTGTCTCACAAGTTCTTCTGGAGGTTCAAGGATCATCATTCTGTGCCAAAGGGAAGAGGTTACAAGGTTGTTACATATCAACACCCTTCCCCTGTAGGACAGCTGGGGCAGCAACCATTTCCAATGAGACAACTGCGCACGTACTTTCTCCAACAGGCCCTCCCAGTTTTGCTTTCTGTATTCAATTGTCCCCAAAAAAACTCCCAGATATTTAAAACCTGCCCTCCCCCATTATAGACCCCCAGGAAGTGGTGGACTATTTACAATTTGGCCACACCACACAGCATCGCTTTTACACCAGTTAACTCTGGCAGATGATGCCTTTCCATAACATTCTAGAGCATGCTTTACCACATCAACATCTCTATCTCCCCTAATTAAAACTGTTATATCATCCGCATATGCAGATAATTTGACAGATTGCTGGGAGTTTTGAAAGTTAATCTGTAGACCTGCTAAGTCTTTCCTTAATTTACATAACAGCGGTTCTATAATTATGCTATAAAGTTGTCCCGAAAGGGGACAGCCCTGTCTAATTCCCCTCTGTACTTTCACAGGGATGCTTAGGCCACCAACCATTTTTATCATACATGTGGCTTCAGTGTACAATAACCGTATCATTGAAATAAAATTATCACCAAAACCAAAGGCCTTTAAAGCATCAAAGAGAAAAACGTGATCCACCTGATCGAAAGCCTTCTCTTGGTCTAATGATAAAAATCCCATTTCAATCTTGTTGTCAAAAGCATAGTCATACACGTCTCTCACTAAATGTAGATTATCTACAATAGATCTATCTTTTATACAGTAAGATTGATCTTCATGTATGATTTCATGCAGTACATTACTTAATCTTGTGGCCAAACATTTGGAAATGATTTTATAATCCGAACACAAAACTGCCACAGACCTCCAGTTCTTTAAGAGTGTTAGATCTCCCTTCTTAGGGAGTAGTGCGAGCACTGCACGCTGAAAGCTCTTTGGAAGAATTCTTTCAGTGACACTTTTTTGCAGAAATTAAAAGTAATCATGACCAATAACATGCCAGAAAGCCTTATAGAAATCAGCAGACAGTATCCCGGGTGCACGACCTACAGAGAGCCCCATAACAGCAGCCGTGACTTCTTCATAGGTGAGTTCGGTACAAAATGAAGAATGTGATAAATATTGTTGACAAAAATTCCTTATTTGTACCTTCCCGATTTCCCACCATTGAATGCAATTTTCATAACAATTCTTCTCACTCTTCCAAGACTCCCAAAATGACTTAAAATTGTCCAGAAAAAAAGTATCTTCTAATAATTTATTATTAAAATGCCAATAATAACTTTTATGCATTTTTTTAATAAAGTACACTCAATTTATGATCAGACACTAAAGTGGGAAAATAGTTGCATTTGTAACTCTATTCCTCATGTTACGTGACGTATAGAGTCTATCCAACCGTGCAGCAGAAACCGTCTCATTACTAACCTTCACCCATGTATACTGACGCGTTAACAGATTATACTCTCTCCATACATCAGATAGGTTTAGATTTTTAATCACATTGGCTAAGCACAATGCACTCCTTAAATGAGGTTCCTCACCATTCCTGTCCTTTGTAAAATCCAATGTACAATTGAAATCTCCCCCTAAGATAATGAGATCTCCTTCATGTTGTTGTCTTAAAAAAAGCTCTAATTTATTGAACAATTGTATTCTCTCTGCACCTATGTTTGGAGCATAAATATTCACAAAAAGAAAAATAGGATTACTAATTTCTTCCCTCACAATCAGCAATCTCCCTGGAACAACTTCATTTTTTGACAAGATTTTCACCTTAACTATAGGGGAAAAAAGTACTGCCACTCCAGCACTCAAATTGGACCCATGACTAAGAACTTTCTCTCCTTCCCACCATAGGCCCCATTCAGCCTCATTACTTTGATCACTGTGAGTCTCCTGTAACAAGACCACACCTATATCTTTCAAACGCAGGGGCGGACTGGCCATCGGGAGCACCGGGACATTTCCCGGTGGCCTGACGGTCGTTCTGGCCTGCCGGCTGCCGCTGTGCAGACCATCAGCCTGGCATGTGATAGGCTGGTGTGCAACTACGAATGCAGACGCAGCAAGCTGCTGCAAAATCCCAGCCATGTTCGCCAGTAAGGGAACAGGTCGGTCAAGATTACATTTACATTATATTTATAATAATTTGGCATTGGGGTGTGCGATATGACGATTTTTGATCGTGGACGATTAAAATGTCTCCATGATCTGCTTTTGAAGAAATATCGTAGAATCGTGGTGCATTCTATCAGTTGCTGTTCTGGCGCCTCTGTCCCAACATCCTGAACAACGCGACGTACACGCTGCGGAACGGGACACTGCAGTTTACAAAAGTTCATAATTTGCATGTGCTTTAATGCCTTGTCGGTTAAACATTTAATTCGCGTGCTGATGCGCTGTTCTAACGTGTGCGTTTCTCAGCGCGTACATGTGAAGTTCACATGCACTAAAAGCCTGTCTACCAACGCCTGGATACTGGACAAAGTTATCCTTTGAGTCTTATTGTGCTAATACTGTCAAATACACACAAGGTTTACATAAACAAAGTCGGTTATGTCTAAAGTGAACGCAAACTTGAGAAAATTTAGAGAAAATCTGCTTGTCAAATGCGTGTATAATAGACGCGTCGCGCGCAACTCTTAAAGAGACAGTAGTAATAGTAAACACGATGCCGCTTCTCCTTAAAGGGATAGTTCACCCCAAAATAAAAATTCTCTCATTATTTACGCACTCTAATGTTATTCCAAACCTGTATTAATTTCCTTTTAATATTTTCTAATATTTTGAAGAATGTGGCTATCCAAACAGTAGCTGGTCCCCATTGACTTCCATAGGAGAAAAATATACTATGGAAGTCACTGGGGTACATCAACTGTTTGGTTACCCACATTCTTCCAAATAACTTTTATTTTCAACAAAAGAAAGAAACTTATTCGAGTTTAAAACAACTTGAGAGAGTAACTTATGACAAATAGCATTTTTAGGAGAACTATCCCTTTAATGTTAAAAAACAACAAAATGCAAAGAGAAAATCACTCACTGCTCCTGACTGATAATTTTTAATAGTAGCTTTAATAAGTATCAATGTATAATTTATACAGTGAAGTCTATGTTTTGTTTTATTTTCATATTTGTTATTTTTGTTATTTTAATTACTTTCTTCAATGCTACTGTTAAATACACCTACTGTAGCTGAAAACATAAAGCAAATGTTTATTTAATTTGTATATTAAGTTGTGTATGAGTAATGTGTATCTTTGATCTTAATATTTAATAACAAAGAAAATGACAAAAAAATATCTTCGCCCCTGTCTGCTATTCTTTTTTATTTTATATTTTGTTACCTAAGGCTTTGTTTTTAAAATATGGACATTAGTTTGGCTGTAATGCTCAGTCACAAAATAGTAAAACCAACATTAAAAAAAGAATCGTGATAAAATCGTGAATCGTGATTTTTCTGAAAAAAATTGTGATATTATATTTTTGCCATATCGCCCACCCCTTTTGAGCACTGAAAATACATAAAATGTAAATATTTCAACATGTGAATGTGTCTCTTATTATCTCTTTTAAAAAGCCAATTTTCTATTTGTCATTGGTTTGGTAGTATAAATGGTGTATTCCTAGTGAGTTTTTAAGGGTTATTTTTTTATTCATTTATATTGCATCTGGTAGTCTACCTGTTACATTAATAGGGTTAGCCTACAAGTTTATCAGTCCAGTAGATTACATGAATAGGGTGGTGGTGACTGCAGCAGCAGAGGTGGCCTGGCAGTGGAGTCAAATTCCCGGCCTGAATTATTGTCCCAGTCCGCCACTGTTCAAACGTATAATCTCTGAAAGTAACCTATTCTTTCTCCCATCTCTCATCCCATTAACATTTAGAGATCCCACCTGCAAGACTTCCATGAGAAAGAGAGAGAGAAAGAAAGAAAAAGTACAGAGAAAAAAAGATTTAGCAGTCCTCATTATTATTGTGTTTTGCCTTTCCCCTCGTTATACGTCCCTTCCCTGTTTGTTTTCCTTGTCTAATAACAGTTATGTGCTTTTTTAACCGAAACCTCTTTTGCTGTGAAAGTTCTTCAATGCTATTTGTTTTCCTTGCCCATACAACAGAGGCAATAAACTTTTCAAGATATGGGAAAAAAATCACTGACTTCTACACCTGTTTTTCCTTTTGTTTCATCTAAAAAAGAATTGATCTGTTCAAGAGTATACATCAGTGGTGTAGTCTACGTGATACGCAGGTATACGCCGTATACCCACTAGAAAAGGCCAAGGATTTCCGTATACCCACTTAAAAAATCGTGAGGATACGTAACAACTTCGTTTTGTGTCAGAACTTTCACTTTCATTCATAAATTCACCCCGTCTGTGTTTGCGAAGCGACACCGAATCGCGGAATCCAGTCACAAATGGAGCTTTCTAAGCGAACGTCACCGAATTTGGCTATTTTTGAATGAATAAATCAAAAGTAGGGCTGTACAATGAATCAAATCTCGATATGGACTAGTGTCTGTGAATATTAAAGTTAAAAGAGACTGCAATTGTTCTCCGCGTCTCTGGGATGAATGAGCGCTCAGTGTGTGCTCCACTACACACACACACACACACACACACACACACTGAAGCACGCGTGATCACGCTCGTGGTGTTTTCAACGTTTCACTGTATTGAGACATGAGCTACTACATGTGCACTTCATCGTAGAGCTGCTATGAGAGTCACTTCACGAGAATTTCACCATTTCATTTGATAAAAGTCATTCATTCGTTTCATATACAAACACATAAACTGTTATGTCTTTACGACAACCTGTCAAAATAAAAGTTCGGTATAACTTGAAGAAATTATAACAGAAATATATTACTATTGCACAGTTTAGTATACTTCAAGTAGGCCTAATAATAATAATAATAATAATAATAATAGTTTATTTAAACACACAGAAACTCAAATGTCTACAACACACCAAAATAAAAGTTTGGTCTAACTCAAAGAAATTAGAAAGAAATTGCACAGTAAAATGAATAAAAATAATAATAATAATAATAATAATAATAAAATCTATTAAAACGTTATTTTAAGGGAATATCACAGAAGTTTTCATACATGTTTTAATTTAAAGAGTAAGCTTTGTGCCTATAATGTTTATTTTATTATTATTTTTTTTAATTGTCAGCTGATAAAACCTGTGCTTCAGGGGCCATATTCATATAACATCTAAGGCTAAATGTAGCTCTTAACTGGCTGAGTTAGATGGTGATTAACACTAGAAAATCAGTCCAGTCTCCCCAGCTGTAAATGTCATTGGCTGTTAAAGTCTTATGTTGCTTATAATAAATTGACATGTTGATAACACCTAATATTTCATAATGCTCTCAATTACATGTCGATGCATACTGTATGCATTAGTGAGTGTGGTGGGGTGACGGTCTGGGATGGGTGAGTATGAGGCGGGGAGGCGGGGGGGGGGGGGGGGGGGGGTATATTACAGTATACTCACTACAAAAAACTAGACTACACCACTGGTATACATATCCTGTGTATTATACATATATACGTGTGTACGTGTACGTGTTTAAGCGCGATGTTTTTACAGCCTAAAGGAATCATTCTCACTGGACTTGCTATTTTTCCAAATCTTAGCAACTCTTTCGTTATGACATCATTACTAATAAAAGGTGGGACATTCGAAATCGTTATTTTTGTTGCTGGAGCGGATAGTGGGTTAATCGGGACAAACATTTCCTTTACCCATATTCCGCTCACAGTCCCAACAGTCACACCAGAAGTGAGAGAGAGAGAGAGAGAGAGAGAGAGAGAGAGAGAGAGAGAGAGAGAGAGAGAGAGAGAGAGAGAGAGAATGCCTGGCCCCTCCTATTGACTGTAAAAGTAGCTCAGCAAAACCCACTTGAACTAAAGAAAGTCTTTGTTATCGGATCTGTTTCAGCTCTACCTCTAGAATTCAGTGTAAAGACAGACTGCTTCCCCTTTACTAGAGGTGTTTGCTTAGGCGAGCAGCACCATTACTAATGCACATTATGAACGCTCTGACTGCAAGAATTAATCTTGCGCAACTCGTTCTTCAGTTCATGCGACGACACCTCAGCTTGTGGATCTTGAGGAGATACTTATTTAACAAATCCACAATGAGCATTTTTCCCTGACTGATGATAAAACTGGTGAAAAATCCCATAGATTTACAATACAGGAGACATATTTAGTGACCAGGGCCTTTATTCAGAAGGATTTATCACCTCATGATTAGGAGTTCTCAGAAGAGGACTTCTTCAAACCGGTTCACATAGCTACTAAGAAATGTTTTACTTAGAAAAACGGGGACATCGTAAGGTAAGAGGTGGAGGCAGAGCTCCAGTTGACCACAAGTTCAGTGAACACACTTTTTTTCCCCGCAAAAACTGATTGGTTGACAAAGAACCACTGTTTGTCACCAGATTCACACACAACGAGAAGTGCAGGCCTACATAGACACCACTCTTTGGGGTCAGTAAGATTTTGTTAATTTTAGTTAATTTTATTCAGTAAGGGTGCATTAAATCGATCAAAAAGACTGTAAATATAGAAATTGAAAGACGCTTCAAATAGAAATCATGGTTTCCATAAAAAAATTAAGCAGCACAACTGTTTCCAACATTGATAATAAGAAATGTTTCTTGAGCATCAAATCAGCATATTAGAATGATTTCTGAAGGATCATGTGACACTGACACCTGGAGTAATGATGCAGAAAATTCAGCTTTGAATTTACATTTTAAAATATATTAAAATAGAAAACAGTTATTTTAAACTGTAATATTTCACAATATTACAGTTTGCACTTGTATCTGAGCATAAGATACTTTTCAAAAACAAAAAATATATATATTACTGACACCAAACTTTTAAACAGTGATATATAAATATATACACGACAAATTTTAGTTAGTAAAACAATCCATTACATTACACATTTCAGGTAATTTCAACTTTTGACCTGACTCGTTTCTTACATAGAATTGAATAGGATAATACTGTACCAGATTGATATAACATACAAAGAAAAAGAAATTCTATTCTATTCTTTGTTATGAAAAACATGAAGTGCATTAAATTATGTCAGGGTTTCCCAAACCGGGGTTCTGCAGGGGGTTTGTGAGTTTAATGAAAAGCGAATTAAATCATATTTATATTTAAAAATATAAAATTAAAGTTATAAAAATAATAAAAAATGTTTGAAAGAAAAAAGCTTCCAAAAAGACAGCAATACAGGGTTAAATGATTCACTGAGCGATAATTCAAATAATATTGTGTTTGTCAGGAGTTTTTCCCGATATGCAGCTGCTAAAATACTAAACGTGTTTCATGTTAAAACATGAAAAATGAAGAATTAGGGAGTGTAATTAGGGATCATGTAATCAAAAATACTGTAACTGGAATCTGATTATGAGCATTTTAAAATTTAATATTATATAATCTAATTGCAAGTGTATAATATATATATCATACATACATACATACATACATACATACATGGTACACAAGCAGTTCTCTTACCTGCATCTGCATTATTTAATCTTTATCGAGTGTTTTCTAGGTTGTTATGGTGGTTGCCTTGCACAGCACACCTGGTTTCTATGATATCTGGGGTCATATTCACAAATTGAAAATATACATTGTGAACCTGTGAAATTTAGGTGCCTACTAACTCTTCAAAAATGACTGAGTTTCACTGCTTATTTTAGGACTCTTACATACAGTATCTTTGTTTAAGAGGAGTTCATGGAGCATTTCAAAGCTAAAAGTAAATCCTAATAAACCAATGGCTCCGTCTTAAGGTGCGAATATTACCTTTCATGCAGTGTGTAATATAGCGGTCTGTAAACTGTCTCACACTATTGTTGAGAGAGGTCAGATTAGTACCAGCTATCATGTTCACACAGTTCTGGCATAGAGGGGTTTCAGAAACACACAAACAAGAAAACCCACAGATTCAGGAAATTCAACACATTTTAATAACACTTAAAAATTTCCCATTTTTATGGAAGTTCCTCATATAGTACCATAGCACAGATGTATGCTACACGTACACTGCTACATACACCTATACATTATTGTCATTTTATATCTGATAGACATTGATTTAGGTTCTTAAGTCTCCGAGGCAAAAATGAACATTGATAGATATCCGTAATAGTCATTTCAAATAAATCCCTAGCCTGTGTGGTTTAAATAACAATTGTAAATGTAATATGAATGAAATTGCAACATTTTCTACATCCAAAACAGGCCATTAGGCAATACAGTATTTGGCTGATATATTGCTAAGATGTGTGCTAAAGTATATTAAGCATAATCTAAAGATGCATTCAGCCTCATAGCATCACTGGATTGGCACAGCACTTAGAAGAAAGTGATATTTTCAAAACTATATAAAAAGAACACAACAACCCATTACAAACCACTTAAGATGCATGTAAAAATCACTAAAGATTAGTGATGACTATAAATAAATACAAAACAATCACAGGACATACTCTTTATATAGTAAATGGTCCCAAACCCTGGAAGAGTCAACAT
Source organism: Abramis brama (assembly GCF_963993115.1). Lineage (NCBI taxonomy): Eukaryota > Metazoa > Chordata > Actinopteri > Cypriniformes > Leuciscidae > Abramis > Abramis brama. The sequence continues at coordinate 29,969,759 of NC_139969.1, read as the reverse complement.
AAAAAAAAAAAAAAATCAAACGAGAACTAAAAAACTGATTCTTAGTCAATGACATCAAACACCAACTGGTTTCACCCTTTGAGTCAATTTCTAATCAGCGAGGTCTTTATCCGACACCCACCGAAATCAAAACCGATTTAGAGAAGGAAACACGAAAAAACAACCAATTTAAGGACATTCCAGGGACAAACGATGTAATCAATCTAGGGAAAATACGTCACCTCTGCGACGACAAGGCCTCCAAAACAACATCTATTTGCACAGAGGGGAAGTTACAGCGCGGACACATTGGAATTCAATGACTTAAAACAAAACTAAAAAAAGACAGAACAGTGGAATAGCAAAACATTTATAAAATGCTCATCAAGCTCATGGGTCACGCAAAAAAATCTAAAAAACGTCAACGATCAAAGCATTGCCACAAATTGAATTCAGTATCAAGAATTTCTATTTGTGTTCTGCTTGAAGAGCCCATATTTACAGTGCTAACTCTTGGCATTCCCTTTGGTTTGGTTTCTAAATAACTTATAACACTGCATCTGAAGCGTATTCATTTTGGAAATAAAATTTTCAAAAGACAACTGCTGATCTAAACTGGCAATGTTTGTATAAACAGTCACTCGATATCATTTTTTTTCTTGATAAAAGCATCTTTCCAGTAGCTTTCCTCAAAATCTATCCAGCTGTGATGTAAGCATCAGTATATTTAATACAGTTACTTCATACTTAAGCCTGTTTTATGTAATGAAAGTGCTGTAAAAGGTCCTATTGTCTGCTGCTACATCTGGTGTCAATGGTAACCAGTGCAAACTAGGCTACATACAGTAGATGGCACAATATTTACTGAGAAGTAACTAATCCAAGACACTTTGGGCCGCATATGGTTCGATAAGCACAAGCAAGTGAGGTCACCGATTATTAGACCGTTTAATATTGAGTTAATGTTCTTGACTGACATGAGAACAAGAAGAAGTGTGACTGAGTGTGGCAAGTTTGTATGAACTCTATTATAGACTCTAGCGTACCGCCTCATTCTGCCTGGGTTGCTTTGTCTTCATCGTATGTGCGGTCTAATATTGCTTGTGAATAGGATGCTACAGGACTCACTATACAAAAGTAAAGGCAATAAAAGAAGGACACCTGATTGGCTCAATGAAAAAAAAAAAAAAAAGTCTGGTAAGGGTCTGTTATTGGCATCTGGGCAAAAAAACAAAATATAATTCTACAAATCCTTCAAAAGACCACAAAAATCTTGAAAAAATTAAGCTAAGCTAACTTGTTGGCACCCTGTATTATTTTAAAAGGCATAGTTCACTCCAAAATGAAAATTCGGTTATCATTTACTCGCCTCATTTAGTTCCAAACCGGTGTGACTTTTTCCTAATAAAAGAAGATATTTTAAACAATCTCTCTGTTTTTTGTCCATACAATTAATTTAACGGGGCCCAATGTGGTTTTGGTTTTGACACATTTGACTTTCATTGCAAGGCCAAAAAAAAAACCATTACTCAAAAAAGAAAAACAGAAAGTCATATATGTTTGGAATGACATGAGGGTGAGTAATGGATAACAGATCTTTCATTTTTGGGTGAACAATCCCTTTAAGGCCAAACCATTAAACCATTGGTGTGCGAATTGATTTTAGTTTGTGTAGACTTCTCATTTAATGCGATGCAAATAAAAAAAAGCCACTAAATGAACAACATACCTGATCAAACTCGACTTAATCTGACGAAAAAGTTGTTTTGTGGCAAGGTTCAAGGTCATGTCTAATTCTTAAGACTCATTTGATTTTTGTTTTCAATCTATAACCCACTGAACACACAGTACCATCCTTTCCTCGCAGCCTCAACCCTGTGATATTCTAGATCTGCAAAACGTCCACCACATGGCAGACTAACCCTGACCCAGCATTAAACGCATGGCGAAACAACCCTCAGACCTGACTTTGAGTGCCACTGTGGGAAGAACAAGCACTGGTTTACCAAATGGAAGACCGAAACTGCTGATTCACACAATTTTTTCACACAAGTCTGAACGTGTAACAGGAGGGTGTGTCTTTCTTTACAACTTAATTCAAGTCAAGTATTTTACTAAATTTGCAGGCGTGGAAGGTGCAAATGACAACATATGATTGATTGCTTGGATGTTTCACTGCTTTTTCTTTCTATGGCTGGAATAAAGGTTTAAACGTGACATTTTGAAACCACTGCTTGGGTTCACGCCCCTTTCATCAAGAACTTAGGCATTGAGTCAGTGATTCAACAACCACTATGTAAGAAGTCAATACGAGCTAAATAATTATCTGACCAAAGTCGGTCTTGTACGATGCGTGTAAAGCAACTGTTCAAGCTGATACCAAACAAAGTGCGTCATAGGTACCAACACCTTAACCACCGAGCACTTGTCCAGGCACACAAAAGTATCGGCCAAGCAGCACAAACAAATGCAAGAGCGTGTGAACGGGAACCATCCTTAACTGAAAGGAGGACTCACAGAGCTCCGGTTCAAGAGCAGTGATTGGGAGCTGGGAGACGGTCAGAAGTTTCGTGTGGTGTTGAAGGAGTTGGTGATTAAGGGGGCGGTATACGGCGGTGGAGGAGGGCTGGTGGTGCTGAGTTCAGGGAAGGGCTGCAGGCCCATCTGTTTATTGTCCTGGAGCTTCCTCACCACCACACGGCAGAACTCCTCGCTGTGCCGCTCGCAAGTGTCCAGAAGCTTCCGCACTTTGGCGGTGCGTGTGGCTTGGTTTACGACCAGTTCGTAGTCCTCACGCATCAGCAGCTCACGAGACAACAGAGCGTCTAAACTCTGATTGAGACACGCCTCCGTCATCTGCCGCACAACCTCCTCCCTTCGAGCAGCGATCCAGCGAGCCGCCGGTCCTTGAAAGTCCAATGGTGTGACAAAATCTGCAAAGACAAGTCAGGAGCAGGAGGTGGACATTAAGAAGAGCCTGAATCAAGGGATGTCAAAAGTGCTGCTACTCTGTACTAGTGCTGGGTGATATGTAAAACATATTTTATCTATAAATCGCCTTTAAAAATGTTGCAATATCCGAAATATCAGGGATTCAAAGTGAATTGGTTTGTTTGAGCAAAAAAAAAAAAGCAAGCTATTATTTTCATTCCGGCTCCAGATGTCTCCTTACAAAAGGTTAGTTACGAAAGTTACTGGTTAGAACGAAATAAAACTACTGCTTTATTTATTCAGAAAAAGAAGAAATTCAAACATTTTATTAGTCTAGTTCAACGCTACCAACAGGCTACTTAATGGAGCTGCCAACACTGGAAACAGGACCAGTTAGGCATAGGGTACTTTTTAATTTGACCTATTATCAACTTTTATTAAACTGCAGATCGAAATAAATAGCTTTTATTCGGGAGTAAATGCTTTATAATGGGAGTGAATGGTACCTGAGATTTTGAAGCCCCAAAAAAAGTGCATCCATCCATCATAAAAGTAATCCATACGGCTCTGCGGGGGTTGATAAAAGCCTTCTGAAGCGAACCGATGCAGTTTTGTAAGAAAAATATCCATACTTATAACTTTCTAAACTATAATCACTGGCTTCCGGTAAAGGTCGTACGCAAGTTTAGTTCCGGTGGAAGAGTGACCTCTGACCTGACACATGACGTAGGATGTAGGTGCAGCGTAAGCTTTGACGCCTCTTGCGGTTCAAACAGTAAGGGCTGGGCAACAAACTCAAGCTCCTCCGACATTTCTCGTCAAAAATTCTCGTTTTAGACTTGTAATTCGTGACCGGTGTCTTGTTTTCCTCTGCGCCTCCGCGTTCGTCAATACATCATGCGTCGGGTCAGAGGTCACTCTTCCGCCAGAACTAGACTCGCGTACGGCCGTTAGCGGAAGCAAGTGATTATGGTTTATATGGATATTTTTCTTACAAAACCGCTTCGCTTCAGAGGGCCTTCATTAAACCCCTGGAGCCGAATGGATTACTTTTATGATGGATGGATGTGCTTTTCTGGGCATCAAAATCTCAGTTACTATTCACTCCCATTATAAAGCTCTGAAGAGCCAGGATATTTTTTAATATAACTCCAACTGTGTTTGGCTGAAAGAAGAAAGTCATATACACCTAGGATGACTTGAGGGTGAGCAAATTATGGGATTATTTTCATAACTAACTAACAGTCATATCACCCAGCCCTACTCTGAAACAAGTTGATCTCAAACACTATCCTTTAAAAAGGTTCTAATATGTACTATTTAGGTACTATGTATGCTTTTGGTACCAATTTGTACCTTTAAGGTACTAATATGCACTCTTTAGGTACAAAGGTGTACCTTTTGGGGTGTTTCACCCCAGTGACCACTTTTATTAAAAAAAATTGTCAGAGAGAGTGCAGCAACTTTGTAAAATAAACTGCAGATTATTCGGCCCTGTTTAGGTTGTGGCTAACAGGTGTGGTTACCTTGTGGGTATGACTGCAGAGTGAGGGGTTGTATGACAAGAGCCAGATCACTTTCACTCTGAGGCGCATGTGGTTTAAATGGTATGTTGAGGTCGGACACGAGCTGCGCCGTCGGGTTTTCAGCGCTGAGGTTGTTTCGAGAGCAGTGGTCCATTAGAGGCTTTGGAGGATCAAGTGGAAGCGATATTAACGATGGCTGTGGACCAGCCTGAGCACTTGACACACCTGTTGATGATATAAAATGGCTACAATAAACAAACCAATTTAAAAAAAAATACAAAAAGCAGAATATAAAGAGCATCAACCCCAATATTTTGTCATCATTTACTCATTAGGGTTTTTCACACTGTGGTTAACCCTGGGTTATTGTCATTCTAAACACCACTTGTAATTTAGAAGCAGGGTTAGCACTTTTACCCGGGGTTATAGCACCACTTTTGCGTTGCTCAAATGTTAAAGCTAGATGCTTAGCAACCGACAGCCAATCGCGTGCTACATATTCACATGTTACGTGTCAGAAGATAACAGCCTCAGTCATAGAAACACTCTGCATTGAATAAACAGTTGTTTCAGCAGGTAAAAATGTCAAAATGGTGATGGAAAACACGTGAATTGACGCGAAGAATAGAAAATTGAATTCTTATCTTTATAGTTCGAAAAGTCTATTCAGGAGAAAATTTAATAAGAGGATGCACAACGCTAGATCCTTTATGTAAACAGGTTGCATGCTGCATTTTTTCAATCAATGACACTGACAAAGCAAACTGGCAAATAATAATGTAAACCCAGGATTTAGGAATGCAGAGTGGGAAATGAGAGCTTAAATTCTGTCATTAATGTGTTCACCGTCATGTTGATTCAAACCTGCAAGACTTGTGTTCATCTTCGGAACACAAATTAAGATTTTTTTTAATGAAATCTTCTGTCCCTCCATAGACAGCTATGTAACTACCACTTTGACGCTTCAAAAAGTTCATAAAGAGATCATAAAACTAATCCATATGGTTTGTTCTCGCGCGTCAAGCAGGTTTGGTTGAGCTTCTGTTTATGTTCACTGATCAATGTTTATATGTGAATAAAAGCCTAAATTCAATCTGTTCTTCAAATGAAGCGATCAAGTCTCTTCAGAAAATTTTGACTAAACCGGTCAAGTTCATCTCTTTATGAATGTTGTGAAGAGTCAAAGTTTCAGTTGCGTAGCTGTCAATGAGAGATCAAACAGAGATCTCAGATTTCATCAAAAAGATATATATGTGTTCAGAAGATGAATGAAAGTCTTACGCATTTGAGTAATTATTGACAGAATTTTCATTTTTGGGTGAACTATCCCTTTAAGAATAGCCAGGAATAATTGTTAACCCAGGTTAAAGCTGCAGTCCGTAGTTTTTCCTCTTTGTCGCCATCTCTGTTCGAAATCTGCAATTGCAGTTATTTGCGGAATTATCAACTTTACGAGGGTTGTGCCTCAGCACGGTTGAATCCAATGTTTTGAGGAGAATGTGCGGCTGTCAGTCGCCGAGCCGGTGTGGATACTGTCATTCGCAATCACAGATTCTACTTTTTGGAAGTATGACCAACATTAGAATTTTCACCGGAAAATGTCATCTGAACAAGTAACATCCACTTTTGTTCTGACCAACTAAGAGAAAAAAAGCATTGCAGTAAATTGCGCTGATTAAATCTAACGATCGCTTATCATATCACGTCAAACCTTGCAAATTTATCAGCATTGCGTGACTACATTTAACCCTTCCGATATTTATCCTTGTTTTCGCATGGGCCCGGTTGCAGTCTCTTTTTTTCAGTAGCCACTCCGAAGTCTTTTGCATTTTACAATGGGTGAATCTCCAGTTGTCATTGGTGATTGTCGTTTGAACCTTTCTGGATCCGCCATCAAATTGGTAAGTTTAATTATATCAAGTGCTGTGAGAAAAGGCTATAAATCTCCACCTCCAACATCCTCACACGCAATATAGCCTACTAGCCGAGACACCTTCTTTATGTGTACGGATGTGACGTAATGACACGCTTGAAGACATGCTCGAATTCTCCGCTGATATCCACCAGTACCACTGGAGTTAAAAACATTATTACAATCTTACCGTTTTGAATCGAGCTAAGACAAGCAGATAGTTTTGAACACGGCTGGTTATGTACTTGCTCAAATTTATTTGAGATCATTTTTAACCCAAAAAAAGTTACAGACTGCAGCTTTAAGCATGAGCAATTTGAAACGTGAAGCAAGATAACCCAGGATTCCATTTACCCAGGGTTTAAAATGATCCAGGGTTAACTATTTCAAGTGTGAAAAGCCCTATTGTGACTTTTCTTGGATGACTTAATTTCTTCCATGGAATACAGAATTGCTGAAAATTCTGTATTCCATGGAAGAAATTAAGTCATCCAAGTGGGGAACAACATGAAGGTGAGTAAATGATGGCAGACTTTCATTTTTTTGAGGGATCTATCCCTTTTTAGAAGAAATGAATCCTGCCTTGAGAGGGATTTGATATGGTAAGGAAGCCCGGATGGGACATTTCTGTGGAAGAGCAAGAGCAAGAGCCTGATCCAGATGTGGAACTGTTGTCCTGTGATATAACACAAAGAAGAAATTTAAAACATTTCACTACCCAAACTGTTCTCATATCTGGTTAAATTCTGAATCAACAACAACACAGAGATAGCTATAGTAACTTACTGGCCAAGGGACGTTTTGCTCCTTCACACTCTTTTCCTCAATTCTTTTCCCATTTGTTTGAGTTGATGAGCAACCGCTTGATGGCCTCATGTACTGATGGAAGGAAGGAAAGAAAAAAATGTCAATACATTCAATCGTTTTTGACCTCACAACCTGAAGATACATCAAACTAATTCCACCAACTAAATCCAGACTAATACAGGCATGAAAAAAAAAAATCCTCCTTACATAATACATCCATGTACGGTCTAAACCCCTTAAAGACTCACCTTTGATCGTTTGACTTCCAACACCGCTTCCAAGACATCAATCTCATCAAATCTTCTCAACATCGGCTCCAGTTCAATAAGACAGCCTGTAAGGTACAGACAAAGCAGCAATTAAGCTACAGTTAATAAACAAAACTGCACGAGTCTAGTGGAAGAACATTGAATCCGGAGTTGTTACAATTATCTTTAGTTCTGTCAGTTCATTGTGTTTTAGTGTGGTTTTCCCTGTGCCCGTGGTTTGTTAATTAGCTTTACACCTGTTCTGTTTTCCAGAGTTTTCCAGAGGGTGCTGAGAGTGTTGAGCAGTTTAAGTATTTGAGTACTATTTTAGATAGTGCTTTGGTATTTGGAGAAAAAAAAATAAAAAATGATGGGGCTGCAGAGATACTACTGCTTGAGGAAACTAAGGTGTTGTGTATGTTTTATAGATCCTATAACAAGTCGCTTTATCTTTTTCATTGTTGTGCTGGTTTAATACAGTAAACGTGAAAAATAAGAACTGTCTTGAGAGGATTGTAAGTCAGGGAAGTAAAATAACTGGGAAGCAGCAGATGAGTATGGCCCATTTGTATCAAAGACAGGTGTTGCGAAAAGCCCAGAGTATATTGTTAAATGATTCCCACCCCAAGCACCATGAGTTTTACCTCCTGCCCTCTGGTATTCGTTTTAAAAACTCCTATTAGTAAAACAAGTCGGTTTAGACATTCATTTATCTCCTCGGCTTTAATTTTTTTTTTGTAATTTTTGTGTGAAAACATGCGTTTTGTATGTTTGTATTGTTTGTATGGGATTGTCTTATGCTTGTATGCTGCAACCAAATTTCCCTTGGGAAATTAATAGAGATGACCTGAACTGAACTACTCTGCAGCGGTTGGCGTCCCGCCCGGTCTTAAACAGTCTGAATATAAACACTTTATTACAGGCAAACAACAGTGATTCAGGATAAGACAAAAACATTGTTTGAAAGAAGCCTTCATGATGTATTCACTCATTATATATATATATGAAGAGTTCGGTTGCAAAACGCGATAAACGCCATTTTTTGACATTTGGATTTTATTATTGGAAATCACTGTTCAGATGTACCTTAATCTATGTGTGAATTGCTGCCATTAATAAGATTTAAAAATGTAAATTTTAAGCGTACTACAAAATGTATTTTTTCACAAAACGCGATATCCGCCAGCCCAGTTTCTTTACAAAGTGCGATATAACGGTTAGGCTATAGAACGTTCAGGATGCTGCGCGAGCTCAGGATGTCACGCGAGGAGAGAGTCACCGCCGGTGAAGTGCTCCGAGTTTGCTCAGTGATTTAACGATAATATCAAAACAAAAAACATATATTTTTAAAAAGAGGATTCAATAGGCTAACTAAACAAGTAATAAAAACTCGGTGAGTGTTTTAGCGCAATTTTCTCACCTCATGGGATCACAACACTAAGAGATAGTAAATCTTTTCCTGGATTTTTTTTTGTGCGTTCCCGAGATTAGACCTTCCTTAACATAATGCCGAAAACCCGAAGTCTCTAGGTGGTCTGGTTGAGGAGTAGATAGAAGTGCAAGATTGGTACGCACAGACGCACAGAACAGAAATCATGAGTTAACAAGCGCAATTTTGTCCGGTGGAAAATTGCGCTAAAAACGTTTACCATTTAATTGTTTATACTGTAGGCGAGCTGTCAGTCACGTACGTAGGCTACGTCTCACACACACACACACACACACACACAAACAAAACATTGATTCACTAGCTTTTCTTAATGGTATTATAGTAGTAGAATATAGCCTATGGTGGATATATAGCGTTTTGCAAAAAAAAAAAAAAAAAAAAAAAAAAATTGTTATGTTGTGTATGTTCTGGCCAAAACTAACTCAGAATCTTATTATTATTAATCAATCTTTGTATATACTATTCCATATATTTATGATGTATTGTTTTTTTTAACCAATTTAAGATGTTTGACAGTGTTAAGATAAATATGTTGCATTTTGGCATGGTTTTTGACTTATTTATGAACTATTTATGGACATAAAATTAAATAAAAAATATCGTGGATTTGAAGAATATTGTGTCCCTGGCCTTCACTGAGCTCAAGTAATAGTTTAATGTACAAAAAATTGTGAATGAACTTGACTGTTGATGTCTTAAATAATAATGTCAAATAACCAACATTTCTCAAAATGGATATATCTCGTTTTGCAATGAAACTCTTCATATATATATATATATATATATATATATATAAAAAGTACCACCATTAGCACTAGCAGCGTTTTATTTTGTCCCTTTGGCTGCTGTCAATTCATTACAACAGATGTGAAGAATGTGAGCTGCTCTCTGAAAGCAATTTAATGGGAACAAGTCTCATTACTTACACTTTAATAAGTGTGAATTTATACACCAAGCTTTCCTAAACCTTTTTGTCAGCTGAACCTCACTTGACCTAAAATATTTACCTCCTGAGTTTTTAAGTTAATTTTCAATAATTTAACTGTGTTCATGTTTCTCTAACTATCAACAGTGGTTCACTTCCAGTTGCATTCACAACGGGTTGTGCATGGGTGACGCCATTTTGTAGGCCAAAACCAAGAACAACTCTGCATTTGATCACTTCCGGTTCAGTCATCTTGAAGTCAATGGGTTTTCAAGATGTTTCACATTTTATTCAACAACATAGTGTGTTTAAGCTTTTACTTGACTTGAAAAAGGCAGTTGTTAAAGTCCGCCTGTAGAATAATTTCATTCCTTAAAACACATCTTTGATCACCAAAACTACACATTTAAACGTTTTTTTTTTCCCCCTGTGAAAAATGTCTTCATGCCTTAAAATGTCTTGAAATGTAACTGCACCCTTGCTTCATTTGGTATACGCAGAGCCATGAATATGCAAATTTGCCCCGCCTCCACTCCAGCTCAGAGAGCCAATCGCTCGGCCAACTTACTGAGGTTAACGCTGCACAATAGTATCGCTCTTTACAACGTCCGACAAAGTTAATTAATATGATTAGCATTTTGCTTGACTATGTTTTCAAACAGCTAATAATGTGTTGCTAATGTTATACAAACCATGTTCCCGTTCGCCATCTCAGAGACAGAGTCAGAGAGCTGCTTTCTTACAATCATCAGAAATGCTTTCAACAACTCAGAATGTCAGTGGAGAAAGGCATATAGTTCATCATAACATCGTAATATTCATCATACACCTGCTATATAGCTAAATCTACCAGATTTTTCATATCACAAAAAATATATATACCGGAATAACCTGGCTTCTCAGACTCCCCTTCTGCACAACATTAAACACTTGATTTTCAGCACATGTGAGAGGTTGTCGGGGACTAAAAGGAAAACTCATCTACCCACTAGTCTGCTTTCACAGCCTCGTTGAGTTTAAAATCGCGCTCTTGCAAACTATTCTAACTAACTTTCAGGGAAATATTTTTACATAAAGACTTAAAGAGCTGTTGGAAGATTAGTGATGGTGAATGAATGAATTTAGGAAGAAAAAAAACAGATTTCATAGGGCCCTACACATGTTTAAGAGTTTGTAAAACCACTTTCACACCAAAAATATTGAACTCAAACGAACTCAGGTCAACGTCAAAAGCTCTTACTCAACATTGCCTAGAGTTTACCAGAAAGTAAAATGTCTATTGTTAATGGGGCATGTTAAACATCAATGCCTAAATCTAGATATTAGACCTTCACATTGTGTGATGTAATTACCATTTTGTTAAACCATATCTGGTTAACTGATCATTCTATCTGAATATATGACATGAAGATGACCCCACTGCTCTCTCTGTCTGTCAGAGTCATTTCCTCATTCCCCTGATCAGTAGCAGAGTTTGCAAAAGAGAAATCGTCAGAAGAAAACTGAACAACTGTAATGACTCAACATTTTACTTGACTAACTCCAAATTTTATCATGAGCTGACAAAATTGCCAGTAAAGACCAATTACAGATTTGTGGTTCGACATTTAAAATATTTTACAAACCACAAGAACAGGTCACCCTACTGGATTGTGACAGCATGAGTTAAACAGGGATTGTGAAAAGCAGGGGAAAGGTCAAAGGTGGGACACTCACTGAGAAAGGAGGGGCGTTCATCTGGGTTGGCGGTCCAGCCGCAGGTCATGAGGTTAATGAGGGTCTCTCGACTGGGAATGTCCGCTGGCAGACTGTCCAGGCCTGTGTCGGGCCGAGATCCTCGGAGGACGCTGAACATGATCTGCATGGGATTGGTGGCGTCTGCTCACAGAGTGAACAAAAGGACAGTGTCAGAATGTTGAATGTTGCCTGGATAGATGACTGCTGCAGTTTATGAAATGGAGAAGGAAGTGATCGTGAGGGGAACTCTGTGTCATGATTTTGCAACAAAAACATGACACAGCATAATCTGCTTAGTACTGAGTAGAGCTGCACAATTCTGAATGTGATACTATTATACACTGCCCGGCCCAAAAAAAAAGTCGCTGTTTGGATTTAAATAGGCAAATGCTTAAGTGTCTACGATTGGATCATTATTGCAGTGAATATTATTTTTCTAGCATGTTATATGTTTGGCAATAGTTCTTCTAAGCCTAATTAATGGAGTGTGTAGCTTTTCATTTCTTAAACAACCATGTAGGAAGACACATCCTGGCCATATTCCAGGATCACAATGTCAAGATTCTTCAGGCTCAAATTGCCAAAAATGTATAAACCTCTTGATGGAAATATCATCCCAACATTTATTTCCATCAAGAGGTGCATACGTTTTTGGTCAAGATCTTGTATTGACAATGCAAGAGTCCAGCACTCTGTAAAGTCTCCTCCAGCACATCCCAAAAACTTTCAATGAATTTAAGGTCTGGACTCAGATGCCAATTCATGTGTGAAAATGATTCTTCGTGCTCCTTCCCAACCATTCTTTCACAATTTGAGCCTGAAGAATCTTGACATTGTGATCCTGCAATATGGCCATGATGTGTCTTACTACATGGTTGTTTAAGAAATTAAAAGCTACACTCCATCGAAGAGGGTTAGAAGAACTGTTGCCAAATACATAACATTCACACAGGTGGAACTGTGAAGAGCGGACGTGCAGTGCCCGGACAGTCTGTGGCGCGCAATCACAGGGACGCATGATGGCTGAGCCCGAAATCCGAACTCTTTGTTAAAAAAGCTAACGTATGGAAAATTGGCATAATTTCATTGTGGACTATTTTGTATTTTATATGAGAGCTGCTTTCTGTATTGTTTAGTTTTCACATCAATATGCTGTAAACCGATCTGTTACATGTAGGTTTACTGATCTGCCCTCCACAGTCACAGTGTGTATCGGTGCGATGCCTGTCACAAAGAGTTACATTTTGACTGTGCTCTCTGCAGATGTTCATTTACATTTTTTGTATAAGCTGTTTTTGATTGTGGTATACAGTAACAATTTCAAGTCATAAGTCTTAAACTCTTTATTATTTATGTGTATAAGAGCAGCTTTGTATGTTACTAATTATTCAGAATATGCGCAAGTCCACAAGCATTATTTTTGTATGAGAGCTGCTGGTACATCATTCTATATTTTTTTGTATGAAAGCAGTTTGTGATTTTGCTAAAACAAATTTTTTTTTTTTTTTGTCTGAAGGTTTATATTGCTCACTGCACATAACAAGAGGATGTTGGATAGAAGTCTATTATTTTATGTTAGAGATTCAGAATATGCTGAAGTTTGTATTAATTTACTACAAGTATGTTGCTAGTACAGGCACACATTTCTTTTCCTGTTGGTTCTTTGCAATGTTGGGACATATGGGTGAACGTAACCATATTTAAGACTCAAATACAGAACTGACAACCGTATTCTCCTCCTGTGTGAACATGGCATTACAACCAATCACAGAAATGTCTATTTTATGCATGAATTCAATGGCGAATCAAGAGTTTAAATAAGTCTACAAGCCCACTAGCAATGACAGTTATTAGTCTGACAGGTTAAGCAGTCTGATTGACATATTCATTATCAGAGGCGGTATAGAGAGTCGTTTAAGTGTGCCATAATACAGCCTTTCAAATGATCTAATAAAACCATATGTAAACACATGGTGCTGTTTATTATGCACTTTTACTAATTACTAAGTTAATTAGGGTGGTTATTGCAGTCTCATGTGCTCCAGTTCTAATTTGTTTGTTGCTTCCACTCTAATTGAGATTAGCGTTTATGGTATATTAGTGTGATAGAGATATATATATATTAGTATTCACATTCAGAGCTCCACATTACAGTTCTGTACCAAAACCACACACACAGTGATACACAAATGATGTAATATATAGCGCTTTTCCACCGTCGGACCAAACCGCTCTCTTTGCATAACCGTTCCATTCTGTGCCGATACGATATGGATATGGTTTAATTTTCCAATGTGGAATATAAAATCTTTTCATTTTATCATTCATTTGTGTTTACGTCGCTCAAATATCATGCTTCACCAGCTGCAGAGAAACTGGCAGCCAGGCAACAGAAAAGTGACCAATCCTGAGTGGCGACGTCACTTCAGGCATTCTCCCAGCACGGTTAGCCTGCCGAGAACGGGTTGTGCCGTACCAGTGCCGTGCCGTACCAGGCTCAAGTGGAAACATAACTGGATTCGTTCTTAGATCCTTTCAGCCAGACGGTGGAAAAGTGACTTATGTTTTGTTGTCTTAAGCACACAAAGAAAAAAATCAATAGATTCACTCAAAATAACAATGTCATGTCAAACTCAAATATTATTTGCATTAATAAACAAATCTAAAATTAGCCTACATCTCTAGGCTGAAGTTTTAATAAATTATTGTTATTAAAATAAACTCTTTTTCATGTGACTGTTGATAAAAATATCATACGATCAAGTTTCCAGTGTGCTTTATTAAGAAACACTCAGGCTGACTCCTTGTTAACCCAAGAACCACTAAAACCAATTCAATCAGAATTGTGAATGGTTTTGAAAAATTAGAAAACTAGATTTGTTTAAAAGATATGATGAAAAAGAATGATTCCGTTGTTATTTTGGTGATGTTCAAAAGACAACAAAAAAACAGATTAAGGCCACATTCAAGTGTGGGAAATTTAGCCTAACAAAGCCTGTCATGGACTTCACTGGTCCACTTCTCTATCAGCCAACGTACCCTACCTTCAAATGGTATCCGTCTCGAAAGCACTTCCCACATGATGATGGCGTAACTAAAAGAGGAAGCACAGAACAGATGAGTGAATGGTTTCACTGTTGCCATGCAGTCTCTAAACCACATCTGGCAATCCCCTTTGGATATAAAACCCTGTCCAATCAGCCCAGGGATTTCAACATGCCCTATGACTAATCACAAAACCTCAGGCCTGTTGGCAGGTTGACATTTAGCTCCTAAATCACTTCCTTTTTTTTGACCAGCACAGTAGATGAATAAAATAAAGGCCTCTTTTGGAAGTAGTTTTTGGTGAACTATGAGTGAATCCAGAAACTGGCTTATGATTAATTTCCAAAACTTGGAATTAATTCCAATATCCTACACTGGCTGCTACATTCCTCTCTCCCACTCAAAAATACTGGGTTGCATATCTGATGACCAATACATTTTCTTCTTTTTTTCCCATTCATTTGTGACTTGGATAGTTTTATAGATTTCTAGCCAATAAAATATTTTAGAGATAACTAGAAAAAGTGTCATGAAACCCCCCTGTTTTAACACTGGCTGTTCATGCCTCAGATTTAAAGAAGACTCAAGAAATGGGAGTGTAAAACTGTGGAAAAGTGGGAGTATAAATGAGAGAAAACAACCTGTGTGGAATGAATATTAAAATGTGACTGGAGAAAAAACCCTGACAAATAACAGATTTTGGGGCACTTTGATGCATTTTAAAAATGTAACCCTACTACAAAGAATCTCATCATTTGAGACTACTAACAACTTATGAACAAATTAAATATGTTTTGATCATCCTTAGAAATAAACATTTTTCTAACTTTCCATTTTTCTAACTTTGCTATTGGTCTATATGAAAAATAAAAAAACGAATAATATTTTCAACATTCTCCAAAAAACAAAAAAGACACACATACACATTAGTTTATCACAGAAAGAATAAAGGCATTGTTACTTTTTTTTTTTTCATTATTCTTTGAATTTTCGATTTGCATCATTGTTTTCTATATCTGATTATAGATATAGGTTCAGATATCACCCGTTTCACACTTGATCTGTTTGCAGAATGTATGCAGTGCAGAGGCTGCATGGCCTCATTATACTTTCTTTTACATAATATGATCAGCGGCTTTATACCAAAAATAATATTAACCCTTGTGTGGTGTTCATATTTTTGTTACTCAGCCAGTGTTCGTGGGTCTGGTGGACCCGCTGCATTTTTGGGTTTTTAATTCAACAAAATCAAAAATGTTATGTTAAAATACTCAACAGATGTTTAGTTTACTTCATCCCAATTACAAGCAATATAAACAGCATATATGGTTAATATTTTCTCTTTACCTTTGTTATATCACATTTAAGAATTGCAACCTCGTGTGGGAATGGCAGGAGTAGAAACACAAAACTCACTCTTGCACTCTTTCACACTTACACACAATCTCTCTCTCACACGCACACGCACACACACACTCATGCACACACATACACACACACACACACACTCACTTGGATATGTGGTGTATGGTCACTCTCCATAGGCATAATGGTTTTTCTAATGTACAAACTGTATAATCTATCCCCCTACACTAACCCTACCCCTAAATCTACCAATCACAGAAAACTTTGGGCATTTTTTGAATTTCAAAAAACACCATTTAGTATGTTTTAGTATGAGATGTCGTCATAAACCATGTTTACGTTGTAATACCCATGTCATTATACACATTTGTGTCCTCATAAACCATATACAAGAGCATACACACACTAACAGCAGGCCCTGACAGGAGGAGGACAGAGTAAAGGTACACAGGACCTACAATTTCCACACTTTTATTAGCCCCGGGTCCAGTGGACCCGAACATCCTGTGTATAATATAAATGTGTAGGGGGGGGTGTACAGTGTGTTTTCATTGAAAATGTGTTCTGATATATATTCCTCACAGAAAATGAGCCAAGGCCAATGAGTCTCAGTTTGAAAAAATAATAATTAATTGTATCATTTTTCTTTTGATAAAAAATGAAAACGGGTCCAACAGACCCGAACACCATACAAGGGTTAAAGGTGCTATAAGCGATCTCACGCGTTTTTTAGGCCAAAACATTTTTTTTCACATACCGCAAACATCTCCTCACTATCCGCTAGCTGCCTGTCCCCTGAACACACTGTAAAAAAACACGGTCTCTGCAGACAGCCCACGCTCCACAAACTGCAGCAAAAACAAACTGAGCAACAAACAGAGCGACCCAGCACGAAACATAACAAACTGTTCCAGCCAATAACCGACAAGAATGATGTGGGGGTGGGGTTCGGGGGTTAGTGCGCGGATGAGGAGGAGGGAGGGTCTAGCTAGCCTCCGTTTTGTTTGATAATAATTCAAACATCAACAAGAGGTTACGCCAACCGAGATCGCTTACAGCACCTTTAACTATTATTTCTAATTATTTTGATTTCAAACCCAAATGCACTGGGAATCAAATATTTTCAAATAAAGACAAGATAACACTAATTTTAAATACAGCACACAGCAAAAATGGCTTGCCTTGAACATGACAATAGTGGGCAACTGAATAGTGCAGCATAGTGTAAAATCAAGGGTTTAAATTTTTGTCGATCGTGCGTCTTCGGTGAAGCCCAACTCTCCTCCTGTCAGCACTTCAATTCACACAGACCGACCGTTACACACAGAGTAGCACGCGTTCATGCAGGCTACAAATACTTTAGAAGATCTCAGAGCTGGATTTGACAACATCTGAAAGGTTTGGAAATTAAATGTTTTATTAGATATTCAAAGACTTGTTTAAATTATATAAATGCATATTTGTTTAATGCTGTGTTTGCCTTTTTATTACTAATAATATATTAGAGAAACGTTACAATACTTTTTCATTTAAAGTCCCCCTGTGGTGAAAATACAGCTTTTAATGTTGTTTATATGTCTCTATGAAAGCTTGTTTCCGCCACAGTATAAAAAATAAAAAGGTAATTGCTTTTTTTCTCACAATTGCATGACATAAAGTCGCAATAGCGAGTTATAAAGTCAGAATTGTGAAACATAAACTTTTCCTTAGAATTGGACTTATACGCAATAGCAAGTTTATATCTCACGTCAGAATTGCGAGATATAAACTTTTGCTTGTTATAAAGTCAGAATTGCGGGTTTATTTCTCACAATTGTGAGTTTATATCTCGCAATTCTGAGAAGTCACAATTATCTTTTAAAATGTTTTATTCTGTGGTGGAAACAAGCTTCCATAGGTGTTTTTAATATGCAAATTCATAAGTCAACACCATTGCTGAATATTTTCTCTTTAAAACTGCAGTGAACCAAAGACAGTCTCAAAAACGCAGTTTGAAATCGTTGGTGTTTCTGACGTTACAAACTACCTTGTAACCAATCAGGTCAACGTGTGATCGTCAACGAGTGGATCTTTGAGCTGGTGTGAGTGAGTGGAGGCGGGGCTAATTTGCATATTCATAGAACCGCGTATACTAATTGAGGCAAGGGTGTAGAGTTACATTCAAGCTATTTTAAGGAAAAAAAGGAAAAAAAGTTTAAATTTGTTATTTTGGTGATCAAAGATGAGTTTTAAGGGATACAATTATTGACTACAGGGGGCCTTTATGACTAATGACAAATTATTGACTACAGGGGGATCTATGTAATAATGTGTTAGAGAGAACTGTTAAAAAGAGACCGTAAACTAATGAAGACTAATGAGAATGGGAGCGATGTGCGCTCAACACTGGCGTTCTCAGTCGTCAAAATAAAAATCCTGCGTCTAAACAAACAGATAAACTTATAAGCCAATATCGATATTTAAAATACTGGCCGATATATTGGTCGACCACTACCACTACTTAATTCTGCACGTGTAGCACGACAAAAATATAGACTTGGTGTGGAAACAATCGATGCACTGCTGCACCTCATCCGTGTGCGGTGTTAGTGCTCTAAAAGCAGAAGTGGCTATGAAAGATTAAAAATAAATGTAAAAAAAACTTCCCCCTTAATAATAAACAATGAGTGCTTTGTTTTCAGTGATGTGCCACCAGTGCATATCTGTTAACATCTCAAAAAAATGTGTTTTAGGGTTTCATGACCCTTTCAGCTGTTTTATTGACTTTTCCAGGCCTGGAAATCACCTTTTTTTTAATTATTATTATTTAACAAACACAAAACAAAGTAACATAAGTTGGGAAATCACCATTTTAAAATTCCCTAACATTTCCAGGCTCACCATAGAGACTGAAGATTGAGGGTGAGAACATGTCCCTAATCTGACAGGAATTTTGCTGAGTCAACAACAGACTGGTGCCAAGGTGCACCAAGAACAGCTGAACGTCTAAAAGGGCTGCCCCAAAAATATGGGAACTGAGAGAGCAGTAGTTAAAAATCCTATAGTTGAAACTCAGGAGGAAGTTCACTCATCCAGGCAAAACTGGAAGCTTTATAGAATCTACAGAAACTGACCTGTACGCGTCATATTTGACATCCGTTCTGCGGTTCTTGGAAGGTTCGTACTCCTCAGGTGGCATATAGATGACCGTGCCTCCCATTTCGGCAGGTTTGGAGCCGGACCCTTTAGTGATTGAGAGCTGACGCCATTTAGACAAGCCAAAATCTGCTATCTATCCACAAACACAGACATACAAGACACACTTCAGATCAGAAAGTTCACTGTGAAGTTACAACAAAATATACTTAAACAAAATATTTTCTACATTTATACTGACTAATGGTTGACTTAAATGAACCAAAATGAGTTTTTCAATGGCCACTCTAGATATTGAAAGACCAGGGTAGGACTTGTGTCGGTCAAGCTCCAAAATCACAACAAAAAAAGCACCATTGTGCTACATTCATCTTGTTTTTTTTACAAACTTACTGGCATTTCTTTTCCATTTTCCAGTTACAATGAAAAGAAACTGGGACTTTTAACAGCTGGATGTGAATAATTACTAAAACTTTTGAATGAAAAGCTATTATATGCCTTTAGTCTTAACTTTAGTTAAGTCTTAACATAGTACACAAAACATACAGAGCACTTTCATGATAATTTTATGGTGTTTTGGTGTCATTTTTGACGTGCCAGTGTCAAGTAAAAGAGTGACCAGCACATTATTCAAAATATTTCCTTCCATGTTCCACTGAAGAAAGTCACACAAGTTTGATGTTATATGAGAGCGAGTAAATTATGAGTACATTTTTGGTTGTACGATCACTTTAAATTTGTATAAAAGTTATGGATTCCCCAAAGCACAAATAAGGAATTAAGGCATTTTTCAAATCTACATAAAATACATGTTAATAGGTCATAGCTGATTTCCAAGGTACAAGTATTCGCTAATTGCGTTCAGAAGGGTAGTAGTAAGACTAAAACTGGGGAAGAAATATGAAACTTAAAAAAAAAAAAAAAAAAAAGAATAAAAAAAAGATGATGATGTAAATGAGAAGGTTAAACAAGATACAGACACTGATAACATTCAGAAAAATATGGATTTCAGCATATTTTAACAATGACTCGCATTCCAATAAGGGCTACGTGCAAAAAGATCAACAGTCAACGATCACCTTGACGTTAAAAATAGCTCAGGAAGTGCAAGCAGGACAAAAATCTGAATGGGGGGGGGGGGGGGGCAGGTGTGGAAACATCTTGAACAAATCTCGAATCCAATTGTCTGAACGCACAAACCTTAGCATGGTACTCCCCATCCATCAGGATGTTCTGAGTTTTGAGATCATGGTGCAGAAGGGGTGGTGTCATATTGTGGAGGAAGTTGACCCCTAGAGCGATCTCATAAAGAATACGAAGCCTCAATGGCCAGGCCACCATTGGGTACATGTCTTTCTGTAACGCAATAAGAAAACACAGAAATGAACTTCAAGAACCAGTGTGCCACAAAGGGGAAAGTGAAACTGTGCATTACTCAAACATGACTAGACTAAACGGAAAGCGCGTCATGTACAGGAATGCTGTTTGTACTGTTGTACCTCATGTAGGATCTCATCCAGTGAACCGTTGGTCATGTACTCCGTCACAATGCAGAAGAACTCAGGCTCATTACACACCCCAAAGATCTGGATGATGTAGTTAAATCGAGCTTTGTGAAGCACCTCAGCTTCCTTCAATAAACAATTCCTTTCCCTGGAAAAAAAAAAAAAAAAAAGCTTAATGATTATACAAGGGCTGTAGAGTTTCTCTACCACCAGACAATATTATCATTTCAAGAGTGTCAGGGTTTCCACAACTTTTAACCATTATTCATGATTCGTTCTTGTATAACTTTCATTGTTCCATGGATTATTCAATGAAAACTTTGACAATCTTGACTTTTTGTTACAGGTCCAACTTAAATTTGATCTAAAAGTCAGGCGATACTTCTAAGCTTATGATTTATTCTCATATTATGGAGGAATGATATTAAAATTCTGTTCCGAATTTTGTCTAAACAAATGATAAATAAAACACTACAAACTAAAATCAAACGTTTAAAAACCTACAAGTAAGTTGAGGCATTCCAACATTATAATACAAATTGAAAAATGATATTACTCCTGGAATTTGCTAAAGATTACAATGTTGTGTTCGGGTCATTTTGACAGGGAGAGGATTTTCTTTCACAAAAATGTTAATGTTATCGAATTGGACTAAACTTACTGACTTCGCTCACACAGGGAAAAATCACCAAATATTGGATTCAATCTTTTTGTCAACTTGTTTTCCTTATATTAGTAGAAATGTATGTTCAATTCTATTTCTTTTGATCTCAGCAATATTTGGTGAATATATAGCATAAGAGTGATTTACAAGCCATTTTTAAAAGGCTGGTCATTTTTGACCAGGGCAACACGATGTTTAATAGTGTTGTTGAATTATTCATGTTTTTAAAGATGAACTTAAAAAGTTAGTTCTTTCATCAATTACTCACCATGATGTAGTTCCAAGACTTTTGTTCATCTTCAATCTTCAAGGTCGTAAAAGAAATCCATATGAATCAAGCTGTTAAATCCAAGTGTTCTGAAGAGACATGATCGCTTTAATGATGAACATGAACATGCTTGTGTGAGATGATCAGTATTTATAGAAGCCTAAATTAAATCTGTTAATCGTATAAAGCGATCGAGTCCCTTCAAAATATAGGATTTAATAGCTAAATCCATATAGATTACTTTTACAATCTCTTTATAAACTTTTTGAAATGTCAAAGTGTTGGTGGAATTGACTTTAAAATGTCATCAAAATTGCCTTCATTAGTGTTTTGGAGGTTTGGGTTTCACTTATGGTTTTGGAACGACATGTAAATTATTTTTCTCATTTTGTGTTCAACAGAAGGGAAAAAAACTACAGGTTTTAAACAACATGAGGTTGAGTGAATGGCAGAACTTTAATTCTAATTGAACTATTGCTTTAATTGTTCACGCTAAATATTTCCATTTAAGTTTTCAGAATTTAATTTCTTTAAACAACTTATCCAGGCCAAGAAATCGCATTCCATGATAAATGATCTTATAAACTCAGACCTGTGGACAAAAACATTCAAGCTGTAACTCAGTGCTTATTACCCCAAAACAATTTGTCGGTTTTTGTCCCAAAAGACCTTCTAGTCTGGTCAAAGAACCAAAAATGAATACTATGTAATATGAATACAGTACCGGTTAAAAGTTTGGAAATATTACTATTTTTAATGTTTTGAAAGTCTCCTATGCTCATCAAGGCCGCATTTACTAATAAAAATAAATAATAATGAAAAAACAGGGGGGAAAAAAACAGTAATATTGTGAAATTTTATTAATTTAAAATAACAGTTATATATTTTAATATACTTTAAAATTTAATTTATTTCTGTGATGCAATGCTGAATTTTCATTAGCCATTACTCCAGTCTTCAGTGTCACATGATCCTTCAGAAATCATTCTAATATAATGATTTATCATTAATGTTGGAAACTGTTGTGCTGCTTATATTTTTTAACGTGATACTTTTTTCAGGATTCATTGATGAATAAAAAGTTCAAAAGAACAGCATTTATTCAAAATAGAAATCTTTTCTAACAATATAAATCTTTACTATCACTTGTTTTATATATAAATTTAACACATCCTTGTTGAACAAAAGTATTAATTTATTTTAAAAGAAAAAAAAAAAAAGAAAAAAAAAACTGACCCTAAACATTTGAATGGCACAGTATATTATTACAAAAGATTTCTATTTTGAATAAACACAGTTCCTTTTTAAAACTTTTTATTCATCAAATAATCTATAAAAATGTATAATAGGTTATATATATATATATATTTTTTTTTTATTTTTTTTTTTATTAAGCAGCACAACTGTTTCCAACATTGATAATAAATCAGCATATTAGAATGATTTCTGAAGGATCATGTGACACTGAAGACTGGAGTAATGATGATACTGAAAGTACAGCTTCAGAAATAAATTATATTTATTTAAAGCCAAGACCATTATTTTAAATTGTAATAATATTTCACAATATTAGTGTATTTTTGATCAAATAAATGAAGGCTTGATAAGCATAAGCGACTTCTTTCAAAAACATGAAATAGTAATTTCCAAACTTTTGACCAGTACTGTATAAACTCATATATATATATATATATATATATATATATATATATATATATATATATATATATATATATATAAACAAACAAACACACACACACAGAGTTGGGAGGGTTAGGCTACTTTAAAAATGTATTCCATTACAGTTAGGTTACAAATTGCTTAATTAAAATGTATTCAGTATAACGTAATCCAAGCATAATGTAATCTGATTACTGTTTTTTTGACGTAACTGTAACGAATTAGAGTCAACAGATTTTAGTATCTTAAGTAACGCCGTTACATGTATTCCGTTAACGTTACTCTCCAACCCTGTAAAAACTCTTGAACACACAGTCCTGTAGAACAACGCTGTCTGACCGCATACTTAACCAATGTTCGTAAATTCTGCATTATAGACTATAATTTATAGTTTAGATCAGTGACCAGATTTGCACAGCATTTCTTTCCTAAACACCTGCAACAACCAGCATTTAATGTTCCTATAGCAGACTGAAGCCATCCAGGCACACAGAACAAGCCCCAATCAGTACAAAATCAGATTTTGACAGTGTTTTAGGGACAGTGCATTTGAGGTAACAAAGCAGATCACAACACAAGTGTACTGACTGAACTCACCTCTCACCAACTGGAGAATCCAGTTTCAAGCACTTGATGGCCACGGTGGTGCGCCAGTCGCTGTGCAGCGCCCTGAACACCGTCCCGAAGCCTCCTTTACTGATGAAGTGCAGGTCCGTTAGTTTCCGATACGGGATCACCGGTAAGGTGCTGGTGAGACTGCAGATGTTGACGCAGCCGGCGTGCTCCATGTTTCAGGATATTGTGAGATGAAACGGGCCCGTTCAGCTTCAACAGAAAGGGGAACCGAGAACGCGCAGCTACTGCTGAAAACCCTCACAGAGAGAGAAAAGAGCGCGCATGTTCTGATAGTCTGCTAAGTAGATCACCCAGAGATAGGTGCATCTGCTTGACTAAATTATTATAGATCCTTGTTAAAAGTGTCACTGAATAAGATGGGAAGAAATGAGTCCTACAGCTCGCGCTTGGAGACACGCCCCCAGTCCAAACAACGCATTTCACCCGCACGCCATAAACAAACTGCAAATTAACCACAGAAAAAATCACTTTGAATCAGTGGAGTTTGAGATTTAACGGTGACGAAACGAGGTTAAAGTGTGGGAATGCGCTCGTCAAATGTTTCGAAGGTGTGTGAATAATGAGTGGGTCGGACCAAAACCGCGACGTATGTTTTTTTTTTTTTTTTTTTTTTTTTAACCACCCGTCTAGTCCCGCCCTTGACCTGAATGACAGATCGACTGTCCAATCGCAGACGTCGTATAAATCGCTTACAGCCAATCCTGTCGAAGAGGGCGGGACTTCTCGGAATACAGGTGGGGAAAAAGGAAAAAATCAACGCCGATCACAGCTTCCGGGTGTCAGAGGGTTCACATTTAATCGGATTTGATTATTATATAATTTTTTTTTTTTTACACATTCACTAGACCTGAACAGTGTGTGCCGTGAAGTAGCCTAATCATTTTTTTTGTTTTGTTTTTGTAGATTTTAAGTGTAGGCTATATTAAAGGGATAGTTAATCCAAAAATGAAAATGTTGTCATTAACTCAACCACAATCTTGTTCCAAACCTGTATGAGTTTCTTTCTTCTGCTGAACTCAAAATAAGATATTTTAAAAGAACGTTGGTAACTAGACAGTTGACGGCACCCATTGTCTTCCATAGTAGGCTAAACCCCCCCAAAATAGAGATTGTATTCAACTATTCATTTTCTTCTGTGTGGGCCTCTGAGTGAGTTCACGTAGTGTAACAGTGCAGCGCTTCTGGGTTATATGTCAGTAGGTAGGCTCACTATTGGCCGACGCTGGTCATGTGTGTGATGTGTGTGATAATAGTGAGCCTACATTCTGACGTACAACACAGAAGCGCTGCGCTGTTACACTACGTGAACTCACTCAGAGGCCCACACAGAAGAAAATGAATAGTTGAATAAAGTCGTTATTTTTGTTGTTGTTTTTTGCTCACAAAAAATATTCTCGTCGCTTGATAAACTTAAGGTTGAGCCACTGTAGTCACTTGGACTATTTTAACGATGTCTTTACTAACTTTTCTGGGATGGCAGATATCGATTACCTAGCAGCCTGAAGGAGTGAGCCAGCTCTCAGATTCCCTCAAAAATATCTTCATTTGTGTTCCGAAGATGAACGAAATTCTTACGGGGTTGGAACAACATGAGGGTAATTACTGACAGAATTTTCATTTTTGGGTGAACTAACCCTTTAATATGTGATTCCATGATTATGTAAGGAGGGAATTCCCAAGAGTTTTTTTTCCTCACAAACAATACGCCCCTGCATTCAGTTTAAATAAAAGAGAGAGTGACTTTAAAGAAATGTATGCTGACATGAAACACAAATTCACTCCTGAGATATATCATTGCCTGTGGTTCTGGGTTTCAGTAGCCTAATGATAACAAACTGTCATGCAGAGGATGGAGCTGATTGTCTTAGAAACTTGAAGCGTTTTGCTCTTGGCACTATAGGGGAAGTGTCCTGAGGAGCATTATTTCTTATTCTGAAATCAAAATGTACTATTGTTTTAAATGGAATATTGCAGTATTTACATTGTATTATAAATGTTATATCCGTGTATTAGAATTTTTTTTAAACATGTGCCCCTGTAATCTTTAATCAAAATAACTTCTCCCTCTTGCAGTTCATCTCTTCTCTTCTCTGATGATGTGTTTACTGGCGTGAGGGCGGGGCAACCTGTCAATCACATGACATCACAGCAAAAGCAAACCACAACCATCCAATCAATTTCCCATGGACAAAATCAAGTCCCATCCTACATTTGTTCTCCAGGAAGCCGTTTTACATCACAAAAAAAGAATCACAATTTCTTCATCGCAATTTCTGTTTCATGCCGATCATTTAGCAATATCATTCATTATTGCCTAAATCATTATTTCCTCTGAAAAGCAGACTCACCAAGATTCAAGCATATTCTATGATAATATTAATGCAAATCACACATTATTTTGTTTTCTTTCATTAAAAAGTAACTGGAAAAAACAATGAGATTAAGTAAATTATGGTAATTTTTTACAGGTTTATCAAAGCAAAATAGAAATCTTTCCAAGCCCCTGTAACCTGCATAAATAGCACATGTGGTTGGGAATCAGTGCAGTAAACAGAGGGCTAACAACATACTTCACTTCTGGGCATAACTGGGGAAAGTACGCAAAGTAACATTTGAAATGTATCGAGACATTTTATACTTCATGTTTATTGCTAAATGTTGTTTTGAGAACTAAATACAGATGTTGCTGTAAATTCTTTCTATTCACAGAAAAAATTAAACCCCTATTACTACATCAGCTGTATCCATATCACACTATATGTATACATATGTTTATAATGTAAAATTATAAACATATGACATGTATTACACTGACATGTATACATATGTTTACATATGTTTACATTATGTATACATAATGGTCAACATATCATGATAAAAAAAAATAAAAAAAAATCTAAATGAATTTAATTTTTCTTCTCAAGCAAAAGGGCATGAAAATTACATTTCTCGTTTGTTTAGGCAACATTTTGACTTAATATGAATAGAAATACATTTATATAAAACACATATGAGAATACAATTTAAAAAAAAAAAAAAGAACTTACTACCATCTGCTGGTGAATTTAATAACCACCTCAAGTCTTAATTGCGCCATCTAGTGCCACAGTGGGATTTCTCGTGTATCCTGATGGATAACAGCAGCCTTAGAGAATGCTGTTTTTGTGGCTTTTTTTTTCACCCCTAACTTTTTTTCACTTTCCATCAGCAAAATGTAAAACAAAGACACACAGTCATTTGGGAAAAAGTACGTTTCAGGTGAAATTAGTGCAAAAGTCATTACATTGCAGGGAGGAAAAATATGGTAGGCCTATTTAATTCCACATTAATAAAATACCTAACTGTCACAAAGTGTTCTTTTGATACTTTATTAGTGTTTTTCTTAGACCAATGCTCAAAAAATTGTGCAAAAGTAGATACATTTACACTCTAACAAGGTATTTAGGGGACCTTTTACCACAACATGTTGGTAAAGCTGCACTATGTAACTTTTGGCCCTCTAGCGGTTAAAAAACAAAACTGCATGCATTTTGTGGAAGAACATTGTTTTGGTTGCGCTTCGGCTCTCCGTTACGTGGATTAACGTGACCCTTAGATAATGATTTTTACACACTCTAAAAAACAATGGGTTAAAAGCAACCCAAGGGCTGGGTAAATAGGACAGAACACATGTCGGGTTAATTTTACCCAGCAAATTAGGTTGTTTATTTAACCCAGCATAGTGGGTTGTTTCATTTTTACTATAATTCTAGCTTATTTTTTACTTCACATGAATCAATGTTTTTTTTTTTAAATAGGCTATACTCCGCAACCACTGGTTTGCATGATAACATAATTCCTTTATTTTTTTAATCATATTTTACAGTGTAGCATATTTGATATAATGTTTAATGTATATTGCCTTGATTCAAGCTTGTTTAACAAATATAAGTAAAAATTAAACATTTAGAAATAATTCAAGTGTAATTGCTCATTCAGGAGAGAGAGGACTCTCTCAACCACAACAGAATCAAGGACAACCTCAGGAGTTTGGCACAACGTCTTCATTCAATGCAGAAGAAGTCCATCGCAACTCCCACCATTTGCTCTGCGTGTTCTCTCCGGCCCAGAGCCTGCAGGCCACAATCTGCCCTCCAGCCATGAGAACAGCGTCGAACTAACCATGCAAGTTCATCATATCTTCTCCATCCAGCAGAGAAGAAAACGATCGCAACTTTAACATTTGACACTCACGGAACCAACAACTTCAATTTTCAACGACTTCAAGAATTGTGTCCACTGTATCAATTTAATGAGGTGCTCTGAAAATTATAAGCTGATGGTTCTTTTCATAGTTAAATGGATATTTTCCATAGTTCCATTTCCTGCTTCCGGTTCCATATCACTCAACATTTTACCTATGCATGTATGTATGTTTGTTTAGATTAGTTTAGTTATGTTTGTGATTTAGTTAATAAAACTTGTGCACAATATGTATTTGGTTCTGATTCTCTGCTTGCAACAAAGTCTATTTTACGATCTTGATCTTGTTACAGGCTCTAAGCGCCGTAGATGCTAAGAAATAATTATTTTTCGGTGGCCACGAAAGATACACTTTTCTTAGAATAAATTAATAATCAAAAGAGTTCGTTGGACGAACTGATTAATTGATTGTAATATTAATTTAGCTACATCAAGTTAATCCAATTAACTGACATTACATTTTGGGTCAAAATCACCATAAAGTGCCTTTGAGACTTCACAATTTCCCTAAAAAAAATCTGAGATTTTCCATTTAACTTTATATGTGTTGTGTTAAGGAGACATTAGGCTGTTAGAAATGCATATTGGTCAAGCTCCAGCACTTTTTATAAATTAACTGCAAGCTGACAATATAAGAGCAAACGATAAAATATGTCCACCCTGTTATGGACAAATTCATAGTAGAATAAATACATTTTCATTGCATAGTGATTATAAAATGTAGATCTGAGGAAAGATAATGTGTCCCTTTCCCAACAAAACATTTTAGTTAATGGTAAAAGTATTTTTATAATAATGAAGTTACTGCTTAAATATGTATTGCCCAATAAAATATGCGATAGTTGCACATTCTATTCTAAATAAAATCTAACAATAAAGATATTTAGTCAAAATTTAAAACAATACTAACTGGCCCTCATTTGTTTATTAAGAAATCACACACAGGGTTTTGTTAACTTGTTAAAATAATTTGTTTATTTTCATCCTAAAAGTTAAACATGACAGGGTGGACAACAAAATGACAGGGTGGAATTGGCATGACAGGGTGGACAAATGCTTTAATGGGTGAACTAGAACGGGGGAACATTTTAAAAACAACAGGACCTTCAAGAAACCCTTAACCAATATAGAAGAAGGAGAGGCCCGGCTCAGGCTGATTTTCAGGAGTTGCAAATGTCCATGAACCATGTCCACCCTGTCATGTGACAGGGTGGACATTTTTTGGCTAAAGTTAGTATTTAATGAGCACATGGTGTACAGCAGTTAGCAAAGTGATTCACTGTTGAAGCTGACTGCACTGTTTAAAATATATATTTAGAATTTCTGAAAAGTTTTTATATTAATTAATATTTCACAATGACAGGGTGGACATGTTAAGCTTGACAACAGGCAACTACAAACACAATATGATGAAAATTAGGAAATATAAGTGTAGATACTTATTGTGTGCATTGCAGATATTTTAAGCTCCACTGAAGAAAGACCAAATGGGGGAAGGGATATCACTGAGTACATCAGTTGGTTTCTTAAAGGGGCGTTTACCCCATAATGACAGGGTGGACAGCAATTTCAGGGACACATGCACACTGCTTAATATTATTATGAAAATAAAATATAAATAATCAAAATGACTTGTTTTATTAAATAACTTGCTGAGGACAATAAGTACATTAAAAAAGTATTTGAATTTTATGTAATTTAACCACTTTTTACACTCACTGAAGTTAGCTGAGCAGCGTGTGGGACATGCCAAAATCACATACATCCAATCAAAGAAAATGGTATAAAATCAGAAAAACACATTTCAAGAGATGTATCATTGTACTTTTATGTGTGTAAGTGTTTGGCCATTTATAATAAAACCTCAGAATTACATTATTTTGCATTATGTTCATGATGACTGAGCGATTCTGATGAGGACACCAAAGGCACTTTATAGTGATATTGACCCTTTTATTACAAGCTCTGTCGCGTTCTCCTTTTGCCAACAGACTTTCCTCTTTTCTGTGTTTTTTTTCTCCCGGGAGGATCGAGATTTAGCAGTCACGGTCACCACCTCCTTCACTACATTTCCCAGCATCCTCCTTGGCCCACACCTGCACCTCCTTCACAATCACCTGCACCTGTCAGCGATCTCCCTCATTAACTTAACCATAAAGCCACTTAACTTGTGTTCCCTCATTGTCCAGTCTCGTTTTACATGTGTGTGAAACCTGTAAGACCTTTGTGTCCCGTGCACCTCCAGCGGTCATCTCTTGTTAGGGATGGGGAAATGAAGCCTCGTGAATTCCCCTGACTGTTCCGGGAAAAGATTCAAAGCTTCGAGAGTGTCGAGAACAGCGCCATCTGGTGCTTATTTAAAATAAAGCAGAAG
Source organism: Abramis brama (assembly GCF_963993115.1). Classification (NCBI taxonomy): domain Eukaryota; kingdom Metazoa; phylum Chordata; class Actinopteri; order Cypriniformes; family Leuciscidae; genus Abramis; species Abramis brama. The sequence goes on along the minus strand of NC_139969.1, from coordinate 29,939,330 downwards.
CCTGTGTTAGAAGCTCTGGCAGATGAAGCAACCACAACACACTCCATAGTTTCAATGTTATGTGTTCAAATAAAAGCCTTACATGTTTGTGTTTGATTTGTTCATTAAATAAATTAATTTTCTCTCCTCACAAACATATCAACCAGACTGAGCCAACAATGACTCGTTAAATAAGATCTGGGCTTCGAGCCTTCTGACACCCAAAGCGAAACGCGCACGTGATTGGACAGAAAGTGGTTTGTCGTCGATCACGTGACTCTATTAAACCAATACACACCCCGATACGGGGCTTCACTAGAAATTGTGTCGCATGTGGATGTCACGTACGTAACATCACTATCTCCTATGGTCTTCTCCCGCGTCTGTGTCCTGTGCTCTCCTCTCCCTTGCATTGGCCATTTTCCTGTTTGTCTACCCACTGCTGTAAAATAAACTCTATCACTTGTCCTTCTGTCTCCGGGTCCTCTGTTCCGTAACATTAGCTGCTTCATGTCATAATTTCTTGCTCGTGACAACTAACCTATGCCACTCCAACACCATACATGCGTCAAAGTAGCCAGATAAACTTTTCTTTCTTTACAGGCGAGGGACGCATGTACACTCTAAAAAATGCTGGGTTGTTTTAACCCAATTTTGGGTCAAATATGGACTAACCCAACGTTGGGTTAAAAATGCAATTTAAAAAATGGACAAATTGCATTTTGAACAAAATCAAAAATGTAATTTAAAAATAGACAAATTGCATTGGTTACATTAAAAATGTAACCCAACGGCTGGGTTTGTCCATTTTTAAATTGCATTTTTAACCCAACGTTGGGTTAGTCCATATTTGACCCAAAATTGGGTTAAAGCAACCCAGCATTTTTTAGAGTGTATGTAATTTCCCACAAAAAACATCCCAACAGGTTATAATAGGCTTGCCATACTGAATCAGGGTAAGTCAAAAACACATTTTGGAAGAAGGATTGATGATGTATTGATTCTAATTTTGAACAAAAAAAGTGTATCTTTAAATAAATGCATGATTGGAAGTTAAAACTTCTAATTTATTGGTTTAAGTAGCAAACATTATTTTGATAAGTTCTGTTGACATAATAATGTTGATGATTACATGGTCCGTCTTTGATTATTTAAAAAGTAATTTCTTAATTAAATTGCCTTAACTTTGAAAACAGTGAATTTCTGGTTCCCAGCATGCTTTGCATACAGGATAAGAAGAATAAATGTTGAAATTAAGTGAATAAATTAAATTAATTAATGAATTACTTTAAATTGTATGTGTTTTAGTAAAGGGAAAAGCTTAGAGTTTAATGCTGTTTGACATTTAAAAAAGTTTCTGTCATGCATGTTGAGATGTTTCTGTTAAATTTTTGTGGTTACCACTTTGCTGAAGAGAAGTGCTCGTGGTTTGTGGATGGTTTGTAGGAACAATTTTTTTGAGAAATCAATGTGAAAAAAGAAAAGAAAGAAAAAAACATGTTACAGTGTTTATGCTTCAAATTATTAAGTTCCTGTAACTCAGTTAAGTTTGTTGGTTTAACATATTTCATTATATTTCATATTTCAAGTCGTCATAACTCAAAAAGATGAATGCCAATGTTTCATTTTTTGGGGTGTAAATGAAAGAGAACACATCTCCAAACATTTCATGTGTAAAATGGCAGTTCAATCAAACAAAAGTTCATGTTTTATAGGTTTATGAGTTCTCCATTCATACAAAGGTCATTTAATCTTAATTCTTTTATGGTGTGTTTGGGTAGACCTGCCACACCATAAATAGGACTGACTTGAAATTTTATCAAAGAAGAAGTTGTGGTTTGTTTGGTTGTGTCTCATTTGTGACTAGCATACTGATTCACTTCTCTTCATAGTGAGGAATGCAGAAGAGGACAATCAGTCAACTTCTGCTAACATTAGATTTAGGATTCTTTCTTTTCACCAGCTCCCACACCAGACAAAACACCCAAACAGATTATCAAGCTATACTTTGGGTAAGAGAGAAAAAAAAATCGTATTTATCATATCATGATGTGGTGTTAGATGCCCGTGAGCATACTTGAAATAAATCTAATGCTGTATGACTTAATCTTTTGAAGATTAGTAAAATTTGATCTGTGATGTTTCTTATAACCATTGATTTAAACAATCTCTTGATAAATGATCATCTGCATCCTTTATTTCAGCTCGTTCTTTTCTGAGAGCATTGGATTTAACATTGCAGAAGATCTAGCATGTTTTACCAAAACCACAGTCCAGAAGTTGTGAGAAGAGGGAATGGGATGGAGTATTACAGTGATGGATTTTGTAGAGGGAGCAATGAAGAGAAGACGCTCAAGGTCACCCTGCTTGGCTATAAGGTTATGGAGGAAAAGACAAAGTTCACAGTAAGGAGTTACTAATGCATGCTCTTTTCACTCCATAGTGATCAATGTATATAAGTCTGTTGTTGCTATTTTAATTTTTTTTTTTTTTAAGGGATATACTTCACCCCAAAATGAACATTCTGGCATTTATTACTCGCCATCATGTTGTTCCAAACTTGAATGACTTTGTTTCTTTCATGGAACACAAAAGGAGAAATTCTTAATAATGTGCTATTTTTGGCACGCAATTTAAAAGAATGTGGCATCATTTACTCACCCTCAAGACAAGTTGTTACAAACCCATAAGACTTTCGTTAATCTTTGAAACACAATTAAAGATATTTCTTTTATGAAATGCCTAAGAGATTTCCGCCCCTTCATTGAAACCCCATTGAGTAACCAAAACCAGTTCAAAAAGTTCTTAAAAACATTCTAAACATAATCCATATGAATCGAGTCGTTGCTTGGCAAACATGAGGGTGAGTAAATGATGACAGAATTTTGGTTTTCGGGTGAAATATCCCTTTAATTAGAGACACATAAGGATGAATAAGATACATTGAATCTTATATGGGAACAGATGGAAAATTACACTGTATCTGAGTCAAAGGCAGTTTTTGGTGATAAAGAGGACGTGATGTTCTCTTTCTGCACATTTTAGGTCTACAAGATCTTAGTGAGGCGAGCGCCTGACGAGAGCTGGCACATTTTTAGACGGTACACAGACTTCTCTCGACTACATGACAAGGTCAGGCACAGGTGACTCATGTCAGCTGACCAGGCAGATTTGCTCATGCACTTTTTCCTCAGTATTTCCTTCTTTTAGATATGAGTGACTTTATGTCTTTATGTGTATCTTCAGCTGAAGGAGATTTTTCCTGCGTTTAACTTTGTCCTACCACCCAAGCGTTGGTTCAATAACTTCAGTGCTGAATTTCTAGAAGAGAGACAACTGGGCCTACAAGACTTTCTACAGCACCTGGTTGCTCAACAATACCTGAGAAATAGGTACTTATGACATTATGCTTTGTTTAGAAACAGCCTTCGAAACAATTGTCATCATTTACTCGCCCTCACGTCCTTCCAAACCTGTCTGCAGAACAGAATATATTGTGAAAAATGTTTTTTTTAGTCCCTATAATGAATGTGAAAGTCAGAGGGGTCCATTGTTGTTTTGGATTGTTGAAAGCCTATAGGCTTCCATTGTATGGACAAAAACGTGAAACATTATTCAAAATATCTTATTTTCTGTTCCACAAGAAGAAAGAAAATCATACAGGTTTGGAATAAAGTTTCACATTATGTGTAAACCAGACAAACACAAATAATAATAATATTTTGGGTTTTTTTTAAACATTGTCAAACCTTTTGTGATTTGAGGTGGGAGGAAAAGCTGAAGATTCAGTGCTTTTGTAAAGCGAATGCAAAGTTTCTCAGGGGAACAATAATTTTGTGAGAGAACGCAAATGTTTAATGAACAGAGAGAAAAATATATTTATAATCAATCACTTATATTTGTTAACAACTAAAACAATCCCAGACTATATATTAGTCTCCTCTCTGTTAACAATCTCTTTGAGCCCCTTCACTCTGGTTTTTGCGAACACCACAGCACTGAAACAGTTTTAGTTGAGGTCAATAATGACTGATTCTGTTCTTTTTCCATCCTAATTCTTCTTGATGTTAGTGTCGCTTTTGATCAGTCTCTTTTACTCACCCATCTTTAAAATGTATTTAGTGTAAGATTGTATCTCTCTGATTGTGTGTCTCCCTGTGGATATAGGTCAGAGTTGGGTTCAGTTCATTTTGGTGTCCCTCAGGGTTCAATTTTAGGCCCCTTACGTTTTAGTATGTATGTTTTTTTCTTGTGGTCAGCTTAATTAGCATTTTTATGCAGATGACACTTTATATTTAGATTTATATTTATTCTAAATCTGGTGACATTGAGGTAGTTACTTTTCTTTCACACGTTTCTGAGATGAAACCTCGGATGACTTGGTCAAAATTTTCTGTGTCTGAGCAGTAACAAGACTGAATATATATGAATATATATTATTATTATTTTAAATCTCAGAAACATTGCAGGGCTGTGCCCTTTGTTATCTTTCTTCTATGTGAAAAGCTGATCAATACTATTGTGTTTTCTTATGCACACAATCTAGATGCTTGCAATGCACTACTTGATGGAGTCTCCAAGTCTACACTTATAAATTACAATATGTGCAAAACTCAGATGCTAGAATCCTGAGTAGGGCCAGGACAACGATCACATATCTCCAGAGTCCTTGCACTGGCTCCCTGTCAGATTTGAAGATTCTCTTGCTTACATTTTTGGCTTCTCAGAGTTTTTAACTTATTATACCCCAATATTGTGATCTCCGCTCCTCAAATACTGTTATTTTAACAGTCCCCCAATCTTGTCTTTGTATCAGGCGTGATAGAGCATTTACTCCTTACACTCCTAAACTGTGGAACTCACTTCCCCTCGCTATTAGAGAAGCATAGTCGCATAACTAGTTCACCCAAAAATTAAAATGATCCCATCAAGCCATATAAGACTTTCATCTTTTAGCCGAACACAATCGGTGTTACACCAAATAATATCCTATGACAGAGGATTTCGATATAAGAGAAGAGGAGCTACGTCCTACGAACGCGAACGCATGCACGGCTGTTGCCGTAAGCCAGTGATTATAGTTTATAAAGTTTTAAATATGGATATTTTTCTTACAAAATCCCATCGCCCTGCTTCAGAAGGCTCCATTAACCCACTGGAGTCGAAAGGATTACTTTTATGATGGATGGATTAACTTTTTAGAGCTTTGAAAACTCGCGATTCAATGCCATTACAAAGCTGGTATGAGCCAGGATATTATTTAATATAAATCTGATTGTTTTCGGCTGAAAGAAGAAAATCATATTCACCTAGGATGGCTGGAGGTGAGTAAATTATGGGATAATTTAAAAAAAATTTTTGGTGAACTATTCCTTTAAGCACTTTTACATCACACCTTGAAACATATTTCTTTGGGATGGCTTTTTTTTATGATGATTAATACATTTGTATATTGTTTTCATGTGATTCAACTTTTATGTAAAGCACCTTGACATGTCTTTTTAAAGGGATAGTTCACCCAAAAATGAAAATTAGCCGATTATGTATTAGTGATTATGTAACAAATACAATTGGAGTTATATTAAAAAATGTCCTGGCTCTTCCAAGCCTTATAATGGGAGTCAATGGGTATATGATTTTGGAAGTCCAGAGCCTATCCATCCGTGATAAAAGTGCTCAAAACAGCTCCGGGATGTTAATAAAGGCCTTCTGAAGTGAAGCGATGCTTTCATGCAAAAAAAAAAAAAATATTTAAAACTTTATCGACTAAAATAACTAGTTTCCGGCAGACCGCTGTACGCAAGTCGACTTACGCCAAAAGAGTAACACTTGACGATGTCTGACGTTAGGAGTAGCGTAAGCTTTGACGCCTCTCGCGGTTCAAACAAACAGGGCTGGGCAACCGCGTTCGTCATTGCGTTGTGCGTCAAGTTCAAGGGTTACTCTTTTTACTCCAGAACCGTTTAGAACACTTTTATCATGGATGGATTGGCTCTGATGGACTTCCAAAATCATATACCCATTCACTCCCATTATAAGGTTTGGAAGAGCAGGACATTTTTAATATAACTCCGACTGTATTCGTCTGAAAGAAGTATGTCATATACACCTATGGCTTCAGGGTGAGTAAATCATGGACTAATTTTCATTTTTGGGTGAACTATCCCTTTAAAGGCTCTCTCTCTCTCTCTCTCTCTATATATATATATATATATATATATCATTGAAATATATTTTTTCCTCCCATGTCATTTTTTTTTTACATCCACATGTTCGCTTATTGCTCCATAATCTGTATTTAGAAAAATGGCCCTGAATTTAAAATCTGCATATGGGTACAAAAGATAAATAAAATAAAATAAAAAATAAATAAATACATAAAATAAAAATAAACAAATAAGATGAAAATACAAAAATCTTGATAAATAGTCAACACTACAATAAAACTGTTATTGAGAATTGTGTGAAGATGAGTTGGTGTCACAATTTAACAATGAAAATCATGTGATAACAGAGTAATTGCTTTCTCTCTCCTGAAGTGAAGCTGTCAGAGAATTCTTAGGTCTGGATGACCCACCTACCGCTTTTGGCGATATTAGAGAGAGATGGGTAAGCTCGTTCAGTTACTGTACTGTAATACTTTTCCATTCAGCCAAATGTGATGCATCCAGACACCAGTTAGCTCGACACATCCCTGAGCACAATGAACTTATCCATTTATCCCTCTGTTCCGACTGAAGGCCTTCTGTGAGACGCTGGAAGGGACCAGCTGTCGCCTTCAGAGAGATTTAATGGACGACGGGAGAGAGACTGACTCCCTGAGAAATGTTCTGCTGCACAAAGAGCTCCAAATTAGCCAGCCTGAAAGAGCAAAAAAGTAATGTAGCAACATGATCTATTTGTGGGTTGCTTAGGAAACAGGGACAGAGAGGTGGATTTCATCTTCTGGCTGAAACGAAATGACTCCAAAATGATTATTCTGTTCAAGGAAATTAAATCTAATTGGATTAAGTGCTACATTAATGCTCTGAGCCCACAGCATGTCAGCAACGCTAATTGCTTTTAGCAGTACAGAAGTGTCATGCACGTGATTTCACCAAGTATGACATGTTCTTGGATCAACATCAACATCAACAAAGGGATAGGTTTAGGGATAGGGTTAGGACTACATTTTCAGACATAAATGTTGTTTCAGGCTCAAAAAAATATCTCGATCCAGGAACATGTTTTACTTGGCAAAATCACGGTGACTTAGAAGTGTCATGATTATTACATTTTTAAATGCATTTTTTTATTTGCATTAGATTTGTAATGCCTCGTTCAGAATTGTATCTTTTTACCCGGTAAAGCCTGACATATGAAATAATGGTCAAATTAAGTTAGGTATGAATTAAGTTGCATGATTATTGTGTTTTTTTTGTTTTTTGTTTTTTTGTGCTGGGCAACGATTAATCGCAATTAATCGCATCCAAAATAAAAGTTTGTGTTAACATAATATATGTGTGAGAACTGTGTATAATTATTTTGTATAAATACACACATATGCATGTATATTTGCATGTATAGTACATAATTTATATTATATATAAATATCAATATTATATAAAAAAATATATATATTTCTTAAATATATATGTGTGTATTTATATATACAAAATAATTATACACAGCACACACACATATATTATGTAAACACTAACTTTTATTTTGGATGCGATTAATCACGATTAATCGTTGCCCAGCACTAGTTTGTTTTTATTCTTTTTTTATTTTATTTACTTTTTCCTGTTTAACCCCATACAGTGGCATGTATAGAATCCAAGAGGAGTTGAACAAAGAGACGGGAGACTTTTTAACAGAGCAGGAATATAAAGAAGTGGAGAGAGACAAACTCGGGAAACTAAGGTATATAATTGATGTATTTTCCACTTAATCCCTTTGGAATGAATCCTAGTTGAGCATTATTATTTATATAAACATTCCATAGTCTTACTAAGGAAAAATACGTGTCTTGGGACAATGGGGAGACCATTTTGTCTTATTAAACTGCTTGTATCTCGCCTTCAGTTCTGAATTGCAGTTCATAAGGAGTCATGGAGCGTGCTGGTGTGGATCAGCAACTGACAGTCCCGAAAAGTACAGTTCTGGAGGACCATTCCAAGAACTCCATTAAATAAAGGAAAACAACATCACATACAAAGCACTTTCTTCAAAACGTCTATTTGTGGCGTAAATTGATACACCCAGATCCTTCTGATTCATCCAAGAGACATGATCACAGATTAAGCCATAAACTCAAAAACTTCTTGGAAAAAGAAAAGGGGGGAAAGAATACTTCCACGTAAGAATTATCTGGATGTTTTATTCACATGTATCATTTGTGGAAGAGATTTTTTTTCTTTAACACATATTTAATAATTGAATCATCTGTTCTAGTATATCTGGTTCCTCACAGCTCTTACCAGCTGGCCTCTGTTACACTATTATCTCTGTCCACACAACATGTATAGAAACGGCGGGTTGACCAGCATGATCTTTAGCTGGTTTAGCTATAGTTAAGAACCCTGTTTGGAACACCATGCAGCATCCAAAACTCAACATGAAATTATCACCATTAAATAGAGACAAAATATATTTGATTTACTGTGAGTTACTGTTTTGTGCAAATTAGGTAGTGCCACTGTGAAAAATAAAATTAGCTGTAGTTTCCCACTTGTCGTAAACTTATTTTCTCAGCCTGATTTGTGTTTAAAAGGTCTGTGTTCACCACATCTACATGTTTTCTTTTTATAAGATGCATTGCCTGCATTATAATTGTGTATAAACACAATAAAGACAATAACTGCAATGTGCTTTCACTTCAAAAAGTGTCTGCAGAGGAAATAGGTACATGTGATAAACCCACGGGGGTCAAGCACTGGGCATTTCAATTGGAGACAGATTTAGGGAGTTACACATTTGTGTTGCTTTGTTGTAGACACTTTAATCCTCTGTTCCATCTACTGTCTGGGTGTAACAGTTTTCCTGTTGCTGTCGTATTAGCCTTCTCAGTGCAGGACTGTCATTATTCACCTGGGCATTAGAGGGTGCTCTGTCTTAGAAATGCATGAATTCACCAATTTAAGGTAGTAGAGAAGGAGTAACAGACAGTAGGAAGTTAATTCTTTACCCTCATGGAGAGGCTTTCCTCATTAGCTGCATCCTTCGAAGGCCGCATTTGAAGTCTAATTGTGTCAATGCGGTGCGACGAAGGCTGTCCCAATTCGAAGGATCCTTCAAATGCGTCCTTCGTTTCCCGTGCAATGAAGGATACAACAGATGAATCGTTCACGGCCTTGCCTAGCCCAGAATTTATTGTTCGCCAGTTACGACAAGATTTTTGGAACATCGCCGAATTACACTTTTAAGTATTGGGGGTACTATACGGTTATCCGGACCACACGATGGCCTACCCCCTAACCCCACCCCTAAACCTACCCATCACTGGGGTTAAGACCAATCATACGATGGCCTACCCCTAACCCCTAACCCCACCCCTAAACCTACCCATCACTGGGGTTAAGACCAATCATACGATGGCCTACCCCTAACCCCACCCCTAAACCTACCCATCACTGGGGTTAAGACCAATCATACGATGGCCTACCCCTAACCCCACCCCTAAACCTACCCGTCACTGGGGTTAAGACCAATCATACGATGGCCTACCCCTAACCCCACCCCTAAACCTACCCATCACTGGGGTTAAGACCAATCATACGATGGCCTACCCCTAACCCCGCCCCTAAACCTACCCGTCACTGGGGTTAAGACCAATCAGGGATGACTATACGGACTATACGGGACTAAAAGACACACGTGTGGTCCGGATAACCGTATAGTTCCGTATTGGGTTTCAACTTACTGAAATATTGAATGATTCAAATGTAAAAAACAAACTGTAAAGCAGTTCAAATGTTGACTTATATATCTTGCTTATATGTGATTATATAGTTTATACTTTTTTATATACAGAAATGGACCATGGTGATCATTTTTAGACAGTTTGTGAACCCTGTTTTTTATTTTATTTTATATTTTATATGCCACATGCTGGTGACCCCTGCTGGTCAAAACAGTGTAAATGCAACAAAAAAAACTCAGGCCAAACATGCATAAAAAACCCTTTTACAAACCCATTGCAAATGTTGTATTGAAAGTAAAATCTATCAAATGCAATTAGCAAACCATCTAATAAGATTAAATATCAAGTGTCTGTATAATATGTGTTCTTTTATCAATTTTCAGGGTTTGTTTTGTTTGTTCCATGGCTGGCCAATAAGAGACTATTAAATAAATCACAACAGCTCTTTCCCATTCTAGATGTGTTTTGGGGGGAGTTTTGGCATTCAAGCTGAATATAATGATGGCATTCAAGTCTTTTTGCAACTCTGTTGATGTAACCGACACAGCAGTTTCGGATACGGCAACTGTTTTTCAAATGGGTGTGCCAAACACCTGTCTGCTATTGGTCCAACAAACATGTATTTCTGGCCAAAACCCACGTCAATGGCCCTGTGCAAGTTTCCAGATTGCCACAGAGGTTAGTGTGATTATTCAAGACTGCCATTTAATGATTTTTCAAGACTGTGAGTATAGTACCATGAGCGTTACTGATCTAAGATACATTTTTCCTGCGAATATTGCAGCTATTAATATTTGTGTCCCTTATTTCTGTTGACTAAACCAGTCCTACCAATCATTTGTAAATTAATAGTTATTTTCGGTTGGTTCATTCTTTTCAATGAATTGGCCTAACGGGTTTGCAAAACGAGTCGATTCCCATTTGTTCAGAACGCTCTCTCACAGAATCATCTGAAGCCATTTCAGTCTGAGAATGAACTGTGCTGGATGAAGTGGATATTTACCTACAAACAATCGAAACTAAAGACTTTAAGAGGTAACCTTGAGAAAATTCAGCTATTGCTGTGTCATGAAAGTGTTTTTGTGTCCACTCGTGCTGTTTTTCAGTTGCTTTCCTACATGAGTATGCGCTAGACAGTTGTCTTTGACCACTTAGTTGCTTTTTGCCATTTTCATATTTTAAGGAATACTTTTTTACTTTTTCAACTTTCTTTAGTGTAACTTTGCAGCTTGAGCATGAAAAAGGTCTGCAAAGTTACAAAGCACAAAGTCTACTCTAAAGGGAGTTATTCTCTATATCAGTAAGCACTTTGAAACACCTTGATTGTTGTCTTGAGTTTTCTTCCGGGAAAGTACGTCTCAATATTCCTAATTTAAATAATTCCTGCAATATTCCTAATTTAAATAATTCCAACGGAAACGGGAACTAAACACACAGGGACTGAACACAAGCACATAAAGACAAAAAAATATCAAAATAAGAGTCCATGAACAAAGTCACATGGTAAACGTGACAGAATGCTAGATCTTAAGACACTGTCTTTACATAATGGCTATGTTAATGCAACTGGGCCCAGGCCTGTGTGGCAGAAGTGGGCCTATAGAGACCAAGGTGGAGCCGCCAGTTACGAGAGCCAAGGAAAAGCTGGCAGTTCAGGGAGCAAGAGCGGAGTTAGCAGTGACCATGGTGGAGCCAATGGAGTAGGAGAGGGTTAGGGTTAGGATTAGGTAGAGCGGAAGACCCCAAAGGCAGAGCAGACGGGACTGGAGACCCCCACGACAGAGCAGAATACCACCATAGCAGAGCAGACGGGACTGGAGACCCCCACGACAGAGCAGAAGACCCCTATGGTGGAGCAGAAGACCACCATGGAGCCAGTAGTTCTGAAGACCACGTGGAGCCGGCTGTGCTGAAGACTACTGTAAAACTGAAACGGAGCACAAAGAAATTATTGACGGCCACAATGGCCGTAACAGGAAGGTCAGAGACTTGAAAATGGACCGTCATGACAGAAAGCTCAGAAATGGCGTCCGTGGCTCTGTGAGTTAAAAATCGGCCGCCGTGACAGATAACAGGGTACAAAAGGAGTTTATAATCAGCGTCCATGGTCGTGACAGGGCAGACAAAGGCTTCAAGAATGACCTCCTTGGCCGATACTGGACAGGCAGAGACATCATATATGGCCTCCAGGGCCTTGACAAGGCAGGCAGAGAGTTCATAGATGGCCTCCGTGGCCTTGACAGGGCAGGCAGAGAGTTCATAGATGGCCTCCGTGGCCTTGACAGGGCAGGCAGAGAGTTCATAGATGGCCTCCGTGGCCAGGACAGGGCAGGCAGAGAGTTCATAGATGGCCTCCGTGGCCAGGACAGGGCAGGCAGAGAGTTCATAGATGGCCTCCGTGGCCAGGACAGGGCAGACAGAGAGTTCGGGAACGGCCTCGTGACAGAGACAACAGGGAGCACAGGTAAAAACAGAGAATTCACAAGCGGACACCGCTGCCTTGAGAAGAGTTGAAGCGGTTGACACCGCCGAAGGAAGATGAGTAGCGGTCGCCGCCTCCTCGGGAGGAGCTGTAGCAGTGTGTGTGGCCCAAACACACAAGATGGCGGTAGCCATCACAGACGATAGTGGCAGTAACTCTGGAAACACTGGACTAGGAAACTCTGAGACCACTGGACTTGATCTGCTCGCCTCTCGCACTGACCTCAGTTGTGGATTTATAACACCTGCTATCAGTCTTCTTCGTCCCATGAATTGATCCGGTGATCGAGGGGATTTGTGGCAAACCATGCTCCACGGCCAAGGCTCCAGGCATAATCGATGTATTGAGCATGGGAGTAGTGAATTTTCTCCCCAGGCAACTTCGAGCAAGTGAGTTTGTTTAAACCCAAATAAAAAAAAATTTTTAAGGGCAACATCATTAAAATCCACTTGATATGCTAATCCAATTAAATTTCTTAACGTAGTCCTCACCTTGATGGTTCCTAAAGAGAAAAACTGCTGGGTTCATGATTAATGGTCTTGTGTTCTCTCACATGCTGGCTTGACACTCACATTTAATAAACATCAGAGACAAACACCGGCATGAAACATTAACACAAGACAATGAACAGAAGATAACTGAGGGTTTAAATACAATGACAAGAGGCTAATGGGAGACAGGTGAATGTGATTAATTGTCATGATAACAAACAAGGGTAACTACGGAAACTAACAAGATGGCAATGGAAACAAGGAAACAGGAACTAAAAACACAGGAACTGAACAAGGCCATCAAGACAAAAGAATATCAAAATAAGAGCCCATGAACAAAGACAAAGGATAAATGTGTCAAGAGTGTTACAGACAGACTGTAAAGAAAGCTGCAATAATGTAAAATATGTGGGAAAAAACAATGTGTTTTTGGAACATTCAAACATGAAAACCTATTCTAGTAGACCCCATTAGCAAAATCAAGACTTTGTAAGAGGGCATAATATGGCCTTTTTCAAACGTTTAAAGGGACACTTCACCCATTTGCATTAAGCTTTGCATTGTTAGAAACCCAGTCATACTATTGAATGGTCGTGCAACACTCTCTCATTTTCCCCTGATACGGGAGAAATCCGTTATTTACCTCTTACACTTCCTCCTACAATGACGCAAAAATCGTCATTTTGCGTCATTGTAGGAGGAAATGTAAGAGGGGGGGATTTCTGTTGAGACTACAGACACGTTCCTCATCTTTCCCAGGGGGCGGGACCCGCTCACGCTACAGACCTATTACAGATCAGTGGGTGGGACTTTACTCTCTGAAACTGAAAGCAATATCCTCCATCTTGTTTGAAGCTAAGCTAACAGGCGCTGTGGAGACAGATGTACAGTTATGACAATAGCGGAGGAGAGTGCTCAATATGATATAGAGGAAGAGGATTTCGGAAGTCTGATGCTTGAATCAGGTGTTTGTGGCTACCTTTACAAGCCGCATTATAGCGAAGAGCAGCCGAGGCAGAGGACCTGCCTGCCGCGGACGAGGAGCCCGGACTGGCTCGAGTTAGGGCGGACCGGTGGCGCCGGTGATCTCACTATGCAACTACGAACCGCTACGAACACAGAGATAGAGTCCGTCTGCGGCAAAGAATTTCAACGATGACAATTTCTCCTGGACGAAATCTCTGAATCAGACGAGGACACGGACGTTTGTGTTGAGAACTATCCTAGTTTCGCACCGCATATGTTCTGACTGAACATCCAGGTACCATGCAATAATTCACCTTTTCGAAAGAAATACAAACGAGGAGTAATGCACTAATGAGTTCGCCAACTAACTAGACATTTTGTGTGAATGTGAAATTAATTTCAAGCTCTGGTGGTAGCTAGCCTTGTAGACGGAAGAGTGATTTCTCTTATAGGCAGATATGCGCTTTCTGGATTAGTGGGAGTGGCTTGCGGAGCTGTGCAATGTGATGCATTGTGGGAGTTGTTGTCTTTCATTCAAATGCGTCCTGAAGTTATTTTTTGTCTTTTCTCGGTCACAAAGGCACCAAATTCAAAATTTATTTTACATTTCGACTACATATATGACCCACTTTAAATAAAAAACAATGTTCAAATGGGTGAAATGCCCCTTTAAAACGTGTCTAAAACAATTTCGTTCTGTACCGTTGCTCTCACTGATTCTTTGGTCTGAAGAATCTCAAGAAATGTGTAATAGTTACATAAATGCTAGACATAAATATTCTCTCAGAGTTAAATTTACATACATTGAGCATACATTACTGTAGCTACCACGGATGAAATCCGGCATGTGCCCCTAGCTGTTTCAGTTATATTTATCAGATAAAAAAGACATTTAATGCAAGTTATTCAAAGAGACTGCTTTCAATTATTTTTAACCACACCACAAAGATTCTTTGAGCTTACAGATGCTATGGGGCGGCACAGTGGGTAACACTGTGCCCTGACAGCAAGGATGAGATGGCCCAAAATTAAAAAAAAACTTTTTTAGTTCAGACATTTAATGTTAACATGCCTTGAAGGGCTTAGTGATTTCTGGCCACTGTCTGCGGTGGAAAGCAAACACACTGTCATCTGCAATCAGTGGACGACAAATAACTCACATAAGTGAATATGGGCCAGTCAGCAATTCCTCTTATCCCTAAGGATAAAGCTATCAGATTTTATTTTCCAGACAATATTACACTCAGTCACTCCCTTGCTTTGCACTATTTGTGCGCTCCATAGATCAACAGAATATCTTGAGACATTCAGCAATAGTGAAATACAACACAATGGATACATGACGTTTAGTTTGTGATGTTTTCACAGAAAGTTGGGGGCCTGATAAACATCACCAAATAAGTACTATCACAAGGTCAAGTTTTGGTTTTGTGAAATGAGAAATGACCTGTGAGCTGAAGGGAACATGCTGTGTGTCTCAAAAAATTTGTAACAGCCAAAACCTGGACTTGTTTAAGTTTTGCCATCGGTGTTGCTTTAAAATTAAGCAGGCATTCTTCAAAAGTAACTCACTTACACAATCAATTTTGGTTAATCATAGGAAGAATAAAGGCAAGTGAATCCATATTAGAGCGTATTAGATTGTAACCGGATTTCCCTTTGGCACAAACATCAAAGAGGTCTCTCTTTCTAGTTTATCCAAAGATCATCTCAATACAATAAAAGTCCATATCCGCTCACATGAATGGTGCATGTGTTTAAGACACTGTGATCTATTACACAACCAATATCTTATTTATAAGCTTGATTTAGATCAGTTTAGATCAGTGAACCTGGGCATATTTACAAGAAATCCTTGCGTCACAGCAAACCCCATAGTTCTTATCTCTTTGCTTCGTGTTAAACTACAAATGGTCTCAAAACATTAAATGGAGAGAAACGGCACAAAACATGCCATTGATTAGCAGCAAGCAAATGTGGTAATAGATCGCATATGTGCAGGACTCAAAGCTGCGAGAGTAATTTTTGCTTCCAGTCATTTCTTTGGGCACGGAGCTGTCCTATTTTGGCAAGCCGTTTTAACATTTAATCCTTAAAACCTACTAGTATCTATTTGCATGCTACTACTTATTGTTTAGATACTAGTATCTATTTCACTAAGTACTAGTGCTTATTCTTTAGCTCCTATTCTTTAGATACTAGTATCTTTTTTAAAATATACTAGTAGTTATTCATTATTTACTAGTTCTTATTTTTTTATTCATTTTATTCATTCATTCATTAGATAGATTCTAGTGCCTATTAAATTGGTACTAGTACTTATTAGATACTAGTACTTATTCACACTAGTCCTTATTATTAGATATTAGTACTTATTCTTTAGATACTAGTACCTATTAAATATATACTAGTTCTTATTCATTAGCTACTACTTATTTCGATAGTGACTAGAAACTAAATGTTTGCCATTCTATGGGGATCTGTCATTCAGATATCAACTATTCAGTTCTGACTAGTATGTATTCCATTTGTGACTAGTATGTATTTATTAGATACTAGCAGTTATTCATTAGGTAGCCTACTAGTACTTATTTTTTATATACTAGTACCTATTACTAGATATTAGTACTTGTTCAATAGATACTAGTACTTCGTCATTAGATACTAGTACCTTTTAAATAGATACTAGTACTTATTATTAGCTACTAGTACTTATCCCAATAGATACTAGTTTTATTAATAGATTAGATACTAGTATTTATTCCAAATGTTACTAGTAAGATTTTTTATTTTACTAGTAAGATTTTTAATTGAACTCTACTGAGGCCGTTCTGACTAGTCATAACATAAGACGAGTAAAAAAACAGTTGTGACTAGAAAGATAAGAAATGTTACTAGTTACAATTAAAAAAGATACTATAGTGTCTTAACAAATAACTACTAGTATATATTAAATAGGTACAAGTATCGAATGAAAAGTAATTGTATACAATAATTAACTAGCATTTAATGAATACTTACTAGTAATTTAAAAAGATACTAGTCAATAATTGGAATAATTACTAGTCATAAATTAATAGATGATATCAAAACAGAATAGCTACTAGTATCTATTAATTTGCAGATATCTTCAACCTCATAAGGAACTAGAAAGAAAATATTAAGAGATATCTTCTTTTAACAGATCATTACATAAACATGAGTATACTCTCAACCAATCAGAGTTCATATGGTAATGCAGGCTAAACTAAGGCTATAGAAGATTGATTTTTCATAAGTAAATGGCTTTGTTGGTTTATCTAGCTAATTGGTTAGCATAAACGCAAGGAAAGATATATGTTTAATATGACATTTATTGTTTTGAATGTACAGTAGGCTATAATAAAGACTTAACTGCCAATTCAAACAACAGTTAAAGGTATAGTGGAGGATTTTCTTTTTCCGGGTGGATCATCAAGACTATTGGTCCTCCTAGTTGTCAATCATTCTGGCGATATGTTTACATAAGGCCGTCGTACGTGCTCGTCCCTAGGTAGTTTTCGCTTTCAGTGGATAATCAAGGGGCTATTTGAGCGTGTGTTGGGAACGAGTAAGCGTGCAGTGTGCATGGCGGTCTGGAAAGAGAGAAGTGGCAGTTTGAAGAGACGAGTGCGCAGATAAGCAGGGCGGTTTTGATCAAAGTCGAGGTTACGAGAAGACGAGAGGCAGAGGCGGCAGTTTGAAGACACGAGTGTGCTCTGAATTACGGATTGTTGATCGAACTTGGTGTTTCCCTTTGAAAGTATCATCATAGTGGATCTGCCGGCCTGACGAGCTGAAGTGAAGGTACTCTTTTCACTGTTAAGCGGTGTGTCATTGCAGTGTCTGACGATTGAAGTGAGCACGTGTGAAGATTTAAAGTGGTTTGATACATGCACGAGTATTTGAAAGTTTGATGTTACCAGCACTCTGAAAGCTTAGACGGAGATCGTCCAGCCCGGTGGGGAACCAAGAATTATAGTGAACACAGAGAACCTGTTATCTGCCGCTGCATTCTGCCATCGCTGCCCTGTGGGAAGAAAACTCAGTTGTTAACTGCCGGATTCTGTACTCACCACTGTTGTTCTGTGAACATAGAGAAACTGCTATCCGCCACTGCATTCTGCCATCGCTGCCCTGTGGTAAGAAAACTCAGTTGTTAACTGCTGGATTCTCACCATACTCACCATTGTGCTTCTGTGAACATAGAAGAACCTGTTATCTGCCACTGCATTCGGCCATCGTTGCTCTGTGAGGGATCCCCTTATCCGTCGCTGCATCCCAACTGCTGCCGGCCTGTGAAAGAAAGGTGACACTCAGTATCTGATGCTGTCCTGTGAAAAGAGAAGGCCCTCTGTCTGCTGCCGCCCACCTATAGTTCCTTGTGCCCTGCCTGCCACCTACTGCTGACTACTGCATTTCCTCGGACGGTTATTGCCTTCCGCCTACTATATACTGCTCATTGCTCCCCACCAAAAGGTCCTGGTCCTCCGTCCAATCCCCGTTGTCCTGTGAAAGAGAGGTGACACTCAGTTATTTGATGCTGTCCTGTGAGAAGAGAAAACCCACCGTCCGCCGATCCTTACCTGTAGCCTCCTGTGTCCCGCCCACTACTTACACTGGTCTGCTGTCTGCCATCTGAAGGTCCCGGCCCCTGGACTAATCCGTCCCTTGTCCCTTCCCCTCCCCCCTGTATCGCTCTGTGCAAGGAGGTGACCAACTGGCGGCTGACTTGAGCCTTCCTCCACTGAGGTCACGTTCCGACGAGTGGCCCTTACGAAGAGTCCTGTGGCAGTGGCATTCCTTTAAAGTGTTTTTATATTCAATAAAAAGAATCACGTTTTTACATCACGTCGTTGTCTGACTTTTGGTGTTCTTGGTGTAGCTCCTCCGGAGTGGTGGTTGTCCTCGGCCCTAGCGTTGACATATATGTGTGGTGAGCTACGGTTTCAGCCATTCATTGAAGCTCGCCGTTCTCACCGGGTTTTTTCAAAATGTCTGAGGGTCGCAAGAGAAAAAGTGTCTACGAATTGTATGACAAGAAGAGAAAGGCCTCTGAAGAAAGAAACAAGACCAGAGTGTTTTTGGGAGAATATTTCACACGCTGGCGTGCGCTAAAAGCACAGGTTGGGCTTCCCGCTGATGCCTCAGTCGCAAAGTTTCTACTCGACAGGTAAAGTTTGGCATGCTATTTGGAGAAATCCATTTAAAATCACTGCTAGTAAAAGTTAATGTAAGCTATGATTAGCGATGCTAGCCCTGGCACAAGTCACGCATCGCGCTGACACGGTAAACATCTCAATTTGTCTAAAGTAGCCTTATGACCAAATGGTAAAAGGTATCACACTGAAATGTTCTGACATAGTGGAAAAAGTGCAAATCTTCTTTTGGAAAGTAGGCTTGTATGAGCCATGCCAGCAGCAACTTGTAAACAGAGCGTGCACGAGGAGAACTAGGCTCGTGCATGCTCTCTCATGCACACGTTTAATAGGCGTTCCCTCTCGGGAGCAGGTAGAGTGTTGCGCATGTGCATTTTTTCAAAAAGTGGAGAGGGCGGTTCTTTTCTAAAATTCGGGAAAATCCTCCACTATACCTTTAAGTAGATCCAAAAACCGGTTCATACCCACCAGCCAAACAACCACAATACCCAGAGATTGGGATATTTGGAGAGCATTCATAATTCCTTACAATCAAACATTCGGAATATTAATCTGCGTCTGAGAATGAGAGTCATGTCAAAATAAGAGTATATATGCACTATATTACATATGCCTATTCATTATTTTATTATTTTACTCTAATACCTTTAAAAATGTAGGCTATTATTATATTGTTATTATAAAAATGGCCTTGTACAATTCAGTCCATTTTCTGTGTCATCTCTCTTTGATATGTTGTTGGCTCATTATATTCAACATATTATTTGCATACTGATTATTTAAATAGTACTAATATCTATTAAGGTAAGGATATCTTTGATCTAAAATGTTACTACTAACTAAAAAATAGTTCTATTTTTTCTTAAGTTTGGTATAATTAAAAACTAGACACTATTGGAATAAGTACTAGTATCTAATAAATAAGAACTGGTACCTAATGAATAAGTACTAGTATCTTTAAAAAAGGTACTATATCTAAAGCATAAGCAATAGTATCTAACGAATAGGCACTAGTACCTAATGAATAAGCACTAGTACTTAATGGAATAGATACTAGTATCTAAAAAATAAGTACTAGTAGCATGAAAATAGATAGGTTTTAAGGATTAAATGTTAAAACGGTTTGCCATAGTCCTGTATTCCATAGGAGAGATCTTATGGTACATACACCACACTGTGATATTGTCGACATCTGTACATTAAACCATGTGCTGCACATTTAGCCCCAGCAGGAGGAAGGGACATGCCACCATGGGCTCACAAAGTAAATAAAAAGGAGATGTGAATTTATTATGAGGAACTTTTCTATCCATCAGTCTCTTCAGTGTCCATCTGCTGAGTGGGAAACAAGATCACATCCTCGCGCAATGTAGAAGGAACACAATGTACGGGACATGTATCGCTCTCTCACGCTCGTAGTGGCTATGCTTGTTAGGTAATGCACTGCACATTGCAGCCTCCTGTAGTTTCATGCATCCTTTCACAAGAGTCTTGTGCATCTGGACAGATGTAGAGAGAATGTAAGGCGGGTGCCAGTAAGTCTGGGCTACCCCTCGAGAAAACAAAAGGCTCTCCAGAGAATTAACATTTGAACTCTCTTGCACATGTAACATCCGAGATGCACCACAGAGTGCAGCTCACACCTCACTTTTACAGTCTCATCATCTCCCCCTGCTCCCCCCTACTCCTCCTCACCTAAAACTCACTGAAAACCTATGCAATGTTAAGTGTGTACAGAAAGTAACTATACATTTAAAGTGTCTCAGTGCGCCATAACGAAAAGCTAAAACCTGTATCAACTAGAGCCCGACCGATATGGATTTTTGGGCGCCGATGCCGATACCGATAAAAAAAAGCCAGATACCGATATATCGGCCGATATTATTTGTGTGTATATTATAATACAGTAGCAATATTATTTATGTGTATTATAGTACAGTAAGTTTGGACACACTTTCCAATTGGTGTGTACAAACTTTTGATGGGTACTGTATATAGAATACACAGTATAAACAGAATAAATATATAAACGTTTTGCAATGATCACTCAAATGTGGTGATCAAATAATTGTGTGACAAAGATATGCAATGGAGGCAGGGTGAATGATAGAATGAGAATTTGAGCTGTAACCAAACTAGTTTGCATTGCATTTTATATTATATTATATTCTAAATACTCTTCTATTTTTAATCTTAATTTAGTGGAGGAAGAACTCAGATCTTTTTAGTAAAGTAAAATTAATAATATCATAATGAAAACGTTTATAATTACATATGTACAGTAGTTTTATACTATTTTAAATAAGTAGTAAGCAAAATCTACTAAACGTGAAACTAGGCTACAGGGCTGGACCCGAATATTCGTTCGGTGGGTTGGTATTCGATTTGAAAATTTGACATTCAAATATTTGTTGTTGTTTTTTTTTTACATCTGGGATCCCCCGCGAAACGGTTCTCATTCGCGCTTGAATAAGGCCGGCGACACACTGACTGCGTGGCATGGCCGTTTTTATTTCGGGTCCCATGTTAACAGGTTGGAGTTTGCACACTGCCTGCGTGAGACACGCGTCTCTCAGGCGCGGCTCGAGCCACGCGGAAAACGCGTGCATGCCAGAAATAGAACCGACGCGCAAGTCTTCTCTGGCAAGAGCGCAGAACAGCGGAGTTTGTATGGACCGAAGTGCATGCCTGAGCTTGTGTTTTGGATTAAGCTGTGTTGCTTTGACATTGTGGAAAATAGAATAATAGAAACAAAATGTATTAGACTTTTTACCCGTTATTATCAATCTAAATTAATCTCGTTTTTTAATTTAACTTAATTTCGTTTTTCTTTATTTAAATTTCGTTTAATTTCTTTATTTAAATTTCGTTTTTCTTTATTTAAATTTCGTTTAATTTCTTTATTTAAATTTCGTTTTTCTTTATTTAAATTTCGTTTAATTTCTTTATTTAAATTTAGTTTTTCTTTATTTAAATTTCGTTTTTCTTTATTTAAATCTACCCTTTACTGTGTCAGTAATTTTGTTAGTCAGAAAAATATTAGACTACCTTAAAAGTATTGCTTAATTTAACAGACCTGTGTGTGCGTTTTATATCACTAACAGTGTCCGTTCTCGGACGCGTTCTCTGCCCGCGTGAGGTGCGCCGCTTCCTGCTCGCGCTGTTCTGTAGTTTACTAAAAGTGTATTAATTCTGAACGTGTTGCGTCTCCATCTGGCTACTTTTAATGCAAAATGGCCCTATATAAAGTGTTATAATTACATAAATTATTGGAATATTGCTTGATGTTGTAACGTAGCAGAATGAGCTTTAACACTGTGTCTACACCAGACGCAGCTGTTATTTTTTTGCCACTTTTGCCAGTTCTTTGTAACAGCTTTTAGGTGCTTTATTGGCAGCGCCATCCTTACATAAATCACAGCACGCTGCATTTTTTTAAATATTAATTTATCGGCCGTTATAAATGCCGATACCGATAGTTAGGAAAATGCCTAATATCGGCCGATAATATCGGCCTGCCGATATATCGGTCGGGCTCTAGTATCAACCCATTCAATTACAAATTCTGATCCCACAGTTGCGAACCCCTCAATAGGGGACCAAAATCTAATTATAATGACAGACACCACCATTTGGTAAGCATATCGAATTATCTGGGTTTATAAGGAAAATTGGCAAAAAGTTCGAGGAGTCTGTAGGTAGACTTCCCACACGATCAATGTTTGTAGTTTTCGTTGCCATGGGTAAATATTTCTACAATTCCTCGTTTTCTGAATTGTTGTTATTCTATGAACTGTTTTTTTTTAATTATTGTTCTATTACCTGGTCAATAAATTGTAAACATTTGCTTTTATTCTGACTTACTCTGAAATTGTTTTCCCAAGATTAAACGGATTCGCATGTTACCGCAAGTTTTGCGTCAGATTAGTGACGACTAATAATTGCCAATGATTCAAGTGTACTTGGTTTTAAAACCTTTAAAACCTTTTTTTCATTTATGGAGTCAGATGAAATAACGAGGTAATACATGTGAGAAAATATGGTACTTTAGAATGTTTACAGACATGATACGTTGATTATATTGTTCTCATGAAAATTGTTTTCAAATTTTTTATGGTCTGTCTTGTACACTGCAAAAAAAAAAAAAAAAAAAAAAAAAAATATATATATATATATATATATTTTTTTTTTTTATTGCAGTCAACTAAACTTAAAGGAGACATATCATGCTTTTAAATTGTTTCTTTTTTACATATAAATCATACATTTGTAGTCTATATAAAGCGGAACTGCAATGCTTGGGTCTGAATTCCTCATTATTATAGCTCCACAGGCCCCTTTTCTACCCCTTTTCTGATGTGCGTCTGAGAGCAACTCGTTTTGGTGCGGTCTCTTTAAATACAATTGAGACACTTCATACCCCGCCCCCTCTCCAGGTTGTAGAGGTGACACTCGGTTCAACTCCACCCCGTTCGGCCATTTTTGTAGTTTGATAGCAGAGATACGATTATCTAGCGGCACAGAAACATTTTATTCACACGTTATTAACAAAATGTCAACAAAGGAAGACTTGTCCAGCCAGCCTTACATGTTCGAGCCAGAGTCGGAGCCGGAGCGAGATGAAAATGAAGACGACGAACCTGTAGAACAACGTCTTCATATGGATGTATCGCAATGGTGTGTTACTGTATTTACACATGAAACTTTGGTCTTCTGACCTTTTACCACCGTGTCGATTTATTTTGATTAATATGTGCGAGGGAGAGAGAGCAAGACAGCGTCTAGTTTGGAGACGGTGAAGTCTTGTTTACACTTTCGCCTGGCTCCGAGGAGAGAGAGTGCGCGCGCGCGCGACCGGCTCTCTCTCTCTGCTCGTTCTTTCAGTTAAACATCTAGCTGCTAAACATGCGGCCTGTCACAAGCGCGGCAGTTCATCTACATTAGACGGTGTAATGAAGCGTGTGGGTTACTACATCCAACAACCGAACATTTTAACTTACCCTCTCGTAACTTCTGCATCCTATAGCTTGGACTACAAAATTGCAGCGAGAAATAAAAATGGCGGATTGCTCGAAGTGTTGGGTCGGAAGTCAATATCCTTATTTGGCAGTTCCGCTGCAAATACTGGGACGTAATAGTTCAAAAAACGTCATAGATAACAGAAAAATCGGAACAGGTTGAAAAATATGACCAAAACAGAATATAAAGATATCAACGAAGCACCTGAAGAGAATAATTTCAACTTTTCTGTACTTCTAAACACTCCAAATATACAACAAAATGCATTTAAGGGCTAAAAAAGTGGATTTAGCATGATATGTCCCCTTTAATTTACTGTGTTTATACAATTGATTTGTCCAATGTATTTGATTTGACAAAATTAGAAAAGTTTACAAAACTTTTGGGAGCAAGTAAAACAAAGCTCATGCAAAAACAGCAACAAAATATGTTAGTGTGGAAGTTCTCCTGTTATATGTAATAACTGCATTATGAAATAGCACAAAATTCCATAAAAAATCTTTTAGTGGCTCAGTGCAGCTGAATTCAGTCAGTATTTTATTGCTTAGCGGTTGCTCTTTCATAGATTTAATGGAGTGATGAAACACGTTTTAGAGACAGTCTCGGAGGTTAACATTCCATAAGAGAAATAATGCTTACACTTTATTTTAAGGTGACGTATACATTGTACTTACTCAAAAAGTACTTAGAAATATTAATTAACTACATGTACTTACTATAGAGTCATGGTTAGGGTTAGGGTTTGGTTTAGGCTTAGTTACTACACGTAGTAACGTGTAACTATGTCACCTTAAAATAATAATAATTTTTGACGTACATAAATGGCTCTGTACACGATGTAGGAGGAGAATACAGGAGAATACGATTCAAATAGTCTTTAATCCAAGGGAAAACTCAGGAAAACAGATATTATTATACCATTCAACATTGATGGCACCGAACAATGAACTCGGGAAACACAGGGATTAAAGAACAAGGAGAACTAATGAGATGATTGACTGAACAGATAAACAGAATCAGTAGCCGAGGGAACAAACTAGGAAACCAGATCAAAACATGACCTTGAGACAAAACAGAACTGAAACAGAACAAACTGAACAAAACCATGAACTTGACAACTATAAGCTCAAATTGTGTTCTTGGAAGAACTTGATAAGAGATTTGAGGTCCGAATGAAATCTCTGACTTTAGGCCAATCCTTCAGAGCTGTAGTTTGCCATCTTTTCTTTTCTTTTCTTTTCTTTTCTTTTCTTTTCTTTTCTTTTCACATGTCAACTCAAAAGCCTTGGTGTATAATGAATTGCACTGTCATAACTGCAATTACCTCAGCACATTATCAATATCAATAGCCTCAGTGTACTGCCAGATAAACCATGTCTTGACTCATTTAGGAAACCATTCAGGATTTTTTTTTTAAATCCTGGTAGATTAATATTTCATTTCTTCTTTACACAGAGCATGAAATAAATACACCCTAATGCACTTAAAAGCTGCACTCCCCTTTGTGAGGCTTACTTGAAAAGTTCTCCTCAAATTGGCAGATGTGTGTTGTGACTACCAGAAGCATATTCAAGGAAACATCTGCAGAAGTCTTCTTGTACTCTTTATGCTCTTTGTGAACACTGCACTCAGTATTGATCATGAATCATCTCATGAAACAATTC
Organism: Abramis brama; assembly: GCF_963993115.1. NCBI lineage: Eukaryota > Metazoa > Chordata > Actinopteri > Cypriniformes > Leuciscidae > Abramis > Abramis brama. The sequence goes on along the minus strand of NC_139969.1, from coordinate 29,913,648 downwards.
TATGTATCATGTTTATAATTCATTTCAGAGTTGATTAATGTCTATGTCCTGGATGTGTTGATCGGCCACGTGTCTAGCCTTTGATACAATGTTACATGCAATTTACAAACGCATGCATTGAACACATTGTCATAAAAAAATGTTTCCCACAACATGAAAAAAGAAAGAAACACACAAAAAAACTCCAATGTGAAAAACTGCATTTGATTTCAGATTACTGATAGACTAATCATGAGATTGTGAAAGGTTGGGCAAAACAAAAACAATGGCAACATGGTAAGCAAGGCGGGACCGAGGGCCGTGAGAACAGCGCGATTGATAATGAGCTACGGTGGAGCTCATGGTGGAGCTACGGAAGTTTAAAAGGAGGAGTGACGACAGTGAAGGATGAGAGAGGACCAGGCCTGGACTTTTATGTTAAATTTTGTTTATGTGTGTGCGGCAGTTGTCTGTGAGGGGCTGCTGCTTTTTCTTTAATTTTGTGCTTGTTTTATTATTAAAGTTTGTGAAACGTTTGCCAGTTCCCGCCTACTTCTTCCCTGAACTACATACCTTGCTACAGACTGGTATTTTACACGACAACGATGTACTAAAAACGGAAAAGATTTTCCTTTGTGTTTTAATTAGCGTACAAAGACAACAACACTGTCAAAATGATCCCTGTTCACAATGATCCGCAAAAACGACTAAAAACACTGTATTCTGCTGCCTGGCCAGTAGTTGGCAATGTCACTTTGGAAAGAAACACTACGCGCCTATAGACTGAACACGTAATAAGCATACACATGACTTCACCATTTTCACAAATTTGCGTTTTTGTTGTTTACACGGAGACGATAACAGTATAGTTGTCAAAAACGTGCACTTTGAAATCCTTTGTCAAAAAGTTTGTGTTTTTAGGCCCCCAAAATGCTGCTATTGTGTAAATAAACTACCAAAACGCATGAAAAGTTTTCAGTTTTTAGTTGAAAATGGTGTCGTAAACGCCCCTGTAGTTGCAAATTTACTTATAGTTATTAGAGTGTCTAAAGCTAAATGTAACGTACTCATCAACATATATTAGATATTGTCTAATATTGCCCATCACATTAATCTGACATGCAAGAGCTTTAGATACTGCTTTGGATGCGACTAGCTTAATGAACTCTTTACATTGTTCAGTTCCGGCTGTAGAGCCCGTGCAGCAGGGCAACTGGGTGACCGTGAGACGCTGTAGTGACACTAAAACAGAGGTCAGATAAATCCCTTCATATAGAGACACTTTCACCTAGACATCACCAAATACAAAAAAACTCCCAAACCCATTTAAGGGTAAAAATTTAATTGATGTTCAACAAATAAAAAATAGATATAATACAGATGAACAAATAATAAAGCTTGGGTTGCTGAATATTCGAACCCTTACTTCGAAAGCACTTATTGTTAATGATATGATTATAGATTACAACCTAGACGTGTTGGTCCACCCCCCAAGATAACTGTTTTAAAAACGAGCCACATCTGAAAGAAAAGGGGGGTGGTGTTGCTGTAATCTTTAGTAATATCTTCGGTATTACTGATTAGTAATCAAATATATCTATAGTTTCAAATATAATTATTTTTAAGTGTTGGTGCTTAATGTAACACTATCTAGTGTAAATGATAAATTGCGCTTGACATTTGTGCTAACTACTGAATACAGGCCACCAGGACACCATACAGACTTTATCAAATAATTTGCTGATTTTTTTTCGGAGTTAGTACTGGCTGCAGATGAAGTCCTAAATGTTGGTGATTCTAATATACATGTAGATAACGAAAAAACACATTGGGATTGGCATTTAGAGACATTCTGAACTCTATTGGAGTTATACAACACGTGTCAGGACCCACTCATAATCATACTTTAGATCTAATATTGTCACATGGAATCAATGTTAATGTTGTTCCAATTCTGCAGCAGAGCGATGACATCTCAGATCATTATCTAGTCTCATAAATACTCCAATTAGCCAAGGTTGTAAAGCCGACTTCGTGTTACAAATATGTTGGAACTATCACTTCTGCCACTAAAGATTGCTTTATTAATAATATTCCTGATCAGTTTCATCTCCTCAGCGTCCCAGATAGCTTAGAAGAACTCGATATTCTTCACAACATTCACAACATTCTTTTAAATAGACTCGAATAATAACCTAGAATACTGTCTAACAATTGATGGCTGCTCTGTCAAGTATTCATCGTTGGTTAGGAACCTGGGTGTGCTCTTTGATACCAATCTTTCATTTGAAAGCCACGTTTCTAGCATCTGTAAAACTGCATTATTACATCTAAAAAATATATATAAATTACGACATATGCTTTCAATGAAAAATGCAGAACAGTTAGTTCATGCATTCATGACCTCAAGGCTAGATTATTGTAATGCTCTACTGGGTGGTTGCCCTGCACGCTTAATAAACAAACTACAGCTAGTTCAAAACGCAGCAGCTTGAGTTCTTACTAAAACCAGGAAGTATGACCATATTAGCCCGGTTCTGTCAACACTGCATTGGCTCCCTATTAAACATTGTATAAATGTTAAAATATTGCGAATACTTACAAAGCACTAAATGGTTTAGCTCCCCAGTACTTGAGCGAGCTCTTAATGCATTATAGTCCTTCACGTCTATTGCAATCTCAAAATTCTGGCCAGCTGATAATACCTAGAATATCAAAATCGACTCCTGGCGGTAGATCCTTTTCCTATTTAGCACCAAAACTTTGGAACAGTCTTCCTAACATTGTCCGGGAAGCAGACACACTCTGTCAGTTTAAATCTAGACTAAAAACGCATCTCTTTAACCTGGGATACACATAGAAAATTATACATTCCTATTATTCAAATCAGTTAAATGATTATTAGGCTGCATAAATTAGGTCTGCCGGAACAGGGAACACTTCCTATAACACCTGATGTACTCGTTACATCATAAGAAGAATGGCATCTACGCCGATGTTAGTCTTTCTGCTTAATCCGAGGTTCACTGTAATCAGCTGGATCCAGGCCATATCCAGATCAGATGGTGGACCTGCGCCTATACACGACCACAGCGCATGATGTAGTCAGCCGGATCCAGGCTGTATCCAAATCAGATGGAGGACCTGCCCCTAGACACGACCACAACGCATCCCTGAAGTGTCAGCAGAGATTGTGTCAACTAGACTCTCCCCTGTGAAGGCTTCATCAACACAACAGCCATCAGCACTGATCCTCAACAAACCCGTCTCCATACTCGGCGTGAATTCAACCAGATGGAACTGGATAATATTCTGATTGTTCCAATCCAATCTGACTTCTGACCTGTAATGCTGTCTGAATCATAATCATAAACATGTTCGCTCATTGGCCAGAGGAGAACTGGCCCTCTGACTGAGCCTGGTTTCTCCCAAGGTTTTTTTTCTCCATTTTGCCACCTGATTTCACATTTTTTCACCTTTGTTGCTTTTGGCTTGCTTAGTTGGGGACATTAAATTTAACATTTAATTTAATATTCAACAATAATATTGATCTGCCTGCATTGACTGTCATGTTAATAATGGCAAGGAAGCAATATGCAAGTAAAACTCTTCTTTATTGGTAAATGTAGAAAATGATGGAGACACGACCACGGGGTGTGGCGCAGGGACCTCGATGGCCAACAGAGTGCAGGTGAAATGATCAGAAGAGATGAAGTGATGATGATGGTGAATAATCCAGAACACGGAGACGAATACACGACCGGAACACAGGAACAGGAACAAAGCTCACAAACTGGACGCCAACCGGGATCAGGAACCACACACACAAAAACACCAAACAACGATCTGACAAAGGAGAGGACAAAACGGTGAGTATAAATAGGTATAGTGGATGAGCTGCAGCTGGTGTCTGAGAGTGAGACCAGCTGATCGCTGATTAGTGCTGATGGGCTGGTCACGCCCCCTACTCACACACCCACACACGTATAACAACAAAGACACGAGACAAGAAGGAAACAGTGAATTCATGAACCGTGACATTGACACCATTATATGAGAACTGAACTGAGCTGGACGATGACATCACGGTTTTCTCCAGAATGGCTATATATATATATATATATATATATATAAATGAAGTAAATTAATAACTTTTTTACAACAAAAATGAGACATCACTGAACTTACTTAAGCTGGACTGTGACGCTATTTTCTTCTGGAAACAAACTTTGTTACATTATTTTCTCTGTAAAGCTGCTTTGAAACAATCTGTATTGTAAAAAGCGCTGTATAAATAAATGTGACTTGACTTGACATGACTAAAGTGGACTATCGAAAAAAAGTGTTACAGACACTAAAAATATTGAGAATTTTAAAAGAATAAAAATTAAGATAATACACAGAGGGGAAAAATGGAGGAAGGCACTAAAAAAAATGATTACATTTTTTTTCCAAAAAATTTTTTTCAAACATTTTCAAAACGATCCCCGTTCACAAGGATCCTTAAAAACGATTAAAAAAAACAGTGTATTCTGCTGACAGGCCAGTAGTTGGCTTACTGCAGGGGTGCCCAATCCTGCTCCTGCCGATCGACTGTCCTGCACAGTTCATCTCCAACCCTAATCAAACACACCTGAAGCAACCAATTGAGGTCTTTAGGATCACTTGAAAAGTAAAGGCAGGTGTGTTTGATTAGGGTTGGAGATGAACTGTGCAGGACAGTCGATCGACAGGAGCAGGATTGGGCACCCCTGGCTTAATGATAGTCATCTCTGCAAATATTTGGGGGAAAGTATTTCAACATTGAAAAAATGACACACTGAGACCAGCTCTACAAATAAACAGAGCAATCCAGTTCTATAATGGCAATTTCGTCTGTGGCAGGTCTGTTTCATATTATGTGCAGTAATGCAACAACAAAATGTAACAAATACTTCAAGCACTATTGATTTTAACGTAGAATGAACAGAAGCATGAATTCAGGGACAGTATGCAAGGAATATTCTGTATCTGTAAATATTTTTTCTATTTTCTTCACTTTACCGGGTTTTATATTATAATTTTTCGTTTATGACCATCTTGTTTGCAACGTGTGATATTTAGCTTTAGTCCAACTCTTGAGCTTTTTTTCCAGTGTGAAAAGGCTAGTTGCTTAGTAACGCAATAAGGAGAAAAATAACAATGCGTAAAAATGCACCTCTAAAGCCAAGAAACTGGCCACAAAAATGTTCAGTCCAACCTGTTCTGGACCATTTGCTGTTTCCACAGGCATAATATGGACAAACAAAAAGCGCAGCTAAATTCTAACCCCAAGACAATTTCTTTCATAAACAAGAAACCTATCTGTCAATAAATGACCCAAGTCATGGTATGAATCAAGAATCGAATCACACCGTGGAAACATTAAAGGGTGGATTGAGCAGCGTGGCGATTTGGATGATGTCTTCATTCACATTACACACCTGTCAAGTCAGATTGAACGTTTGGACACAACATTCATAAATTGGACGCATAATCACAAGTGTTAAGGATAAATATGTTCCCATGAATTTATTCGTTTGACTTTTATATAATCCCCTTGGCAAATGTGGGATGCTTTACAGTCGCACTGTGGAGCTCTATTAATTACAGAATAAAACTAGACAAAAGACTATCAGCTCCAGTCATCTGTTTAAGCTTAACGTTAGCTGTCACCAAACGCCTCATGCGGAGTTGTGAGTGCGTGCTTGTCAGATAGTGTATGTAGATAGTGTGTGCAGCGTGGAATGTAACACTTTTAGGCACTGTATGGGCCATTGGAGTGGGTAATGATTTAATATCTACTGATGCCTAAGGGAGAAGACTGAGTTTTATTAGGGCGCATATGCGCTGAAAAAGAACATATAGGATCTCAAGGTCAGCAGAAAGGCCTGACAATCAGCTTGATGAATGTGAACGCCTGAGCAGATAATATGTTCCAGCCAAAGGTCTCAGGCTACAAAAACACAAATTACCGAGCAGTAAGAAGATGTCTGATAGGCTGAGATAAAGGACTTAAACTTTGTGGCATTTTCTGCCATTGTGATGTTGCACCATAGCCGATTAATTTAAATCAGTATGTTTGTCGAAACATCCTTAAAACAAGATACATTTACTTGAGAAGCCAAAAATTTAAATAAAATAAGACATTGGCATATCTTAAATTAACCCTCTGTTGCTGTTCAGTCAGCCCAAATTTTTTATTTCATCGGAATGGGCCGAAACTTGGTAAAGGTTTTTGCGCTCATTATGTGAAAAACAGGTTAAATGGTTCTAAAAAAGGCACACTTGTATTGTTCGCGGTCAAAAATGGCCGCATTGGAAATTAATGGGAGACGAATTTCATCTATTGGAACTGTTTGTTTGGTACTGCGGCCATTTTTTGAGATATCAACCTCAAATTTGGAACACACCTTGTTTAGATTTATGGCTTTGATTTTCTCACAGTTTTTAGAGTAGAGTGTTTTGAAAAATATATATTTTATATAAAAAAATTAAAATGGTATTTTTGTGCATTTTTCATAACAATAAATGTAAAATTGTATAACTTTTTTCAGTTTCATTCTTTTTTTCACTTCAGCAATAATCTGCCAAGTATGGAAGCTTGTTTCCACCACAGAATAAAACATTTTAAAAGATAATTGAGACTTTTTATCTCACAATTGCGAGTTTGCGAGCAATTGCATGTTATAAAGTCTTGCGAGATATATAAACATGAAATTCTGAGAAAAAAGTCAGAATTGCGAGTTTATTTCTCACATTGCAAGTTTATATCTCGCAATTCTGACTTTATAACTCGCAATTGCGACTTTATATCATGCAAATCAGAATTGCGAGATGTAAACACATTTGTGAGAAAAAAAGTCAGAACTGTGAGATAAAAAGTCGCAATTACCTTTTTTATTTTTTATCCTGTGGTGGAAACAAGAGACCAAACTTAAGAGACCAAACTTAAAAAGTTAGGCCTACTGTATAAATATAATTTAGTACCATAAAATCCCCTAAAAAAACAAAATATTAAATAAAAACATCATTGTAATAAAATATAGTTCAATCATTTCATTGAAATAAAAAAAAAAAATGGTTACACTATAATTTATGGTGTCTTTGTTACACTGTGATTATACATTTAAGTACTGAATAACGTACTTATAGGGTTAAGATTAGGGTTTGGTTTGGTTTAGTTGCATGTAACTATGCATAATTTATAGTTATTACTATAGTAATTACATGTAACATATGTAATTTTTATTCAGCAGTTTGTTCCGGTTATGAATTTGATTGGCTGAACAGCGTTCAAGAATTCCTTTCAGGCCAGGCATGTTTGAAATCGACCCCACACACTTATATAGTGCATATTTGAGAGAACAGCCTTGTTCAAAACTATGTGGACAATATCAATTGCAATTCAATTCCATAATGCACCGGCATATAGAGTGTACAACCAACAAATACTTTGCACTGCCTGCATTGGAAAAACAATCATGTGGCGAAATTTCAGCAAAATGATATTACATTGCTTTTTGCACATTTCATGCTAAGTGAAATGTCCAGTAAGTGGTGCAAAAAGTGCCATCAGTTTAATCCAAAACAGATGAACATCAATGTGGAAACATTTTATTATGCTGACAGTATGTATTGAAGCATTCACTACCATGATAGACTGCAACAATGAACTGAATTGCACTTAACGAGCTAGCCGCTAAAGAATGCCTATGCACTTTTGTCGCACCAAATGAATTACCACATCTCACCAGAAGATGCCGTCTCTTAGTGTCCGATTTGCTTGCTCGTTTTCATTCACTCCTTCAAATGGACTATATAAGTGGAGTAATGTAGGGAATAGTGAATGAGAATATTTTTCGGTGAGTCGTTGAATCATTCATTCAATACACTGTATATACTGTATATTAAACATATTCGATTAAAACACTGATTTGTTGCAGCTTTTGATTCGCTTGGAACTGTTTTAGTTGACAAAGCAAAAATAATACTGTCCAAAATGTAGTTACTCTATATTGTAATTCCTTGTGTATTGAACTGTTGTAAAGCAATCTCACACTCACAATCATACTGGTGGTCTGAATATCACTGACAATTTTGCATTTCATGTAAACTAATCTTGTTTTAAGGATGCATATTTATAAAATGAAGGAAATGATTTTCTGTTGTCTGGTTGATCTGATCTGTTGTAATTACTGGAGCACTAGACTGAATTTTGTGCTTCAGGCTATAATTTTGTATCATGGCTCTAATTCCATATTTCCTTTCTAAACGAAACCAATGTGTGGGAAACATTAAAGGGGTGCTTTTATGCTGCTATGCCCATCTATTTCAAAAAATCATTATAAAAACAAACCATAGATTCTAAGAATCGTTTTCTTCTAGAGCATTTCCTCTGTCGAGCTGTAAATGAGTTTGGTTAAGATGGAGTTGGAAGCCCACATAGTTTTTGTTCTTTATTGAAACAAGATGCACTTGGCCATCTCTAGCTTAGAAATTAAAATAAGGCATGTGTTATTCTCTATTGATGTCCATCCCTAGAGAGATCTGCATGATTTCTAGTCATTTAAATGAGCAGGCTTGTAAGATCAATGTACTGTGCATGGTGTTTGTTTGTCAGTTATGGTATTAAAGCTGTCAGAATGATTATGATGTCATGTTTGACTTTATTTACACGTCATTGATTACTCATAATGATAAACCGGTTGCACAAAACAATAATATGTTTATGATTCAGTATATTTGGGATTGTTATAGCTGACATGTGGCATCACTTTTCCACCACAAATTTCCACCACACGCAAACTGCGTTCCACAAGATGGAAACTAAATGATTAATATTGAATCTGTGAAAGGAGAAATTTTGTATATGATTTTGTTGTTTGTTTCACTGGCCCGTGCATCTGACTTCATACTGAAACATAGTTGTGTGAAAGCTAGTATTCTGTGTTTTAGACTGGTAATTTGATCATAACATGGCAAGTTTGGCAACCCACCAGATGTAAAATAAAACAGCTTTTATTACGCTACTGATATGAGTGTTCATTTCATCTGTGGACATCAATTTTAAACATAAATGAACAAAAATACTACTTTCTTTAGGCTATTCTAATTTCCTTTTACTTTATATTTAAAATGTTTAATGGAAAACGTTGGAAGAAATTAAAAAGTTAGGCCTACCTTTTAAAATGAAGATTTTATTTGCCCATGGCGCTAATATGTGGGTTCAGATTTATCCATGAATTTATTAAGCTGTTATCATTTGTATCGCGGCATGAGTGGTCCTAAGATTGCTTATCATGTTTGAAAATAATGTACCGCCTACAGAAACCTAACCGATAGTGTTAACAAAAGCAAACGTGATGAAACTGTGTTTTCTGAGGAACCCATATCATAATCGTTTTTTTAATTTATTTTTTTATGGTTCATGATGCATGTTTCTCATGGGAATAGTATAGGCCTACCCAAGCCTTCTGCATTGCAAGTAGGCCTACAATTGCTTTAAGCTATCAAGCAAATTGACTACAGAAAAGTCATATGTAGCTTTTTATGATGCAAACGTCAAAATGCGTTAGTTTATTTTTACACCCCCCCCCAAAAAAAAAAAAAAAAATATATTTTCATGATTTGTTGTTATCAAAACTTCTTTCTTGTCAAATCAACTTATAATTAATGTGGTTCAGATAACATAATATTTTGCGTTTCTGTTGATTAGCCTAAACCAATCTCCTTCTTCGTATTAACTCAATATTTTTAGTTTCAAAGAACTCAACATTTTAAGGCAACCAGGTAACTTACTTTTTTTAAAAGTTAAACCAACAATAATTTTTCACAGTGCCATGCACTATGGTGAAAATGTGCGAAAATAAGTCTTTTAATCGATAATCTGCCCCTATATAGCTTAAAGGATTAGTTTCAATGCAGCTTCAAAGGGCTCTACAGTACATGATCCCAGCCATGGAATAAGGGTCTTATCTAGAGAAACGATCGGCCATTTTCTAAAAATTAAATAAAAACTGTATATTTAACCACAAATGCTCATCTTGTAGAACTCTGCGATGCACCACGCATTACGTAATCACGTTAAAGGTCTCGCGACTTAGACGCAAGTACCATCCAATATTTACAAAGCAAACGTGCAAAGACTAAGGGTGCTTCTCAATTTTTATTTGTGCATCCTCGTTTCCTTTCCTCGCGTCTCAGCTCCTCCCCCTGTAGGATGCGAGGGAAGGACGCAAGGAAAGAAAAGGAGGACGGAGGAATCGAATGAAAGCTTTTTTTTATACATTGGAATACTTGATCACTCGAGCGTCACTTCACAGCATCATCAGCTGCGCTCAAAGGATCTGCCCTTATGTTGTTGAAGTTTGTTTATTTAAGAAATTCATAATAAATAATAATAAAGCAAGATACCCTGTTGAAATTATGTGTCGATAAAGTCGATAAAACACTTACGCATAGGATACACCTGTGTATCTTCGCTCATGACTCCTCAGGACGCTTCCTCACTCCTCGATCCTCGACTCCTCGCGGTGCAATTAGAGAATTGGGATGTCCCGAAGATTTGGATCACCTTTTCTGTTTGTGTGAAGTTGTACAAAGGTTTTGGCTGGACCTTCAACAATTGTTCGTCTCCAAAGGAATTCAGATGATGAATCTAACAATTAATGATATAAAATTTGGTATTTTTCCCAATGATCACAATGATTTTGGCATTAACAATGTAATTTTGTTAAGTAAACATTTCATACATAAATGTCGTTTTTTTTTCAAGACAAATCCTAACATTACTCATTGGAGGAATTGAAACTTTTTTATAACTCTTTATTATTGATTAATAACAAGAATGCAGAGAAACTGGCTTCTTTTATAAACAATCTTATTGAATAATTGCCCTTTTGATTCATTTTCTTTTGAATATGTAAATGCCATTTTTGTCATTTATAACGTGTTCCATGTTCTTCTGTTCTTTTATGTATTTATTTTCTAAGATGTGCACTGTAGGTTCATAGTAAGATTTTTACATTATACCTGATTTGTTTGTATTTGCTTCGTTAATTTAATTAAATAAAAAAAATATATATCTATATTTAAAAGAAAAAAAGAAAAAAAAAGAAAAAAAAAGAATTGGGATGCTTAAAGATGGCTGAGCTCGATCGGTTTCCGGGTCATAGGATGGAGGACGGAGGAGCGAGGAGACGAGGAGGGATATTGAGAAGCAACCTAAGTAAAATGCCCTTTACAAAAAAAAAAAAAAAAAAAAAAAAAAGGTACAACAACGATGTATGACGATTTTGAAGTTGGAGGAGACAATTATATGGGAGTTTTTTTGCCCTCCCGCGGTTATTCTGCATACATCACGCGTGACCTTTCCAGTGTGATTACGTAATGCAGGGTGCATCGCAGAGTTCTGCAAGACGAGCATTTGTGGTTTAAAAGTATATACAATTTTATATTTAGATCGTTTCTCTAGATAAGACCCTTATTCCACGGCTGGGATCGTGTAGTCTCTGTTGACTATAAGTATCTTTGCACCTGTCAACTAACTCTAGATAGAGAAGTTGAGTAGGCCTATTAGTAGACTGTCTGCTTAAAATCTGCTAACACATTTTACTGACTATAAGTAGGCCTAGCCTAACTTTGCAGGTACATGTCATGTATGTTTTGTGCAAAAATGGAGCATGTTTTTCCAGTGATTTTGCTATAGGCTATTAAATGTTTTCATGCTTTGTATAAGGAATTTTTAAAATACCCACCAAAAAAAAAAAAAAAAAAAAATCGATATAGGCTACTTCTGTACAGCATCAACACTGGTGCATTGTATGTGTGAAATAAGAGATATTTCGAAGTTAAAATTCTTCCCCGAACACATTTCTGTAACATAAGGGAGCCATTACAAGCTTGTCAGCACATACGTGCATGTGAAAGTATAAGCTTGAACACTGAGGCACTTGGAGGCAGACGAGTATTGCAGTAGAAACCAAATTCCTTTTCTAAATAGGAAATACAATAACAACGGCATAGCTCTGGAAGGAAATGTACCCTATGGAACGGAGACGGTTGAGTGACGGTTTGGCAGCGATGTGAAACTGGTGGTTTTCAAAAAAAAAAAAAAAAAAATCAACGACCAGAGTCCGGGCTGACACTTGCGTTCTCTTGCATTTTATCAGGAGTGAAAATGGCAAGATATCAGGAATTACTCAAGACCATATCACACATAAGAGCCCCTGAGGGACTCCTGAAGCTTTTGGGATGAGATTAGTATCTACACATGGTAGAGTAAATGTTGATACAGGGCTGATGGATGGAGTGGGGAAATGAAATAAATTACAACCAGAACATATATTAATTTGTTTAGGGAAAAGCAGAGTGTTCCTCAGGATGAAACTATTTATCCACTGATGTCCAGACAGAAGGCTTAGAAGATGAATTCCCTATAATTTTACTTGCACTCCAGCACTTTTTAAACAACAATTGCAAAATTATTATCTTTTTTTTTTTTTTTTACTTCTTTTCTGCAGTGGCCAAATTCTGAAACCACAAAAAAACTTTGCTGCATCCAAAATCGCATGCTCTCTTGAGTATCTTTGAATAAGTAGGCTAATGACCTCTAAAAAAGTATGTTCTAGTGTGTGTAGTATGAATGTAATCTGGACATACTACATTCACCATGTTATCATTATCATGTGACCTACCCGCGTCAGTTATGTCACTTCACTCACTGTCATTCTCAAATCCTCTCCTGTGGCCTTATGGGATAGTAAAGTGTCCATCGCACGCACAATTCAGAATCTCGCTGAAAGTAGTAGGTCATCCGGGGTCTTTTTGCCTACTGTTTAATGAGTACTGTGAATTCAGACATAGCCTACTTTGTTTGTCACATAGGCTACTGTTTTTCGCCTACTATATAGTAGGGAAGTATGCGATTTCGGATGCAGCCCTTGTGTTTTTTCAATGTTTACATTTTTTTTCTTTATAAATTATATTGTCAGCTTGCTAATTTGAGTGAAATCAGATTATTATTTTTTTGTACTTGACTTGTCCTATTTCTTTAACAACAATTTGAACGAATTCCACCGGTTTGTGCAAAACCTGATCATGTTATCCAGCGTAATTTTAGAATGTTCCAAATTTAATTTGATTAGAGACTTAGAAATACTGAAGAACTTAAAATATGTGTTCTTATTCCTCTTAACATCTCATTGTTTTACATTTTTCAAAATCCTAAAACTTTCATCCCTATAGGATTAAATGGAGAAAATAAAGCCATATCAGTCAAATCAGACTTTTGGATCCCACTTTCTGTTTTTCATCTTTTCTTTTTGCAGTATCTAGGTGAAGCTGGCATGTCTTAACATACACCAGCCACTATTAAAAGGCTACAATATACAACCACAGCTGTTGGTATAATATGTCAGCACACAAGAGTTATGGACACAAGAGAATAACTTGAGTACAGTTAATTTTAGTCCACTTACACTAAAAAATGCTGGGTTGTCTCAGCCCATGTTTGGACATGTATGGACAAACCCAACCGTTGGGCTTAAAATTTAATTAAAAAAATTTAAACCAACCATATTTTGTCCGTATTTGACCCAAAATATGGGTAGAAACAACCCAGCATTTTTGTTAAGAGTGTAGCTCCCAAACCCTTAGATGTAACTAAGCTCTATATCAAAATGCATTTTCTTGCCAACACACTTCTTGTATTTTAACCTAATCAAGTTTATGGTGGAATGTCGATTTCAGTACTCATCATAATTCATTAATAATTCATCACTCTGAAGATTTTATGTACCCTGACAGAACCGCACCATTTAGTGCCAAAAAAAGAAAGAAAAAGTAAATGATAAAAAACAAAAAAAAATTACATAGTTAGAATGAATAGTACCTAAACATTTCCCAGACACAATATCCATCAGTGAATTTATCTGTGGAAGATTTGGTTGAAACCTGCAAAGTAAATCACTTTTAGTCAAAGTCTTGAAATATCATGTTATGGATTGGTGCACAGTATCCATGACTCTCAACAGGTTGCATTAAAAAAGTGGGAACAAAGATTTATTTAGCATTGAATTGGAGCATGTGCTGTTATGTAATATTAGAAGTTATGCATTGGATTATTTTTTTATTTTTTTTGGAGCTGTTAAAAAAAGTTATGCAATTGTATCTCCAAATAAACCATATATAGCAGCAATACCTACTATTTTTCTCAGACATTATGATCTAAGACAAAATTCCAGGATATATCAGAATTTATTAAGCCTTCTGAAAGAACAAATGCGTGAAAATATGAAACAACTGTTAAACTCTATCAAAGGCACAACAGAACTGAACTTCCGGTCTGTGTGTTATTGGCGTCACTGGCAGCATTGAACTTTGAAGATGCTTTTCTGCAGCAAGGACTGGAAAACTCATGAAGAGAAAAAAATCTTCTGGAGCTTCCAGGACGGTGACCCAAACAGACAGCAATTTTAAGGTTTCAGAAGTTTAGTGTCCTGGCTTAGCCCAGTCACACCCAGAGTCCGGGTCCAATTGCGCATCTGTAAAACGACTTTTAAGAACTGCTCACAAACAGTCTCTGCGGAGACTGATGAACTGGAGAGCAAACAACTCCAATGTCAAAACATCTGGCAAGGCTGTAAAAGGTAATTACGTTTATGATCAAGTAACTTAGGAATCGACTTGTATAAATGGCTATCAACACTCTTTAAACCCCTCTGGTGCTCTTCAGTCATTATTAACTGAAAAAAAAATTATTCGTTGGAATGGTAAGAAACTTCCAAGTCACGCCTGATCCTCTTCCTCTCACTTCTGTCAATAGTGGAAAGAGGATCAGGCGTGACTTTTTACTGCGCCAGTCGAAGTACTTCCAAAAGTGCTATTACGCCATACATTATAGTTATCCTTTTTAACCCGCTTAGAAAAGCGCCACGTTTTATTTCGTGCCACCATACTTGGTCGTATAACTCCTCGTGTAACTGTTTTTAAATAGGGAAAACGTTGATGTGTTTGGTCACTTCTAAATTCATTGATGCTAGATACCATTGAATATACTGGGGTAAGCTAAGTGCTTTCAAAGTGTCACCGCGCGTTAGAGCGATTAAGTGCACGCACTGAGATGAGAGAGGTATGTATCAACTCGTCTTAGATAAGGGAATAACATAGTTTAATATGAAAAAACGGTAGAGTATCCCTTTAAATGGTCCTGAAAAAAATTACCGCGTTGGAAACGAATGGGAGACGAATTTCGCCTAGTGGAAACTTTTGGTACTGCAGCCAAACAAAATCTTACTGAAAGCAATTCTTTTGAGATATCAACCTCAAAGACAACTTGTTTAGATTTACAGATTTATGGCTTTGCAGAATTTTTGCACATTTTTCATAACAATAAACGTAAAATAATAATAAAAAAAACTTTTTAACTTAAGTTAACTTAACTTTTTTCACATCAGCAATAATCTGCCAAGTGTCGTCTTTGTAAAGAGATCAAACTTTTAAGTCTGTGCTCTAAAGCATTCAAGATTTAAGACAGTTTAAGTTGGAAATTAAAATTTGAAATAAAAAAGTGAATAAAGGTATTATAAATACAGCGTAAATATCATTTAGTACCATAAAATCCCCCCAAAATACAAAATATTTCATAAAAAAAACATTATCAAACTAAAATATAGTACATTCATTTAATTGAAATAAAAATAATTTATTTAAACAATAAATCGTTGACACGCAAAGAGCACCAGAGCGTTAAATATAAAGGTTCCAAAAGGGTGTTTTTGCAGTGATGCCATAGAAGAACCATTTTTGGTTCCCCAAAGAACCTTTCAGTGAACAGTTACAGGTTCCTTTATTAGTGTGATCGACATTTTAAAAGGCCCAAAGAACCTTTTCCCACAATAAAGATATTCCCGCAATAGAAAGGTTCCATGGATGCTAAAAGTTATGAAACCATAAATGTCAAAGAACCTTTATTTAAAATAAAAAAAAAGGTTAAAAATGGTCATAGTGTCAGATTCTTTTATTTTTATTTTCTATGCTAGCCTAATGATTGATGATTGACAAAACATCACGACCTTGTCTCGGTGTTTTCTTCTTGTTGAGCTGAATGAGGAGTGCTCGTGTGGGCGTGCATGAGTCCTCGCTTTATAAACGCTGCGAAGGGGCTTCAACACAGACCTCACTTGTTGAGTGATCTCTATGAGGACAGTCTAACGCCAACCTGACACATGCACCTAAAGACTCCATTTGATCGGAAAATGACGACGGCAATGATGAAAGGATGTGTGTTGTTCATCTGCTTGTTCTTCACAGTTTGTCAGTCCATCACGTGCGAAGCGAACAAGATAGATGCGCGCAAAAAACACGAAAACGACGTGGGGCACCACAGCTCTTCCATAACAACAGGTAACACATATTATGCAATAATTTATTTCAAATGAATAAAAATATAATCATTTTACCAGCAGCCAGCATTTAAACCATTTTAAACCAACAATTAATATTCAATTTAGTATAGTTAATGTTTAAAAATGTATGTAGCCTAGTTATAAAAAATAATTACATTGAATTATAAAATAGGAAGCCTATATTTTAATTAAAAAGAATAAAAATATGATCATTTAACCGGTATCCTAAAACCATAATTTAATATCCAATGTATTGTAGTTTAATGATAGTTATATACTATAATGTGTATAGTTGTATCCAAATATTATAAAATGATATATTGAATTATAAGTATTTATATAATAATGTAAAAAAAACTAAAACTAAATAGGTATAATTGAATTCAAATGAATATACATATAATTAACAATTATTTATAATAATTAATTAATTTAACCAGCAGCCTAAAAAACAACAAAAAATATAAAAATTAACAAAATGATTTAATAATTAATTATAATAATTAATTAATGCTGTACCAATAATTTACATGTATATGTACATGTAATTTACATGGGTATGTATATGTAGCCTATATAAAAACCAAAATGTAATATTAATATTAATTTTAGTGCAGTGATAGTTACTGTTTTAATATGATACTATTGTTATTGTTTTATTATGATACTATTGTTAATGTTTTATTATGATACTATTGTTACTGTTTTATTATGATACAATTGTTACTATTTTAAATATTATATTGATAATTATATCTATATTAATTTAAGATTAATCTGGTTTGCAATTTTTTTATGTTTGTGTGTGTGTGTGTGTGTGTGTGTGTGTGTGTGTGTTCCCCTTGACAAAACACCTGTTTGATCATTCACTGATGAATTATGTCCTATGATGACGCTTCATAATTTACCATGCTGATCACATGACATTAGATCATTCACTCTGCCACCTGGTGACGTGTTGGTTTTCACATGCACTGTGATCAGGCCAGTACAACTTGCTGTTCAAACACAAAGGCTTTTTTTCTTCTCAGGGATTTGCAGCTACCGTCAACGTCACTAATGAGCTTTAGAAGAAAACCGATTTTTTGTCGCATTTTTTCACGCACAGTCTCACCATTCAATACACTGCACTCAAAAGCTCCAGTGAAAGACTCATTGTTTTCAGCAGGCGTCTCATGAACAGGCTGACGGGAAAATATCTATCGCCACCTGGGTTTCTCCCACTTAAATGTGGCATCATGTAAAGCCAAACAATATATAACCCAATATATAAAGTCTTAAACCAGGGCCGTCTGTGTGTCCCAACAGGGGTGTGGAATCAGGAGAAACCGAAGAGACTCTTTGCCAGGACTCGCTATCTTTCTCAGCAGAGAAATCATGTGGTGGTACGTTATGTTATTTAGGGGTCTCCTAAAATGTGGACCCTAATAAAACAAACACAACATTGTTCAAGTGGACTGATGCACATCTGTCCTTTTTGCAAGAGCAACAGAGTAATATTCCCTCTTGGAAATCGAGTTGATCCTTTTTATATTAAAACCTTGAGTTAATAGAAACGTATTAGCAGTTCTTTACTCTGTTGATTGGTTTCTCATGAAAGCATGTGTCCTCCAGAGACCTAAGCCCAGGCCGGAGGCGGATTCTCCAGCCCAGACTCCAGCGCGGCGCTGTGCCGGTCTGATGGAAAGCTGCTCCTCACTCACTCCCTGCTGCGACCCGTGTGCCTCCTGCCACTGCAGGCTCTTCAACACCATCTGCCACTGCTGGAGACTGGGGCACCTCTGCCCCAAGAAGACCTGATGACCCTAACACACGCACGCACACACACACACACACACACACATATATAGACCTGATGACCGTAACACACACACACACACACACACACACATACGTAGACCTGATGACCGTAACACACACACACACACACACACACACACACACACACACACACACACACACATAGATCTATTGACCCTAAACAGACACACACACACACGCACACACACACACACACACACACACACACACACACACACACACACACACACACACACCCTAGTGACCCCAAACACACACACACACATGCGCAATTAATAATAAAAGGTAATGGTAACCTACTAGTAATGACGCAAGTGTTACTACATCCTTCTAAAGGAACTACTAATTATTTGGATCAGTATTATAAAGTGAAGATCATGGAAACTACCTAATATTGACTGAAGTCATTGTAAGCTTTTGAGATTTTTGTAAGATTTTGAATAGTAATTCCTTCTGATGGATTTGGTAACGCTTTAGTCATTACTGGTGTGTTTCCATGATCTTCACTTTATAATATTGATCCAAATAATTAGCAGTTCCTTTAGAAGGATGTAGTAACACTTGAGTCATTACTAATGGATTACCATTACCTTATATCATATATTATTAATATTAATTATGAACCTGTATATAGTAGTTCTTATAGTCTTCAGTGAGGAATGAAAAATAGTAGTTACTGATTAGCTAATAGTGAACTACCTCATTCAACTGAGCACTATTACTTACTAATTCGTCATTCAGAGTTTCTTGTTAGTTAATAGTAGTTACTAGAATGTTAATAGTACGTTACTCATTTGTTCCTGTGTAGTTGTTCATTAATGAAGGAACAGCATTCTAAAGTGTTACCAGTATTTCTTGAAGTTTTCTTGCTATCAGTTTCCAATAGTTAATCACGCAAAACCATTTTTTTTTCTTCATGGTTTTTGATGTTAAGTTTGATTACAACCTTTGACCTCATAGGAATATTCAATTTTCAATAGAACTGGCATTATGTTAATTACAACAGAAATGATTTTGACTCATCCCTTGTTTTCTTTAAAACAAACAGAAATTGAGGTTTCAGAGAGGCACTTAAAAGAGAAGGGAATGAAGACAATTTTGGGGAGGATTCAAAAGCAGTAATGTGGAGCACTTACATTAAAGTCACCATGAAATCAAAATTGAAATTTTTTTAGGGAATATTTCAGTATTTACTATATATATAAATTGATGTGCCCATCTCAACCTCTCATCTCTCCTCTGATGACATGTTTTCTGATGTGAGGGCGGGTCAACCTGTCACTCACATGAGATCAGCCAATAGCAAACCACAACTATCCAATCAATTTCCATTGGACAAAACATTGAACTAACAATGATCAATGGTATTTTTTATTAATGAATGTTAACAAAGATGAATACATTTCTGTATTGCTCATTATTAGTTAATGTTAATTAATTAATTCACTGGACTTTATTGTAAAGTGTCACTATTTTTTATTTAGCATTTAGCATTTAGCAAATGTTTGTTCAGAACAGACCTCCAGATCCACCAAATGAGAACCAATGCTACAGTATATATCACACAAGCATCTGTGCACCGACAGGATTTACACCTTCTGATACTGCTATGTAGCATGCCATGGATCATGACATTTAACTAACTGTATACAGTGAATATTTAGCTACCATGTGACTCGAGTTATTCGCTCTCTTTTTGCACCATAACACCATTGTGACTGCTTTGCCAACTGGAGATGTTTTTACAGTGAACTCTTGTAGGATTCATGCTGGCAAAGTTAAATTTTTGTTATTATTCTCAGTATTTTTCAACTCTTGTCAAGCAAGGGACATATCTAAGCTAAACTGTTTAACTTGTACAGAATCAGTGTGACAGTGCCTAAAAAGCTAAGTCAAGTCATTTTAGGTGCAGTGAATGTGAATCCAATATATCCTCATACTGCGATCTTTTACAGTAATAATAAGTTTTAAGATGTTCGTCTACTGTGATGATTACACTGTCATATGGCATTTTTTCATGTTTCTGATTTCTGCACGGGTAAAAATAAATAAATAAAATGTTTATGTGGATGTCAAGCAGACGCTTTAATGCAGATGAAAAGCTTCTTTGAGAAAAGTTGCCTGATAAGTATCATCATATATTTCTATCCACTGTCAGGTCATATTGACTGAATATTATTGTGGGGGAAAATGTTCAATGTGCTCTCTACAAAATTCTTTGTAATAAAAACATTTAGAACTGCAGTTTGCAAACTTTACTTTCCTCTGTTTTGTTTTTCTAAAACGCTCTAAAAAGGATCTGTGATTTGGTTTGGTGCCAAGACAAAACCATAAATCTCCCTTGCATAGCCTATATTTAAGCAGGTCTTGATTTATCTCAAGTTTTTCAAGTTTGTCTTCAAAGACAAAGGGCTGTGCCCTTCCTAGTGTGGATATGAACTCTTGCACATTATGTATAATAGACTGTTGCATCAGTGGATGATCAGAAACAAATGAATAAAATGCTGCAAAATCCAGTCCGGCTTTATTGCGGTACTTACATCAGAAAGTGTATAAATCTCCTGAAAAGTCAAGCTTCTGATTCCAGCCAAAGTACGTGGTACATTTATAAATCTGCAGCTGTTTTCAGCTAAGCCACTAAGATCCATTTAAATCCTGCAGGTGTCTTATACATAATAGTGCTTTATGCTGTATTTTAATAGATGAGGCCCTGTCATATTTTTATAAAAGCATGGTGATTATAATCACTGACATTTGTGCATAAAGCTAAAGTCAAGTCTAAAAAAAAAGGTGCAGTATGTAATATTGAGAGCTAGTGGTTGAAATGGTTACTGCAGTTTAAATTCGAAATTTTGGAGAGAGTCGTTTCCGCACCCCCTCCTCCTCAGACTCGACACTCACGTGGGTTTCCAGATTGAGGACACGCAACAGGAGCGAGCCCAATTGACAATGGAAGGCGGGGAGATATACACACTGTAAGTTGATGAGTTGATTTATCCGCGTTTGAATATGCTCACGTTCTTTAGAGATTTTTAGATGATGCCGAGGATTTTTAGGTCGGGTAGAATCTGCGATCTCAGTTTGTTTGCTGGCTTCCATGGCTACAATACGCTGTGTTTTCCACCAACTGCCAACCCGGGTGTGTCGAAATACTATTCGGTAAATTGGCAGCGGACGGGATCACACAGACCAAAACAAAAACAGACATTCCCACACGGAACACACATTTCAAAGTAAAAAAACTGGCTGTAGAAGTTTTTCAGAGAAACAAGTATATGAACTCTGCATGTTTCCTAAATCTCTGCCAAAATACTATGGTATTTTTATTCTTTAGTACAGTCCAAAAGTTACATACACACCTTTAAATGGAGATATTGCTTAATTAAAGGGGCTATATGTAAAATTCAGAAATTCCACTAGTGGCCGTTAAGTGAACTGCAGCCAGTAACTTTTTGAAGTCCAAAGTGGGCGGAGCCGGCCGTCGCCATCTTGGTAGCGCGTCACTCCCAGATAAACGAAAATGGGCAAAAAGGCGAGATTAGCTGAGGTGACATGACGGCTAACAGACAGCAGACAAATGGCTAGTAGTGACAGCAGCGGCAATTAATTGTGCAGAACTTTAAGGCTTAATATAATTTAAACAGATGAGTTATAAAAAAATTCACCCCCCTCACAGTTTTCATGAAGGGCAAAATTAGCTATATAGACCAAAACCACTTTTTGCATCAGGCTGTAAACACATTTTTTCTGCTGTAAAGTTGGGCATTTTAACATGGTTGGTATATAGGAATGGCTCTCTTTTGGAGCCTGTCGATGAATTTCAGTTTAAGTCACTTCCGTGTTAGTTTCAAGAGAGAGACAGGAAGGTTGTCGCTTGGTTTGCAAATGTGAACTCCAGAACATTCCATGACGAGATTTTCCCGGCAAAAACGTCCCGAGCCCTTCACATACAAATCAGTCTACAGGCTTTCATAGACAGCCGGAGAAGGTCTTGTTGTTTAAGTTTCATTACAAGCTGATCACACATTGGCAATAAAAGCGATTAATACATGGAAATTCTTACATATAGCCTTGCATATACTTTGATAATAAAGCATGAAATGCAACAAGTGTTTAAAGAAAACACAAATCAAATATTTTGTTGTTGTTGTAGCCTATAAGCAACAGGAATAAGATCTCAGTTACAGAAAGAAGTATACTTCAAGTTTGTTTTATTAAGTAAACTTAAGCAAAGTTCAAGTGTATTTTCCAAGTATACTTTATAGTTAATATCAATTTGTAAACTTGCAAGTGTACTATTTCAATAGGCCCACTTCTTGCAACTAAATTGGCCCATTTTTTATAAGCAAATAGGATAAAAAAACCCCGAATAATTAAATTAAGACAATTGATTTGTATTACATGTTTTGTTACAAGTGTGAGGCATTAACTATTTAAATATTCACTAATTCGCATACATTTCCAGAACAGAATACTGAAAATTGGATAAATCCAGGTTCAGAATTCTTGATTAATTTAGTTAATATATTAAAGGTTTTTACAGAGGGAATTTTAGATTTCTTTTTTATCACTCCATAAATCAGAAAACAGCCAGAAAACAAATTAATTTTCACCATGTTTTTAAGAATAAAGTGTTATATAAACCAGGTGAAAGATATATGAAGACACCCATCTGAAGGCCTTCAGAATATGGATTGAAATAAAATGGTAAAGTTTGGTGAATGTAAATGCTGCCAAATTTCAGTGCAGGAGAAAAAACTCATTTTGAGAAAACAGCCTTTCAAAGATATGCATCACTGAAATCTACAGAAGTAAATTGATCAAATGTATTTTATATTTTCTTTTCACTAGTCTCACTAGAAAGAAGGTACGTTATGGAGGCAAAATAGCCCAAAATCTCAAAAAGTCTTAAAATGGTATTTTCTGTAATGGTTTATACTTGAAGCTATGAATCAGGTTGGACATAAGTTCAGTCCCATGCACTATTTACTCTGAGCTATTCCACCCCAAAACCGACTTCTTATTTTAAACTTAAACATGTATGTTTTTACGCCAACATATGAAGAAAAGAAAAAAAACATAATACAAGCCAAATATAATTTGGATATTGATTTGAAGAGTTCAGATGCAAAAGCCTCTAAGTGCCATCTGAAATTTTCTTCTAGAATCATCATTTTTATCAAGCTTGTATATTTAAGTTCAGTAATTTCACTTAAATGGCAATGGAAATAGGTCATTTTAAAAAATTATCATTCTAGAAGAAAATTTCAGATGGCACTTAGAGGCTTTTGCATCTGAACTCTTCATTTTATACTTTTATTAAGTATATTTTAATCAAACGATTAGGTACAAATATAATCCAAACATAAGCCAAACTGTCTGATTTTCAGTTAAAAAGAAGTCAAACAAATGCAGACTAGAATAAACTTTTTTTGGTGGTAAGGACTTGGATAGAGGCTCATTAGAAAAATTACATCAACGAAGAAAGGGAGGAAGGTGCTGTAAAATGCTTATTCACAATTCGGTCTAACAGTTTTCCTTGAACTTTTTATGAACTTTGTTAAATAACTGTTAGATTTCACTGTGATTATTTACAGCCACTCATCCCTGACCCTTCTACAAACGGCGTAACGTTTAAAAATAAACTTTCACATGAATTATCTGTAGGACGACAGAACTAGACCACAGATTCATCATCTCGAGTATCATAAATATCTGCTATGGAGATCTTCTGCAAAACGCGCATTAGAGTTTTTATTTGACCATGTATGAGACCATGTTTTATCCTCACAAGATCATCCGGTAACAGGAACATTTCTGCCTTAAGTCATGGCTGGAAAACCTGTCATGCATTCCGCTTCAAGGAGTAACAGGAGGACACAGGCCAAACGTCTCCCACATGCAGATGCGGATATGACTTATGGGTTTGGATACCATCACTTTAATACAGAATGATCTATGAAGCTTTTATTGGCAGGGAATCAAGTACAATGGAGAGATAATGCACATTTAAGCTTACAGGAGGATATTAATTGTTATAAGTTATCATAGGCAGATCATTTAGATCAACTTTTTTAAATGAACATCCATTGCTCAATGAAGCTGCGTAGTGTCCAGATGGTTTCATCTTTTGATGTAGTTGCTGATTAATTTATAAGAAGCAGTTCTTCTTTTTATGTAAATGAATGTAGTATCTGTAAATATCTTAAACGGTCACACTTAGTGGTACACTACAAACTACAAATATTAGTGTATAATTAGTTTGTGGAGCGGCTTGTAATTAAACAAAGGCTAGTTATTGTTATCACTAATAAATCAGACGATTATCTACCAACATGTAATGTGTTACAAATTATTAAATAACAACAATAAAAAAATATTAAATTATACTGATGTACCAGTTTCTGACTTTACAAATATATTTAGAAAAGTGTGCATTCACTTTATATTAATTAGTGACCAATAGTGGTGTGATGTATTTTTAGCATTTATTTTCTAATAAAAAAAAAAATCGATGTTCTTGGCTACATGAAATACTGCATACACTCTTAAAAATAAATGTTCTTTATTGGCGTCGATGGTTCTATGAGGAGCCTTTAACATCCTTTCCAGTTGACAAAAGGTTCTTTATAATGGAAAAGGTTCTTTAGATTATTAAAATGTTCTTCACATTAAGAAGAAAAAAAGGTCTTTTAAGAACTGTTCACTGAAAGTTTCTTTAGGGAAAAAATGGAACCTTTATTTTTAAGAGTGAATGGCAAATTCATTTAGTCTATAATTAGTCATAGTAGTTTATAATACTAATAATACTACTACTAATAATAATAAAGATACTAACAGTAATGATTTTGCACATGTCCCTGTTTATATTTCAAACAGGTCAGCTGACACTTCCTTTCCTGTGACTGGAATCACAGCATCTCTGCAGTAAACCGGACACCTCTTACACTGAAATTAAAGCACAAGAATTATGAATATTGTGAATACTTTAGCAAAACTCAGTGATTTAATAAAATAAACAAAGTATGTATGCGATGACACAATGTTTTCATCAGTTCAGTTAGCCTCAGAATGGATCACAATATGTGCTTGAACCACACAAATGTCTAAGCACGAGTTCAGTTAGCTTTGAGTCTGTGGTGCATTTGTCTAGGAGGAGAAGGAGGAGGAGGAGGAGGAGGAGGAGAAGGAGGAGGAGGAGGAGGAGGAGGAGGAGGAGAAAAGGAGGAGAAGAAGAAGAAAATGGAGGAGGAGGAGAAGTGGAGAAGAAGAAGAAGAAGAAAACGGAGGAGGAGACAAATGAGGAGAAGGAGAAGAAGATGGAGGAGGAGGAGAAAAGGAGGAGAAGAAAGAGAAGAAAGAGGAGAAGGAGGAGGAGGAGGAGGAGGAGAAGAAGAAGGAGGAGGAGAAGAAGAGGATGAGGAGGAGGAAGACAAGAGGGAGGAGGAGGAGAAGAAGAAGAAGAAGAAGAAGGAGGAGGAGAAGAAGGACAATGAGGAGGAGGAGAAGAATAAGGTGAAGGAGGAGGAGAATAAGGTGAAGGAGGAGGAGAAGAATAAGTGGGAGAAGGAGGAGAAGGAAGAGGAGAAGAAGAAGGAGGAGAAGGAGGAGGAAAGGGAGGAGGAAAAGAAGGAGAAGAAGGACAAGAAGGAGGAGTAGAAGGAGGAGAAGAAGGACAAGGAGGAGGAGGAGAAGAATAAGGTGAAGGAGGAGGAGAAGATGGAGAAGGAGAAGAAGAAGAAGGAGGAGGAGGAAAGGGAGGAGGAAGAAGGTGAAGACGGACAAGAAGGAGGAGGAGAAGAAGGACAAGACAAAGGAGGAGAAGAATAAGGTGAAGGAGGAGGAGAAGATGGAGAAGGAGAAGAAGAAGAAGAAGGAGGAGGAGGAAAGGGAGGAGGAAGAAGGTGAAGACGGACAAGAAGGAGGAGGAGAAGAAGGACACGACAAAGGAGGAGAAGAATAAGGTGAAGGAGGAGGAGAAGATGGAGAAGGAGAAGAAGAAGGACAAGAAGAAGGAGGAGAAGAATAAGGTGAAGGAGGAGGAGAAGATGGAGAAGGAGAAGAAGAAGAAGAAGAAGAAGGAGGAGGAGGAGGAAAGGGAGGAGGAAGAAGGCGAAGACGGACAAGAAGGAGGAGGAGAAGAAGGACAAGACAAAGGAGGAGAAGAATAAGGTGAAGGAGGAGGAGAAGATGGAGAAGGAGAAGGAGAAGAAGAAGGACAAGAAGAAGGAGGAGAAGAATAAGGTGAAGGAGGAGGAGAAGATGGAGAAGGAGAAGAAGAAGAAGAAGAAGAAGAAGAAGAAGAAGGAGGAGGAGGAGGAGGAGGAGGAGGAGGAGTATGAGAAGGAGACGCATTATAGAAGATTAAAAGACTGGTTTAAAGAAAAACAGTGTGAATGAAAAGTGAACTTAGACAAAAACTTTACCAAAGTAATTTGATACTATTTTCAAGCCCAGATACAGTATGTTCGAAAAAATGATTATTTTTCATTCAGTTCACTTTCAGTTGAGTTTGTGTCTTTTATATAGGACTTACAGCAAGGGTGAAGAGTAACTAAAGAAGAAAAAAAAGAAGGATGTTCACAAAATCTTTCAATCTTTCTCTGTTTATAAGACTTGGTGTTTCATTGTGATTGTGTGGCTTTTTATTTCTTTTAGCTTTGATATCCAGTCAACAGACATATTACATGCTCGCCATTTCCCAGATCAAACTACAACCCAAATATTTGTCAGATTAATCTCAACGTGATTTTTTGACCAAATAGTGCGGTCCTAGTTATTATCTATTTAAAATACAGTTATAGATTTGGTATGCATTCATCACGAGAAGGGAGAATACTGACCGCACTGGACTGGCAGCTCCAGTGGAACATAGTTTCTATTGCATAGATGGATATAGGCAGAGGCCAGTGTGCAAAAGTCTGGTCTGGAAACATCTGCACGCTCATCACTTATGCACTCCAATCCTTCACACTTCAGCATGAACTGCACAGGGTCCACCTAATAAAAGACCCGAAAAAATTAATGCTCATAAATGCGATTTGAAAAATAAAAACAGTGTGACAGAGAGAATTCTTCATCTGAAGTTCATTGTGTTGTTTACTATTGCAGTCTTTCATTCTCTTTTGTATTTCCTCACTTCCCCCAAGGAGTGGATGTCTTTTGATCAATCTAATCAAAGGGATCTTTATATACACTGGCATGTAATTGTTAGCACATGTCGTTGAGTGAGAGAAAACAGAGGACAGTAGTTACCACTCTGAAACAGGGGCTCAGAGGAGAATTTGTGGAGGAGAACAGAAATTTGCACCACAGGGAGTCGGCAGTGCCATTCTGGCAGATTTCAGCTTTCCTGCTAGCACATTCCGAATCCACCTAAAGCAAAGGGCATCAAAATATCACATTAGAGACACACACTCTGTAGTCACCCTCGAGTCGTTCAAAATCCGCATGACATTCTTCTCTTCCGTGGAACACAAAAGATGCTTTGATTAATGTTGACACTGTTTTTTTTCCTGTACGGAACCACAACAGTTCATACATTTGAAAATATGTAACAGCAAATCAGGGTTATTTATTATCAAATTACTAAAAATGTAAATATATAGTCCAGACACGAAACTCTGATAGGTCCTTTACATGCAATCTGGAAGCAATCACACGATTACCGCATAATAGATTCCGATTACGGCAATAATACCGATTACGGCACAAGCTGATTGGCCTCTGCTGATCCTGCAGCCAATGAGATTGCTTGCTCAACATTTCAATAGTCTGGTTCAGTGTTTGCTGTAGGCTAGTCCTGTATTGCGCTATCAGAGTTCCTCTGAAACCCTCCACCTCCCCCAGCTCCACCTGCCTGGATCTGTTACGGGATTTATGTCTGTCTATTAACGCAGCAGCTTCAGCAGATCTTACATTCTCACAGCAGCGTGTCTGTGTATCTATTATCAGTCCATACTTGCTCTGCAGCAGCAGCAACATTCCGGCAAGACCAAATATATTAACATAGCCATATTCATAAACATGCTACAACTACTGTATTCTAAGAGTTGTCATGATTTAACTAACTAAAAATAAAAATAAAAGAACACTGCTGCAAATTAAATTTGAGAGTTGTTATTGTTATGGTGCTGTTTGCCTTTTTTTTGGATCTTGACACTGGTCAATATATGCCTGAATGGATAAGAGCAGTGTGAACATTCTCCAAAGTTTAGCATTTTTGTTCAGTGGAAGAAATTCATGTTCGGATTGAAATGACAGAGAGTACATGAGTTGAAATGAAATTAACTTTTCCTTCAACATTAATATATGAAATACAAAAAAGCATGCGCACATTGCGCAGGCTATGTACATATGAAGCAAAATAATAGAAATAGTGCTGTGGTTGGTGTCTGTCTGTTTTAGTTGTGCTGTGATCTCAAATGCTAAACATTCCTCACAGGTTTCTTTCGCTACCTGCCAGCTGCGAGTGAACTGAAGCACGCTGTGTGTGTAGGAGCCATCTGAGAGAAGAAGCTCGTTAGCTGCCTCGTTATCATTGGTTCCTAAAAGACCAGTGGACACACCTGAAAAACGATTTATTAAAATAACGTGTTAGACCATGATGCATTTTAGAATGATTTACCGCAATCAGAGAGTAGCTTTTTGTAGGCAGCAGTGGTTTTAAGTGCCATTAAATCTCTTAACACATCATATTACAGAATATTAACATTATTCTGGAGAAGTGAATACTAACCCCCCCCCCCCCCCCCCCCCCCCACCACCACCACCACCACCACAACCTACACCCACCCACACAAACACTTTTCTTGGTGCAAGAGGAATTTTTCACAATGATTCTTTTTTTCCATAACCACTTAAAAGTTGTTCTAGGCCTTGAACTAAACCAGCCAGCTCAGAGATGAATCATAACTTCAAAACATTTAACACAAAGAAAAACATTTATTTGAAAAAATAAAAAAAAAGTATTTTATGAAGGCGTTCACTGTTCATTCCAAAAAACATTGCAAATGATGTACTCAAATCAGCAACATTTGCCATCACAAGAATACATTACATT
This sequence comes from Abramis brama, assembly GCF_963993115.1. NCBI lineage: Eukaryota > Metazoa > Chordata > Actinopteri > Cypriniformes > Leuciscidae > Abramis > Abramis brama. The sequence continues at coordinate 29,884,359 of NC_139969.1, read as the reverse complement.
TTAAAATATATTAAAGTTGTTGATTGAAAAAATTCACTTGCCATCACAAAAAAATTATATATATATATATAAAAAAATATATATATTTAAAAAAAATATATATATATATACAGTATATGAAGAGTATATGAAGTGCCATCTGAAATTTTCTTCTATATGATCATTTTTATGAAGCTCGTATATTTAAGTTCAGTAATTTCACTTAAATGGCAATGAAAATTACCTATGATGTGTCATTTAAGTGAAATTACTGAACTTAAATATACAAGCTTGATAAAAATGATCATTCTAGAAGAAAATTTCAGATGGCACTTTTGCATCTGAACTCTTCATATACACATTTTTTGTTTTTGTACCATTCAAAAGTTTGGGGTAGTGTGTGTGAGTGTGTGTTTATTTGTTATGTCAATTCATTTTATTTATTTATTTGTCAAAGAATAGCATATACCATCAGAGCTCGAACCACATGGTAGAACTGTCTTGAGTTTTGGCAAAATTATATTGCTAAAAATTAGTTCTGGAAGTAATTTAGTAAACAAAGCTACTGATCTTACCGTGAAGCCATCCCTCTAGGATCACACTGCAAACCTCTAGATGATGGTCACATGAGATCCGAAGTCCTCTCTCATTGGACACCTCAATGATGTTCCCATCCTTTCTGATAGCCACTTCGTGGTTAGTGTATGGTATGTGCGTTACTTGGCAATTAATTTCCACCTAAAATCGATTTTTTTTGTATAAATCTGTTTAATTAGATCATATTTAATTTCTCAGATAAAGTTTCTAAATTAGCCATGACACTAATATTGGGCATCAAAATAACAATAAGATGTACCTCTCCATTTGGGTGAATTGCAATCATCGTGTTTTGCATTTGCACCTCAAGCGAGCGACGTTTGAACCTGACAGATTTAAGTGCAATGCTGAAGGTTTGCTTGATGACATCAGTTGCTAGGATGAAGTCACAGGATGCTGGGAGTTTGAACAGATGTCCATCAAATGACACCAAATAGACATCTGCAACTAGAAATGCCTGATCTGGACAGAGGAAATGAAGTACAAAGACAGATGCGAGGAAATGAAGAATAATGTGTGAAATAAGTGTGATAGATTTTTTAATTAATAAAATAGTAAACTGTATATCAAACTTTTTGTAACTCTAACATCTAACATCAAACATTTGTAAATCTACCACATAAGTCATTTGTTTCTGTCATCATTTACTTTATTACCTTTTGGGTTAGACTTTATTTCGATAGTCCACTTTTGACATTCTACTGACAAAACAGTACTTAACTTTGCAACTACTGTCAACTAACCCTCATTAATGGCCAACTACAGTGTCATGTCAACTAAAACACATTAGAATATTAGTAGACTGTTAGGTTAGGGTTAGTAGAATAAGTTGACGTATAGTTGCAAAGTTACTTATAGTTATAGTTAGTAGATTGTCTTTTTGGGAATCATCTCAATAAAGTCTTAGCAGATTATAAGCAGAAAGTCTACTGATACTCTAATGACTACATGGTAGGTGACATGTAGTTGCAAAGTTATTTATAGTTATAGTTTATAAAGTGGAGTATCGAAATAAAGTGTTACCGACTTTATTTATTCTGCTGAGCACAGAAGAACATTTTTGAAGAACTTTGGGGTCCAAACAACATCAGTCTCCACTGACTTTCATTGTATGGAATTTCCCCCCCAAAAAATATAAATTTTTAGAATGACATGGTGGTGAGTAAAATATGGGTTTTTTTTTGGTGAACTATCTCTTTAAGTAGTAATTCTCATGAATAGTAAATGCATCTGACATACGAAAATCCCAGGGGTCTAGATTAACTCAATTAATGGTCTAGAGCTGGTAAACATGTGTTCAACATGAAGGCCCGTGAGAGCTAAACACTCATAACAACTCACAGTTGACGGGACTGTCCATTATCTTCCTCTTCAGCCGGTAGAGCTCTGCTGTAGGACTCAGAGAGTTCAAGGCCAGTAGAGGCTTCAGGACAAACTCCTCCAGAAGAACTTCAGTCACACCTGCTTCCTTCACCTTCAGCCACGGGCCCACAGGAAGTGGCACCCTAAAGATCAGCTCACCCTCACTGGAGGAACAGAGAGTTGTGGAGAAAAAGTTTGTAATTATATACTGTACATTTCTGTATGAATCACTGCTACTGTAAGTCCAAATCAAAATGTATATAATTAACGATAACGCTCACCTATTTTAAAAGAGTAAAACGCATTAAACATTGGTGAGACCTACTGGACTGGTGGTACAATTTTTGTTAAGCGTGCCAGAGGTTCTGGATTCTAATCTGCCCTCAATTTCTTTCTTTTTTTCTTATTAAAACCAAAGATGTTCATCAGTGATTATATATCAAGAGCAGAGACACTTTGTTTGGATTTTGTTTTGTGATTTCACCATAACAAATAGAAAGTCTCTGCAACAGCCTCAAGCGATAGACTGAAGCGCTCTTTTGTGTGAAGACTGTGCATGAGCGCCAAGAGAACGCTTGCCTAATACCAATGATAACAGCGGCAATAAACATTCAGCATGATTTCAAAAACAACACATTCCAGAGCCAGATTTCCTCGTATTTATCTTTCAATCACAAAAAGACAAATAACTGACAAAATACTTCAATCCAGCAACAGTATAAACAGACGCAGCAAAAAGTGAAACAAAAAAGTATATTTTATATCTTCTTAAACTAGTCATGCCATGTAGCATTGCTGGTATATGGAGTACCATATTATCCAGAGATTCTGAACCTTGATGGTCCTCGAGGGACATTTGCTGCCAGTGTGGAGTGGGTGCTGGTGATCTGTGGATCCCCATTAACCGTCTGCTCTGCTGAGGAAGACATCACCAGCCCCAAACCCCAGCCAGCCGCATCCCACACCCTACACTGAGAGTATGCCAGAGCTCACCGCAGACACGGAGCCCGAGTCTGCCGCGATGCCAGGACCAGAGCCAACACCTGAGCAGATCATAGTCCCAGAGCCTGAGCCCGAGCCCCACAGGGAGTCTGAACAGGTGCGTGAGCTGGCAACATCGTCCTTTGCCAGTGAGTGTGCTTATGGAATTCGAGGGCATGGAGTGCAGCCATGCCCTCACTCCCATCGCTGAGGGTGAGCTACAGCTGGCCTCTGCAATATACAATGAGGAATTGGAAGAGGAAATTCCCTTTAATCTCCTGTTGCTGCTGGTCCCGCCCAGCTCCAAGTCTCCTGTGTCTCCAAAGATCCCAACAAGGAATCCCCCTTCTCTGCTTATAACAGCCAGTTCCTCAGCCCCGCCCCCGCTGTCCCTTGGCTCCTCCTCTCACTCTACTCTGCAGCGTGGATCTGCCTCGGGTCTTCCGGTCTCCAGCTCCGCCTTGGCAAGAGGATCCCCTGGCTCCGCATCCAGCCTCCGAGCCAGTCACTCGACGTTGGAATGACCACTAATTGGTTCCACCTCGGCTCCTCCTTCCCTTGGCTCGCCTGGGACTGTTGTCCTTACGGATCCAATTGGCTCCTTAATCCCTCCGGCTCCGACTTGGTCAGATGTCGCTCTGCCTGTGCCACAGACTTCCAGGCCTTCAGCTACGCTTCATCCCTCCACCCCTTTGGCTCCGTCGGGCTCCGCCTTTCCTCCGGCTCCATCTTGGTCCTCAGTCCTGCCAGCTCCACCTCAGTCTCCAGAATCATTGTGTCACTTGGGTTGATTGACTCTTCAGCTCCGCCTGGGTCTCCACCTCCATCGGCTCCATCTCAGACTGTCATCCACCTGGATCTCTGCCAAGTCTGCATCATGGCTTCTCCCTCCCTGGACTCCACAGTGGGCCTTTGTCCTGGCTGTGGTCTGGGTCCCCATCTGGCTTCTCATGCTCTTGTCTCCTCCCTGGCTCCTCCCTCCAATTTATCCCCATCCTGGTTTCTCCCGCCATCATCTCCTATTGTTTACTGCCATTCGCCAGCTCCTCTTCCGCCTCATAAGCCCCCTTCCTCCCTCCTCAGTTGGACTTGTTACGCCGCGAGGATGCACCTTCCGGAAGGGGAAGCTACTGTAATGGTCTCGTTCTGTTTTGGTTTCATTTTCCTTCTGTTCCCTGTTCTGCTTTGCCTGAGTTCTGTTTGCTAGTTAGTTTCTATGGTTTCTGATTGGATTACATTCACCTGTTGATCATTTAGTCACCTTGTTATCCCTGTGTATTTAAACTCTGAGTTTCCTCTGTTCACTATTCCGTGAAGTCTTCAGTTAATGTGGTTGTGTGTATTTCTCCTGGTTATATCCTGAGTGTTACCTTGTTGGATTTATTAAAGACTGTTTTTGTTCTCTATTCCTTTCGTTGTGCGCTTTATCACAGCCACGCTGCTGACATTAATGTCTGTGAGCTTGGTTTTCTTGTAGGTGAGCTTAAAGAGTGGTTTGTTTTTGGCTTACACATTGGATTCATTGGCATCATATCAATAATAAACATATACAAACAAGTTTTATCACAAACTAAATTGCCCCAAATTTATAAATACATATTTATGTATTGAAAATTATTATTTTTAAATTGGATTTTAAAAACTAATCTGAAAAAACAATATTGTATTTTGGAATACAAAAATTATAATTGTTACTATTGTGGTGTATGTGTGCTGGGAGCCTCATAGCAGCATTATTTATGTGAATAACTGGGTTATTGATATTAATCAGATTATGATATTAATCAGATTCTGGTGTTGGGGTAAGCCAAAAATAATTTTTTAAGGAATGTTGGTAACCAAAGTGATTTCCACCATTGACTTCCATAATATGGAGAAAAAAACAAACAGATTTCTCTAAATATATGTTCCACAAACAGGTTAGAAAATATTTAGTGGTGGTGGTGAGTAAATTATGACAGAGCTGTCATTTGATGGTGAACAATCCCTTTAAGCTAAGACTACTATTTTTATTGGTGATAATGTCAACTTTTTTGTGATGAAGGGATGATATTTGGCCCATTTATATTTATAAAATTGTTTTGGCTGATGTGTATTGTTGGGATGCTTCTTGAACGTTCTGTTCCAGATCTCACCACAGCATTTAAATCAAATTCAGCTCAGAGCATTGACCACTTGGCCATTTTAATTTACGCAATTTGAGAATTCTGTTGTTGATTTACTTCTGTGTTTTGGATTGTGGTCATTTTGCATGAGTTTTAGATCATTTCTTGCCAATCCACTGTATAACTTAAAATTCATTGGTCCCTCAATGATTAAGGCATTCCAGACCCTGAGGCATCAGAGCAGCTCCATATCCCTCTGCAGACATATGCCTCACAGTTGGGGATGAGGTTTTGTTGTTGGTATGTTCTGTTTTTGACAAAACATCCCGCTGTGTATAATTAGCAAACAGATAAACTTTGTCTCATTTGCCTCCAGAACATTGCTCCAGTAGTGCTCGCAGCATCCAGGTGGTCTTTAGAAAACTCGAAATATGAAAAGTGAGTTCTTTTCGATTGCCGTTATCATGTGAAATTATATTGTATTGTATTTACTGTGCACTGTAGTGTACTTCAAAGTGTATTTTAAAAAACTGTACTTGCAGATAATATAATGTTAATGAAATAAAAGGCCACTTAAGTGTACACTTTCATGAAAAGTGCACTTTGTATTAATGACAAATTTTACTTTGAAGTACATTTTAAATCACTGAATCTTTTGACATGCTTTAAAGAAGTACACTAATTTTGATGCGTTGATTATAATTTTAACTGTAGTGTGTCATGCGATATTACATTTAAAGTTAATATTTTAAATAAATTGCAACTTCATCATTTCAAAATACAATATATATATAAATACATGACATTCAAGTTTCAATAGCAATGGCATTAAAGTATATTTTTAATTCACCATAAAAGCCTGTCAGTACAACTTTACCATATTTCAAATATAATAGAATTATAAACATAAACATGAACTTAATTTCCACTTAAATGGGTCAAAATAAAACACTCTTCAGTTCAGCTAACTGCATTTACTATAAATTTCAACTACAGTATATTTCTCGGGGACTGTTTACTTTATGCCCTCCTTTGAGCCCTTCAATCACGCACAATATTTTGCACACATTCCAAAAAAAAAAAGAATGAGCAGAAAATTAATAGGTGCTGAGCTCATCCAATTTCACTATGTAATGAAAAAAAAAAAAAAAAAAAGGTGTGACATTGCTGAAACTCGAAGCAGTTGACCAATCACAACACACTGGTTAAACCGACCAATCAGAGCACAATGCGCTTTTCGAAAGGAACTAAACAGAGCGTTATTGACAGACTGGGAAGAGAGGTGCTGCAATAATGTGAAAAATGTTGTTGTTGTTGTTTACATTCAAGCATGACAACCTATTCTAGTAGACCTGGAAAAAAATCTGGAATTTATAAAAGGACATAAAATGGCCTCTTTAATAGGCTATTTTTATAGAGTCTCACAGACAAGTGTAGACTCTGGCACCCCAAACAACTCCAGGAAATAGTGAGTCAACTCCTGCCAAGTTCAGAGAGAAAACCTGTTAGAACAAACGGCGATGGGCCATGGTTCTGGCAGATTTGCAGCATACCTTCTGGAGAACTTGTACATTAGTGCAAGCTGTCTTCTGACACCCCCGAGCATGGCAGCCAATCGGGCCTCCATCCATTGAAAGGTCTGCTGGCTCACCTGAAGAACATGACAAGACATACATCCTCTATTACGTCTATCCCGTTCGATCAACAGCCCAAGACTTCAGGAAAACAGATAAATGCATATTTCTTGCCATGTCCACTGCAAAGACGGCAACGTGCAAAGCGGTCAGAGACGGCGCCCTCAAGTGAGGATCGTGAAGTATCGCAGGCAAAAGCTCAGTCAGCTCTCTGGTCCACAGCTGCACTCCTCGCTGCCACGCGGTGTCCAAACGCACCCCTGTCACGTCGTGGTACGCTCCAGCTAGAGTGGCCAGGGGCCCTGCGAGAAATTAAACCTACAATAACACTAATACACACTGACAGGCATTTTCAAATGAAAGGTGATGACATGAAGCCACAGTTGTGCTGGTGCATAATTACGACTGGTTTACAGATGCTTACGCAATGATGTGACTAGAACGCTGTCAAGATCAATTACAGATAATGTGACCTCAATTGCCAAAGAAAATCATTTAAACATGTGCTTGGTGTTTTAGAAAAATAAAGTTACGTGTTTACTGTCAATCACCCAGCGCAGCTAAAAAGGGAACTGTGCCTCGCAACTGTAGAAGAAATCAGAATGAACAGTGTCACGCAGAACTTGATAGGGCAAACTCACTCCTGAGCTCTTGCTGGACCTGTTGAGACACGAGATGCAGGATTTGGAGCGCGTGCGGCAGGCTGTGTGTGAGCGAGTGTCGGAGCGGGCCGGTGGTCCATGCTTTCCACAGCGCTCCAGCTCTCTGCAGCAACAGGGTCTCGGCTCGCTGGGACAGAGACAGCGGGCCATCACTCAACTCCAGCAGGAACATGCTATCCCCTGCCTAGATGATGAATAATGACACGTGATCGACATGATATTTGATACTGCGACCTTTTTTATAGATGAAAATATCTCTGAAGCCTAAACAACCGGTCACACTCAACTGGATTTGTGGATTTAAAACTTTACAACTGAAAGATTTATGCTTTGATTATTTTTGAACTACAATTGTATTGGGACAAATAATCCAGCATACATGGAAACTTCATCAATCCTTTTTTAAAAACATGCCATGATGCATTTCATGAAATTGAATGAGAGATTTATTATATACGTATGTACACTCTACCGTTTAAAAGATTGGGGTTGGTAAAAAAATTTTATGTTTTTGAAATAAGTCTCTTATCTCATCAAACAGTGAAATATTATTCAAATTTAAAATAACTATAAAATAACTGTATTTTAATGTAGTATATTCAAATGTAATTTATTTCAGTGATGCAAGGCTGAATTTTCAGCATCATTACTGTCACATGATCCTTCAGAAATCATTATAATATGCTGATTTGGCGATGAAGAAACTTTTTTTTTTTATTACTAATGTTGAAAACAGCTGTGCTGCTTAAAGTTGTTGTGGAAACTATTCTATTCTGATGAACAGAAAGTTCAAAAGAACAGCGTTTATTTGAAATAAAAGATTTTATTGTAGCTTTTGTTCCATTTAATGTGTCCCTGCTGAAAAAAATACTGGCCACAAACGTATGAACAGTATATATTTGATTGTAAAATTTTCATTACAAATTGTTCATTTCTAAATGTCTCTTTACACAGCATTTAAAGGGATGTTATCAGCAAAAAATGGAAATTATCCTAAACCTTAACGACTTTCTGTCTTCAGTGGAATGAATATATTTTGAAGAACGTCTCTACTGTCCATACAATGAAAGTCAATAGTGTCCAAAACAACATTGTTTAACATTGTGTGCATGGACCAAAAAAACACTGAAACATAAAAAAAAAAAATGTTCCACAGAAGAAATAAAGTTGGTAACACTTAATTTCGATATAAATATCTTTGCAACTACATGTAAACTAACTTACACTGTAAAAAGTGAACAGTTGGATCAACTTAAAAAAATTACTTCAATTGGTAACACCTAAAGAAATTAAGTTTTCTCAACTTAAATTATCACATTTTCTCGTGAAAAACGTGATAATTTAAGTTGAGAAAACTTAATTTCTTTAGGTGTTACCAATTGAAGTAATTTTTTTAAGTTGATCCAACTGTTCACTTTTTACAGTGTACATTAGAGTATTAATGCTTAATATCTGCTAACTGTTTATTCTGATGCTCCTCCAACAGACATTCTGCTGACTATTAAGCAACTTTGCAACTGCATGTCAACTTATTCTACTAACCCGAACCCTAACCTAACAGTCTACTAATACTCCAATGAGATTTAGTGGACAAGTTACTTGAAGTTAGTTATCTAAACTGGACCTGGACCATGTAAATAAATTGTAAACATGCAGAAAGCCATACAGTTTTGGAGCGACAAGAGAGTGAGTAACTGTTTCAATTTTTTGGGGTGAACTAACACTTTATCCTAGTTCAATTTTGTAGCAGGACAGCCTGTGAGATATGACACACCTGTCTTCTGAATGTTAACAGAAGATGCTGAAGTCTCTGAACTCTGTCCAAAAGTTTACTCCTTATCCGGTACCCCAGCTGCTGGAGCCGTGCCTGTAGAGATATGTTATCAAAAAAACAGACATGAAAAACAGTGTTTTACAAGATATCTGGCAGATTTATATTATGTGAGTAACATCAAAACTCCTTGCCGTCCTCACCTCTGAGGCCCACAGGCACTCCTTGCATGCCTTAGCTTGAAATAGCAGACTCTGATTGGCTGCTCCTACAGAAATAAGGGCAAGGGTCTCATTCTCAATGCCATGACCGCCTCTCTGAGCCTCCAGGGTGAACCAGTGATGCCCCTCCAAACAAAACGCCACTCGGACATCATCAGATGTTTCTGACGGCAAGTAGAAACACATACGAATCTCATTTAGAAAAATAATATGACATTATTAAAAATCATTTGTTATTAAACCTGACAAAAAAAAAGAAAAACTCTGAAAAGAACATGTAAAAAGAAAAACAAGAATAAATAAATAAAATAATCTAAAAAAGTTTGCATATTTGTTTTTTTTATTGTCATATTTTATACATCAGGCTTTTATTGAGCTTATATTGGAGGAGAAAACAAGTACGTTTTTTTCAGAGGCCCAAACTGAGCAAAAAACAAAACAAAACAAATTTGGTGCAGTTTCTGACCAAAGGGTAAGATGAAATTATGATAACTTGTAATGTAAATCAATGAGATGTTTATAACAGTACAGCGGACTACTGATACATTACTAATGCCTAATAAATATCAGTTGTCACTCTATATCTCCCAATGATATGTCTTGGTAAGATGAGATGATATTTAAATGTTTAGTTTATTATCAAAAATCTGATTGGTCTGATCTGACTAACAGATGTACAAATAAGCGTTTCTCAAAAGCCTGAAGTATCATATTTGATACTCACATCTTAATGTGATTTTTCTAAAAAAGAATGATGAATGAATAATCAAGCTTCAGTGCAGTAAGCTTTCATTTTCATCTTAATACTGACAATATAAAAGTTATTCTTATGTTTACTTGATAAAAATCAATAAAGATTTCACAGCAAAAAGACACACAAACCACAACCTGAAGGTGGCTATTTAACGAAAAGACATTTTACTTACTAAAAAAGTATAAACTATCAATCAGACGACAGAAGGCACGCAGTAGATTGTGTACAACAGGTTAAGCAAGGGTTTGATCATGTTGTTAATTTAGAGACCTTAAAATTTTGTGTATCAAATATGATACAGTAGGCATTATATATACAGTAGGCTTTATATATATATATATATATATATATCATCATCATCACCAGTGTGGTATCCAGCAGCAGCTCGTAGGCAGCGTTTTCCCAGCACCCCCTGCAGCCAGAGCATCTCACTGCGGTCTAGTTTTGCATGAACCTGGATCCCCACATTCCTGCCTGAAGACAGGGAACTGCAGGCCAGCTCTGCACTCCAGTTTCCAACCTGCCACTGTAAATCACACACATTTATTTTGTTCATTTGTTTCATTTGTTCACCAAACATCACGGTGAAGGAATTCCATTGGCTTTTACTGTTTTATAGAAAGCTAATACCTTTCAACACACTAGAAATAACTACAACCAAATTTGAAACAGTTACACCTCTTTATATTTTCTCTCTAAACGTCTTAATGTTATGATGTGGTTGTGCATACTGAAATCTGTCATACTGAAACTCAACACGTTCAGAAGACCCGTTGCAGTGCGAGTACCTCTGTGAGCAGAGAGTAGTTGGAGCGCTGACTGCTGCTGATGTTTCTGAGCGACAGTGTGAAGGTGTTGTGCTGAGTGTGTCCAGACACAGACACACGGGTGTGAGTGTACAACATCTCCTTGCCTGAGTTCACTCTGTGAGATCCAGACCAAATTAAAGCCTGTGAAAAAAAAAGATCAATGTCACAATATAAATATTATTCATAAAATGAAAATCATCCCATGATTTAATCACCCTCAAGCCATCCTAGGTGTATATGACATTTTTCTTTCAGACGAATACAGTCGGAGTTGTATTAAAAAATGTGCTGGCTCTTCCAAGCTTTATAATGGCAGTGAATGGTCGTTTATGTTTTGAAGTCCATAAAAGTGTATCCATCCATGATAAAAGTGCTCCACACTGCTCTGGGGGGTTAATAAAGACCTTCTGAAGCGAAGCGATGCGTTCGTGTAAGAAAAATATCCATATTTAAAACTTTATCGACTAAAATAACTAGCTTCCAGCAGACGGCCTAAGCAAGTCGACTTGCGCCAAAAGAGTAACGCTTGACGATGTATGACATACTCTTTGTCCTGGACATGGCCGTAAAATCGTCCGGTCGGGATTTCTAAAATGTCTTGGCACACATGAACAGAGACTGCATCTTCAAAAGGCACTATAAGGCTGTTACCAGTAAAATAAAATCAGTATCAACAAAAGCCAAGGGTGCTTCTCATTTCTTATTAGTGCATCCTCGTTTCCTTCCCTCGCTCCCTTTACTTGCGTCTTAGCTCCACATCTCTGTTTCCTCGCCTCTTCGCGGTGCAATTAGACAATTGAGATGTCCTTCAAGATGTCTGAATTCGTTCTGAGTTTCTGGGTCACGGGCTGGAGGACGGAGGAACGAGGAAACGAGGAAGCATCAATTTGAGTATTGAGAAGCAACCCCTTTCTGTGTAAATATACCTAATGCCACTTCAAAGTCAGCTTCTGTACGTCCCACATCTGCAGTGCAAAGATTTTATTAAAAGGATTAAAACCTTACTGAGTAATTTGGAATAATATTGTATCATTTAACAAAGTTTTGTTAAAATAATAGTCACAGTCGTGTTTTAGTTTTAGCCACTTTATAAATATCATGTGGCATTTATAAAGAACATAATGGCATGAGGATGCATCTTAAATTTTCATATTTGGTGAACTAAAGTGATATGTTAAGCTGCTATATGCATATTTTAGTGTAATTTAATTGACAGAGATTGTGATCTCACAGGCTGTGGAGGACAGAGGCCGAACTGAACATGGTGTTCAAGACGGTCCCTCAGGTTGGTGTGTATCTGGGTCAGAAGAGAGTGAGACGGACAGGGAGACGGAGAGATGTTCCGGGCCCTCAGCTCCACGAGGAGCGTGTGCATTCCCTTTACTCCTCCCTAAACAACAGACAACAAAAAAAAAGAAGATCCTAGATCCCAAGTTCTAAAATAAATAAAGGCAGTGCAACAAACAAGTTTTCAATTCCTTAAATATTCCAGACCTGGTATTTCATGCTTTGTGTTATCCTCTTGTCCTTCCATTTGAGCTCAGTGTTTTGGGAGTAAGCCTTCCCCTCCTGAGCTACAGCAATACATCCCTCCATCTCCACCAGGGGAAGCACCGACTGCATCTGACACAATTCATGAGTGCCAGCAAATTTTAAAGCAGAGACATACTTTCTGGGGCACAGAATGCACAGTAGTTCATTTTTGATATACACTAACTTTGTGAGCAAAAGAGGTTTCTTTAAAAAGTTAAAAAATCATCCCCACATTTTTGAACATCTCTGTAAGTCAACTGTACAGTCAGCTGGAGACCTTATATGACCCTGAAGGGGTTTATATTGTTACATTATTCCAATGATCACATGGCTGTTAAGCAAAAAACAAAAAAACATCACAAGAGACTGCAGCTGTGTAGGAAATTATACAGTTTAGCAGCCATTATACAAAAATATTAGCCCACAGAAAGTCATTATTTACCAATCAGAATAACTACTCCAAAGACCCATGTAAGTCATTATAGGTCATAACAATGGGTCTCATTCACTAATAATTGTGTACACTATTCATATTAATATGCAAATGTGCACTTCTCACAAACATTTTACACCTAATTTACAACGTGAACGCACAAGAATTTGTTCTTAACCTCGTTCTAGTGTTTATGAATTCGGAGTATTCTAAATGAGCGACTGCATGCCCGAGCTAATTTACATAAAAAACACCCACACCATGTAAATATAAGGGCATTCCACACACCCTTTTCTTTCGTTGCTCTCAGCTAAAGATGTGCTGAGAGCATTACAAATGCTGAAGGACACTAGTTAATGTGATGATGTTCTGCAATGTTAATTTAGTTCTTTAATAAAGCCTAGGAACGAGAAAGAACCACCTGGCTTCTACTAATAGCGAAACGCTACATTTGGTGTCAAAAGTGACGGACTCCAAAGCAAGATCTGACCATTCGCCGCAGAGATGGACAACGGGACGCGGGCAAAAGTGAAAGAAGAGATGGTGGAGGAGATTGTAAGGGGAAAAGGCCAGTGTATGTGGACACACGGCCCGGCGGCAGATCCACGCTGAGCTTTAAGACATGCGGCCAGAATGAGAGAGGCTATCAGCTACAAGATGATGAAGCTGGGTTCGCGCCTCCCTTTGCTCCTAAAATGGCGCCGACATGAAGTGCCCAGGCCCGCAGTGAATACACCAGAGACTCAGACACCCTCGCTATTAAAACGCCACGGTTCTCCAGTAAGACGGATTGGGATATATTCAAAGCCCAGTATAAACTGTTAGCTGATGCTGCAGGTTGGTCTGAAAATCATAAATCTTTGCAGTTAGTGCTGTGCTTCACTGCCTGCTGTTGTTGAGTCCAGAGGAAAGAAATTATTATAATGCAATGGTTGGGACTCTTCATAGACAGTTTGGACAATATAGCCAGCCTGTCCTTTTAAGGACAGAATTTCATAACTGACGCATACGACAAGGTGTGTCCCACTGCATTTTAGCTAACGACATAGAATGTTTATGTAAATGCACCACCTATGCTGAAATGCCGCCGTCAGTCCAGGATGAGTTTGCTAAAGGCAGATTTATCCAGGTGCTCAGCCAAAGAGGCTATTGAAAGGGAGGTATTGGGAGTTGAAATTGATGTGGATGAAATGAGTCCAATAGTGAGAGCTGCAGAAATGTCTGAATTGTGCCCCGGGTCACCCACGTGGATGGATAATTCTGCGCCCGGGTCACTCCACCTCAGAGCCCCGCCCAAACCACCGACCTTCAGTTTGCTGGGGCTGTGGCCAGCCAGGCCATCTGATCAGACAGTGCCCCAGGATCAGTTGTGGAATGCAGGGAAACCCTCAAAAAAGCCTGTGGTCTTCAGTAGTTGTCATGATGCAGTGGAAAAATAGTTCCAGGTGGTGGTTCTGTTTAGACTATAGGCAGCTCAACAAAGTTACATGAAAGGATTTGTACCCCCTGCCTAGACTAGAGTCCCGCTACTGGCAAATGCCATGGTCTCCAGAGTCTGCTCCCAAAACCACATTCCGCACAAATAAGGGCCTCTGGCAGTTCAAAGTCCTTCCATTCGGGCTCTGCAACGCTCCAGCCACATTTGAACGGCTCATGGACAAAGTGTTGGAAAGAGTCTCACGCAGTAAATGTCTTATATTATAGCTCTTAGTCCATGCTGAGTTGTTTGATGAAGTGAGGTGAGGTGCTAGGAAGAGTGGCAGCGGCAGGTCTGAAACGGCATCCAGACAAGTGCCACTTTATGAGGCGGGACACAGGTTGGGGAGGGAGAGCATAGGCACCATGAAGGACAAAATTCACACCATTAGAGACTGAGATGAGACCTAAGACAATTGAAGAGTTTTCTGACGAATTCTTGAATAATTCTGAAGAATTATTGTCCCCATATCATACACCCCAGTTGTTCCTGAGTCCTCTTCCCTAAACACCCCACACTCAGCCACTTCCCTTGGACTTCCCTGTGTCCCATCAGATTAAATACAATTATTGAATTAATAAGTAATTATTAAAAAATAAGTTTTCGGTTTTTGGCCAAGTGCATCCTGAATCTTTGGTTTTGGTTTCAGCCCAGAATTTTCATTCCGGTGTATCCCCACAGTAAAAGATTTAACTCACAAATCTGTGGGTATGCACGGTTAGTGAGTGAGACCAAATGTTTGTAAAATGACTCAGTTTAGTGAAACTGTAGAAGTTGAATGCTGTGGAGTACCTGGCCTGGTGAGAGAAAGACACAGGCCTGCCCTCTGCTGGAGTCATCGTGCCAGTGCTCACTCACTGTTACAGAAATATTTATAGGCTTTCCATGGTCCCTTGAAAGACGGGCCTATAGAAACACAACCCTCATTCATATTACATAGATTTGACTTATTATATCTTAAAAAGTATGAGAAATGAAGAGTTTGTAAGCATCTGGAGAGTTTTTGAAAATGTAAAGTGAATATGGATGGTATTTGAAAATATAAACAGAGAAACTGGGAGTATAAATAGAATGGAGGGGAAGTATTTGCGATTGCAGAGTGTAATTGAGAGAAAGAACAGTATTTGAGAGTATAGGGAATATGAAGGGGGCTCTTAAAGTGTAGATATTTGAGATTATAGAGCAGGATTCCTCAAATCCAGACCTGAAGGGCCACTGTCCTTCACATTTTAACTCCAACCCTAATCAAAGACACCCGAGCAAGCTGAGCAAGGCCTTAAGAGAAACTAGAAAATTGCAGGTAGGTGAGTTTGATCAAGAGCTGTGTCTGAAAATCACCCCCTATTCCCTCATTCAGTATTTCCCTACATTAGTCCACTAATATAGTGCAATTGAAGGAGTGAATGATAACAAGTGAGATCATTTGGACACTGAGAGCGCCGAAGGGCTGCCGCTTTTGCATAGATTGTGCTTGTTGTTTAATAATTATTTGAAACATAGCAAACTGGCAGCTCCAGTAGTAAGATGAAAAGATTTATCTTGAACTCTGTCATAGAAACTATGTATACACCTTAATTAAACAATTTAATAATCACGTAAAAAGGAATGTATACCTGTAAAATATTACGCTGTAGCCACATTGCACCAGCGGTTTGGAAAATGGATGGATTATTCAGCTGCGGACACTATCTTTTGTTCAGAAGCAGGAATTAATTTGGTGCAAAACTCACACAGTGCATTATGGGTATTCTAATAGCTGCTGTGCATACATCAGTTGTACACTTGTTATTGCGGTGTATTGTGGGATTGATAATGTCACTTGATAATGTCCATTATTGTTTCGGACACCACTACAAATGGCTGTCCCCTCAAATAGTGCCCTATTTAAGGTTATATTGGGTGATTTGGACCCAGCCAGAGTTTGAGCTAAAGGGTTGGATTTGAGGAACTCTGTTATAGATAGTTTTTGAGAATGGCAGCTGTGTACCTGATTGTTGCTGTCATGCCTGGGTCTGTGTGATAGGGCATGTATGTGAAACTGAGCGAGTGTTGAGATAAAGGGTTGTTTCTGCTCTAATGAATCCATTTGTCTGCTCACCAAATTCCAAGAGCCTTGAATTCTGACCTGAACACACGCAAGAGACATATATATGGAAAATGTAATTTAAAAAAAATGCACAAACCCCCAAATACTTCTGTCTGGCCTCACCTGATTATGGCTTCCAAAAAGAGTACAGTCAACACTCAGACCCCCTAGTTTTCTCTGAGTGTCATTCTCTACCCTAAGATCCAAACCCCAACCCTGAGCCTTTCCTACAATTAGAGAGACATATCAGCATGTTCATGATAATAACTGATGCCACATGTGACCAAATAAGCAACTTCCCTCTCAATAGCAATGTGGTATAGCCACCTGTCATTTCTGGATAACTTTGCTGTAATTGTGTTTCACCATCTGAGGAGTCAGACTGTGTTAAATCCTGATTCTCCCAGTGTGCTCGGTGCGTGAGAGTGTGTGACCCTCTCTTTCCACCATAGCGTGTCTTCACTGTCAGATTCCTGGGCAACGAGTGTAGCTGGTATAAAAATAACACATTAATCAAAATGTAATGTAACACAACATAATGTAACATATTTCATGTAGTGTTAAGGCATGGTCACATTAGCGTAACTTAGGCGAAATCATCCATTATCAATAGCGATGCATGAAGTATCACTTACTCGGAGGTTACTTCCAAACTTAGCAGCTCTTTATTGATAAACATGCCATTTGCATTTGCAACAAAATTTTATTTGATACAAAAGCCATGTAAAAATTACATATTACTATTAAGATGACTGCATTTCGCCTGTAGAACAAAGTGTGGTCAAATTAGCGAAATTTCTGCAACATTTTCATGTATCAACTTGAACCCCATGTGAAATATCCGTTGGGAAACCTCTCAACCTCACGCGAAGATCGTGTGGATTCCTATTGAAATGACTGGATTTCGCTGAGAAGCGGTAAATGTGACCACACCTTTACAGAAGACGCTATATTACGGCTGACTCATAATTACACTACCTGAGGTATAGAGTGGTTGAACACCAGCACTTGCTGAAAGCCAGAGTTTGTACTCGAGATCTCAGCTTCAAAAGTCAATCCGCTCATGCCAACCAGAAGTTCTGCAGTGCCCTTAACTGAAGAGCGCGAGTGGTTCAACTGTGAGGGAGCAAGGCATTTTTAAAAAAAAAAAAAAAGGATTAAAAATGCATAATAATACCCAGCTAACAAAAATATGTTCTAAGAACATTTTTCTAATATTTCAATTAAGTTACGAAACCCTTATTTCTGAATGTTTTCTGAAGTTTCAAAACATACATTTTTTTTAGATGTTTTTTTTCATAGTAGCCTACTGCGAATGTTAAAGGAACATGAATTACACTTTATCATTTTTCAAACATTATGGGAACATTGCTTTTGAATGTTCTCTGAACATTCTGAAACATTTTTTTAAAAACTGTTTAAAGAACATTTTAACAATTTTTTTTTTCCATGAACAACGTATAAATAACATTTTTGTTCAAACATTGAGAACATTATTAAAGACCAGATTACTCTGAACGAACATTATACTAATGTTACTACAAGAAGGTTTGTTTATAACTTTGAGGAGAACCTTGCCAGAACGTTAGCCAAAGTTCTGAGAACGTTCCCTGTAAGCTGGGTAACTACTTTGGAAATCAAACATCTGCATAATGAGGTCATTTGACAACACTCTAGCATACTTAAGTGCATTCAGTAGTTTATTTTTATTTATTTTTTATTTTTATTTTTTTAAGTACACTTCAAAAAATAAATTGCTTTTGTGAAGAGTCATCTGAATGGTATAAATTCATATGAGATGAACACTGTACTTATAATATTTTTTATAAAAGGTATTTTAATTATACATGGTTGGTGCAGGTCGCCCTACTGTTGGAAAAATCCTCACACTCATTGGCTGCCATCTCTGTAGATATGCTAGTAGTGTTGTTTGGTGATGCGAAATACAAAAATTAGACAATGAAACACATTTATTATCGACAGGTAAGTGAATTAATTATTGTCTCTAGACCACTACCTAAAACTCAATAGTATCAGTGTGATTTTCATTAAAGGCAATGTAGATGGCAGTGCAGTGCCTAACACCATTGTGGAATCGGTACGAAGAATAGTAATGCTAACACTAGCTAGAGAACTACTGAATGCTCCTTTAAAATGTTTATCATGCATTCAAACACACAAAAACTAGTATGCAATAGTATGTACACTGTGCAGTATTCCATTTACAAAAGAAAAAAACCTAGTAGCGTTGCTTAAGGGAAGTAACCTGATTGTCATACCTGTGATTTTGAGTGAAACTCAAATGGCAGGTATGGATGTAAAGCTGATATGTTGTGGGAAATGTTCACCATTAGTCCAATGCTAAAAAAAGACATCAAAACTGATTCATCTGGACAGTCTAAACATTTGTATCCCGTTATTGTAATGTAAATTTAGTGATATTTCCTATAACAATACCTGGGGGTATTGTGGTGACCTTGAAGATCAAATGAGAAAGCTGAACTCTGAGAGTTAGAAAGACTGGCTCTAATTCCAACCTACACAAATATCAGGATGAGTTCTGATGTACAAACACAATCAAATGTTCACAGTGACCACTGAATTATTCTTCAAAGAAGGAAACAGCCTTGAATGTTCTCACACATGTACCTTCAATGAGTCTTCCTCATGCCCAGAGCAGACGCCCAGCAGGTGGCCCGTGTCCATCCCTTCTGTGCATTTCACCTGTAAAAACAAGCCTCTGTGCTTTCAGTTTGCTTTACTTGCAGGAGAGGAGTGTGGAATCAGAGGCATTTCCCTTCAACAACATGAGAAATGACCCAGAATGTACAAGGAGTTTCTGGGGCATTCATATGTATACCAATGCACACTAAACTGATGCTTGCTTATTCTTCAACAAGTGATTATTACTCTGTGTTTGATTAAGGCATTAACGGTGTTCAAAAGAAAAAAAAAGAAAAAAAAATGTGTCCACATTTATCCCACATGAATGTTAGAATGGTTTGAGGACCAGCACTCATTCTAGATCAGGAGTTGTCAAACGTTTTGACACCAACCATGGACCCCCAAATATAATTACTTATAATTAATTATTATATACAAATATAATATAATTCCTAAAATATAATGGCAGCTAAATATTTTTTAAGCTTAAAACCCATTTATACAGTGTGAGAAAAATATTAAAGGGATAGTTCCCAGTTCTTTCAAACCTGTATGACTTTCTTTCTTCTGTGTAATAGATAAGAAGATATTTTGAGAAAAATAGTTTTTTGGTCCATTCAATGATAGACAATGGTCACCAAAACTATTGTGTTACCAACATTCTTCAAAATAACTTGAAGAAAGTGTTTGTATGCGCATGTAACACCGTGTCCTAACTACACGCGACGCGACGCGATAAAAGGTAGGTTATCTTTTCCATATTAATAAGTTTTTGTCCTCACCAGCCGCGACGGCGACACGCGACGATTCTATTTTAGAAACGATTTCTATTTTTCTGTGATGTCGCGCTGGAACAACAAACACAAAATGTGGCAATGATAATCTCAGGTACTGTTGATGTGCTTTATTTAATGTTAAAAGCGTGTAATGTGACTTTGAATATCATTTAGTGCTCCCAGCTTTGTAGTTGTAAAAGCAACAATGGATAATTCACCTCAGATCTTGAAATTAAACAAATGGAAACAAGAACGTTCAAACTGTGAACAAACAAGTGTATTGTTTGACAAAGATTGTTTTAGTAACTCAGTTGCCTATGTATTTGAATAATGTTTAAAGGTCCCGTTCTTCGTGATCCCATGTTTCAAACTTTAGTTAGTGTGTAATGTTGTTGTTAGAGTATAAATAATATCTGTAAAATTATAAAGCTCAAAGTTCAATGCCAAGTGAGATATTTTATTTAACAGAAGTCGCCCACATCGAACGGCCCGTTTGGACTACATCCCTCTACTTCCTTCTTTAATGACGTCAGTAGAACAGTTTTTTGACTAACCTTCACCCACAGGAATGCTCCCTCAACTCTACCGAAATTCGTTTATGTACTTGCGCACTTCTTATAACTTACTGTGTTTACTCAGCTCTTACGGTGATTTTCTGAAGTAAAACTGATGCTTCATCTTTTGTGTGATGTACATTAAACTTTATTAAACTCATCAGTATATGTTTGATCATCATTCGGACCTGGTCCGAAACAGCAGACTTGTAGGCTATTAATAAATAATGGATACATACAAGCAGATGAAAAATACGTTATAATAACCGTAATTAAACTACTAAACTATACCTGTTCCATCTCTATACAGCACTCTGACTCTGTAGGCATTATTGTCCGACTCGAAATGAACACCGTTACTGAGAGTTTCTGATATTATCATCATTCCGTGAGATGAAATTGTCCTGAGAGACTGAGCGCCCCCTCCGCCCCCTGGGCCGTGCAGCAGCAGCTTATTTGCATTTAAAGGTGATCTAAGTAACTTTTTTACCTTAACTGAACAGCTTCGGAGTCATTGGAATGGTTATATTACTTATTTCGGGTGGAATGGTGGTCGTTTCGCACCCCCCTGGTGCCCGTGAGCGGAAAATCCGCACTTGCAACTTTGAGCCGGCGGGCCGCCGCGTCAGGAAGTATCGTGTGATATCAGGTCTCGCGATGTAAACAATTGCTTTACGGCCAAAAGAAATCTGCTAAAATGCTGTCATTATTGCGCTCCCTCACGCTGTTCGAACCGAATGAAGAAGACGTTTTAAAGAATGTCCCATCTGCTTTGATGTCGTTGATCTACTAGCCTCTGGTGTCTGAGAATCGCCAACGAGTTTTTACAACAGTGTTGTCAAATATCTATTCCGAAGCTGTGGGGGGAGCTCTAGAGAGAAACCTGCGAGCAAAAAGCGAGAATACAGCGAAGAAATCCCGAAACTGCTGAGCCCTGCTTTAAAGGGCACACACTAAAACAGCGCGTTTTTCTGAGCCCCAAAAAATGACAATTTAAACATACTGTAAAAAATGATCTGTTGGGTATTTTGAGCTGAAACTTCACATACACACTCTGGGGACATCAGAGACTTATTTTACATCTTGTGAAAAGGGGCATAATACGGGACCTTTAAATGGTGTAGTATTTGTGAATTTGATTATGTAGCCTACATTTTCTTGCGATTGCCATCAAGATTACTCTCTGGTGCTGTGCACTTGCCGTGGGACTCCGCCCACACGCTGTTCTGATTGGCTGTGGGTTTTGATTGATTTTGACGCATCTCGCAGTCGCATCGCGTCTAGTGTGGACAGAAATTATTTGTCGCTGGAATCTTATCGCATATCCTAACCAGACACGGTGTGAGATAAAAGCTGGGTGCACTAATTGCATTGCAATTGCAGTATGCTGTCCTTGCTTTATTCTCTCCCAAGGGATGAGATTCTAGCATTTGCACAGAGCACGTTCGGTTCTCAAAGAAATGGGAGGCACTCATGGCGATGCATTCATGGTAGGCTCTGTTATTGCTTGATTCTCTTGAGCGATAAGAATCTAGCGTATGCACAGAGCATATTCGACTCTCAGGTGGGATTAATGTTTTTTCATTGTGATGCAACTCTCAAGACCCCCTCTATTTCATTACCTCCCTCCCCAAATGGTTGGGTCTTGAAGTAGGGATTGTCTCCCCTTTGGTATGGTGCTGCTATAGGTCTCTCCAGATGATCAGTAGAGTAATAGACTAATAGAGTTGGATCACCTATGGCTCCCTCCTTGTCATTGTAGCATTCTATAGTTTAACCATTAACTATTGTCCTTAAAAAGTGCCTTTACTCAAGACAGAGTATGAGCTGTTCTCCCCCAGTGATCTGGGGTTTATGAGTAGGGCATAGATCCCCTGTGGCCTCCTTGGGGTTGGCATAGAATACAAGGAAGAAAAAGAAAGTGTGCACATACTTAATTTGTTCTTGCGTGTCAGTTAGTGTGAATGAGATTTGAGACTCTGGGAGACTTTCAGCGATTCACAATTACTGAATGACTGTGATTCTCTAACCTGAGAGTGTCCGGTCGTTTGTGTTTTGTGGTGTGAACTCTGCTCCAGTGTGGCTCTCAGGCCGCAGGCCCCTGCATGGAGCTCCATTTGGGCACCGACTCTGCTGTCATTCCAGTTCACATTCACACCTGCACTGCTGTTAAATGGAAGCCCTGCTCCAATTGACAGAGACAGAAACATATTACACTCTACGGCACAGCCATAACTAGAGTCTGCTAATGCCGCTGAGTATACTGTACCTGCGGAACGTAGCCAAGGGAAAGTGTGAGACAGCTGGGTATGAAGACTTCTGCACCCATGCTGTGTCATATTGCTGCTGATGTTCACACACAGTGACTCTTCCATAGCAACTACACATAGTAAGGCACTAAGTTCTTCTCCAGAGTTCCTCTCATGCTGACGAGTCACTTCCAGTCCATATACAGAATCATCCACTACTAGGGTCAGCTCTCCTGCACCACAAACACACAACAACATGAGAGTATCAAGCACTAACATTTACATATTAGACAAACACATACAATAATAACATTTTCAAACTAAAGGACTTAGTGAAAATAAATGTTTTGAGGTGCATTTTGAACATGGGCAGGGATGGGGCAGAGCGGACGTGGAGTGGTAGACTGTTCCAGAGTGTAGGAGCATTGGCAGAGAAAGCCCTGTCCCCAAAAGTCCGCAACTTGGTGTGCAAATTACCAAGTTACCAAATTACCAAATTTCACTATTAATGAATCTATGTGCCAGCGTATTGCTGTAAATGCATTGGCACATTGATCTTGGACTTACCTTCAATTAGACCCTTTGACTGAGTTAGTACTCCAACCAAACTAGCTGAATTAGGTAAAGCAGTGAGATCTCGTATTGAATTGACAAGATCCCCTGAAAGAGACAGTCGCAACTGATCATGTGGTAGAATTCCACTCAAATGAGCACTAAACATCTCCTCTTCCTTTTTTACTGTACAATGCAAGAAAAAACTAGAGAGAAAGAAAAAAGATAGAGGCTGAAAACAAATGATGGGTAATAAAACAATCATGATGCACAGTGAATACAGTATGTCTTGTCCCACAGTACGACAGTACTGTTATCAGTTTACCTTTCCGAAGAAGAATTAGCAGCTAAATGAATACGACCATCAGAAGGGAGCCCTGGGAATAAGGACTGATGAAAGCCAGCATGGATGCACACATCACTAATGCCCTTTGCCACCTTGTTTTCCTGAGTAAAGTGAAGTGTTACGTTTTTTCCATCTGCCTTCAGGCTGATAGAACTGCTGATGTTTCCAAAAGGTGATACTGTTATTTCTGCATGTGCCTGTAATGTCATGAAAAACAAGCAAAGCACTCAATATCAGTTCATGCATTCATCAACAGAACTACGCTCAGAAATATGCAATAAATTACTTGCAAAAGGGCACTTTTCAAGGTATTTACATGATAATTCTTGCCGTCAATTGCTATTTTCCCTTCAGAGTGATACTCAAACTCGCTGGTGTTCTTGTGACTCCTGAGCACTTCAAGATCTAGGCTGACAGAGTTCGGGAAATCCAGCTGAAAAACACTCTTAACTTAATTCCACTGAAAAATTGTAAAGGTGCAACAAAACATTGCTGTGAAAAACTTTTTGCCTCCCATCTGAATTTGACTCACACCTGTAGATAATTTGCTTTGTTCGGAAACAGGGATCAAAACTGCTACAATTGCTGCAATTTCTTCTTGGTTTGATTCACTTTCACAAGGCAACATTTCTAAATAGACCAAAAATATTTAATAAAAGTAATGTGCAAGTAAACTCTCCTCTTATTAGTGCACTTTTACTGTATGTTCCAGGATTCCACTCATAGCGATCATCCTTCAGAATGGATAGACAGCTGCTCTGTGGGCTTGCTGTGGCTTTCTTTGTTGCTGTCGTTATATTGCTTTATCATTTTGAGCAAGGATCAAAGCTTTGTTGGTATTTTTATGTGTTTAGGTCAGTTGTTCTGAAATATGTTCATCTGAACAAATTTCAAGTAGGCATTTCACTTCGTCTTTGCACCAGGTTAACCCACGATTCATTTTGAGAGGCATTAGCGAAACAAATTGCTGCTTTTCACTGAATGTATGTAATTACCCATCATATGACCGGGTTTGTTGGTCCCTTGGATCGGATTGCCTTCTCAACACAAGGGAACTGCTCCAGAGTTTTCTAGCAAGCCGAGACCACCTCGTTCAGGCAATTTCTAACCAATTTTTTTAGAGCAGATCGGAGCATTTGACATTTTCATATATGGCTAAATTAACCAAACTAAGGAAGAAAATGTGCCAGGATCTGAAACAAATGCTCTAAACGAGCCACGTGTGAAAACGTGAGAGCAACCCTGCTAACAGGGAACATTCTGAGCATGCATTGGAGCATGAATAAATGATGCAGCTGGATTCTTTTACTATTTAGATTTGAATATTTTTTGATTGTCACCATTGTTGAGGTTTGTATGATAAGTGTTGATGTCTAAGTGTGTCTCAACTTTTACACAAGAGGCTGTAGTGGTTTAAATAAGGCTTTAAAAAACTTATAATAAAAAAAACCCCATCAACATCTAAGCCTCTTTTAATCTCAGTAAGAACTTTTGTACATGCATAAAAGAAATAAAGACAATCTGGACTGTAATAAGTGAAGATGTAATGCTGTGAGTTGTTTAATCCTCTGCTGAGATCTTGAGAGATTTAATATCTTCTTTTATCTTTAGTTGATTTTATCTAAAGCTGTGGCTGGAAGTCATAGTTTCTATTCTTGTTGTTTCTCTTTCCTTCAGTGATTCTGCTTGTTAACAGCATGTGTTTGAATGTTTGAAAGAATGTTTCAGGAACATCATACTAACCTTTAAAAAAAAAATCCACTAACATCAAGAAAACTGGACATTTTAATGTTTCCATAACCAAAACAGAATGTTTGGAAAACGTTCATAAAACAAAAAGTTGTTTGCTGGGAATTACTTTTTTACAGAGCGACAGTAGGTCTTATTGTGAGTTTTTGTTCATGAAGGGTCACTTTTGTGGATTCATTTGTTTGGGTTGAAGATCTAATGATGTTCAGTGTAAAAATATGCAACAATACAGAAAATCATTATGGAGGCAAACACATTTTCTCAACACTGTATTGTATATTGTAAAGGCAAACTTTGAAGTTATTTTGCATGAAGGTAAACTAGAACAGAATATAATTAACTAGAGACTTGCTAACTTGATTACAAAGATTAGAGGGAGGTTAAAGTAAAAAAAAAAAAAAAAGTGCTATTGTTTACCTGAAACAGCTGGGACAGGTTTGCTTTCATTGTAATACCTTGCTGAGATGTTTTTAGGTCATGAAGTTGTACCTGACCAAAGGCTGCAAATACTTCCTCTTTTCCAGTCCACAACCTGCCCTGGATTTTATGCACATTCTTCACAGAGAGGTGAAGTTAGCACAGTCCCAGGAACAAAGACAAAATGTAATTTAAATTTTTAAAATTATTATATATAACTTAAAATTAGACTAGCCATATATTATTTAGGTGTAATTTGGCACTGTTCAGAGATACATAAATGTCTCCTTGCTTACCTGTTTGTTCTGGACTGTGACGCAGATCTTTGAGTCTTGAGGAATTCTCTCAGTGCTGAAAGACTGGACAATTGAGGAGCACACCTAACAAATAAACCATATTATACAACAGTTGTTTTCATTGTTTGCATCCCATTTGTCTGACTCTTTGGATCATTCATTCAACCAATTTATTCAAAAACACTAATTCTTCCTAGACCAGTCCATCTAAGCCTTCTATGCTTGAGTCCTCCACAGCACTGAATGCTAGAATGAGTCCAGGGTTGTCCAATCCTGCTACTGAACCATGGAGGACCAATATCCTGTTGAGTTTAGCTCCAACCTTTCCCAATAGACTTGCCTAGAAGTTTGTAGTAACCTTGAAGTCCTTGATCAGGTCCGTTTAGTTAGGATTGGAGCTAAATTCTGCAGGATAGTGGCCCTCCAGGAGCAGGACTGGACACCACTGGTCTAGTAAGTCTACATGGCTACATTATAAAGTTTTCCTCCCCCTTGTCACAGCACAAAAATACTGCTAAAATGAATATAAAAAAAAAATACTTTATATTAAAAATCTTTTTATTTACAGACTTTCAGTGAATGTTGCACAGTGAATGAAAACTGTCTGTGGTCTACCAGTGGTTTAATAATGAACAGTATATGTGATTAATCGACAACAATACAAAAGAAAATGTAATACTTTCATCCTGATTTTTTTGTCTTGCATTGCTCAATACATTTGCTTGAGCTCAGTGCAGATTCATTTTTCACCAATTATTTTTCATGAATTGGTATGTGCACAAAGGATTGTGGGTGATTAAAGGATGTGAAGGATACATACAGGATTGTAACAGCCCATAGTTCTGTTACTACTGTATGGTTTATAGTTGGTTGCCATCCTACTACCATCCACTAGGGGCTCTAAGCTGCCCACCTCTAGCATAAAACAAGATAAAGTAGTAGAGGAAGTGAGTGTTGTTGGGGTGCTTCTCAATACTCAATTTGATGCTTCCTG
Source organism: Abramis brama (assembly GCF_963993115.1). NCBI lineage: Eukaryota > Metazoa > Chordata > Actinopteri > Cypriniformes > Leuciscidae > Abramis > Abramis brama. The sequence continues at coordinate 29,857,358 of NC_139969.1, read as the reverse complement.
TGCTGCGTTCCAGTCCACTTTTAGACACGCACTTGCAAACTTTCCTAAGCACTTCCCCTCGGGGGAATCCCTGCCGCCATTTTGAAGTGCGACCCATTTTGTGAAGTGGACGAGGGAAGTTTATATGGACAGACCCTCGTTCCCTCGATTTTGACCGAGGGAGCGAGTCTACTTCATATGTACATTTCAGGCACCTATATGTCCCACAATGCAGTACGATTGTGACGTTACCACAGATCTTGTCTAATCACCACCACCACAAACAACTCTATTATATAATAATTATATATTTTTTTATTTAAAACAACCCAAACACACCTATATACATTTGGATGCTGCATTAAACAAATTCTTACAGGGATTTTTTTTTTAAATAATAAATCAACTCCATAGCTGATTCCAAGTGATCAAGGGCTTAGGAATTCCAATTCAGCTCATTGCAGTTTCCGCCAGTAGTGGGCACTTGTGCAACGTAAGCAATGACGTACATCCGAGTGAACAAGACGAAGGGAAGTTAGCGAGTGAAGGGCATGACAATTTTGGACTGGAATGCAGCCCTTGTTTCCTTACTCCTCCGTCCTCCAGCCTGTGACCCGGAAACCGATCGAGATCAGCCATCTTGAATGACATCTCAGTTCTCTAATTGCACCACGAGGAGGCGAGGAATGAGGATTGAGAAAGCTTCCAGAGGAGCGAGGATGCACAGGTGTATCCTATGCAGAAGTCTTTCTTGTCAGGAAGCCTGCTGCATGCATGAGTTCTACTCCCCTTTCACATGTCACAATAATTTTAATTGATGCTTTCAATAAACCATATATCACACCTATTTCAACAGGGCATCTTTCTTTATTATTATTATTTATGAATTTCTTAAATAATCAAACTTATGACACAGTGTGTAGAAAAAGTTTAGACTCACATATGGCTGCTGTGGTTGGAAACCTAGAGTCAGGATGTGAATGGCCTTTTTGTTTCCATGGACTAGAACCTTTGACTCCAAAGTGTAAACCTTCTGATGTAGATCACTTGTGAATGTCTCCTGGAGTATGAGACTCTGAGGGAGAAATTTGAATGGTTGTCTGTTGGAAGAAGCAAAAACATAACTAAACATGCTTATTGATATAGTGTATTACAGCACTGTGGTTAAAATCAGTGCATTGTTCCTCATGCAGTTGCCACTATCATCACAATTCTTAGTTGTTTTCATATTCTGGACAGACCTGAAATTTAGCTTCCATCTTTTCTGATAAACCCTCCTGTCCTTCCGTATCTCCTCTATGGCACCCTCCATCTGTAGCTCTGCATAAGGGTTTTTGAGATCCGACAGGGTCATTGTCGTCATCAGAAGCCTCTTCTTTAGCTTCTGCTCAGAGAGAAAACAAAGTCCAGAATGGCTAACTTTCATGCAAATTCAGGTTTGGATCAGTGCATATTTTGGAAACATATTTAAACCTCAAAAGCATGAAAACATGTTTTCTGGTACCTTATCCAGAGTACTGAGAACTGCAGAAATATTGAGGTCCCGCTTGCCATAGCCTGCACTTATTTCCAGAGTCTTCACTTGCTTACCATTGCCAACAGAGATTTCCCCATGCAAGGCTGGTGTCCAGGCTGTGCTGATGGAGTATGAAGCATTAACTCCACGCTTACCCAGCATGCTCCATCCACCAACCTGGAACGATACCAGTACACTTAAGATCATGCACTTATCCTGAAGCTGACCATCTAAACATTTCTAAGGCTCAGGAATGAGGTAGCTTGACAGAAATACCGAAAAATTGAGTGATTTAATCAGGTGTTGAACAGAAGGTACACTCACCTTGATATAACTGACCGTCGGCGTGAAAAGGTGTAGCTGGCCTTGCCGTTCTTTACCCCTATCCTTGAAGACACCCTCCAGTGTAACACTTCGGATGTTGACTAGTTTCCGTGTGGTGACCTCAGAGCTAAACTGAGTGATGCCACGCTGGGGCTGAGTTAGTTTTTGAGCAATGTAGACATAGAGCCAGGGTGTATCCATGTTGAATGAACCTGTGGACATAGTGATTCACATGATATATTAATTTATACACAATTTATTTTTGTCATTCCAGACGTTTCATTAACTCAATCTTCTTCGTTTATTGAGGTGGGAAAAGAAATGTGATTTCAGGCTAAATCTTGATTGTGTGTCTGGGTGGGGGTTTAAGTTAGATTTTTTTTTTTTTATATATTTATAATAATTTAGAAATTTGAAATACTTTTGAGTCATACTCCACCCCCCAATAGTGGGCTCAATGGTCTAAATAAAGTAAAACTAAAACACATAAAAACAAAATTCAGTCACTGGAGGAGGCTGTGATCGGAGATGTGATTTTGTGGGTTTCGGAGATGGAATGTAGACGTAAAAGCGATTGGTGTGTGTAATTTACGTTGTATAAAACCTTAAAGGAAAATCTCAAAGGAACCACTGGCAAGTTAGTCTTCCGGGATTCTGACCAACGGACGTCGCTCAGATGCCTCTGGGCGCAATTGGATAGACCTAAAACCAATCAGAGCGATCGTCATCGTGTAAAGCCATATGCTGCGTCCCTAAGTTACACTACGCCATAAAAGTATGTACTCTTTTTGTGAAGAAAAGGTATTTACTTTTGAATGTGTAGCAAAAAAGTAGGCAAGCTTTGGGACATACTACTTCGCCATCTTAACGGACGGATCTGTCGCGTGCATGTCACGTAAACTGCCCTGTCAATCATCTTGTCACAGTTAAAATCCTCTATTAAATCTAATTTAATTTCCTACCGTTTCGGAGAGAAATGTAGTAGCCAAGCGGCAACATTCTGATCTGAAAAATTAAGCCTACCCGGAAGTGCGAAAAACTGCAATACATCGAAAATCCGCTAGAGGGAGGTCCCAAAAGGGAGCAAATGTCCATAGACCCCATGTTAAAATGTCCGTTTTCACAGCATAAATTCATGTTTTTACAGGTTGGTCCCATGGACTTTTATTGTATTTTTCGATAGCTTCCGAGTGCCTGACAACTGTGAGGGGGGTGAATTTTTTTCTGACTCGTTAGTTTAGATCGTATTTAGATATAAAATGTATGACAAATAAGGGCGTGGTTAACTTTGATTGACAGCTTGATTGACAGCTTAGGCTGCGCCAAGGAGAATGACAACATAAGAAGCGCCATTTTTTAACACAGTTGAAATATAATACTACTGTTTCTGTATCATGAAATGTAGTTTTAAGAGTTTTTCAGGCGAGAATGTAGTTGTTTAAAGCTCAAATCTGTGGTTTATTTAAAGATTTATGAAAATTTTATCCAGTTGTGAGATCCAGCGATGACCGGGCGCTCGGCGTTCATGTACCCCGCCTGGAACAGCCTTTCCTCGGCTAGTCGTTCTGGCATTTGCCGCGGACTCTGGCGTCTCTGTAGTGGTTAAACATGAGATATAATTCGTCTTGTGTATATCTAATGGGCGATTTTTGGTCTCGTGAATCTATAATTTGTTCCCTGGGCAATCGTTTTGGCTGAGGGGAAGTTTCATAACTTTATAAGCTATTTAACTTTACCGTTGTATGGTTAGACTAGAGCGCTGACTTTGTATGTTTGACTGAATTGTTTGCTTTATTTGTATAGCTTCTTGTACCTTTTACTTATACTTTTATAATGGCTAATATTGATAAAAGGGAAATTTAACAAAAAGAGACTGGGTTGAGTTTTGTCATTTTAAATTTTAATACAACGAAGATGATCTTTAAAGTTGTTTACTGCAAAATCTGTTGTTTAGTACAAATGCACATATTGCCTGGACCATATTAAAATGTTTAATTTTTTATATTATATTTAAAACGAAAAGAGGCAGGTTTGTGTTTTATATTTCGTTTTGTTATAAATAGGCAAACGTTATGTGCAGTGAATATAATCAATATGCGTTGCCTGAACCACATTTGTGTGGCTATAATGTTTAAGATTTCTTTAAATGAAAACAAAAAGAGATAGTGTGATGTTTTATAACATATCTCGTTGCCTAAAATATACACAGAGATTACCGGAGTAGCAGAGCGAGCTGAGTGACGCGCGCTGCGTCAGAAGGTGGGCGGGGTTAGGATTTCCCAAGATTTTCCAAGATGGCGCCGCCCATACCCCCCATAAACGGCTTCAAACTCGTTCTTCAGAAAGTCTATGGGTGACGTCACAGACGCTTTGTCCATATTTTTTACAGTCTATGGTAGTAGCACGTTCATCTGCCAGTGGGTCTTTCATGGAGACTGTCCTCATGTGTTTGCAATTTGAATATAATAATGCATTTAAAAGTTGGTGCGCTTCGCCAACGGACGTCACTCAAATGCCTCTGGGCGCAATTGGATAGACCTAAAACCAATCAGAGCGATCGTCATCGTGTAAAGCCCGCCTCAACGTTTCTGATTGGTGCCTCGATTTGGACAGATTAGAAATCGGCTTGAATGAGCTCTTTGCCAGACTACTTGCAGAGCAAATCTAAATTTGCCGGAAGTTTGTCTGGGTTTTCCCAGGCTACATCAGTATTACCCAACTCGTGATTTTTTTTAAAGCTGTTACGTGTCTTGAAAAAGGTGGTTGCTAACAAGTGGCTAAATGGGACTTCAGAGGCTGTCAAGGAGAGTAAACGTCATCATGCTGAAAAGGTAAACTCAGTCCGCTTTTACAGCATCGTTATGCTTATAATTGTGCTCTTATACACTATTCTAACTCAAACGTTTGGGGAAAATGTTTTGGATAAAAACTGAAAGAGTCGTGTGAAGCTTAGTCATGGTGACGTTGTATTCGTGGGACCGTGGTGTAGTTGGTTTATAGCCTACCTTTAGCTTTTTACTTCTGCCGACTGCAAGGCTTCAAAATTCATAAAAGTTGTGTTCATCTGTGATAATTTTCTTGATATACAAAACGTGGAAGTATCATAAACTTTTGTTGATCACACAGCTTGTTTTTATCATAATCCAAAACCCTATTGGGTTTTCTAACTGCTGGTTGGCCTACAAAGTGACGTCATGCCTGCACCGCTCTATTGTGCTGTGTTTTCCTAGTTCCTGCGATGCGAACTCGCCAAAAAGCAGTTACTTCCGCCAATGGTTCTGGTTGGTGACCATCAAGGGAAAATATACTACACACCTTCCCACTTTTGAAAGGAGGTCTTTGACACATCTTTCCAGTGGACACCAGCTACCAAAGGAATTTGATTGTTGTAATTGATTTTCAGGTGGGTGCTGCTCTCAGATTTTTCTTTCTTGAAATAAGAGTGCAGAAGCTGAGTTCTGTAATTCAGTCCTCTGTCTAGGAGTCGCAGGCTGAGCTGGAAGAGTCAGTATACGTTATTATTATGAGACACAGTCGTAGAAGATCACAGCATAAACATGTAATAATATGAGAAAGCACATTTGATGTACACATTCTAGATTCAATTGGAATATTTTAGTTAAGCTGAACCTCTACAGCATAACTGGTGAGGCCGGGTCCAGACTTGTTTCTGAGCGACTGATTGAAGAGAATCCTGTGTTTGTTGCTGTTCTGGTTCCACTGCTTTCCATAGCTTATATCAAGCGATGACTGAACGTGGATTGGGCTCCGTTCATGTCTAAGGTGAATCTGTTGGTTGAAACATTCAGCAGGTTTCCATATTTGTTATCATAAATCAGTATAGAATGTGCATTACACTGTGGGTACAGTACTAGAAGTTCCAAGCCAGTACTAGAATTATGTAAAACAATTTTTTGTCCAGATCTAATAATTTTTTCACAAATATATATAAAAAATACAATTCGCACATATCAAAACACAGCTCTTCTATGATGAGCATATTTTTAACTTCTGAAATAAAAATTCATCAAAACATAAAACAGGAAATGATATCATAGAGTGGACCCCGGAAACCCCATATGACCAAGGTCATATGCATCAAGGTTTATAAGATTTATAATACCAAAATTCAGATAATATCATCTTTTTAAGGCAATATAATAAATATATATACTACTGATCAAAAGTTTGGGGTATATTAGTTGGGCTATGATTTTTTAAATGTTTTTTTATGCTCTTAAAAGTCTCTTATGCTCATCAATACTGCATTTATCTGATCAAAAATACAGTTACACTTTATAAGTACACAGTAATAAAGTACTTACAAATCATTTGCAAACTATTAGTTTATAGTTAATTCATATTTTTTATATATTAGTTTCTACATTGATAATATATTAATAGACTATATACAAATAGATTTCTTCATCCATTGTCACTGATGTAATTGTTTTTAATTAGCATATTGTTTAATTAGCTCATATGTGAAGTATGGTAATGTTTTTTTTGTTTTTGTTTTTTTGCTTAGTTAATAACTTATTATTCACCGTAAATAGTTCTCACTTTAGATTAGGTCACAGAAATATTTCTATATATAATGTTTTTGTCACATCAAGCTCTTATAGAACAGTGACGATAGAATTATTTGTATACTAAGGAATACTTAATAGGAATTAAATTAATGTTACATAAAAGTTGGTTAAAGCATAATGACATTTTCCAATTTTCCGTGACCTAAGTGAGAACTATTCACACCTAATAACCATTACTGACTCCTTTGCTAATGGTTTAAAATACTGTACATCACTTAAATGGTAAATAAGTTGTTAACAAATGAAGAACTCACTATTTGTATATAGTTTATTAAAATATTAGCAATGTAGAAACTATAAACTATTAACTATGAACTAATTTTAAGTACTTTATGACTGTATACTTATTATAAAGTGTTACTAAAATACAGTTAAAACAGTAAAATTGTTAAATAATATTACAATTTAAAATAAATGTTTTCTATTTTACTAACTTTTAAAGTTTAATTTATTCCTGTGATGGTAAAGTTGAATTTTCAGCATCATTACTCCAGTCTTTAGTGTCACATGATCCTTCAGAAATAAGTCTGATGATTTACAAAAAAAAATCAGGATTCTTTGATAAATAGAAATTTCAGATAAACAGTTTGAAATACTATTTTTTCAGCAGCTATTTTTTACTGTCACTTTTGATCCCTTTATTACATCAATGCTGAAAAAAAGTTTTCATTTCTTTTAAACCTTCAAACTTTTAACTTTTTTTACTTGATGGTGACACCACATAGCATTTCTCTTTTAATTTTTCTTGAAAATGGTATACAAAAATTGTAATATAAAAGAAAACTCATGAGAAAATAGATATTACCTTGTGGTTTAGGTTGATGAAGTGGGAACAGTGGAGTTCATGTGTTGCTGCTATACGGTACGTCTGTACTGGGTCCGACTCGCTGTGAAGGTTCTGGTTCATGAGACACTCCTGCATGTTCTGTGAATCCTCTGAAAAATATATAAGTGAATGAAGAGTCTGTTGTGTTCTTGTCTTGAATGTTGCGTTTTTTATCATAGAAATGACTTACCTTGTACACCATACCTAACCCTGACAGCAGAGCTCCACTCTGGGCCCCTTTGCTTTACTAACCCAAGAACTCTGATGCTGACAGCGCTAGGCAAAATAAACCCGGCATCTATAGAATAATGTCTCCGGCCATCTTCCAGACTTCTCTCCAGCTGCACTGTGAAGTGAAGCAGAACATAAAGAGCTGGCAGCAAATCATCATATCACTGAAAATGATGTCCCAGAGAAGCAAGGGCGTAGATTTGGTTTGAACATTGGGGGGGTTGAAGTTTGGTTATGTCTCCTGATGCCTCCTTTTCATGTGATCATGGTATAAATATGGGGGGGGTTGTAATGCATAGATTTAAATATTGGGGGGGTTATCTCCCCCCCACAAATTACGCCCCTGCAGAGAAGTAACTATAGAGCACAACTGTGTGGTTCTGGAAATAAAAATTCCATTCATTTTGTCAATAGAGAAAATTAGTTTTAACAAGTATGTATAAATCTTTCAAGAACTACCAAGCTCCAAATTTCAAAGCAATAAAATATCCATCCATCCATCTATCAATCAATAAAAAGCTTTGGTTCCACTTTATTTCAATAATCCACTTTAGATTTTCTACTAAGTAACTTTGCAATTACATGTCAACTAACTCTCATTAGAGTATTAGTAGACTGTCAGTAGACTGTTAAGAATTAGAATTAGAATTAGTTAGAATTAGTTGACTTGTAGTTGCCAAGTTACTTATAGTCAGTAGAATATCTGTTGGGGGACCATCAAAATAAAGTGTTAGCAGATATTAGGCAGACAGTCTACTAATACTCTAATGACAGTTAGTTGACATGTAGTTGTATATTTACTTATAGTTAATAGAATGTCTAAAGTGGACAATCGAAATACAGTGTTACCAAAGTTTTTTATTACGCCATTCGCAATGCTTCATAGGATGAGTAGTTCAAATGATCATACTTTATTACTTTAAAATTTGTATGTTGTATCATGGTTAGAATTCTACACTGACAAATCTTTTGAAATGCCTAATGAAGAAAAATTAGAAAGTGAATGGGAAAAAAAAGACTTCTGGGACCATTAAAAAGGTGATCACTATTAGCCGATTCTTGCCTGAGAGTGATGCGTCCTTATTGAAGACATTTTTAAGCAAGGCCTGTATTATGAACTTCCGGCTGCGAGCATGTGTGGTGTTGACCGAGAGGGAGAATGGATGTCCATCTGCTACTACTTTGGCATCAAGATGAAAGTGGGCTCTCGTCTCTGAAGCAAGATTCGCCATCTCCAGTAGTCCCTTGGGCACAATGGTGAATGATTTAATGAACCATGATCTTGAATAAGACAGGATTCTTGAATAATACAGCACAACAGCTTTTCTTGGGACTTTACAAAGCAAATGTTCTTCTCACTTACTTTGATAAAATAATGGTGGATGTTGTCAATCAGTAATTCGATTCTGCCTGAATGTTGGTTGTTTAATTCTTCAAGCTGCGCTGTGAGAAAAAAGATGAGAAAACATTCACAGAAACTATTTCATACGATAAATATTGTGTTTGATGCAACTGTATCATGTTCTTGTGTGAAAGCAGCCTTTAAATATCCATAAGGAAATCTATTTTTGAAGTGGGTTTGACACCTTGAATGAGAATGTTTTTCAGGGGATGTATTATTTTCAGAATCAGCCTTTTCGGACTGAGATTGACATCCAGGGACACATCTCTGGGCGTAGTGGATTGTGGCGTGCCAAGAAAGAGAAGCAGAGTGGCTTCCAGCGGCATCCAGGAATTCCGCTGTCAAAGGTCCACAGAAAGAGCGTTATTTTGACCTTCTTAACCTGAATGGATTGATGTAAGGGTCACCATGATTTTGCCGAGTAAGACATGTTCCTGGATCAACATATTTAAATCAGAGGGAAGTGATTGGAAAATTACACCAATGTAGAAGCCCCTAACCCTAGTTGTAAGCCTAAACTCAACATAAACTTTTCCCTCAAATCTGATTGGTTGATTGGAATGTTGTTCCAGGATCAACAAAGATGTTGATCCAGGAACATGTTGAACTTGGAAAAATCCTGTACACCCTGATGTCAGATATCTTGCCTACCTGGGGTACAAAAGTATAGGCCGCCTCCAAGAGGTACTGGTTGAGACCTTTGTCCAGTTTTTGGAGTCTGAGAGTAAAAAGAATTGGGCCAAGTGGTAGGAAGCCTTTTCCCATAATTGTCAAAGGATAAGTGACATCAGAGCATAACTGCCATCCGACCATCTTAGACCCTGCAAAAAAAAAAAAAAAACATACAACTATGTCGACACCAAGCGGATTGAACTTCTTTCCATGAAAAACAATGTAAAGAAAGTGTAGCTAATGTTGTTTTTAAACAAACTCACATGTTTTAGGAGTGCAAGTGTTCTTCTCCTTGAGATTTCTTGTAGCCATGAGCTCCTCTTTACTGTCCCCGCTCACACGGAACATTCTGGAGCTGTCTCGACAATTTTAGAGTCAAGATAAAACTACTGTTTTGGTCAAGGTATATTTACATGCATTCTTTTTTGTCATTCCTAATGAATCCAATCCACTTTTATAGCAAATATTTATCAAATTTTCTGTCTCCCCACTGACCAGCTTGTAAGACATAATTGTATGCAAAATGGTCTTATTATGTGAGAGCTCTGGTAAACATGCGCATCAAGGCACTGCACGTGCGCAAGGTATTTTTGAAACCGATTGTGAAGATAGACGTATTCAAGCATTTACATTCTTAGTTTTATTCCTATTGATCAGATTATTTCAGGTCTACACCACACCTTCCAATCCAATTAAAGTTTTATTCAGATCAAGCTCAGTCAGATCAACTGAGATGTTTACATGAAGGCTTTTCAGTCTGATTGAGTCATCAATCTGATTTAGGTGCATGTAAACGTAGCTACTGACAAATAAAATTGGCTACAATTAAGAAAAAGAAAAATCTTTTAAGAATATATAGTTTAAAACACATGTTCCAAGTTCTTAAAAACTTTCTATTCATGTTGGATGTGGTTTTGAAACCATAACTTTTAGGTTTGATAGTCCACTTTAGACATTCTAATAACTATAAGTAACTTAATTTGCAATTACTGATGATTACTAACTCTCAATCATCACAAAAAAGTGTTAGGAGATATTAAGCAGGCAGTCCACTACTCTAATGACTGGTAGTTGCATTATACTTAGTTACTTATACTTAGAATGTCTACAGTGGACTATCGAAATAAGATGCATACCAACTTTTATATCTCTTTCAATAATTTAAATTAATGTTACATGGTGCAACCATCACGTACATACTGTACACTTTGAATACATTTAAGTGTACACATCTTAATCATTATTTTCAAACAATTTAAAAATGCTTTTGAACGTAAAAAGTTTTTAATGCATTATTCTTCTTAAATAAATTCATAAATATCATTCCTTTTTGGGAGGAGTGGCATCACATGACATTTTACAGACTGAACCAGTTTTGCCGGGTCATAAAATAATATCTGAATTATTGTCTGCAGTGGTCTTAATGATTTCATTTCCCATTTTATGTTTTTTATGCAAGCTTCTAAATGTTGTCCGCACCACATGACTTTAATTTAGAGGACAAATGTTTTAATAAGCATTGTAGCAGTTTTGTTGAAAGTTTTTTTTTTTTCTTCTTCTAAGAAATACTAATAGAAGATCATTCTAAACTACTTAAGGTTTTCTTTCCAAGAATTTCATTCATATTATTGATGCATTCTTTTCTTCATTATGGTATCAGGAAAGTTGTACCATCCTGACATTTTGGTCTTCATTTCCACCGAATAACATATCAAAGTGAAAAAAAACATAAATATTGTTCATACCTGAAGGTCAGTATATCCATGACATCTTCTGGAGTATTGAGAACCACTTTCAGGCTCTGCCCATGGTGCAGATATACAGCTCCGTCCAAGCTGGTGAAGGTTTTGAGTTGAGTGACCCACTCTAATCCCACACGACCAAACGCTCCATCCACTCCAGCTCTCACAGAGATGGCAACCAGTGCACTGTGTAAGAGGACAAACAGGAGATGGCTTGTCATCATGACTTCAACCTGACAGCACACTGCCATTATTAAAACTACAGCAGACATACTTTGGTTTGACATAGCCAGCCAGAGAAAAATGCGACCAATTCTTATAGTTAGCGTTGCCTTTAAGTCGGAGGGACAACAGAGTGGACATGTTGATGCTTAGCCTCATGGGTAATCCAGAGAGAGATGGTAAAACCAGTTCCTCTGACAGAACAATTGGCCTTTGACTGATTTTAACCTCTTGACCCTGAGAAAAAGGAAAAAAATAAAACAAGGATAAGGTTCAGTCTTATTATTATTATTATTATTATTGTATATTATATTATATAGTTAAATGTATATTATTTGACCTTGGTTGTATACAAACCTATTGCATGAGACCTCCAAAACTAAATTAGGAACCTTTAAAAGCATCAATGTGAATCTGGTAATTTTATAAAAGCACTTACATTTATTCGTCTGTCAAAACTGGTGTTGAATTTCAGTGTTTGAACTTTACAGTCCGGGATTTAGATGTTGTGTTATATTATTATGATGACGAAGTTGTAAAATTGGATATCATTTTACACAGGTGAGGTTTGTAAGTGATTTTTTTCACACTAAAACTAGTGAAAGAGTGACTATTGAACCTCAGAATATTCCTTTAAGTAACACCTTGATAAATAATTTCTTACCTTTAACAACTTGACAACAACACCAGCTGTACTAAGTGACAGCTTTCTCTGATATGCTTGGAGGTCATCACAGGTCATAAAGGTGAGGTCATTGCCGAACATCTTCACATTTATCCAACATCGGAAGGTATTGTCTCTTTTCCTCTGCTCTGTGAACTTAAACAGTCAACCCGGTCATGTCTGATGTAGAGCCAAATAACAGACACAAAACCACCATCCGCAAGACTCTCACCTTAGTCTTGATGGAATTTAATGCTGTGGATTGACAGCCATCACCGTCACTGTTTCTATCATTCTTTCCATGCCTCGTGGAGTCTGTTTGAGCCTTAGGTCTGGAGTGATCAGCAGATGCTAGAGGATGCTCCTCAAAGATTGTCTTCAGAATAGGCTCTAGGTTTTCCATTCTCAGGCTAATCTAAACAAGTAAATAAAAAATACTATCACTGAACTTACCATTTGCTACAAAACTACTAAAATTATTTGTTTTCTGCTAACATTATCCAGTTCCCTACATGGCCTAGACCAGTGGTTCCCAAACTAGGTGGTGTGACCTCCGGGGGAAGGGGGTTATTAAAGGGGGCCGTGGCAAGGCTAAGGGATAGTGTACAGACAGCAGATTGTTATACAAAATAAACCTCTTTGGGACACTGTATCACGAAATTATCCCTTTATTATGATTCTTGACACATATTTCATTGCCTCAAGATGACTCGCAGTATCCGCTTGAGCAGTCTGTTATCAATTGTATAGTATTTGTTGTCATGGAATAACAGACCACTAGATGGCGCGATTAAAGAATCTGCTTTGATGCATCAAGTGTAGACAGCCTCGTCGAGCTGTAGCTTTGTCAACGTTGTCAAAATGATCCCTATTCACAGGGATCCGCAAAAACAACTAAAAGTGCTGTGTTATGTATGCCAGGCCAGTAGTTGGCGATGTCACTTTGTAAAGAAACACTATGCGTCTATAGACTGAACATGCAATATGCACGCGCATGACGTCACCATTTTCACAAATTCGCTAATTTACATGGAGACGATAATGGTATTGTTTTAATTAAGTTGCACTTTAAAACCATGAACGTACAAAAAGTTTTCAGTTTTAGTTGAAATGACCCCTTACACAAAGAGGAGCCCGTTGAAGTTGATTAGTTGTAGTACTGCATTGATTACAAAAAATTGCAAGTAAGGTCATGTCTGAGTGTGTCTGAGAGTCTTTATGTGGGTGAGGGACTTGAAAATATTTTTCTTTACAAAAGGGGGCCCCGTCAGAAAAGTTTGGGAACCACTGGCCTAGACAAAACGTAAGATTATTCCTATTACCCATTTAACATCTGTAATGTTATGTATTTCTGCCTCAAACGGGTTATTCAACGAGAAAAAAATATAGAAAAAGGCCTGATTTTATCTACTGGTTATTGGCAATAAATGGTAAAGGCTACATTAAAAAAAAATGGTTAAACAGCTGTTCGGGTTCCCATTCGTAGTGTAACTTCGATGCAGCATCATGGCGTTGACGCTATGGGAATGCCCCTACGTGAGTCGGTATCTGAGGCACATGTCTAAACACGGTAATCTTATTGGCCGAACGTATGGACGTGGCAACATAGCATAACGTAAGACCATAAATAGACATAATAGAAATGCGTGTTGTCAGCTTCAAAAGCCACATGTTTGCTGAGCGCATGTCTGTTTCCAAGAGTTAGAAAACAAAATGTCAGGTCTGAAGTTCAGGAGATATGTTCCCTGCTTTATTACGGCAGACAACTCACACGACATATGCGTTTTCTGTATGAGTGAGGAGCATGCATAGGTCAGTCCTCGAGGGGGCTAACTGGCATTGTGAAAGATTTAGCATGTGTAAGCTCCATTCCCGCTTGGCTCTCTTCCTGAGGGATGAGAGCCAAGTGCCTGCACCTTGTGGCTCAGTTCATAGGGATGGCAGGTCGAGTTGGATCTCAAAGCTTGCTTTGCTAATTCTTCAGACCACATCGAGGAACTCATGCTGTCTGCATCTGAATCTGAGGGGTTGGATGTAGACAAGCAGGCCGTTGCTTTGACAGAGCAGCTTCCTCAATCTGGCACATCTGAGTAGCAGATCCAGGTTGTTACTCGAGCAGTGGCCAAGTTAAACATTGATTGACCAAATGAGAAGCAAATGGTCATTCGTTTCAAGCTTGATGATAGATTCCTCCCCTCAGCTGGAGTGCAACCTCATTGCCGCCTTCTCCCGTTCTTCCTTGACCTCCACACTGAGGTGTAAAGGGGGGCTTGGAAGAACACATATTCAGCCTGCATACAAACCCAGGCCACTTCGACATATTCTATGGTGGTCTGGATGTGCAAGCATGGGTATGTGGCGATGCTTAACCCCTCAGCCCACCCTTGCCCATGCCTAGAGTCATTTAATGCGTCAAATCAGTTATTAGATTAGAAGATTATGAAGGCAAACTGAAGTGTTCACTGATGAATAACTACACAACTACACAACAGTACACTAAATAGTAAACATTGATTTTTTATGTTTTGTGGGAAATACAAACAGATGTCGAACAGATTCACCTCCAGAAGATTGAATGCTCTGCCTAGGATGTGAACTGTCAGATTCGCCATAGCATAACGTGGAAGAAAAGATTCAGGGGAGAAAACCACAGTTCCCTCGATGTTTGCAGCAGCCACTCCTGGAGCAGACATACAACCCAGACATTACAAATGGCAGCAAATCAAAGTGTGACAAATAGAAAACTATTGGAAACAGCTGAAAAGGTTACATTATGTCTAGTAGTACCTGTGTCCACTGTGTAGTCCATATGCGAAGAATATTTCCATGGCTCAGCTTCAAAGTCTTTACTTATAATATCATCTGGCAGTGACTCCATCAGGTCTTTCTTCAGAGGGTCTTCTGTTTTCTGGATATTAAAAAGGTGACTCCAAACAAACGACCCAACTGTGGATATATCGTAGAGAACGTATGAAAATGGGTCTCATTTTACAGCTGAAGAGTGTTAGAAATATGAAAGTTGAAAATATACAACCATTTCCATGCAGAACATACATTTGGCTCATTCTGCCATTTTACCCCTTGTGTGACTTATACTGATGTAGTTAGGGTTAGGGTTAATTTATTTTTATTTCACCGCACATTTTTTAATTTTTTGGACACTTTTTTTTTGTTTGTTTAGTGATGTTTACACTCATATTGACCTTGCTGCCATATTTTATTACACGTTTTTTGCACTGACCTTTAACCCCACAACCCTAATTTTGAATCTTACAGGACTGGAACTAAACATGTTTTAAAAAAAGATTCATGTTATAATTATCAGAATTTCAAACTTTTTGTGTTAATTTAATGTAGTACATTTGAGTTACTAATAATACGTTTTTTTCAATACCTTGACTGGACTTCTCATTGCTTAACGTTTTCTTCACAATTGTGAAAATCTCCTGGTTTGGACAGTGCATGAGCTGCTGATATGCTGCAATTCTGACCTCCACGTTCTCTTGCTGTCTTTGAAATGCCTGAGCAAGGGCTCTCCTCTGATAACATAAAAAAGAACATAACGCAAGGACGTAAGTTATGCCGTAATAGACGTAACATCAGTGTAAACCCGTCGCTGTTGTTTGGTGATACTGACGTCATGGTGGCATGGGATTCTCCTGAACGCTCGTATAGCGGCCAGCCGCAGCTCCAGTGGCACAGAATGGTTCTGCACACAACGGCTCAATGTGGAGATGAGATCTGATCCAGCCGCACCAGCAGTCTCCACTGCTTTCAACACATGCAGAAGCTGCACGAGAGATGCAGAACAGATTAAAGGAATATTCCAGGTTCTTCAAGAGTTAATTAACATAATTTGTGGCATAATGTTGATTACCACCAAATACATTTTTGGCACATTACCTTTTCAACATAAAAAGCAAAACTCTGGGTTAGCCTGAGGCACTTACAATGGATGTGAATGGAGCTAATTTGTAAATGTTAAAATACTCAATGTTTCATCACTATAGACATAAACAATATGAGTTAACATGATTTTCATGTGAAAAAAAATCACTATTTATTTTTCCTGTGTAATGTTATATCCAGTTTGCCAACTCTGTCGCCATTAAATTGAAACTCCATAAACCTGTCACATGTCGTTTCAGTTCTAGGACTCTTCTTTTGACTTTCATTTCTTTCTAGAGTCTCTGTCTTTCTTGTTCCTATATTTTGTTCCTGTTTGCCTTGGTTGCCTTGTTTCCTGTGTGTGCTCATTTGTTCCCAATAGTTACCCATTGTGTTCACCTGTTCCTTGTTAATGTTCTTCTGTAAATGCAGTAAATGTGGCATATTCAGACGACTTTTATATGGTCCTTTTACATTTACCGGGTTTAAATTCATATTGCCTGTCGTGCACAGTTGCCCTAAAGCCACTGGGGTGGCGGTGTCACCGGAGCTCTGGCCCGTCATCGCTGCTTGCAGCTATATTTACCCATTGTGTTAACCTGTTCCTTGTTAATGTACTCTTTTACTCCTGTGTATTTATACCCCCTGTTTAGTTCTGTTCCTTGTCGGTTATTGTCTTTACCTATATGTGAAGCTGTTGCAACTCTTTTTCTCACCGTACTGGATTATCATCTTTGTTTTTGGTTGTTTATTAAATGAATGCTGAAACTAGATCCACATGTCCTTGTCCTTTGCCTGCTACCCGTGATAAAACCCTAAAATTACTGTTAAAATTATTATTTAAACAATTTTAGAGCTTAACTACAACACAAGTCTTAACAGAAGAATTAATGTACAGTAAGTGGTTTTTAAATTTAGAAGCTTTACATTTCCTTTAAATCCTTAAAAAATTTGCCCCATTCATTTCCATTGTAAGTTGAAAATATGCAACTTCGATTTTTGCGAAGTTAAAAATCAACATTCTGTTACGAAATGAGGGGTGAGTGGGGTAATCAACATTCTGCCTCAAAAAAAAAAAATCCTGCCAGTTGAGTTTAACCTGTATCGAATCCTTTGGTGCTTGCATGATCGCATATCTCTGCTGTCTATGGTTATTGTCATCTTTCTACTGTACCTCTGTGATCTGAAAATGATCATCCACTTCACATCCTGCCTCAAGACTCTGCTTCAGAACATGGACGAACTGCTGGACTTCAGAAATCTCATTGCATTGACCCTGTTCCTGTTGACAAAGGCCGTGGACCAGTGAAGACACAACCAGTAGTGCTTTTGGACGGATAAGAGGTATCTCCAGAAGAGCCTGGAGGAGAAAAGTCCAGCAAATCCACTCCGTTTTAGATACAGCTTTCAGTCTTGTATCATAAATAATTCAAATTAATTCAGTGAATCACTCAAAACCGTACACTGAGGTGGCTAATCATGGATGAAGTAGGGTGGGAAGTAAAACTGATAGTATTGAGGAGGGGTAGGACATGTTCCAGGTCAACTTCTTTGTTCAGTATGAGGTCTGTTGTGACAATGATGCAGTCCTCAGTTCCACAGGCTGACAGCATATCTATAAGTGGCTGCCTGCCATGACACCAGAATCAACATTAGCATCATAAAATAACATATATAACAAGACATTGTAAAAACATTGTATTTTATTATAAAACAATTATGTCAAGCAATAAGAAAGGGGACATGGTGATGGAAAAAAATTAGATGGGGAAAAACATTTTGTGTTCTCTCCCAAAACATTTGTATTTGCTTGCAAATGTATTGGGTTGCCTATAAACCTTGCATTCTCTTGCAAAACATTTCTGTTCTCTGGCAAACATTTTTTTCACGAGTTTCTCGGCGGAACGCTGTAGCATCTGGACCAATCAAAGACAAATGGTTGTTTAGATTTCTTATGTGTTTGTGATTTAGTTTAGTAAAACTTATGAGGACATTCATGTGAGTTTGATTCTGGTCATTGCTTGTAAATTAACAATCGATTCGATCACAGCTAAATGCTAAGAAAGAGTCATTTTTCTGTGGCCATAAAAAATATCCTTTCTGAGTATTGGCAGACGATCAATACTGAGTGTTCGCAGGACAAACAGATTAATTGATAGCAATATTAATAAAAAAGTTCTAACCCTCCCAAATCAAAAATTTCAAGTGACCGATAACATCTAAATTTTTCAATTGGCCCAAGTGAAATTCTTGTTGCAATAGTCTGTTAACATTGGCTCAATGAGAAATAATACGTCAGACTAATTGAAAAATTTAGATGTTATCGGTCACTTGAAATTTTTGACTTGGGGATGTAATTTTTTTTTACAGTGTACATCAAGCTACTTCTATTAACTGATCCAAACATTATTCTAATTTCTCTTTAGAGCTAATTTGCAACAATGCAAAAAACATTTCGAGATAATGCAAAAAGCATTGAAATTAAAAATTTCCTCCCATCTAATTTTTTTTTACCATTACCATGTCTGTTTAGAGGCTCTGTGTGTCTATTACTGCTACTAACAGGAAAGTAAAATGAATTAATTTTTTTGAAAATAAAAAAATAATAATCTAATTTCACCACCAAAATAAAAATAAAAAGCTATAGAAATGATATATGCATTATTATGTGATCAGATCACAACAACACTGTATTGTATAAATTAATGATAATACGATTTTTAGCATAACAAAATTAAAGTCACAAGCAAAAATATATATATACATTTAACTTCAAAACTATATAATAATTGTTGAAGGACCAACCAGTCGTCTCTGCATTTGAAGGAGGCCTCATGCCACAAGTCTCTCAACTGATGGGATGACATTGATCGCAACTGAAGCACCAGACTGAGCAGAAGCTCTGATTGCTAAGAATAATGAAGAGAGGTGAGAGAAACCTGGCATCATCAATTAAAGAAATGTTTTAATGCCGTGAATCAGTGCCTGACCTCACCTGTTGTTGATCTGCAAGGTAAGCACACAACCTCCTCACGGTGTTGGAAACCTCTTGAACTGATGGTCCACCATGTCTGCCTGAGGTTTGGCCTTCAGCCTCAAACACAATACTGGTCAAGTGGCCAGTGATCTGCCCTGAAATTACAGAGAAGAATAAAGAATAATTAAGAATAATGCGTGAGCTTCTGTTTACCATATTTGATGTGTGCGTTGATGAATGTATATATGAAGAGTTCAGATGCAAAAGCCTCTAAGTGCCATCTGAAATTTTCTTCTAGAATGACCATTTTTATCAAGCTCGGTTATTTAAGTTCAGTCATTTCACTTAAATGGCAATTAATAGGAAATTTTCATTGCCATTTAAGTGAAATTACTGAACTTAAATATACAAGCTTCATAAAAATGATCATTCCAGAAGAAAATTTCAGATGGCACTTAGAGGCTTTTGCATCTGAACTCTTCATATGTGAATGAAGCCCAAATTCAATCTATACATCATATAAAGCGATTGTGTCGTAGAAATATGGCATTACTATACACCTCTGAAAAAGAGTAATGTGATCATATTGGATCAAAAGCCATCTTAGTCTTACCCAAGTCCATTGGAATCACTTCAAGGGTTCTGAGTAGGGTTAGGCTTGAAACGGTTTTAGTCTCTGTTGCTTCTAACAGGCCTGGCAGGGGAATCAGTGACACTGTTTCTGTACAGTTGACCTTCTTCAGCATTGTCCCATCATAGAGCTGGATGCACGTGAGCCCTGCACTCACTGTCTAATCAAACGAAAGGGACACTCAAACTGAAGACAAATTCTCATTGGGTCAGTTATGTGAATGTTAAGTGTGATGTGCAAAAATTTGGGCCCACCATGCCCTCCTTCAGGGGGACAGAGTTCCTCCAAAACTGATTGATTCTGTCACTGAGGCACTGCTGGAGGTTTCGGGTCTTCATCAGTGATGGTCCTCTCTGTTCATAATAACTCATACATGTCCCATACACATCAGTCTGTAGAGAAAACATAATCCAACATCATTCATATTATATTGCTCATACTTATGTGGTCTTGAGAAAAAAAGTAAAGATTTTTAATGATGTTTAAAGGGATACTCCACTTTTTTTGGAAATAGGCTCATTTTACAACTCCCCCAGAGTTGAACAGTTGAGTTTTACCGTTTTCGAATCCATTCAGCCGATCTCCGGGTCTGGCGGTACCACTTTTAGCATAGCTTAGCATAGATCATTGAATCGGACAGGACCATTAGCATCTCTCTCAAAAAAATGACCAAAGAGTTTTGATATTTTTCCTATTACGCCTGCTGGACTCATGGTACGGCAGCAAAGTTTCTTGATTATTATGCAGGAATGAGAGTATAGTTCCTAGCCATATCAGCCTAGAAAATCGCAACTTTACATTTTCCGTCGGTCTTAGTACACGATGTAACGACAGAAGAGTCAAGTTTTAAATAGGAAAAATATCGAAACTCTTTGGTCATTTTTTTGAGAGAGATGCTAATGGTCCTGTCCGATTCAATGATCTACGCTAAGCTATGCTAAAAGTTTATCAATACGCATTTCACGTTGCATTTTTATTGGCTACTCAGTGGACGTAGGTCGTAGCAGCAAACACACTGTGAGATGATCATGCTACATTTCTGATACTGTCAGAAAATGATCACATGCAGGCTGTTTTTGGTCGCAAGACCGTGACAACGTACATCTTTGAGCTCTACGAGGATGTGACTATTTTACTAGTTGAAATCTCCTAATTACGTTAATTATGACATGGAGTGAATGCACCTTGATTTCAGACAGATTTCTAAGTCAGCGTAACGGTTTAATGATCTACAACAAAATAGAGCAAGCTTTGCTAACAACTAAGCCAATATTTAATTAAAATGTACACACAAACTGACTGCCAACCTCAATTTTCAGATGCCATATTTATTTTTAGCTCAACTGTCATCAGTGTTGCCAGATTGGAAATGTCCAAGTATCGTACCAGAAGCTCAAAATTATCGTATTTGGAAGAAAATGATCATACACGAGTCAAACCTGTACAGAATACAGCATGAAAATGACAGACAGTCAATAAATCTCCAACGGGGGGGGGGGGGGGGGGGGGGGGGGGGGGGGGGGGGGTTCTTACAATTGATTGTTTGGGTCTTTACATGTGCTTCGTGAGGCACACTAGCACACACACGCAAGGTCTCTCGCTCCCTCTCTCTACACGTTCTTTCCCCGGTAGACGTAGAATCCACAGCTAGATCAATGAGAAACCCTATGATTACAACGACCATCATTTGAAGTGTCACACAGGTCTGAAATTATCGTACATTATAGGATTTTTTCCATTATTGATCGTACATCGTACAGAGGTCAAAATTATCGTACAAATATGATAATTATCGTACATCTGGCAACACTGACTGTCATGGAATGGAGCGCACAGGATTGTGGGATATCATAGTCAGGGAAGGATTCATCTAAGGCATCTCACAATAATTGGATTCAGATGTGCCTTGTTGCCTTCCTACCTCCGTATGCTGCCTGCAACAATTGTTTAATTAAGGTTTATATATATATATATATATATATATATATATATATATAGTTTTCATGACAGAGTTCAAGATAAATATTTTCATTATTACTGGAGCTGCAAAGTTGCTAAGTTTCAAATAATTATTAAACAGCAAGCATAAACTATGCAAAAGCGGCAGCCCTTCGGCACACTCAGTGTCCGAATTCATTCACATGATCCTTCAGAAATCATTCTAATATACTGATTACTAGCTATATTTGCATTTTTCTCAAATACATTTTCAAAAATGAGCATATGTTTGTTGTATAAAAGCTGGCCTGTACGGAACTGCGTACAGAGTGAGTTCCACTTCCTCTCTCACCTCTCTCAGCGTCTCCCTGACTCGTCCCGAGTGAGAGGTCTGGAACATGCTCAGAATGGATCTCTTGATGTTGAGGGTCCACACCTGCTCAGCCTCCTGTGGGCAGAGCTTTGTGACCTTTCCCCCCTCGAGCGAGAACCGCAGGGGGGTCTTCTCCAATGACTCTCTGAGAAATCAAAACACCAGATGGACCTTCAACCTCTCAACACTCGTCCCATCCATGATGAATACAGACTAACTCTAGTGTGTCAAGAATTATAGTCAATGACATGACCCTCAACCGAAGTACTATGTTATTTAAAATGTTTATATCACTCTGATTAATTCTGACACCTTGAGCCAGATATAAAATAACAGTGACTATACAATTTATTTTTTTGTAATAATTGAATGCAAACACAGAAAAGGTTTAGTTAGAAGAGAATGAGTGAGAAACTTTGAATTTACCTTGTGTTTTTCAAGCGTAGCACCGAATTGTCTCTTTTCGATGAGCTATGCTTTATTTGTATGTTCCTCAGCTATAAAAATGGAATAGATTAAACATAATATATAAAAGGTCACCTCAAAAGTAGTATGTGAATAATGGCTATTATTTTAACTATTATCTAAGTTTGAGATAATAGTAGTATTATCAAAAGCCCTGTGTCAGTGTTCGTTAATAGTCCATAAAAGTTATATCAATATGCACTCTAAAAAATATACAAATAGAACTCCCATTAACTGTCACCTCCATTTTTGTGAATAAACGTGAAAATGCACTATCCAAACTTAAACGGTTGTAATTCAAGAATGCTTTGGAATATAGATCTAAGTTCGGTCTTGTTTTAAAGAAGACACTCAGCAGAGAATTACTTTTTAAAAAATGAAAGTGTGAAAAAGTTGTAGAAGTTTAAATTTACTGTAAGTCAAATGTATTTTCTTTAAATATTCTTTGTTTCACTAAATAATTTTGATAGTTGATATCACAAAAATTGAAGTTTTACCACCGGGTGGTAATTTAATAGCCACTGGGTGTCACCTACATTCCATTGAATGTTTTTCTTTTGATGCGTTCTCCTGTAACAAATTAAGAATTTTTTTGTCCAAATATCACTTCTATCACAAAATATGGAACCTTGAGACTCAGGCCTTTCCGATGAAATGGGTTTTGTCAAGATTAGTAAAGGTTTTGATTGTAAAGTAGTTAAAATACATTTTTGTAATATGAAACCTAACAACGCCCACTAGGGGAGGAGCCTGCTAAAATAATTAAAAGTACCGTTACCATGGTAACGCAATGTCCAATTTCAAAACGGTTTTCACAGGATTTTTTTTGAGTTCGTAAGCTTTCGATTGATACCTAATTCATGATGATTACTAAAATATGTGATGTGAAAAAGGCGATAAAAAAGAGCGCCAAGCGTCCCACTAGCAGGACGGTGACCGTAAATATTAATATATATTTATTTATTTTATTTATTTTTTCTTACCAAATTCATAAGGTATATTTCATTGATTTCTCGGCTTTTACTCAAAATTTTTAAGTGTAAATGCAAAAATGTTTCACATAAAAATAAAAGACTACATCATAGTTTAAATTTAGAGTTTGGATGACAAAATTGCATGCATAACATGACTGACATAATAGAACATACCTTTAATATCATTTCTGGACATCCTGGCCGGACATCAATGTCGACAACACAGTCCAAAGCTAACTGACTGCTTCCTGATGAAGGACCTTTCCAGGCACTGGTTATCGATGTACTGTATCTATAGGTGTGCCTTTGCCCTTTCTGCACATCTGTACACACAAGTCATATGTATGTGTGTGTGTGTGTGTGTGTGTGTGTGTGTGTTTATTTATACTTTAGGAATAAATTTGTCCCCTAAATCAGACAAAACCTCCATTTGGTGAAATCCTTACTTGTAAAAATGATAAAGTAAATACCGTTGTTGCAATTTTTCATTCTTAATGAATAGAAAAAAATAATATTTATCAACATATTCTCTTACCAGGGCAAGTAGATTTGCAAAGTTGACCTTGGTGCAGTTTGTGGCAGTCAGCTTATAAAAACATAAGCAAGTTAAAAACCATCATTGAATGCAGAAGTACTAACACTTACACAAAACTTTGTAGGGAAACAATCATTTAGGCTACTTGACCATTTTATAGTCGAAATATTCAAAGGAGGATATTAAAGAATAGGATATTAAACACTTACCACTGAAGAAGATAAGCAACATAATTAAACAGAGATTTTGGCACGATAGACAAACCGAAGACATAGCCATAAGTGATTGGATTTAAAGTAATGCCACTTATAGGAAGAGACCATTACTAGGAAAGCATAACCACATAAGTGAATGGATAGATGTTGAGTTAAGCCTTTGTAAAAACCCACAGGACATTCAGACACCAATCAGAAGACAGATGCCCACCAGGGGACCATCCAGCTAACAAAATCTCGCAGCATACCGATGGACATCTTGAACTGAGTCTCTGCCTTCTCATAACATGCTCACGGATTTGGCATGGCTTGAGCACTGAGCAAAGTTTTACCTTCGAAACGTTTAATTATCATTTCATTATTTTAATTACAATGTTTGTTAAATATATTGTGTTTAAAGGGAGCCAGGCAATCTGTAAACACTTAAATACTCACTGTTACAAAAGTATCACGAACAAGTGTAAACAAAACGTGTATCATGATTTATGAGTTAAACATCACTTACTACCTTTTTTGTGTACAGTTACAATATATTCAATTTTACAACCTTGCTGCTATGAAAAGTTAATGCTGAAAAGCTTTAAAGCCATAAATATGACTATTAAGGTTTTAACAGATACATTAATGTAATTGTTTTTATGAATTGCATCACATTTGTGCTTTAAAATCCTCCAAAGATGTGCCTCATTCACTTCCACTGTAAGTGCCTCACCACAATTTTTACCATATTTTTAAAGAAAATAAGCATGTCTTCTGCCATCTGATTAATTATACTTTAGCAAGTAAAAGCCCTTTAGTATAATTGTAAAAACGTCCCCCTTCAGGTCGTGGGTTGTGTGTCTTTTTGCTGTGAAACCTTTACTGATTTTTACTAAAGTAAGTGAAAGAATAACTTTTACAGCTGTTCGTTTTTCAAAATAAACACTTAATGGATTACAAAGTAAAATAATTTTGTAATATGAAACCTGACACCGCCCACTAGGGGGAGGGGCCGCAAAAATAATTTAAAGTATCGTTACCATGGTAACGCAACGCCCAATTTCAAAACGGTTTTCACAGTTTCACTTGTTTTTTTTTTAGGTGTTACATTAAAAAAAAAGAAGATTTTTTTTACTTTTATTTCATATGTCAGGCTTTACATTGTTAAATGTCTAAATATAAGTGATAGTAAGAGTCTGTTCACTGAAAACAGTTGAGGAATAGAAAGGCTTGTCCTCAACTTTGGCACCATCTTCTGGGCTAGCTGTGCAGTGAAGCACATTAATAAACAAAAGCTTGAGTGCAAGTGCAAAAGTCATTTTCCTAGTTTTTTTTAAACATTCTTTAAAAAAATTAATTCACAAGAAGCAAATAAATAGTTAGATCAACATGGTGTGTGTGTGGGCCCCAAACCTTACATGAACAACACACACACACACACACACACATAAACTATCTACAAAGCCTTTATTTTCACTGACATACTAACAGTATTCCATTATTCCTTTCAATCCTCCAAAGCGCTACCTATTTTTCCCACAATGCATTTCACTGTATGAACTGTTGGACAAAAAAGGGAGGAGGCCATCATGCATGATTCACAGCATCTGTTGGGGCTTTCAGGTTGCCCTACTTCATCCATAGTGACTCTCTATATCTCATAATCATGGCTTTTCATGGCTTGTTGCTCGCTGTAATACTCTGACACCAGACTCCATCTGGTCTTGGGAGGAACAGCTGAAGGCCTGTATTGATGAACGGGGTCTAATCTGCTGTGGGGTGTTCATTGTGCACTCTGATGACACTAGTTTATGGCAAGAGGGTGTTGTTTAGAAACTGTAGAAACTATTTCAAAAAGCTGAGGACCTATATTTTAGGATTAGAGTGCAACTTCGTGAGAGATGACTATGAGTGAGTGTAAACAGGGCATGTCGTGACCAGCCTCCATCTTAGTAAACTGAAGAAGAAAAAAACAGACCAAAATTGAATTCCATGAACTAAATCCTACTCATTTCTCCATTAGAGCTCAGCTGTCTTGTCTTGAAGATTAGTCTTCAAAATGAAGAGGACACCACCTTCCACATCTTCGTTTAGCCTACGATATGACGTCACCAAATGATAAGAGTTCATTTGAGTAGTTGTTATTACTATTATGCACTACTCGAAGCAAACTGCACTGTGATCAGAATTTATTTTTTCCTATAATGTCATTTGACTTATAATTAAATGGTCTCTCTTTGCTCCACGCCCGTAGTGCGCGTCAGTTCACCACGTGATTCGGGTGCGTGTTTCTCTTTGCATGCTGACGACTGGAAGGAAGATTACGAAGCCTACTATGGCGAATGTTAGTGTATGAATATTAATGAAGTCACTCTGAAGTTGCTTAGTAACCTTCCTGGTCCCGCATTATAATTAATATTTATGAGCTCGCCATGATTCGTGTATTCGCCTGCTTAAGCCACGCCTATTTACTCACGTCGGCTTTTCATCCAATCCGTTAAGCCTACCGGGAGAACGGCGCGTTACGTAATTAATATTCATTAGCCACGCCTTCTCCGTAGTAGGACTCCGAAATTCGCTACCGGGGGCGTGGCGTGGGCTTTGCCGGTTTCAGCAGCAGACACAATGAAACGAGGGGCAATGTAGGACACCACGCTGGGGCTTGAAACGCAGACACGTCGGTAGCGTATTATTTTTTACTTCTTTTGGATATTATTTTTTTTATCGTTCGTTTAATTTGTTTTGTTTGTATTCATCATAGATAAATAGCAAAGGTCGCTGCTGCTGATGAGAAAAAACAACGTGTTGAAAGTCTTTGGAGAAGAATCGCACGGGCTCAGGAAACGAGGCTCTCCATCAGAACTTTTGTTGTGTCGTTAAACCCGGTCGCGATAAAAAAAAAAAAAAAAAAAATGTCGTTCGCCTATTCGGATTATCTGGCCGCTGAGTGTCTGGTGTCGATATCCAGCGGTCCCGTCCTCCATCGACCCACCCCGGTGTCTGGTGCGGCTCAGGCCCCTCCTCAGGGCCTTCCTGCCGGGGAGCCAGACGGGTCGAGCGAGGACAGGGAGGTGCGGGAGACGCTCCGGTTAGAGGGGGCCAATATGATGACGGTGGCGGAGATCCTCACCGACCTGCACGGCAAGTTTCGTCCCATGTCGGCCTACTCCGAAAGCAGCAACTCGTCATGCGGAGAGAGCGGCTACACCACGTTGTCTGACTCCACCACCCCGACGCCGACCATGACCCCCTCTGCCACCCCTGTCCCGGGACAGTACAATAACACTCAGCAGTTTTGGGGAGGAGGGGGTGCACCCCGGTCCCCCACCAAGCGTCACCCCTGTACTTTCGACGGGTGTGACAGGGTATATGGCAAATCATCCCACCTGAAAGCGCACATCAGGACCCACACAGGTAAGCTGAAGCACATGGGAGCGGATGGACGCTTACGCCGCAGACATCATTACCATTAATTATACACGTAATATATTTGTGTGTACACGTAACGTTATGTACTTTGAATATGCGCATTTATACTGTCCTTGTCATTAACTTGGATCGTATGAAATGTATACAGTTTTATAAACTGTTCATAGTGTGTGTATTAGTTTTAAAATTCCCTGCTGGAAGGGTTTAACCATATTATGGGTTGTTTTATTGGAGCTCACGGTTAGAGTAACTTTTAACGGTCGGCCGTTTGTTTGTTGACTGTTGTCAGGGGCTCCCTCTGTCAACTCTCACTAACCGCTATGAATAGGGATAATAAACGTGAATTTGTGGATAATAATGTAATTCACTTCTCGTTAGTTGAACAAAAGAGTGAAAACTCCCAACTGTGGCCTCCTAACAAAGAAAGTTTATGAACAAAGGAAGGAGCGCGTGAGGGAGGACGAGTATAGTAGTAGTATAGTGACGAACCCAGTATTTGCATATGAACAGAGCTCGATTACAGAATGCGCGCGTGCGCGGTTCCCATGTTAATGCACTTTCTGTTATTTGACTAAAGCTAAACGAGGCATTTAAGCCACACCTGGCCTCTCTTCATGATGAGCTGTTCAAAACGGTCTTTACCACTTGCTTTTGTTCATGAATTTAGTTTACTGTTCAGACAAAGTGATAGTTTTTAAACAGAACACAAGTGCAGGACCTTGAATAGTAAGATAAACTAGTAGGCCTACAGTTACTACACTAAGAAAATGCAAGTACAGTTAGTTACTACACTAAGAAATCATTAGTACACAGAGTTAGGGTTACTTTAAAAATATTGGACTATTCCGTTACAGTTTTAAATTGCTTCATAAAGTATTTAGTAACATAATCCAAGCACCACAATATGAAAGTAATGTAATTGATTACTTTTGAATTACCTCAAGGTCACATATGTAAATGAAGTCAAGTGAAAAGTTATATTTAGGAGAATAATTGTGCAGCATGCACCAGTATGGCGACAGAACCAGCTGTCAAATAGAGATATCAACTGAATTCGCTGTTAATATAAATCATCCACCCACCACCTACTCGAACCTGTGATATTCTCTGATTTAGATATCACATTACAAATATTCTAATTCTCAGTGTTAAGTGTGATGATATGGCAACATATTATTGCACTGAAGTAGGCTGCTTTTAAATGACATTTGGCTATTTAAAGTAAAAGTTCTTCTTTGGCAAAATTGCATTTCCTTAATAGCCTAAACACAGGCTTTACTCCTTCAAACTTAAAATTGTCACTGTTTCCGTCACTGCAAATTCCCGAACACACACACACACACAAGAAATTAAATGCGCTCATCCCAAGCAAAGGCTGGATATAGGTTTAATGAGTTTGTTGTCATATACAGCACTTCACAGCCATTACATATCACATACTCATCACCTGATTTGTCCTGGTTACTGTTCATTAAAATAGTTAACACACACACAGTTATTTTCTTTCCTTTTGTTTTTAATTCTCCTTTTTGAAATTTCTCTCGGATCTGTTTATTTCTCTCGGATCTGTTTTCAATGTTCAATTATTCGAGATTTTGATTTCAGGTCATATCGTCCAGCCCTACAATAGCATTATTATCAAAATACTCATTTATTTAGTTTTAAGTGAAACCATTGTAATCCTGATTGTATTTAAATTTTTGACTAAATGTAACTATAATCTGATTTATTTTCTTTCTTTTTTTTATGTAACTGTAACAAATTAGTTCCCAGATTTTTGTATCCTGATTACGTTCGCCGTTACATGTATTCCGTTACTCCCGAACCTCTCTTCACGGGACCTGCCAAAAAAAAGTTATTGTTTTTGACCCATGTAACCTAGTATTTAACAAATAAGTTTATGACGCCAACATTTTAGATACCAGGGAAATTTCACAATGGCAATCTAATATAATGTTTAAACATTATTACTCACCAAAATGAGCATTTTGGATTCGCTTTCGTTTATCGATCTTGATTGGTTTAAAATTGCTTGAATTCTTAAACTGACAAAACATAAAAACACATGCAAATGATTAACTTTCGTGATGGCCTGATTGGTTCTGTCGACTGTGACCCTGGTACAGTATGCTAATGATAGCTGGTGATCAGTTACAGATTGCAAATATATGATGATGATAAAAATTTTAGTTATTAGTAGTGTAATCTATTACATTACACAATTTAGTTAATGTATTCTGAATACTTTTAATAGGACAGTCTTGTACCATATTGAATAAAAATACAAAAAATTTGTTATCCACAATATAAAAGGCATTAAACATTACATTACATCAGGGTTTCCCAGACTGGGGTTTATGAAGGAACTGTAGAGAGGCAGGGAGTTTAATGAAAAGCTAATAATTCATTAAATCATAAACATGTCAAATTAAAATAAGTAAAAACAAATCAACAAATGCCAAAAAGATTAAGTACTTTATTTTTGTACCTTCATGTCACTAGATCATTAATTGGAATCAGAGAACCATTAATGTCTGAATGTGTTCTTAAATTATTGACTTAATTATTAAATATATTATTTGAAAAGAGGTGTGTCTGACAAAAAAAAAAGTTTCTGTTTACCTGCATTACATGTAATCATGAAATTATATGAATTTGTGCATTTTAATGTGATTAAAAGCCAAACCCCCTCCAAAGACATAGTTATACATGGGTAAATGACTGAGTGATAATTCAAATAATCATTAAAATGCATTCTTCAGGAGTTGATTAGATATGCAATGTTGAGAAAACATGAAAAGTGAAATGATTTCTGTAAATTCAGTGGTTAAGTGTCGTGTTGCCTCTCCTTTTTCATGTAATGACGGTCACTTGATTATTTGTCTGGTCTTTGTGTGCAATTTCACAAATCTAGAAGACTTTCTGCATGTATTATATTAGAGTGATATTAGAGTTTTTAGAAAGTAAAATTAAAAAAGTAAAAAAAAAAATATAATAGAATTAGGGAGAATCAATAAATTATGAATAATTTACTAACATTGTGTGAATATGTAATCATGTAATCAATAAAAATGTAACTGCAATTTGATTATCAATAGTGTTCGGATCATATTACAGTTTTTGAGTCACGGATCAGATCATTTTTCGATCAGCATGAAAAATAAATAATTAGAAATTTCGATTAATCTTTGTTAAAGCTGATTAATCTTTGATTAACATGAATGACAGACAGCAGCAGGTATCATAAGCTGCTGAAATATGCATATGTACATTTGCAATATTTGGATTATTTTTTATATATATCGTGCAGCCCTAGTTGCTAAAAAAACTAGTATAGTAGCTGTCTGAATTTCATCAGTTAGTACGCTTTATATCTAGAATAGTAGATAGTGCAGGTGCCAAGCCATTGCTCACTTTATAGTGCACTTGTGTATTTTATACGGCATTCATGTCGTCTAATGAGTTGTGGATCGTCCATGTGCTCTGTCTAGGTGAGAGGCCCTTTCCTTGCACCTGGCCCGACTGCGAAAAGAAGTTCGCCCGTTCCGACGAGCTGGCCCGACACCTGCGCACCCACACAGGCGAGAAACGCTTCCTGTGCCCACTCTGCGACAAGCGCTTCATGCGCAGCGACCACCTCATCAAGCACGCCCGCCGGCACCCCAACTTCCACCCCTCCATGATCAACCGCAAGGGTTCGGCTCAGGGATCCGCTTCGACCCAGCCCACCGCCGCCTCCTCAGAGTACGCCAGCACTGCCATGTAGACCCCTGCCTTCTGCACTGTGACCACCGTCTCTAAGACACTGCAGCTTACTCGATCGCCGTGCATGCTGGGATCCTTTTAAGCTCAGTCCTCACTTCCACAGGCCAAAACTGAAGAACTTCACCACGTCTTCCTCCGAACCCCTTCGCCCAACCAGTGACGACCAAAACGGGCGAAGGAGACACAAACGCTCAAGCACATTCCCAAGTCACGTGATTAAACGATCACATGACCGACAAGTGATGGCGAACGCAGCATTGGTCTTAATTTGCTTGCTTTGGGTGTTCTAGATTCATCTGAAATGCCGTCATGGCCTTTTTTGGGTGCATGCAGACAAAATTGCTACCAGCAGCACAATGTTTTCCGTCGGCCATCGTTGTTGTTTCACTTGTCAGCCATGTTTTTGAAACTTCCTAAAGGATATGTCACAGTTTAAGGGAAAGTTTACTCGTTCTTTGGTCTTTTTTTACAGTCGTTCCATCGTCGAAAATTTCGCACAACCTCGTTTGTCATGTCTTTTTGTATAGCCAGAACGGCCAACCCTCTCTGGTTTTTGTTGTCCACGCATGCTGTACGATGCAATAACCAGGTTCAGTTGCAGAATTATCTCATTATAAGTATTTGTGTGTTACTCATGAATTAGTCACGTGCGGTGACTTTATGCATTCTTAAAACTCCTTGGCTTTGCTAAACCTTGAAGTTGTGATGTCAAGTTTATCCATTCCTTAAACGAATTATATTCTTGACCGCCTTTGA
This sequence comes from Abramis brama, assembly GCF_963993115.1. Lineage (NCBI taxonomy): Eukaryota > Metazoa > Chordata > Actinopteri > Cypriniformes > Leuciscidae > Abramis > Abramis brama. Next base: position 29,825,263 of record NC_139969.1, on the reverse strand, counting down.
AACCAAACAACGTTATCGATTGAAACCGAAACGGCCAGTGAGTTTCTTCCGGGTAGAAACACTGCCTGCAATGCCGCATTTCCACATAGCTTTCCCTACTGAAAATTGTAATAAGTTATTGTCATCTTAATTTCCTTTTGTTTTCTATTAGTAGTATAAGCATGGCAACTGAAATAGTAGGGCTTTTTTTATTGTTAATTTTATTAGACCATGCATTTAATATTATTATTATTTTCCACTTGGAGGAACTCTTTTGTTTGGCCATGTAATGTTGATACATGTAGCAATGTGTTTAATAGTAATGTGGATACGTGTAGATAAATATCTATGCTTGCAGCTTCAATGGAAAAATGCTATATGAACTACTAGAAGTAATACACCTTATATTAGGGGTGACAGTACACGCTTGAATAGAATAGTGCTGCTTGTGTGCGAATGTGTGTGTGTGTGTGTGTGTGTATTCACGCGGGAGAGCCCGGGAAACGATCTCTCTCCAAAACTGTCCCGCCCGCGGACCTCTTACAACTATCTCAGAGAACAAAAAAAAAAAAACCACATCAGGAAACTCAGAAAGCCTTAATATACTTGTTTTGCACCATTGTTTACTGTCGAATATTTTCTACAGGTATGCCGTCAGGCGTCGTTCTTCTCGACTAAAGAAATACACATGCAATATTGCACTTTTTTTCTTACTGGTATTGTCAATAATGCTAGTCGTCTGCTAGTGTGATGGGTTTCACTGCATAGATGCTACTGCATAGTGCTCAACTAAACGAACACTGTGGAAGGGGATAAAAACCTGTCACGATAAATCGATACATTTGTCTTGTTGCGCACCTTCGTCTGAGTGCTTAAACCAGTGTGAGGAAAAATGGACTTGATTTTTTGTGGACTTTTCACTTTCGTTTGTATTTTGCTTTACATTTTGGAGTGTAATGGATGCAGAAGCTCTGAACTCAGTTGGTCTGGTATCAAAACTACAGATTTTTTTAAATGGTTCATCATACCGTTCTTCTAATCATGCAATATTCAGAGTGCTTTGAGGTTTACTGCTGGCCAGTAACTTGAAGCAGGATGACAACTGACAACTTAACAAACCAAACCAGAATAGCATTGAAGACTGTGTTTGTTCTATAGCTAATTAAAGTATGTATTCGTCACAATGCTTGTATGTTTGGCCGGGTTTTTCTTGTTTTTTATGTCGTCTTTTAGTAGCAGTTCTCCTGTAGTGAGTCGTCTGGATCTGTTGACCGTTGACGACATCAATGGTTCACTGTGTTGGGGCTGCGGTGGGCTTTGTATGTGATTCTCGACAGACTGAGACCATTGTGAATCACGTCTTTGGACTTTCACTCACAATGCCCTCTTTTAGCAGTCCGGATTCAACTTTGCATTTGATATCCCTCCCATTATACTCGACACATTCGCAGCTAGTACTCTGGACAGCCATCACAAACCACTGGATCAAATCTGATTTTAATTTTTTTTATTTGTGAGTGTTTTGTGGTCTTTAATTTCAGTTACTATCTTTTGTATTTAGTTTGATGTACTGGAAAGTCTTGTTTCTTATGCTTTTGTATTGGTTGATGTACTGTAGATGTCTATAGTATGCAGAACATAGCTTTCTAGATGGTTTAGGGCAGAACCCAGATAGCTTAGCAATCGTAGAGCGGGGAAAACACGTAGGCTATTCTGTAGTTCCTTCGGGAAAAATGCTGCAACTTTTGCTGTGTCCGAGGCATCCGATTTCTGCGTGTCAAACTAAGATGTGTATGAGCGCGGCTGCTTTTAATCACGACGCTAGATTGAGAATATGTAGATTGACGACTTTATTTTAAGAACTGCTTTGTTGCTTGGCGTACAATCTAGATCTTGTCCATCAGTTTTGACACACTAAAATGATTATGCACTGATTGGCGGATTGTCTGTAGCGATCACACTAAAAGGATGTCTAATGAGGTCTACTAAGGTCTCTGTCTACAGCCATGTCTCATATCAGTGGACCGATGGGTTTTGTCAATACAAAAGCCTCCATGTATCTCCTCAGGTGATAAAAACGTAATGCTGAAAACCTCTGTCCTTCACGAGTAGGACCTAATGTTAAACGTTCTTTTCATTCGCTTTGTTTTGCAATTCTCTGCCATTTTATTTATTACATGCTTTTGTTTTGGTGTGCTTTAAAATATCATTTTTTTTTTACAGTACTTACAGTACTTATTTTATGGTATGAGACTTGACTAATGATTTGATTTGATTTGATTGATTCATTGTTTGCCTCCAACAAAAACAAACCAACAAAAAATACCCTCCAGTGCTTTTTAAATAATAAATAAATGGATTAAGAATTATTTCGTGTTTTGGTGTTTATTCTTTTTTTCTTATATATATATATATATATGAAAATACTGAGATGTGACTGTGATTGTAATATAGTTTTCTTTAGCTCATCATATGTCCTCAAATACATACTGGACACAAAAATGGTCATTATGTTTTTCAGAGAGATGAGAGACATGAAATATGTGAAATACAGTGTGACATCCATCTAAAACATTTTTTCAAATTCTTGCATAACCTAATTGATTGAAATACATTCTTGTTTAAAACAATATTATATAAATCCTGTCATCAGTATAAAAATTTAAGTTAAAAGTAACAAAATATAATTTTTTTCTTGGTAAAATTTCTTAGTATTTGGTTTGTTGTGATATTAAACTATAATAACAGCAGCATTCGTGCTGCTTTTTCTACAGCATGTTTGAAGAAAGATCCAAAGAATATCGAACCATCTGTACGTAGGGTTCACAAGATCAATGCAACAAAATTGCTTATTTAATTAGTAAATTTGAAATAGTGCATAATCTGAAATGCTTAATTTTACGTTAAGTTTTCGTTGTTTAAAAATGTTCAAAATCCAAAAAAAAGAGAAAAATTAAAGTTTGGTCTCATACTTTTGAACCCCACTGTTTATATAACTATTTGGCAAGAGTTCTCCTACTGTAAGCCTTATTGATGGAGTGTGTAGCTTTTCGTTTCTTAAACAACCATGTAGGAAGACGCATCATGTCCATATTACAGGATCACAATGTCAAGATTCATCAGGCTCAAATTGTGGTTGGAAGAAGAATGGTTGGAAGGAGCATGAAGAATAATTTTTACACACAAGTCCAGACCTTAAATTCATTGAAATTCTTTGGGATGTGCTGGAGGAGACTTTACAGAGTGCTGGACTCTTGCATTGTCAATACAAGATCTTGACCAAAAATGTATGCGCCTCTTCAAATATCCCAACATTAATTTCCATCAAGAAGTGCATACATTTTTGGTCAAGATCTTGTATTGACAATGCAAGAGTCCAGATACTCAGCAAAGTCATGACACACACATTTTGCATAAACCTAAACCTTTTTAGAAGCACATTCATGAAAAAAAGCCAGAATTTTACAGTAATTTTCACTTAACACTTAAAGTTTATTTTATCACCATTTTCACCTGTATTTTGTATTGAATCTGGTCTTGTTGTACCGGTTCAATATTTCTCACAGCTTTCATTAGTGTGCTAATAATTGGTACACATGATTGTACATCTGTGTCAGTATCATTCCCACAATCCAAATTTGACTCTTAATCCACATTATTTATCAAGATGCATGTTTTTTCTTTGTGCTGTAATCTGACATTTGACATGTTCCTTAAGGATTCTCTGTAACACTTTATTTTACAGTGTCCTTATTACATGTTACATATACTTACTATAGTAATAACAATAAATTATGCATAGTTACATGCAACTAACCCTAAACCTAATCCTAACCTGAACCCTATGTTGTTCATTAATATTACTCAGTACTTAAATGTATAATTACACTGCAACAAGGACACCTTAAAATAAAGTGTAACCAGATCCTGTAAGAGCTTAATCATAGTTCCTCTCTCGGGCTGCTCTCAGAGACTGGCGTAGGAGTCTTCTCGCCACGACTGCGGTCTCCACGGACGTGATGACGGTCCCAGTCAGTGTCCACCGTCTCATCATTCCAGATGGTGGAGGTCTCTGTGTCGCTGAAATACCCCGACTCCCCAGTGTAGTGTGTGGGAAAGAGCAGCAGGGGTTCTACAGAAAAAGCCTTCAAGTCTCTCGGTTTGAAATGAGACATGTATTCCTCCCTACAGACAGAGGGAACACTACAGTTAGCCCACAGAAAGAAGTTTACATTAAAATGCCTTTATAAAAGTCATTATTAAAAGTGCAACTCTTACCTTTTTGGTGCTACATTAATAATTTCTCTTGACTCTCTATTTTATGGCGCATATTTAGTCCCTAGTCCGATTATGTCAATTTGTTTACTTGTTTGTATATTTCCCATTATTTCTTACTGTATAGCTGAGACTGTATTTGTATGTGCATGTGTATTAAAATAACCGACGATAAAAAAAATAAAAATAAAAAATAAAAAAAAAAGTGCAACTCTTAACCCTTAAACGCATACCTTGGGTCTGTAGTGACCCGAGACGTCATTCACTACCCTAGTCGTTTATTTTTTAAAGTTAGACATCAACCTTCTTAGTATAGGCTTTAACAAGACAAAAATACTAAAAATGATTTTTAAAAATGCGTGTTTTCCCATTAATTTTGACAAAAAAAAATGTATAGGGTCGCTAAAGACCCGAGGTGTGTAACAGTGTCAGTATTTTTTTTTTTCTGCGCAACAATAATTGAATCTGATGATTGAATAAGTGCAATTCACCTTTATTCCACAAGGTGTCAATGTCTAATACACAATAATGAAGTGATGTTTCACTCATAGTTACCACAGGCAGAAAACAAAAGAATAGGAAGTATCATCAGCAAAACTGGAAATGGCTCAGTGATTTACTGCAAGTACTGAACGCAATCAAATATTAGAGTCACTGTCACTTGATGATGGTGAATCTGGTGAAGAAGCTGTCAGCGATCAAAATATTGATTTTGAATATGTTGAAAATTATAGTTTTGAGAATATGTTTGAGATGGCGAATATGAGGCAGATGCTGAATGTACTGGGAAATGAGCTCTGACGAGGACAGTGATAATGGTGTAAAACATCTGCTCAAAATAACCCTTCCAAACTCCAAAAGGTAACAAAATACTTTATTTTATTCTTCTGTAATTGTTACTCTAATATCAGTAGAGTTTTATATTATCGCGATTGCCAACTCTAGTGTTATGGGTAGGGTGAGTAAATGATGACAGAATTGTCATTTTTTCGGTGAACTATCCTTTTAACTCATTCCCTGCCATTGACGGAAATGTCTGTCATTTATGAAACAACGTTTCCCCGCCATTGACTGAAAAGGTAGGGGGTGCTATTACGTATCTTCAATCTCCAGATTAAAAAAAAACATGTGAAGAAGCAGCAGAAGCAAGCGATATCATATGTAAGCAGATGTATGTAAAATAACGCGATCATCAACATTAAACAGCATATAAATCCAAACTAATGTTAACAAATGAAATGTCGATCCAGGACGGGCTATAGGACTGTGAAGTTTTGGGGGTGTTGATGGACTTGATCTAGTCCATTTATGTTTTGATCATTGTTCTGAATCTGATTCAGATGTAGTCTTTGACAAACATGTTCAATTGTGTTAAAAAGAAACGCATGAAGCTAGAATAAAACGTTTGTTGTTTAGTTTAAAAGCAGAGGGTTTGTTCTTTCCTTTGTGGCTGGCAACTTTTTTCCAAATGGCTGGCGGGGAAAGAGTTAAGAAATGTTAATTACTAACATCTACGACACTTACTTGGGGTGCTTGTTAAACATAACAGGCAGAAACTCGTCCACAGGAAGCATCTTGCCGAGAGGCTTGGCTTCCAGAAGCGTCTTTGCCCCCTGCAGTGAAAGGGCATAGCCTAGTGTCCAATAAGAGTAATCCGGGCTCACCAGGTTCTTCACTCCCTCCACCCAGCGCTCTGGATGCTTAATTTGCAATCGTTTACGCCCCACGTAACTTAAAGAGAAGAGGAAAGACGGAACAGACAAAGGAAACACAATTTCTAATTATCAATGTAAATTATATATATATTTATGAAATGTTCATTTGTGGACCTCAAGAAGACCAGTGACAACTTTGTGGAAGCTATGATGATGAATCTATATAAACACTCAAAGCAGAATAGAGAACTGTGAAGTTATCATAATAAAACCACAACTCACATTAAGTCCCACTGGAGGCCTGATTGTTTCACATCCTTCATGATGGTGTTGAGGCGGCTCTTGAAGTTGGTTTCAAACCTGACATCATCCTCCAGTACGAGCACCTGCTGTTGCTGGAGCTCCACCACCTGAGAGCGACACATGACAAAAAGAAGTCATGCACATAAAGTGACTCATTTACTGTTCACACAACATCGAAAGTCACTTGTAATTCATACAGTATTACACTCTTGAAAAGAAAAGTTCCAAAAGAGTTTTTTTCAGAGATGCCACAGAAGAACCACTCTTTGAAAGAACATTTGACCAACATCAAAGAACATTTGACTATCATTTTATAACCACAAGGACCTTTTTCCACTTTGAGTGTGGAACGGAGGCAAGCTAGTAAGAGCTGTGCGTGTAAACCTCACTCCCCTGGTCTCAAGAGTCATGCTGGCGACTGGGTCTTTAGTTAGAGCGCCTGCCTTTTACCCGACCGGTTACATTTGGTGCCGTGACCCGGATGGGATTAAGGTTTAGGGAGGTGAGTGTAACAGGCTATCTTTACATCCACACCTTTTGTTTCAATCATAATGAATTCATTCCGATTGGTGAATCCAAACATAGTGTTAAAGTGATCGGGTTGATGTGCGCGTTTATATGTCTCAAGCTTCAAATTGAATTAGGAATAAACCACCCCTTTCAATACTTTCAATACAAAAATGGCTTTTCAGTCCGAATGAGCTGTCAGTCCGATTAGTAATGGATTATTTAAGGCGCTGGTTCGAATCCCGCTCGGAGCAGGTCGAGTAGGATCGGTTACATTTGGTGCCGTGACCCCCATGGGAGTGAGGTTTAACGTGTAACAGAGGCAAGCTAGTAAGAGCTGTGCGTGTAAACCTGACTCAAAAAGGGGTTCTATATCCTTTCGCATCCTATGTCGAAAACGCTGGTTCGAATCCCGCTCGAAGTGGGTCGAGCAGGACCAGTTGCACATGTTAATGTAGCAGCTTATTTTAAGGCATCATGTTTTGCTGTATACCTTTTTCCAGATGCTGTAATGACTAAGGAAGCAACCGATTTCACCCTTAGTTAGCACACGATCAGAGTAAGGATCTTTATATCCAGGAAGCATCTCAATTCCTAAAGCCCTTAGCTGAGTTGAATTCAGGGTTCTGGGAGAGAGGAGACACAATAAGTCGTATTTGACTGTGGCATGTTGTATAGTACTGTAGAAAAATACACTTTGCATTGAGAAGCAGAGATGAAGGATAAACAATAGGGTGAACATTGACATTGTGTGACTGGTACAAAAATGTGAGTTATAATATCATACTTGCCATCCACCGCATCGGTGAGGGTGACATCTATGCCCAGCACCTCCAACGAGCGCAGCATACGGTCTCTGCGATCCTCCCGGCGTTTTAGATTGATCAAGTAGACCTAAAAAGGGGAGAAGATAATGCTAATATTTCCATTCTGATTCCTATGAGGATTGCACATGGACACAGATTGAAAAGTTTTTCAATATTCTACATTTAGTATTTCTGTTGTCAGTATCTATACCTGATTGAATGCCATGGTGTCTTTGGGTTTGGAAGCAATGTGCAGGTAATGTGAAGTTTCCATTTTGAAGTCAACTGAGGAAGATAAACTACAGGTTATTTGTCTTTTATGTGCAAAGAAACATTTTCTGGTAGAAAGAAGCTCATAGTAATTAAATTGAATTAGTGATTTATTGGAGCTTGTAGATTGGATAACACATTTTGAATGATAATTTGAAGGTGTTTAATTAAAAGTTTATTAATTTAAAGAATTTTAATTAAAGGTTTGCTTATTCACAGTGTTAGTCAATTAATTTTGTCCCAAAAAACTGTAAAAAATTTTCCACAACATTTAAACTGTCAATTCAAGTCAAACTTGTTTGTATATCGCTTTTCACAACACGTTGTAGCAGATTACAGGGTGAAATTTTTGCTTCCTTAGCTTTACGGAAAATCGTATTAAAAAATATATATATCTACATGCCTTATAGTTGCATTTAGCAGATTAGAGCTGGTTAATAACATGGTTTACATTTTGAGCATTTGAGATATATAGTAAATATCACCATACATGGATATAATGCATGTATGTGGATAAAGGTGAGCATACTTATATATCCAACTTTAGGTGATAATCTAGTTATATTTTACACCGAAATAAATAATCCAGAAGAGATCTGCTATAATTTGTATCTTTATTTGATACTGCAGTCAGATAAAGTTGGATGTAATATATATTTATTGAACTTTAAATAGAGAGCTGTAGGCTACTATAATAGAGTTTACTTTTTGTGACACTCACGCACCTGAGATTTGCTATATAGTATTGCTTTCGGTGAGTACACTGTATGTATGCAGGTGGTAAAGTAGAATGTACTATATCCAACTTTTAATATCACTGGGCAATAAATAATAGTTTGCATTTTTCAGTGATATAACAATCAAACAGTTGAGATTTGTGCAAGACTCTTATAGTTAGTTCTTGGGGTGTTTAATAAATGATTCAATTAATTATCTTTTTGGATAGGGGATGAAGTTTTGAGCTCTGAAAGTAACACCGTGTTTTATTTTCTTTATCTTTTTTGAATTATTTTAACATGCCGATTTCATAATAAAGTCAAGCTAATCTAATGACCGAAGACAACAGGGTCAGAAAGAGCAGAAAGAATGTGTGATAGATGTCACAGAGGAGTGAAAACTCTCTCTTTCCTGTGAAAACTATACGGAAAAGCATACAGTAAAGTGTCTGTGTAAGCTAGAGGATCAAGAAGGAGTAGTGGTGAATGGATGGCCCATACCTCTGCTTCACAGTTTATTCACTCTCAAATTGTACTAATAGGCTGCAGTATTTAACATCACCTCACTGTACAAAGTCTCTCAGCTTAAAAGCTGTTTTTGCCTGAGAAGACTTTTGTCAATTCTTCGCATTGTTTTGTGATTTAGTGATACACACTTAGTGCCTCGGTGACAGTGTGGCTGAAGCTCTCCACCTCCTCCTCCAGAGTCTGCTTTATCTCCAAAGGCAGTGGCAGGTACCCATAATGCTCTTTGTTACATAAGAACATCTGCACACCTGTAAAGATAATAACATAAAAAGTCCTATTCATGATATCAATATTCAGTGATGCAAACAGAGTTCAAGCTAGTTTTAGTCCGCTACCCCCATACTGGTGAAACGGTGGGGTTGTGTGACATTGTTCGATGGAGTCGTGTTAAAGTCAAAATTTCAAATCAAAATGTACGTTTTTTGGCTTTCAGTATGAATATGTTAGCCTTACTGTAATTGTGCTCCAAAACAATGGCAAAATTCGCATTTAGAAAATATAAGCGTTCAAAACTTCTCACTTTCGCCAATATGGATCAATGATTTCGATGACATCACGATGCACTTTAGCTTCTCATCAAATATTTTGTCCAATCAAATGATTTCTAGAATCTAAAGCGTCCCGCCCCTTACACTGTAAATAGATGCTGAAGCTGCGGCTGAAATTGGTCACTTGTTCACACATTTATTATTTTCTACAGGGTGAATGGCACGCAGTGCACCACAGGATGCTTTCCATTGGGGCGAATGAAGTCTGGTTTCACATTATAGTGTCACGCGATTTGCGAACCACAGCAGCGCCCACTCAGGTTTTGTCCACACTAATACGTTTTCGTTTGAAAACGCATCTTTTTCTCTCCGTTTAGGCCTCCAGTCCACAGACGGAGTTTTTAGCACAAAGCTTTTTGAAAACGCTCTCCAAAGTGTAGCCTATACATTTGAAAACGCAGTTTTCCCGAGGCATTTGAAAACAATGAAGTTTAGTCATGTGACGCATATTGAACCCATAGATATTCATGTTTATACCGGTATTGTGCCTGTTATGTGCTATTCACTTTCACACAGTTGCTAAAATATGTTACTTTGCACAATCTTAATATCACAGTCCTGCAAAGATGACAGAAAAGACCAAACATAATGGTGAGTGAGTGTGACCTGGACTCATCAGTGAATGGTGAGATATTTTGCTAAATAAAATGATCCTGCCAGAAGAATTGTGTGATAACTTGGTTATGTCTTTGTTTGTCTGTATCATCTCAGTGAGCTTTTATGAGGGTTTACCTTTTACAGTCTATGCCATGGGGTTTACGCATGTGCTGTGAGGTGAGTTTAGCGTTTTTTAGTGTGGATGAGAAACTTTTGGAAAACGCGAATGTGGTTTTTCAAATCTGTTTTCAAATCTATCCGGATAAATGTAGATGTAGCCTCGATCTGCTCTGGTCCAGAGACACAACAACAGCACAAAGCGGATCATATAGCCTACGAGTCGCTGCAGACCAGAAAACGAACCGGACAGGAAAGTGATATGGAGGAGAAACGGTTAGAGATTAGGAGGAAACTGCGGCTCTACCGAGCTCAACGGCTCTGGTCGAGCTGTGATATAAACTAAACACTCTCTGGTTATCTGGTCTTCAATAACGTTCTCAAAACGTCAGCACAAAAACATTATTTATACTCTACATTGTTCATAGAATTATTTTTTTCTGAAACGTTTCAGTTGGATGTTCATCTAACATTTTTAAAATGGTAATAGATGTTCAGAGAGCATTCAAAAGTAACGGTCCCTAAACTGGAGTAAACTGGACATTTTGATCAGAAATTGTTCTTATCTGTGGAATCAGTTAACACCTCATGACATTTCAGAGGAACACTGTAAAAAGTGAACCGTTGGATCAACTTAAAAAAATTACTTCAATTGGTAACACCTAAAGAAATTAAGTTTTCTCAACTTAAATTATCACATTTTATCGTGAAAAACGTGATAATTTAAGTTGAGAAAACTTAATTTCTTTAGGTGTTACCAATTGAAGTAATTTTTTTAAGTTGATCCAACTGTTCACTTTTTACAGTGAATGAATCAATTGTTGGCAAATTATTTTCAGTCAAGTTAAATTTAAATACAAATAAACAAAAGTTAAAGCAAACACCAAGCATAGGTTGCGACTCAATGACCTATAGGCTCCTCTTTAATCAGACTTACAGTAAAGTACAGTAGAATATAGCACTGTATTGTCATAAGTACAGGTATAATGGATTTGTTACCTGCTTGTCTTGCAGAAAATGCAAAAGCCATGATATCATCCAGGGCCCAAAGATAGTAATGGTGCAGAGGGTAAAAGGCCAGGGCAGCGCTAGCACTGCGCCGCAGGTCTATCAGCATTGTGGAGTGAATCATGGGAACTGGGTGGCAACCGGTACGCTTCCAGTTCCGAATGGGTACATAATGTGGTGTTCGCTTATAATACCCCTGCAGAGACGAAAGAGATGCTCAACATTTTCAAGATTCACAAAAGATTCAGAGCATTATTTTTTTTGGGTGATACTCAAATACATTATGCAGAAAAAAGGAGAAACAAGGAATATTCTTACTATTCTAACTTGCAGTGTATTGTTTAATCAAGTAGCCTATTCATATTATGTTTAGTTCATGTCCTCACCTTTTACAGTTTACATCGATTCGCCAGTAGGTGGCAACAAGGGAGTCATTATTAAATGGATCACGCCTTAGATCGATGATTTATTCAAAAACAAGGACGGTTGATTCTGCTTTCACTTCCTAACTGTTTTTGTTGATGGAGCAATAGACAACGTAACTGGCAACCATGTGTCGAAAATGTAAGTTACTCAATATTTACTTCTTCACTGAACTGTTGTATAAGGGCAATAGGCTTCCCACAGTGACGCTTGCGTGGTAGGCCTATTTGCGTTACACTTTTCATTGAATAGGTCAGGCTGTGTTAATACAGTGCCTGTGTTATTTAAATACCAGTAAAGTTGAGTCTATAATATATTAGTTTTATTTTGATAAATATAACACAATATAGCGTTCAGATTACATGAAAAGAGTTTTTTTGCATTGCGAATGACAATCAAAATAAAAACAATAGATACATACAAATCTATTGATTTAAAGAGATTGATTATGTTGTTATTGTAATATATGCACAAACATTTAAGTAGTTCAAGAGCATGTAGAGACTGGCTGTATTATGACATTCTCAGTGCAAACATCAAAATGAGTGTGGGTTTCAATTCTCCGATTGATGGAACTGTCATTGCAAAATCATAGGTAATGTAATTGTTCCACCAGGAATTCCCCTATTGAACATGATTATTTAAATTATAATAATAATAAGTTGAAATAATGCAAGCAGACAGCATATAGGCTACATTTGATTAACAACCTCTGAGCTCACATTAGGTCTGTCTTTAAGGTTTATGTTATCATTAAAAATCAATTCCCCTATGGAAAAAAGAAATGACTGACAGAACCCAAACGTAAATCCAACATGTACAAATATATCTACTCTACTTTCCTGCAAAACTGTAGACATGCTGTTTTAAAGTTTGTGTTTTTTTTGTTTGTAATTCAGCTAAGAGGTCACAGCGTGATGTATCGATCTATTGTGGTCGCACGTAGTCTTCACGTAGTATAAAGTTCACCAAATCTAAACTTTAAAATGAGGCGGAATGCTAAACTTCTTTACATTATCTCTGGTGTCATGAACAACTGGCTCAATTAGGCAGTCCCTTTCAGAATGATGCATCTCCAAATCCTAAATGTACATGACTTGCTATAATCATGAACGGCCACCCCTAAACTTACCCTTGTGGGTTACGGCAAATTGGGTAAAGTGTTTGACAATCACCCATCGTGGTTTAAAAATAGCATAATGGGGTTCTAATGATACATGACTGACCATAGAAACTGATTGTAGACCACGCTGATCTCCTGGAAGTGGAAGTCATTGTAACGAAAACTTTAGCCTGTACCTGTGAGGTCATACCACACCAAAAGTTTGAATAGAGTGTCCTTGACTCTAGCATTGGAGCGACCAGCGTCCGATTCTCAGCAATCAGATGATTCAGCACTTGTGTGTTTGTCAGCAGGTTATCACTGTCTGCAAACTAGAGGACAAATCATTCAAAAATCATCATTCGACTCAAATGACACATTCCCTTCCCCATCCATTGAATTTTAATTGGGAAGATAAAGCACACTTTTAAGCCTGTAAAGCCCGACATATGAAATAATAGTGAGAAAAATATATTTTTTCTTTTTATTATTAAGTAGGCTATAATTTGAGCATATTTCATACATCAGACTTTTATGGCTCATATAGTATGAGATAGTGAGAATATGGAGCTTATACTTGAGAAGGGAAATATACACAAACTGAGCAGAAATATGCAATTTGGTGCAGTTACTGATTTTTTATATGGCTAAGATGAAGAGTAAGATGAAATTCTGAAAGTACTAACAATAGAAAGCATATTTCTCAATATCTTCCAATAATATGACTTATATTAAATACTTAGTTTGGTCACACTTTAGATTAGGGTCCAATTCTCACTATTTACTAACTATTAACTACAATTTGTGTCTCAATAAACTTCTAATTATTGCTTATAAATGGTTAGTATGGTAGTTGTTAAGTTTAGGTATTAGGATTAAGGATGTAGAATATGGTCATGCAGAATAAGGCATTAATATGTGCTTCATAAGTACTAATTAACAGCAATATCCTAGTAATATGCATGCATTTATGATTAATAGTCTGTATTTTTTTTTTTTTTAGGGGGCAAAACATATAATGCAGTGCAAAACAATGATGACTGAGATGTAAAAATATGACGTATCATATTTGATACTCAGATTTTATCATAATTTTTCTAAAATAAATTATGTATGGATTAACAGTTGCTTTGGACAGTTTAGTAAGTGTTCTACTTGAAATATTAATGACAAATAATTACTAATAACAGAAAACTGTTAAAGGGATTACAGCAATAACTTTTTAATTTTTTTTTTTTTGAATTTTTGACTTCATCAGAATGGTATGAAACTTGGAAAAGGTCAAAACGTGATTAACAGGTAATAAATGGATCACAACTATTCCGTACATATAATTCAGTACCATAAAATATCCTAAAAATACAAATTATCGAACTAAAACATAGTACTTTCATTTCACTGAACGTCCCCCCCCCCCCCCCCCAGTTATTTTTGACCTCCATGCGAGCAGCACCAGAGTGTCAATCGTAGTTAAATATGGTATGATAATACAGACAGTTGTGACGCACATACAGTGGAGGAAATAGCTATTTGATCCCTTCTGATTTTGTAAGTTTGCCCACTTACAAGGAAATGAAGGGTCTATATTTTTTATGGTAGGTTTATTTTAACGGATAGAGACCGAATATCAAGCCAAAAATCCAGAAAAAAACACATTAAAAAGGTTATCAATTGATTTGCATTTCAGTGAGTGAAATAAGTATTTGATCCCCAAGCAAAACATGCATTAGTACTTGGTGGAGAAACCTTTGTTGGCATCACAGAGGTAAGACGTGTCTTGTAGTTGGTCACCAGGTTTGCACACATCTCAGGAGGGATTTTAGTCCATTCCTCTTTACAGATACTCTCAAAATCCTTAAGGTTTCTTGGCTGTCGCTTGGCAACTCAAAGTTTCAGCTCCCTCCACAGATTTTCTATAGGATTAAGGTCTGGAGACTGGCTAGGCCACTCCAAGACCTCAATGTGCATCTTCTTGAGCCACTCCTTTGTTCCCTTGGCGGTATGTTTTGGGTCATTGTCATACATTGTCAGTGTTCTGGCTGAAGGAAGGAGGTTCTCGTATAAGATTTAACGGTACATGGCCCCGTCCATCAGCCCCTCAATACAGTGAAGTCGTCCTGTACCCTTTGTTTCCACCCCCGTGCTTGACTGTAGGGATGGTGTTCTTGGCGTCAGAGTCAACATTTCTCTCCCTCCAAACACGGTGAGTTGAGTTGATGCCAAAGAGCTCAATTTTGGTCTCATCTGACCACAGCACTTTTTCCAAGCCTTCTCTGAATCATTAGATGTTCATTGGCAAACTTCAGACGGGCTTGAACATGTGCCTTCTTGAGCAGCGGGACCTTGCGGGCGCTGCAGGATTTCAGTCCATTGGGGCGTAGTGTGTTAACGATGCTTTGCTTGGTGACTGTGGTCCCAACAGCCTTGATATCATTAACAAGCTCCTCCGTGTAGTTCTGGGCTGATCCCTCACCTTTCTCATGATCATCCTTACCTCATGAGGCCAGATCTTGCATGGAGCTCCAGACCGAGGGCGATTGACTTTTCCTTTTGTATTTCTTCCATTTCCGAATAATCACACCAACAGTTGTCTCCTTCTCTCCAAGCTTCTTGCTGATGATCTTGTTGCCCATTCCAGCTTTGTGCAGGTCTACAGTCTGGTCCCTGACGTTTGACAGCTCTTTGGTCTTGCTCATGGTGGTTGAGAGGTTGGAATGGAAGATACAGATTCTGTGGACAGGTTTCCACTGACATTAGGAGTACTTTCTTAAAGTGACAGGACTAATCTGTGTTTAACACGGGCACATAACCAATCTGTGGGAGGCAGAGTTCTTGCTGGTTGCTTGGGGATCAAATACTTATTTCACTCGATTAAATGCTAATCAATTTACAATCTTTATATAATGTGTTTTTCTGGATTTTTAGGTTGATATTCTGTCTCAATCCATTAAAATAAACCTAGCATAAAAATGAGCTAAGATCAGCACAGAAGGAGAGGTCATCTCACCAGAATATAGTCTGCCCACTGTGCCCTGGCTGATGTGAGCGCAGCCTGCCTCAGCTTCATCACATGCGTGACCCGAGACTCCGTCCAGTGCTTGGGGCCCAGCTCATCCACATAATAACTGTAAATCATTATAATAACTAACCCAATGCTTTCAGTACACAGACACATGAGATGTTTCCTCTTTTATAAATATATTACATTTGTACTACATTAAAAGTTTTATGCTACTTATGGTAGAGTAGATAGTGAGTTCTAACTTCTAGGAGAATGGTTATGAACATAGTGTTTTGTAATATACTCCTTAATCTAAACCCTGTCTGTGAAACCGGGCCGTTAATGTAATGTGCATATTTTCACCTCTTCTCCTCCTCCATGGTCTGCAGTTGTACTGAATGATACAAAAGCTCTACTTCAGAGAGCCATTCATGCAGCATTGCAGTGGTGTTGTCAATATTGTGATCGGTAGCGGCCCTGACAAACAGAAAGTCCATGTTAAGACCAGAATTATACCCACATTTAGCCCATGTTGCAGTTTTTGGTAACACATTATTTTGAGGTGACGTATTTACATGTTACTGCATGTACTTACAATAGTCATGACAGTAAATTATGCATAATTACAAGTAACTAACCCAAACCTTAACCATAACTCTATAGTAAATACATGTTGTAATTGAATATTACATTGTAACTACGTCTTGCCATACAAAACTAACGTTCAAAAAGTTTGGGGTCAGTAAGATTTTTTTTTTAAAGAAATTAATACTTTCAATTCAGCAAAGGCATGAAATTATTATCAAAAGTAACCGTAAAGACATTTATTACGTTACAGAAAATTTCTATTTCAAATAAATGCTGTTCTTTTTAACTTTCTATTCACTGACGAATCCTGAGGAAAAACTTATCACGGTTTCCACAAACATATTGAGCAGCATAACTGTTTTCAATATTGATGACGATAAATGTTTCTTGAGCATCAAATCAGCATATAGAAATTATTTCTGTACTGTAAAAAATGACACAATCAATAAGTCATGTCAACATATGTTTTTACATTACTTCAACTCATCAAAATAAGGTAAGCCAATTTAAACTTTATTTTTTAAGTTATATGAGATTCCTCTCATTTCTTTTAAGTCAGTTTAATGTAAGTTGAAATGACTTACACAGCAAAGTAGATTGTACTTAAAACATTTAAGGCAGCAAGTTTTTTTTTTTTTTAAGTGAAGGATCATGTGACAGGAGTAATTATGCTGAAAATTCAGCTTTGCATCACAGGAATAAATTACATTTAAGAATGTATTTAAATATAAAATGATTATTGAGAGACTTCATTCAAAAACATTTTAAAAAATCTTACTGGCTCCAAACTTTTGAATAGTAATGTATTCTTTTGTCCATTATTGTGTGTTGGTTTTATAATAATTATGTAATAAAAAATTATATAAACAATAATTAATTAATAAATTAAATAAGAATATTACTACTAATAATAATACTTTTATGTCTTTATTTGATTGGATTTTTAAATAATAATAATTATTATTTATAATAAAAAAATACAATCAAATTAATAAATTATTAATATAAAAATAAATCATACAATAAGAACTAAGACGACATTATTATTGGTCACATTTTTGCTGTTTTAGGAGTGCAAACTGCCTGCACTTTCTCCTTCATTTCTCCATTTACTCATCTGCATTCTTTCACTTCACTGTGATTCTTGTCATATTTACTTTTCAAGCTTTCCAGGATATTTCAGACTAAGGTGTAATTAAAATCCCAGTGCTCACTTCAATGTGTGGTCAAATACAAAACCACTGACATATGTATTATATATCTGTCTGATAATAGTAACACACTATGGTAACTGTCAGCAATAAGACATTAAACTCATATAATGAATTAAAGCACTTTCATGTAAACTCTGCACAATAGATCAGTTTGTGTGGAAACTGTGTTTACGTGAAAGTGATTTAATTCAATAAATTAGTTTAAGGCCATGTGATGATCTGTTAAGATTTTTAAATATAATAATTAGGGATGATATTAATGCAAGTGTTACCATGATACATCCATTCCTATACCTTAATCTGATATGTCTTCCTATTAAAACACAAATCATTTCTCATAGAAATAAAGCTCACAAATTCTTTGGAAAATAACATTTGAAAAGCATTTGAAACATGAAACAAAAATGAGTTACCATATAGAGATGCGGTCCTTGGGATAATCCAGTCTCTCAATACATCCCAGAAAATAAGAAAGACTGTGTTCAGCGTTTCGGGCTAAAACCGCAATGACTACTTTGGGTTTGAGTAGAGATGTCTCTTGCAGAACAGGCTCCAGGTCAATGAGTGTATGAATAAAGCAGGGCCATGTCTGTAACATTAACAGTCCAAACAGAAGCTTTCCAGATGCTCTCATGTCCGCCATAGTGTCTGAATGTGCAGAAGCATGCCGTACTATAGGACACCAGTGAGAGAGGTGAAGACGCACTGACTGGAGAGGTTTGAGTGTGCTCAGCCTATATACGCAAGTGCACTCATTTGAGTGTAAAAGAATAGTATTCACTTAGGTGCAAATTAATGAATAAATAAAGGCACACAGCTATTTCTTTAAAAAAAATAAAAGAAATAGTATCCTAATCATTGCACCCTATCATTTTCATTCCTAATCATTCCATATATTCAATGAGCCTGTGTTATAAGGCAAAAATTCAACCCTCCAGCTAAAATGTTATAAAAATCATTAGGATGTTTATATTCAAGGGCTGGATTAACCACATGGGCAACTGGTTAAATAATGCAAATTTCTGTTGGGAAATATATATATTTTTAAACTTTTTGTATGAGGTACTTTTTATTCATGTTTCAAGTGTTGTTGTTTTTATAGTTTAGTGTCTATTATTGATAGTCAAAAAATGTTTACAACTTGATTCAATTTCCATATAATATGACGGTCACACTTTAGATTAGGGTCCAATTCTCACTATTAACTAGCTTCAACTTTTGCCTCAATAAACTACTAAAACTGCTTATTAATAGTTAGTTAATCCTGTTATTGGGTAGGATTAAGGTATGTAGAATATGGTCATGCAGAATAAAGCATTAATATGTGCTTTATAAGTACTAATAAACAGCCAATATCCTAGTAATATGCATGCTAATAAGCAACTACAGTTAACAGTGAGAATTGAACTGCACAATGTGTATTCAAAGTTGCATTTATGAAAACTGGCCAGCAGATGGAGAAAGTGAGATGTCTTTAAAATTATGCTTTGATTGGAATATCATACGACATTATTCTTAAAATTTCATTCATATGTATACTGTCTTAAGTATTCAGATTTTCTTCATGTATGGAAGATATACAGTATGACATGCTTCTTTTGCTAAAATGTGTAGCAAACACATTACACTGCGTGAGATACTGTATCCCAAGATGCAATGCACTGAAACTTCCATTTGCAGTGTGATGAATGATGTCATGTCATGTTTGTCATGTCTGTACAGTTAAATGTGCGGGACATGCAGTATAGTCAGTTATTTAAGGTAATTACTAATTAGCTTATTTAAAGAGATCAAAAAAGAAATTCTCACCCTTATGTGGTCACAAACCTGTTTTACTTCATTTCTTGAGCATAACATAAGATATTTTGAAAATGTCTCATTTTATCCTTATAATAGAAGCCAAAATCTGTTTGGTTCCACTATGCAAGTGGTGACCGAATGTAAATCTTTTGGTGAAATATCCATTTAACATATTACATGCACAACTATCTTTAATTTGGTATTTTGTATCAGCATATGCTTGTGTTGTTGACATCTTATTACTTTATTTTGCTTCCATTTTCAAGGTATCAATCCTCCCATTCATTCATCCATCCATCCATCGACAACAAAAATCATTACAATTATTAAAAAAGACCAAGTGGCAAGTATTTTTAAAAACCCACGTTTTAAATGTTTTATTTCTTATTGCTCTGTTAACACAGCATTGCAAAAAAAAACATTTTAGATTTCTTAACCCATGACTGAAGAACAGTACTGTGTTAAAGTCATCTCAGTCAGTGCTTTGTAAACTTTCCTTTATTTTGATCTTATCTGTATAACTCAATGCTCTGTATTTAGCCTCTCAATTGTATCAGTGCTTGATCCAGGAATGTGGAAGGATCCGGATCGTGGCTTTGCTGTCACGGGTCATGAGGCGTGTAACCTGATCTAGGGTCAGTCCAGCAATGATTTCTCCATTGACTTCTAGAATCTCATCTCCTACACCCAGAAGTCCAGTGTAGATGTTCTCTGTGGCACTGTCTCCGACCCGTTCCACATATATACCTATAAAACCAGCATAACAGATTTTGGTTAAAGACCTTTAAATGCTTTGAATACTTTCATACACAGGGTTTGGGTTTTGGGTGTCATGGAGGCGAATGTGGGGGAACTAACCTGAGTCTGGTCTTCCTTTACCCCTAGAGATGACAAAGCCAAAGGGTCTATTGTTGGCAGGTCTGATAAGCTCTATCAGTATAGTCCCATCAGGAAAGGCCTGCACCAGCCGCCCTAGTGGACCTCGAGAATCCTGTAGTGCCTCCTCTATGCTCTCTTCCTTTTGAAGCTGCCTGAAACTCAGAAATCAACAGCCCAATCAGAAATTTGGCATAGCCAATATGGTTTTACAGCAGAATCAGAGTTTACATATCTGAGGCATAAAGTATGCATTCAATGTAACCATGAAATCAAAATTTACAATTGTTTTACAGAATTTTGCAGTGCTTATTAATATATTATATTATAAATAATTGATCCATGCATATCATTATTTTTTATAAAATTTGTTTTAATTCATATGCCTTCATAATCTTTAATCAAAGAATATTACCCCCCCTTCGCTATCGAAGCGATGACCCCTTATGATATATGTCTTGGTGTAATGTGGGGCTTAATATCCTCCCCGACTGACTGCAAACTGGCATTTAGATCTGCCTTCGAACTTCCTACGACCCAATCAATTCCCGATGGAAGAAATCAAGTCCCACCATACATTTTTCTCATTTTACATTCCTTCATTCACTCGGATATACGTCACAATAGGGAAGAAAAGACTATCGCAACTTCCATTTCATGCCTACTTTAATACTAAAAATGTATAGAGACTTTATCACATTTAATATTACACACCTTGGTGCCAAACTCAATGGCAGTAGAAGCTCTCCTAATATAGTGGAACGTTCAAACTTCCTCTTTGGGGACTGTAGACTCTGGACAGAAGATGCTTTACGTAACTGAGCCAAAGGAGACTCCTGGTGGCAGAGAGAAACACTGAAGCTTTAAAACACTGTCTTTCTAATGAATAAACGTATGTAAATAGCAACAACTGACATTTTGATAAACTTGGATTTTACTGACATGTTCAAACCTCTGACATTACACGGGTATTATAGTTTAAAAAACTTCCAAAAATGCAAATTCTGTCATCATTTACTCACCCTCATGTCGATCCAAACCCGTAAGACTTTCGTTCTTCTTCGGAACACAAATGAAGATCTTTTTGATAAAATCTGAGAGATTTCTGTCCCTCCATAGACAGCTATGCAATTACCACTTTGACACTTCAAAAAGTTCATAAAGAGATCGTAAAACTAATTTATATGAATTGAACGGTTTAGTCCAAATTTTGAAGAGACTCAGGCACTTCATATGATGAACAGATTTAATTTAGGCTTTTATTCACATATAAACATTGATCAACACACACATCAGATTTAATCAACATAAGCTCAAGCTAATTCGCTTGACGTGCGAGAACCAATGAGGTTCATTCTCATGTTACGTAGCATGTTTGAGCTTCAGCAAGAACCAGTGAGGTTCATTCTCGTGTTACACAGCACGTTTGAGCTTCTGCAAGAACCAATGATGTTCATTCTCGTGTTACGCAGCATGTTTGAGCTTCAGCAAGAACCAATGAGGCTCATTCTCGTGTTACGCAGCACGTTTGAGCTTCATCAAGAACCAATGATGTTCATTCTCGTGTTACGCAGCACGTTTGAGCTTCAGCAAGAACCAATGAGGTTCATTCTCATGTTACGCAGCATGTTTGAGCTTCAGCAAGAACCAATGAGGTTCATTCTCGTGTTACACAGCACGTTTGAGCTTCTGCAAGAACCAATGAGGTTCATTATCTTGCATCAAGCAGGTTTGGTTGAGCTTCTGTTTATGGTCACGGATCAATGTTTATATCTGAATAATATAAAATATCTCTATTCATATGGATTTTTGTTTTACAATCTCTTTATGAACTTTCTGAAGCGTCAAAGTGGAAATTCTCCAGTGTCAATGGAAGGACAGAAATCGCTCAGATTTCATTAAAAACGATTTGTGTTCAGAGGATGAATAAAAGTCTTATGGGTTTGGAATGACATGAGGGTGATGAATAACAGACTTTTTTTTTTTTTTTTTTTGTGAACTAACCATTTAAGTACTTTTATTAAAAAATTTGAAATATGTTTTACAATTTAAAATAACTTTTCTACTTTTATATATTTTAAAATACATTTTATTTCTGTAATGGCAAAGCTGGATTTTAAGCATTCTCAAAATTACTGTAATACAATCAGATCAGCATACATCAAATACTTGCATGGTGCATATATATATATATATATATATATATATATATATAATAGCCTATTATGTTATTGTTTTTCACATAATGAGTATTGGGGGAGGAGGGGTATAGGCTAGGCATTAGGTGACCCAGGTAGGTTTGCTATATTCTTCCTATTAGTATAGTATAGACCCGACAAACGACAATTCAGCATGTTCAGTCTATGAAAACAAGCAGCGACCAATGCCAACAAAACCCAGTGAACATGTCTGTTGCCCATGGCCAGCGTCTGTCAGTGTCAAATAGCCTTTAGTAACCAATTTGCCTCAATTAAATTCCGCAAACATGCATCTTATGTCAACTTGCCTCCATAAATAAAATACATTTGCTTCTAGTTTGTTCTGTCCGGTCCACCAGACTGATCAAAGTGTGTTGTTACATCATTCTGCAGATGTATTAAGGTCATCAAACCACATGATATGTTTTTCAATTTCATTAAACAAAGCCAGAGATACAGTCCAAATGATCTCTCTATTGTAGGTGAATGAACTCTTTAACAAAGAAGAGAACTCACTGTGTGGAGAGACTGGAGAGAGGGGGTCCTCTTCAGAGGGACCAGGCCTCTGTGTGTAGGGCTAGGGGAGGCAGAGCTGTAGCGGGCATTGGGGGAACACAGGTGCTCCATGCTGTTGGACCGGCTGCCCTTTACCAGCTTACCCATACTGTTCAGTCCCATGGCTGAGAAAAAGCGACGGAGGGATAACTTAGGCCTCCCTTCTCGCTCCCCTGTTCTCCTACACAAAGAAGTTGTGGAAGAATTTTACGAGTGCTGTAAATGACTAAGTACAAATTTAACTTGTGAAGTAATGCATTTATCAATAAGGCTTAGAGTGTGTTCACACTTGTTCACAGGTTTGGTTCCATTAAAACGAACTCTGGTGCGTTTGCTCTGTTATTTCGGTTCACTTGAATAAGTGTGAACGCTGCCATCCGGGCCCTGGTGCGCACCAAACAAACGGACTGAGACCTCTGAAAAGATGAGTCCTGGTTTACTTTCAAACAAACTCTGGTGCAGTTCGACTGAAATATGAACCCAACATGGACCATAGACATCTAAACGAACCAAAAACCGGACATGATGACACAAGATGCAACCCTAAAAAGGACAGAATGCTCAAGCATATCTTTTTTCTCGTCATAGGAGCTATGGTTGCCCATTACAGTTAAGTACAGGCATCGGAACCACATCTCCTTGCAGCAGAAATTAGTATGACAGAGTAATTCCTGCCACTGTTTTGACTCCGCTACACATTTTATAAGCTCTTCACAAGTTCTCAGAAGGTAAAAAAATGTGTGAAATTATGGTATATTCGAGATTAATAATTGTAGGAATTAATAAAAGTATAGGAATTCTCTTCTATCTAACTGCACTTTTGGAAATTTCTTGTAAAATCTACAATATCATACAGTATTTCTACATTGCATATGTACTATAAAGGTACCCAGCATGCAGTGCAGCATGAATAGATTATGTGGTAGAATTTCTTGATTCTTTTTTGTTCACTTTTAGCAGTTTGTGTTGTTTGTTTATTTTGTAATGTTCAGAATTTATCTTTTTTATTATTATTATTTGTTGAGTGTCACCATTGTTGTGTTTTGTATGTCGAGTATTGATGTCTGTGCATATGGTGATGGAAGAAAAAAAAATATGTTGCAAGATGGTTACACCTTTTAAAGATAAATCTTAGCAGCTGCTTTACTATAGTGAAATATCCATCTACAGACAATTATGAATTTGAAATAAGATATTGGTAAATCTTTATGCTGAAATAACGCTAATAATAGTGTAGTTTGACTAACTTAAAATCAGCCAATTTTATATTCTACCTTGTCATTGTTTTAACAAATGTTTACATTTGTCACACTTCTGACTTGGCTAGATCAGAAATTTAAATATATATATATATATATAAGGTCCAAGATTCCAAGCAAATGGAACACTAATCACCATTATGGCGACTTCAAAACAATTACAGTACTAAACAATATAATTTCTTACAGTGGCATGGTTAAAGACACCTTAAAAATGTGAATTCACAGTAAAACGAGCAGTTAATAACTGTGATGTCAGCATCATTTTGCTGTTGATTAACAGTAATTCAGAAGAAAATGACCCAGTATGCATTAATTTCACTGTAAATTTCTGACTACAGTAATTTATTGTAAAATAATACTCTTTAATCCTGTAAATTCCTGACTTTTTTTTTACAGTGTACCATCAATCCAACAAGAACACAGCATTGTTTTGGATGTTTGTTTTTGCCTGTGTGTGTCACAACTAGACAGCTGATTGTGAGCCATTCATTTGCCGCTCTGATTGCATTCACTGTGCACGATTATACTGCATGCTCATTCTAGCTCATAAGGTAAATCATTACCACTGTCATCCCATATATGTTTCGTTGAACTGATGTCACCATTGGCTAAACACATGTGCCAGTTACTTTATTTTACTTTATTTTCCTGAACAAGCACAGACCTGAGTCCAAATTATGTGATTCAAGTTCCAAACCGAACTCCTGCCACCTCCTACTCCCACTCCCACATGACAGTTTTCACATCAAGTTTTCATTCAAACTGTTCCCTGTTTCTAACTAAACTGCAACTGTGAAAGACCCCTTAGTTAGAGAAAAAAATGTATTTGTTTAACTTCACTGTTTAATTCATGTCTGCTAGGGTTGTTAGCTGCGACAAATGCAAATGTATCTACAGAGTGAGCAACACAATGCAATACTACTGCCAATACTTTTAATGTTTCACCTCACATCAGGGGAATGAACCGACATTTGCAGTGTAGACACTGGATACTTCATTGATTATAATGGAACCGATTTAGTAAGGTTGCATTGCGGGTGTGATCACACCACATATTGGGCTACCAGTTGTATTCAACTCATCCATTTATAAGGTAACTTTAAGGAAACTCCTTCAGGTGAGTTTGACCTCTTTAGGAACCTTTGTGTACTTGATGCTTTGTGTACTATGATGCAAATGTAAACATATAAAATCTGCAATTATCTATAGCACATAGATAATATTACACATTGTCAGGTAAGGGATCTCTTATGATGTAGCTTACCTAGACACAGCTAAACTGTCATCCCAATGTATTTCAGCTTTTCGGTGCTCTGCTCTCAGAAGTTCTGCCCTCAGGTCTTCTGCCTTGGACATTCCCATAGTTCTCAAAGCTGGACGGCAATCTGAGGAAACAGGAGCTGTGCAAGTGCTTCTGGGATCCATACAGACACCCTCACTTACAAAATGATCTGATGCACAACAAATGAATGAGCAAACCATGTTGGAGTTGAAATCAGTAAATCAGTTCTGAATCAGGTTATTTGTAAATCTGTTGTTCATTTAGAGGGAGTGTCTCACTAGCTGTTTTCCAGGCAATTTTCAATTGTATGCTTAATTTACATGGCTGATAGAACACAGAAAGAAAAGCATCAAGGTTTCAGCTTAAAACTGTTAGGTCTGCCATCCTGGCCTAGTTGAGTTGGCTAGAGGGAATCCACATTTCATCATTTGAGATCTTGTTTCAAGTAAACTTACCAGTGACTGGGTCGCCTGCAGAGTCCCATATTGTCAAAGCCTGGAGGTCTGTTGTCAGCATAGATGAGGAATACCTGAGAGAGGATGGTCTGTTGCAAGACGTCGGTCCTGAGGTGACAGGAAGAACCTGAGGGGAGGCACTGAGAGTGACACTGAGGTGCTCATCAGGTTGTATGTTTTCATGATGAGAGCCACCATCCAGCTGGTGGTCAAGGTGAATTAAACGGTACTGAACTGAGGGCATTAGCTTGACCACCCGTTGCCCTGTTGGACGGCTTTTAGAACCTGATTTCAGAGCCGATTTAATGGGGAGGTGAGGAGGAGAGTCCCTGACATTGCTGGAGAGATCCTTACTCTCATGGTCAGGTGAGGTTTCTGTAGTGCCTTGTGCAGACATCTTCCGAACTTTAGAGCGAGTAGTTTGATCCTCTAGACTTGACCTGGTTTTGGAGTTCCTTCTCTGAGCCCATAGATCCTGACTTCGAGCATAAGGTCCATTACTGGTTTCACCTCTGCTTTCTCCTTTCCTGCTCCTTCTTCGAAGCTTCCCAAAAGCTGACGTGCTCTCACCTGCACCTCCTACACCTCCCCGCCCTACACTTTCTGCCAGGCTGACGCCTCCACTAAAAGTTATCCTTTCCATGAGGGTCGGGTGGATGGTTCGGCGACATGACTGGCTAGGGCTGACCCATCGAGGGACTTCCTTCTCCCGAGAATCTACAATACTGTGTGTTGGCTTGGAAGGACAAGCTGTGGTCTGTGCAGATCCCAAGATGCTTCCACAGGTTTCACATGTCCTGAGCATTTCGTCCTTTGGCACCATGGCAGCCAAACACTCTCCCTCTTTGGTTAGTATGGCCACAGGAATACCAACGTTTGCCCAGTTTATTGCCTTGCCCCTGCTTTCCTCCTGAATGTTGTACACCAGATCCCCCTTTAGCTGTTGGCTGGAGTGAGGTTTCTCAACCACCACTGGCCCGCGTTCACGCACCCGCTCCATGTATCGTCGCTCAGCCTCCTTTTCTGACTCGTCTTCGAAGCGTACTCTTGTGGGCGAATGGCCATACCGACGCGAGTGCACCACACGGTCATGGTTCCTTCCACGGACGTCCACTGACTGAAGAGGTGAAATCACTTCCTCTTGAGCCGTGACAAGAACAGCAGTGTGCAGGGTAGATGACACACTGATTGGTAAGGGCTCCCTATAAAGCAGATACAAGAGCTTTTAGAGAACATCTGGAGATCTGCAATCCCTGTCTGTATCATTTGATTATCTCTATTACATCACTGCATAATGTTACATGATTATCATTCAAACCTGAATGGAAACAAACAGCATTCATTTGAAGTACATAAATGAAGGCCTTTAATCATTTTAATTTGTGTTCCAAGGAAACAGATTAATAAAAAAATGCTTGACAAATATGTGTTATATGCAGTACATGTAATTATATAACACAAGAACACAACTCTGAATGCATTGCTTAAATTAATATGTCTGTGCATCACAGGATATGGGTAATGACTTTAGAAAGGATTGCATTGTTTTTTTCCACAGTGATAAATGAATATATGACTCTAAAAATAGATTCCCATGATTCCCATGAAGGGAATTAAAAGTGTTGAGGTGACTTACAATTCTTCTCTTTGACCATGGCAGGTGGGGGTTTCACTCTTAGGGTTTTGAGAACGTGCTTTGAATCGAGCTCTTTCTAACAAACGCTTTGCTTGTTCATGACGTGGACTGAGAGTTACATCAGCGGTAGAGATCAGAGGTCTGTCCAAAACAGAAAAAGAATTTGACACTCTCCTGAGTAAATGAAATAATTATTCAAAATGTTTGATGTCTCAACAGTAATCCAAACCTACAAAAGTACAACTTGTAATTGCATTTATGTGTACAATATTGAACAATAAACTGTCAGTATTGATGATCTTTCACTATAGTTTCCACAAATCAGAAATAAACATAGAATGCCAGAAGCGCAAATCTGTCTTATATAATCTCTATCATGGGCATGTTATGTGCATGCCTTAATCTTAAAAAAGATGTCTGTCTTTCACATGGATTTGTGTTCTGGCAGAGGTCTACCCCAGCTAAGCGCAAATAAACAACTGTATTCAATAATGTGTTTGATTGAGTGCAATGTCTCTTACCTATAGTTAAACACAGGCTCTTTTGTGATAATTGCTGAGTCCCAATAATCTGCTTTGTAGGGAGGTAAATCTGTAAAACAAACAAAAAAATATGTAAAATAATAAACTCAAGCACACAGATTTCAATTTTGGTTGCTGCAAGACCGGACTCAATATCATATTATTTCTGATTTACAACACAAGGGTGCTATGTGCAACACACTGAACCATTATTCTGTAGCCTTCTGATCCAGAGAGGTCAGCCTGCTGTTACACAACATTCCAGAAAACCAAGCCGGCAGATTTCAGCCTATCCCTACGTCGTACGGTATTAAAACACTATTATCTCCACTGCTCCACTCTCTCCCAAACCCTTCCCCCCACATCTGTAATCAGGTGACAGGCAGGCACATCTGTTCTGAGAAATCATACTAACCTCCCTTCTGTGAGTTTTGGCTCAGTGACCCTCGAGTGTCTAATGCTGGTTAAATCACTGATACAGTGAAAAACTGCACAAGGCAATTAACGGAACCCAAAATAAGAAAACGTCAGGATCCAAACAGCATTGAACATTTTTCTAAATATCTTCTACTGTGTTCCACATAAGAAAGAAAGTTAGGACATTGGCCGAGTAAATGATGACAGAACTATCCCTTTAAGCCAAGGTCTTACCTCTGTGTGGCTCCTTTGGTGGTTGATACTGTCCCTCTGGACGCATGGAAGTTGTGATCTCAATGGCCTCAACTTGATATTGGTTAAGGTATGTCTTGTTCATCTCGACTTTCTCTGCAACAGACAAAGACGCTCCTCTGGAGCACACAGTCTCCCAACTGTCTGCCTTCCACAGCCCACCAACTGTATCTGCTGCTCCAATCTCCTTCTGGAGACACCTATGAAAAGCACTTTCCAAGCTGTCAGACCTTTGCAACTCCTTGTGAACAAGTGCACCCCCCGTTTTTAGTTTTGGCTTCCGTTTTGGACCCTCTTCAATTGTGGGAGGTAGATCTTTTGCAGTTGCCAGTGTGGAGGAACTCTCTGAACTAAGAAGTAGCGTCTCTGGTCGTGCCACTCGCCAAAAGCCTTTGGGAGGAGCCCAGTGCCTGGAAGAAGACGTCATCGACTTTGATGCAGTGTCACCTTGAGGTTCACCAGCACCACCCACTGCAATGTTCTCCAGGCTAGACCCTTCACAAAGCCCACGGGACAACTCTGGCACACCTTGAGATGGGCTGCCTTTCCCACTTTTGCTGCAAGTCTCCTTTTCTCCTTGCATCCCAGAGTTGGGTTCCAGCACTTCTTGCACAGTGCTTGACTTATTGCTCTGCTCAGTGTATTCTGTTTGACAAGGAGAAAGCACTTCATCGTCTTGGGGTTTCTTCACTGACCCTTCTATGGAATCCTCTGGTAATAGATCACCACTCTCCGCTACCTTTAACCTTCTCTGGGACACTGCTTTGACTTTAGATTGCAGGGCAGAAACTGCTGAACCTATTGCTTTGGATTTCAGTAGATCAGTGGAGGGTCCACTTTGAGGGTCATCTGGTAGCTCTGCACCTTGCTCTGCCACACTTCTTAGTGGATGTGTCTCAGAGAGATCTTCTGTCTCCTCCTCCATTCTGCAATTAAGGGATACTTTAAAGAGAAAATGCCAACAAGATAAAGCAGACGGAGTCGCTGTTTAGGGATTCCATGTTAGTAGATTAAATGTGACCCTGGACCACAAACCAGTCACATGGGTCATAATCTGAAAGCTGAAAGATAAATAAGCTTTCCATTGATATATGTTTTGTTAGGATAGGACAATATTTGGCCGAGATACAACGATTTGAAAATCTGGAATCTGAGGGTGCAAAAAATCGAAACATTGAGAAAATCGTCTTTAAATTTGTTCATTTATGTTCTTGTTTGTGCTGCATTCACTCACAAAAATAAATGCTTTATATATTTACGATAGGACATTTACAAAGTATCTTCATGGAACATGATCTTTACTTAAAATCCTAATGATTTTTGGCATAAAAGAAAAATCGATCATTTTGACCCATACAATGAATTGTTGGCTATTGCCAGAAATATACCCGTGCGACTGTATAGGGTATTAACAAATATTTTTTGAATCCCTCTAACGCACAACATACTATGTAAGAGTTAGCATAACACCAATTTCATAGTGTTAGGTCCCCCACACCAAGCTATCTGAAATTAGTGCAAGTTTGTGACACTCTTTTGAAGATAATGACAAATATCACAATGGATGCATAGTGAATTCATTGGTACAGACTTAACACTCCTTATTAGATAAGTGATCTGTTTTTGGAACTGTAATTATACATGGACAGATCTCCGGTATGTATGTATTAATACCTAACATGAAGTTATAATAAGTAAGATATTGCAATATTTC
The DNA here is from genome assembly GCF_963993115.1 of Abramis brama. Classification (NCBI taxonomy): domain Eukaryota; kingdom Metazoa; phylum Chordata; class Actinopteri; order Cypriniformes; family Leuciscidae; genus Abramis; species Abramis brama. The sequence goes on along the minus strand of NC_139969.1, from coordinate 29,794,658 downwards.
TGCATAGGCTTAGGCAAACCTTGATAGAGATAAAAATACAAATAAGATTTATGAAACATTGTTTATTTGTAGTACAAACTGTGATGGAGGATAATGAAAACAATATATTTATTATTATTTTATATTATATAGGTCATTGCATTATTACATGGCATTGCATACTATTATATACTGTATAACATCTTACCTTAATCCTTTCACTGATGGTCCATTTGAGTCTGTTACAGTTCATGCAGAATCATCCCTGCCTCTCTTTTAATACTTGAATGGCCGAAAACAAGAACAAATGTCACCCATTGAAATGAGGAATTACTCCCATGATGCTCCTCTTCGTTCAGCTGTCACCAGCACCTATCACTGCGCATCCCCTGCTGGCAGATTCCATCTCTAACCTATGAGCGCTCGCTCAATATTCATGATTGGTCTGTTAATCCCCGCAGAAATCAGACGGATTAGACAAAAATGGAAAATAAATGCGTACTATAATTCCTTTGATGTCAACCGTAGCATTACATTGCATAAGTTGGTGCAATTCACAGAAGCAGTATTTAAAAAGTCGCACTCAATATGTAAAGGTCAAGTGTGACAGAACAAGTATTTTGAGAGATGCTACTGATTGCAGTTGTGCAAAAAGATAATCTACCTGAGAACTTTGAAAATTTCCCAGTGTTGAAAATACTGAACTATATAGGCCTACATGTCATCCAAAAAAACAATCTGTCAATATGAAACTATGAGTGTTAGCCATATTATGTAAGCTGATTTTCCAAAAAAGGGTAGCTGCAAAAAAGTACTTCTAAAATATCTTTGCAGGAATGTGGACTACACACTGGAAATATTCCACAGAGAGAGAGAGAGAGAGAGAGAGAGAGAGAGAGAGAGAGAGAGAGATAGGATGCTAATGTGAATGTGATGACATCTGAGAGAAGGGAAATAATCACAGTGTGACAACGTATTTTACGTCTGAACTCTGTCTGTGTGAAAAAGTGTGGAAACCATCATGATTAAAAATAATAATAAATAAATAAAAAAGCAACAGATTCATATGGAAGTACATTTCTGTCACATAAGGGGATAAAAAAAGTACAAATTATGATATTAAAAAGAAAGACATTTTTGGGTCAGTTTCAACATTTTATTTATATCTCATAGAGTTTATGTCATAATAAAGACTTAGTCTGTCATTAATTATGATTTTTAAAAGTCATAGTTAAGATATAAAAAGTCATAATTATGATTTGGTTTGTTATTGCAACCTTTCATGTTGTAATTTCATAATTGTAGACTGTCATTATTTAGTGTTTTATGTCAATCCCCACGTTCATCTTATAAATTTCACAATTTCATCATTTTATGTCATAATTGTTATTTTTTTTGTCTTAATTTAATCTTTATTACATAATTTCGACTTTTATCTCATAATGACTTTCCATTTGTATGTTCCAATTTACTTTTATGCCATAATTATGACTTATGTCATGTCTATTTATCTAATAAATATAACTTAGTTTGCCATAATTTAATCTGTTTATGTGATAACTAGCCTACTTTTTGTCATAATTTCGACTTTCATCTCATAATGACTGTCATCATTTCAGTTTTCATGTTCGAATAATGACATTAAGGCTGTCATAATTATGACTTGGTAGGTTCGAATTTCATCTAATAGGCCTATACTTGTGATTTTTTTATGTCATAATGTCACTGTTTAATCTTATAAATATGACACTATATGTAAATGTCATCTGTTTATGTAATAATTGTGACTTCTTTTCTCATAAATATTACTTCTCTGTCATAATTATGACTCAGTATGTTATAATTTCCACAGTTTTTCTAATAAAAAGTAATTTCATCTGTTTATGTGATAGGCTAACTTTTACTTTTTGTCATAATTTCGACTTTCATCTCATAATGACTTTCTATGTCATAATTTCAATTTTCATGTTTGAATAATGACATTTAGGCTGTCAAAATTATGACTTGGTAAGGTTAGAATTTCGACTTTTCGTCTAATACTTGTCAACTTTTTTATCAGATAAATATTACTTTAGTATGCAATAATTTCGTTTGTCATAATTGTGACTTTTTCTAATAAATATGACTTTTCTGTCATAATTATGACATAGTATATCAATTTTGACCTTTCTTATAATTATGAACTGTATGCCATGATTTGCCCAGGCATGATTTTATTTTGTGTGGTGTGTTTTCAGCGCGCTGCTCGGCCACAGGGGGCGCCCCGCTCCTCACTCATTCTTCTCCGCCTCGGTGAACTCGAGCGCTGCCTCTGCTGGTAGTTGTGCGCGAGGAACTCCCGAACTACTTCGGCAACCCGTTATAACGGTCGACATGGCGACCGAGGAAATAACCAAGCGTTTTCTTAAGAAAAGATGAAGATGGCTGATACTCAGTAAAGAATGAGCGAGTGAGTGTGCATCTGTTGTCTTGCGCCTGTGGGATGCAGAACAGCGGGTTTTGCGTGCAATATGTGTTAGTTTCTGGGTGTGGACCGCACGGCTGGCTAGCGGCTAATCTGATAGCACGATTGCAGCATTTAGCCGCCCGGCTAGCCTTGTGTAGCTTCGGCTTGAGCTATTTTTCGGTCAGCACGGGGGCTTGATCGGTGGTTCGTCCGTGCAACATCTAGTTTTTGGCGTTGTCTTTGCCAGTAAATTTGATTTAAGCGGTGTATTCGATTGAAATAGCAATTTCGTTAGCCAGTGTAACTTAGCTTATTAGCTTGGGTTGCTAAACTGAAAGCTGTGTTTACACGGGCCTCCGTTTACAAAAATAGCCGTTTACAGTAATCCACGTGATTATGTATTTGCATCTATTCTTACCACATGTCATGGTTCCGCTTGCAGTGTTTTGACAGTTGGCTGGATAATAATCTGGTGTTTTGGTCAGGTTCAGCGGTTACTGTGTTACATAATCGAGGGATATCTTGAGGTTTAGCATAAACACATCGTATATTTCGCATTTATAATCTCTCAATCTCACATCAGCACACATTTGAGTCTGTTTAATTCTTTTTCTATGCTTACAATCCCTGTTAGGAATGAAAAGAGGGCGTATTTGCTGCTAGCGTATTCAGCCCAGATAGACACAAGAGCCAGCGAACATTGTGTTAGCTTAATAGCTAATTGAGATGGACAGTGGAGAACACAATATTAATCTGTTAATCAATTTGGATTATTTGTGGCAGGTAAATGGGGTTAATTTTAATACGTGTCTATCAAACGAGTTCATGAAACGCTTATACTTTCAGAATTGCTTAAACTACATGAAGTTAAGTTTATTGACAGACGAGGGTAACGTTAGCCTGTGTACACCACAGGTGAATTGTCTAATTGTAACTAATAGATACTTTTTATAGATATAGATAATATTTTTTTTTTTTTGTAGTGTTATGTTTAAACATGCTGCGTTATGTAATGAAAAATGCACTGTTTTGCATATATTTCCAACACACAAAAATGAACATGATGGGATAAAGCCTGGTTCATTTTGTCATATTAGATTTAAACGTTTTTACTGTGGGAATTTTGGATTTCTTCTCTCTTCATCACTCTGTTTGTCAGAAAATACGGTCAGACAAAAATACATTTCCACCATGTATTTTAGTGAAGAAAATTGTATATAAATCTGGCAAATTATATATGAATAACCCCCTCTGTAAAAAACTTTAGAATGTAGATGGAAAAAAAAAAAAACTGTAAAGTGATAGTTCAACCACAAATGAAAATGTTGTCGTCATTTACTCCCCCTCAAGTTGTTCCAAACCTGTATGAGTTTCTTTCTTCTGTTGAACACAAAAGAAGATATTTTGAAGATTGCTGGTAACCACACAGTTGACGGCACCCATTGACTTCCATAGTGTTTTGTTTTCCTATTTTGTAAGTCAATGGCTTCCGTCAACTGTCTGGTTACCAACGTTCTTTAAAAATATCTTCTTTTTTGTTCAACAGAAGAAAGAAACAGGTTTGGAACAACTTCAGGGTGAGTAAATGGTGACAATTTTCATTTTTGGGTGAACTATCCCTTTAAAGTTTGATGAATTTCTGGTTGTCAGAAATGCTTCTGAAGTTGAGATTTCGGACTCGGTGCATTAGAAAAACTAATTTTGAGCAAACAGCTTTTAAAGATAGCTATTGTAATTTAAAAGTCTACAGATGCAATTAGATAAAGTGTAATGAACACTTAAATGTGTATTTTTGGATGTTTTATTTCCACTGGTCTGAAAGTAATGAAAGTAAAATACAAACCAATGGTTTTGCCTGTAGTGTATTGCCGTAATAGTCACTCAATGTAATATTCCTTGACAAAATTCTTTTCAGAAACTAGGAAAAGACTTTTTAAAGAATGTAATCTTATAATAAATGTTTAAACTAGTCAGACGTGGTTGATCTTCTATAAGCCAGTTTACTGTATCTAACTGCATAACTGTGTTGGTTAATGTGTATCATGACAGTAAAGATATAGTTTCCTAATTTCCATATGTGTCAGATTATTCATCAACGGCATCTCTTTTGTTCCAGGTTTCAGGTTTCACACCATGTGATGATCACCCGGGACGTGTGAACTTATTTAAGAACTCCTGTGTTCAGAAGATTTTTTGATTCCAGTGGAATCTTTCAGCCCCCCCCCCCCCATCTATTATTTCCTTTTTGTTAAATGACACACCCAATCACACATACACCTGCACGCACACCCAGGAGAAGCGCCCTCACCCTTGTTTACATGTAGAACAACCTCGCTACAATGCCTGTACAAGCTCCACAATGGACAGAGTTTTTACTGTGCCCCATATGCACCCAGACGTTCGAGGAGACGGTGCGTCGGCCCATCAGTCTGGGTTGCGGCCACACTGTTTGCAAGATGTGCCTCAACAAGCTTCATCGCAAGGCCTGTCCCTTTGACCAGACGGCCATCAACACCGACATCGAGCAGCTGCCCGTCAACTCGGCCCTGCTACAGCTGGTTGGGGGTCAGGTGAGGCGTTTCGACCGATTTTACCAAGCACCGTAATCGGAGTCTTTCAGATCTCTCACTGTGTGCTTCATTTCATTTGTCTTTTTGTTTCAGGTGCCCAAACAGCAACCTGTGGCGCTCATTGCGTGCCCAGAGGACACCAAGCATTATGATGAGGCTCGGCAGTGCGTTGAGGAGCTGGCCCTCTACCTCAAACCCCTCAGCAGTGCACGAGGTACCTGACATGCTCTCATTTGGTCTTTAAAGTAGCAGTCCACTAAAATTAATGTTTTCATTTAATTGAAACTCAAAAAAAATTGAATGGCAGGCACGCTACAATTTTTGTTCACACATCAACAGTAAACAGCATAGACTAATGCCGAGTTCACACTGCGCTATTTTCAAACTCATCAGATCACTGTTCTTTTCACACTGCACGACTATCTGGGTAGTGTTCAGTTGCTGCTGTGTTCACACTGCATGATGGATCGGCGACAGGGGGGTTACACATTTGCATGCCTTTACAATAGGAAGAATCGTCAACTCTGTCTGGTGCGCAAACTACGTTTCACAACCAAACACGCACGAGAAGTGACAAGGAAATAACGCTAGATCACACGTGCGTGAGACCGGGATTGTTATTCAAAATGACAGACCGCAAGAAGTCAGTGCGCTGAAAAGGAGAAAAAGAAAAAAAATATGGAGGAGGAAATGGTTGGGGAGACACAGGGAACAAGGACTGTGTGTTCTGCAAAGAAAGTTGGAGGTAAATAAATAATTTTGCAATGTGCTGCTGTTGCGGCTTTTTTAATCAAATGTTTGTGCTTTGTTTCTGTTTGATATAATTGTAAATATATCTATTAAGATACTGATATTGTGGTCTATAACTCCTCCCCGAACATCCCGCTGCCTTGTATCTTGCTCTCTCATTGGCTGCAGGTCATCGCCGATGTAGTTGTCAGTCAGAACATATTTCACACAGCAGGATTTTGAATCGCCGACAGGTCCAGATATTTAGCATGCCAAGTATCTCACGGTTTAGATAATCAGCGATTATCTTTGATAATTCACACTGCGTGATCGTCACTCGCGTGAACGAGCACCGATTTGCCTCCGATTTCTGCCATTTGTCGGCGATTTCGCAAAACCTGTCAGCAAGTGAAAATTGTGCAGTGTGAATCATCATAAAAGATTGATCTTGAGATTTAAAAGTCAATATTGGTTCAACATAGTGATGACATGTTTACCTGTTGAAGCTTATACATGTAACATATAGATGCTGACAGTCAAAATGCATCATCTGAGAAGCGCTAATTAAATGTCACTTTTTTAGTCAATGATTTTGGCCCTCCAAAACCATTTCGGGAAAAGACGATTTTTTTTTTCTAAAACAATAATTTTGGTTGCCAAAATTACAGTGCATCACTACTTTAAAGTCGCAATGTAATGCAAGTTACATAAATAACAACCCCCCCATCCATATATAGAAAGCAGATAGGGTGAATTTTCATTTAATGCCAACTTTAAGCCAGTATAATGAGCATGACCAAATTTTTTTATATCATATTTTAGGAGTGGGGTTGAGTAATGCTGCTCAGAGCATGCTGAGCCGCCCCATGCAGAGGAAGCTGGTGACTCTGGTGCACTGTCAGCTGGTGGAAGAGGAAGGACGGGTCAGGGCCATGCGGGCGGCCCGCTCTCTGGGCGAAAGAACAGTTACGGAGCTCATTCTGCAGCACCAAAACCCCCAGCAGCTCTCCTCCAACCTGTGGGCTGCCGTGAGAGCCAGGGGTTGCCAGTTCCTGGGCCCCGGTAAGATGACACTTTAAAAACCTATTCACACCAACATAAATGTTTGCCACGGAAATTTTGATTTGATTTGTCTGTACATTCCAGTGCATAAAAAAAACAAAAAAAACATCTGATGAGTACAAGAATAGAGAGCAAAAGAGTCCTTATGAATTCTTCCTCTGCTATGGACCCCTTTTCACATTTCCAGTGTTCTCAAAAGCGGAAGTAGCCATAGTTTGGTAAACTTCTGTAGTAGTGAATGGAAAAAACAACAAATATGGCTTTACAAAAAGAGGAAAAATATATAGAGAGATTGATTACCATGGTCAGAAGAGAGAACAATGTCAAAATTTGCTTTTACTACCTTAGCTGTTGTATTTCCATGCCGAGGTAATATAACACAAAGTATAGAGTTATTAATGTACATTTAAGTAAACATTTATTTTAGATAGATTTCTGATGTTAATAACTGTGTAAACACGTCATCACAGTCTGTGAAAAGGGTCTATTCATTGTCGCTGATCAAAATAGACTGTTCGTGAGCACTATCAAGTCAAATATTTATGGAATGGGATCAAAAGCATGAATCTTATTGGTCAGTTTCGTCACAGAGTGATGGAAAAGAGATTAGAAACAAAAACAAACTCTCTTAGAAACTCTCTGCAAAACAAAATTGTCCATGTCAGTCTAGACAGATTTAATAATAGTTCAAAAATTAAATTGTTTATCTCAACAGATTTTCACAGTGAATATTTGTCCTGGTGTGAACAGGCCTTAATTCTTCATTTAACCTATTTGTAGAGTTCTAGTGTCTTATGTCTGGCCTTTTTTTAATTTTTTTATCAACAGCCATGCAGGAGGAGGCACTAAAGCTGGTGCTGTTGGCCTTGGAAGACGGATCCGCTCTTTCTAGGAAGGTTCTGGTCCTCTTTGTGGTCCAGAGACTTGAACCGAGATTTCCTCAGGCCTCCAAAACCAGTATTGGACATGTAGTTCAGCTCCTCTACCGTGCCTCCTGCTTCAAGGTAGCTGTCCTCTATTTTGCACTCGATCTCACCCGAGCTGTTTACATGCATCTTACGAGTTTGTCTGTAGTTTTTCTTTTGTAATTCAGATCTGATGGGAGTTAATTCATTACCATAACAGCTCGTTTGCAATAAGATTAACAGCTGCTGCTCAGAGGTTTCAGTTGAGTCTCTTGTGAATCGTAGGTGACTAAGAGAGATGAGGATTCATCGCTAATGCAGTTGAAAGAGGAGTTCCGCACGTACGAGGCACTTCGGCGGGAACACGACTCTCAAATCGTTCAAATCGCAATGGAGGGAGGGCTCCGCATCGCCCCTGATCAGTGGTCCTCTCTGCTGTATGGAGATCAGTCTCATAAGTCACACATGCAGTCCATCATTGACAAGGTATGACGCCCGTCTGTCTGCACGGCTTGAGAATTTCCTGCATCCTTTCAAATTCCAGAAATAGTATTATGTCTCCGAATAATGGATGGATATGCTTCTCTTTCAGCTGCAGACCCCAGCGTCCTTTGCTCAGAGCGTGCAGGAGCTGACCATCGCACTGCAGAGGACGGGGGACCCTGCCAATCTCAACCGGCTAAGACCTCACCTCGAGTTGCTCGCTAACATCGACCCCAGTCCAGGTTTGCTAAAAGACAGACCAACCCATTATGATGGACTGAGCATATTTGTGTTATACCAGTGGTTCTCAATTTTTGTTGCACCCCCCTTTAAAACAGTGTTAATTTCATAGATTTTCATCAACAACATTTTTTTCACAGATGAAAACGAGACGATAACTAAATAAAAACAGTTTTAAATGACAAAAACTAGAATTGAGCTCTTTTTTCGCATCTGAATGGACAAATACACACAACTTGATGTGTAAATATCAGTTTTGGAGAGTATTCACGCAGTCGGTTATGTCTTTTTAGAACGTAAACCGTTGTGAGAATATCGGATGTGCATTTGGATCCACGCATTCGGTCTTAAAGTGACAGTGCGTAATAAACCTAATGCTGTCATTGCCCTTCATATTGATCAAACAACAAAAGGAAAAGTAAAGCATTCAATGCTCTTTAATAGCTTTAATAAGGATTAATTATATTTAATTGAACTAAACCCGTTAGATTTCAGTCGACTAAATCTACTGTAGATTTATTTTTGCTTTGATTGATCTTTATTCAGATGCTCCTCCTCCCACCTGGGAGCAGCTGGAGAAGGGGCTGGTGGCGGTAAAGACGGTGGTGCACGGCCTAGTGGACTTCATCCAGAACCACAGCAAGAAGGGCGCCGACACGCAGCAGCCTCCCCAGCACAGCAAATACAAGACATACATGTGCAGAGACATGAAGCAGAAAGGAGGCTGTCCCAGAGGAGCTAGCTGCACATTCGCTCATTCTCAGGAGGAGCTGGAAAAGTGAGTGATGTTGTAACATCTTGCATGTCAGGTAAAAAAAAACAAAAACCATACATTATAATGAGAATCTCTTTTGTTGTTTTTGCGTTACAGGTACCGTAAAATGAACAAACGTCTTGCTGCGCGAGTGCCCTGCTCCCCTGGCCTGCTGTCTGAGGAGGTGATCCCGCTGGAGCCTGGGCGAAAGGCCCTTACCAACGGCATTGTAGCTGGTCCTGGGACGCCTCTTCCCCAGCTCATCCCCAGAGGCACAGACCCCTCCACGTATGAGCTCTTACTCAAGCCCAAGATGGATGGCTCTAGTGCACCTGGGTCGCCACCTGACTCGTAAGCATTTGATTTCGTCAACCTTGTTTGACTTCTCGTTCCTTGCTTTTCTATCATGACTTTAGTATCTGAATTCTTTCGACTCAAACAGCAACAGCAAAATGTTTTATTTTTCCCCAAATTCAGTTCTATTTTATTTGTTTTTTTCAAATTTTTGTTAATTCAAAGTTTAAATTTTTCTGAACTCTGCTTTAATGGTTAAAATAAAATTGTAGTAACCAAAAAGCATCAAACTTATAAAATTTAACAACAACAATAAAAATAAAATGTTTTATTTTTTCCCCGAATCTTTTTATCTTTTAATTTTTCTCAATTCAATTTTAATGGTTTAATTAAATCTTAATAATCAAAAAGCATGTCTAATTAATTTAATTCTTAAAACTTTAACAATTTCATTTAAATAATATAATGTTTTCCCCAGAAATTCTTTGTTTTGTTTTGTTTTTTCTGTATTTATCATTTAATACAAAATGATCAAAAATGGTGGTAATCAAATTAAGGCATTAACAGTTCTTTTAAATCGTTTAAAATGTTCTGCACAGCAGAAGATTATTGTTAAAATTAAAACATGGGAAAAAATGTGTCTCATTCATGAAACACGAGCAGAACGAATTTTTGTGTAAATCGTGTGTAAAGTGGTTCTGGCGTAAATTTTCGGATTCATTAAAATGTTCGTATTTTCCAAATGTTAGTTGGTACGAAAGAAATCTACACCTGCTCCCAGCCACGCGTAAATGGTGCGTTTAACATCAGAACGTTTTGCTCATTAATAAGGCTGCATTTTAATTCACCTTAATCGGGTACATTTTTACACAGCACTTTGAAAAAATATTATATATAGTAATTACATACGTTTTTTCTTTTTACTTTTATTTCGAGAGCCAGTAATAGCATCTGCAAACGGAACACAAGTCCGCAAGTCTTTTTTTTAATATATATATATATATATATATTCAAGCTGTTTATTCATTTTTATTTTTATTTTATTTTATTTTTTCAAGTCCGCAAGTCACAAGTGTTGCAGTCAAGCTTCATGTCGAACCATTTTCCTTTCACTTCTGGGACTGTTCGATTAACAGATGAAACTCCATTAACTGCATCTGTAATATGCTGCCAAGCATTTTTACCTAAAGCATTATTACCTAAAAAATCCTTTTTTTTTTAGGACCTGATACGACTGTACGCTTGAAAATAAAATGTGGCGTTTTGAATGAACTTCTGATAATAAAACTTCAATTTCTGCATCTGAGAAATTTCTCCTCTTCATTCGCTTTTGAGAAGACATGTACGTGAAATCCTTCGTTTGGTGTCATAATATGATGCCCATATATAGTTGTCAGTCGGTTTTAATGGGCGGGATTTATGGTAATTGAGAGAATGAGCGTGCACGCGCGTCCCATTTACGACTGATTGGAATTCATTAACCCACACACACATTTCACTATCAAATCTGACGTTTACGAAGTATTTGTGAATCAGGAGAAGAATTTTCGGGAATGTCTCTTTACGCGCAAATCACTCACATATTTACTCGTATATTTACGAATGTTTCATGAATGAGACCCATAGTGTGCATATAAAAATCTGAAAAATAAAAACATTTATTAATTGTTTTATTATGGTCCAAGCACTGAAGGTTGTATCCATTAGTCGTCTACCTCCTCTTCTTCTTTCTCTTGCTGCTCCTGCCGCTCTTGAGTCTATGGCAGCCCATAGAACCGTATAGTAAAAAGTTGTGACATTTGGCACTCTGATGACAGTCTGAACATTAACCATAGCAATTTTGGAGTCTTTAACTCATGTTTTTGCTCAACGTTTGAACCGTAACGACTAGAAACAAATTATTTTCCTCTGATTCCTTGGCTCAAGACGTTTCGATTGCACCCAATGATGTCATTTTCCATCTTGAAAATTTTTCCAACATTCTGAATTTTCCAATAAACCTACTTTCGAACTCCTCCTAGACCGATGCTCCGATTTTCACAAAAATGTAACCAGATCATCTTCCTACCATCCTGACACAAAAACTGATAATTAAAGAAAATTCAAGTTGATTTGACAAACCGTTCTCAAAAAACTCACGAACCAATTCGACGAAGAGCATGTCAAAATGGATGTGAGGCTACATCTCTGCTTATAACTTCTGAACAATTTGACCAAAAATCACGAAACTGGTTAAGATTTGGAGCAGCGTGCCTATTGTAATGAAAGGCGTCTTAATAAATGACTTGGGTCACGCCAAGACAATGGATAACAATTTTGCCATAGTCGTCTGAACTTCCTGTTTATTATTGTTATTATTTTGAGAGGTACATTTATTTTATGTTTTATTTTTTGCCCAAAATTGCCAAATTCTATGACATTCCACATTATAAGGTAAATTCCATTTTTATGTAAGGATTCTGCGATTTTGTCCACGCATCACTGAATAATAGGGCCTGTAATAGGTTTGGCTTTAACAGGAACAACATAAGTTACCACTGACTCATTTCTGCCTCTTGTTTCTCTTTAGTTTGGATAAATCTGGCTTGACCCTGACACCCCACCCTGTGCCTCACCACAGGGCGGAGCACTTACCCATGCCCAAGCAGGTGCAGGTCGTGCCCAGAGGTGCGCCACAGATGTATTCGCAACAGCAGCCCGAGCTCTTCTACCCAGAGCCAGCCAGACCTGCCTCGGGATCTCCGTATGATACTCAGTACCCAGCAGGTTAGTGCATTTGCTCATATGGATGGTTGTCTGAACAGATTACGAATATTGTCATTGGCTCCCGGGATTCTCAAAGGTCTTTAATGCCACCCAGAGTTTCACCAAAAATTGATCGTTAATAAGTTTTCATCTGATACTGTGTCCTAACTAGATCGTATGGCTTTAACAGATGAACTCTGGGTACTGCCAACCAACCAATCAAAATGGTGTGATTAAGTGGAATATATATATTTATATATTTTTTTTAACAGGACGTCCAAGTTGATGACTGTGTTAGCTTGGGGTTTAATGAATAGCAGTAAATGTTTGTTGAGGGAATTAGGCCCATCATAATCTTCAGTTTAATTACAAATGCATTTATTTGTATAAACAGATCAAAACATTAAATGCTAAAAACTAAAATCAACGATTGTAAATGCTACAAGTAAATTTAAGCATCACAACATTAAACTGTACAGTATGCATAATAGATATTAATTTAACAAGATAACAAGGTTATTAAATTAGTGTTTTTAAAGGTTTACTTTTGAATGAGCGTTAGATGATGTTTTAAAAAATAGCAGAAATGACAATTAAATATCTAACGTCGGCTGATATAATATATTTAAAAATATATTGGCTAATAACTGATATGTTACCAATTTATTGTATAATTTGTGACTAGAAATGCATCTAATTTCTTCTAAAGGCCCAACACGAATGTTCGGCACAAACATTTGGTATGATTTCGCATGCGATTTGTCTGTGCACTTGTTGTGATTATTTTATGATTCTTTTTATGTAAAGCACTTTAAATCACCATTGTGTATGAAATGTGCTATATAAATAAACTTGCCTTGCCTTGCCTTGCGCAGACCAATGTGTAAAAAATGGCAGAATACCCTGGTACACAACGCGCTCCGTTTCAGGACACCTGCTTGTCACGGAGAAGAAAATCAAACACCATTTACATGTTTTCAACCAGCCGTTCAGTTTTTTTCTATTTATTGTGGTGTTTATCAAACATGAATTAATTCAACACACAGTCAACAGAGCCGCTTCAGGATTCTTCCTCTGAAATTCAGCAAAATTGTCTGTTCGTGAGCGCCATCAAGTCAAAGTTTTATGTAATGGCAGTGGATCTGTTCATGTTACCAAATGCGAATATCATTGTTTGGCCACTATTCTTCGCAGTGCGATGGAGGAGAGATTAAAACACCTCTCTGTGAAATTGACGGCATGCAAATGCTTGTGTTGGTCTGACCAATTGCATTAACAGCTGTTCATTCAAATTAAAATGTATTGCATGAAATTTGTGAATGAATACTTGTCTTAGTGTGAATGGGCATTTGGATTTTTCGTAATACTCATAACCTTTGTTTTCTTTCAGGCAACCCCTACCCATACCAACCACAGTATGTGTCTCCCCGCTACATCCGTAACCCGCCTCCCCCGGGCGAGTCTGCAGTGCCACCTTACACAGAGCCCTACCAAGGTTACGGCCCAGAAAGCCAATATCAGGGCCACCACTCTGGTCCCCCTTTCTCAGCCCACACCTATGGACCGCCCCCCCATTACAGTCGCAGGCACGGACACTATCCCGCTCCCCCGCCTCCGTTTGCCCCTCCCAGAGACGACTTGGTCAGGATGAGCCCGGTTCCCTTGGACGTTCCCCCGTCTGCTATGCCTCCACCTCCATCAGGAGCTGCAGGTTCTCTGTACCACCCCCAGGAGACATCATCCAGAGACAGATACCCACCGGACGGGTACTATCCTGCTGGACCGCACCAAATGAGGTCCCACATAAGAGTGAGTTCTGTTGTTCTTAAAGTTTTTGCATGCTAAAAAATATTTTTTTCTTGCTTGATATGCATGCATATAACGTTTCAAATAAAGTTGTAGAAATAGGTAAATGAACATGATTATAAACGCACACGCATGCACATATATATTTGCGGCCATTTTGGTCATGGCCTAAAGCTTTGCTTTATCTAAAACTGACATGACAGCAGTATGCAGAGATAATGATTTCTACATATGTAGCACTCTCGTTGCATACTGCTGTCATGTTGGTTTTAGATAAAGCAAAGCTTTAGGCCATGACCAAAATGGCCGCAAATGATATCACCTCACGAAGAATGCAGCTCAAACCGCAATCTCTGATTCATTGACATATAATGCTTAAGAACCAGTTTGAGTCATTCAGAAGGATTTATGAAACCCTCTTGAACTTGCTTTTAAGTTAGCGGTTTGAATCAGACTCTGTGTGTTATCCATGCATTGTTCAAAACCATAACTAAAAGAATCCCTCACCGAACCGCAAAGTTTTTCATTCTGTCTAATTCAAAATGAACCTGAAATTATTCCTGTGATGTATATTTGATGTTAATGAGACTTTTATTAGTTGTCAATTTGACAACGTGTAATGAATGAATAATAGCACTCTAAAAACATTCAAACACTTCACAAATCATATAAACTAATGTGTTTGTGAATCTTTATTGTGAATCTTTATGTTCTCCCTCGGCAGGATCCATACGGCCGCTCTCAGCCCAGTCTGGATGACTTGCATCGCAGGCGCAAAGAGCTGCTTGTCCAGCTGGAGGAGAGAAAAGTCATCTCCCCTCCCCCCTTCGCTGCCTCCCCCACTCCTACACACCCGTTCCCCAACGACTACCCTCAGGAGGTGAGTCCTGAACGAGATCCCCCAATGCTTGCTTGCAGTTATATCATGGATCATGAATATAACACTGAAGCTTATTTTCTCCTCGGAATAAAAAATAAAAATGATCATTGCAACTTTTTATCTCACAATTCTGACTTGGAGTTTATATCTGACAATTCTGAAATATAAACTCAATTCTGAATAATGAACTCGAAATTTTGAGAGAAACTCGTAATTGTTGGAAAAAAAGTCCGAATTGTGAGAATTTGACCTATTTATCTTATTTTTACTCACAAAAATATATAGTTGCTAGATATAAACTTGCAGTAGTGAAAATAAAGAATTGTGAGATTAAAAAGGTTTTTTTTAAATCCGTGCTGGAAACAAGCCTTCATAATATAATGCTCAACATTGCTCTTTGTAAGTTTTGAATTCTGAATGTCTGCAGTATTTGGAGGACGGCTCTAAAGCCTTTGGAAGTCGGGAGCCGGACTATGCTGGGCAGTATTCCCCGTGGTCATGTGACACCATAGGATCATACATTGGCTCCAAGGATGCTAAACCAAAAGATGTCAGTAATGCTGTGGAGATGATGGCAAGTGATCTACATCACACTTTGTGTTTCCACATATCAACTGAGATTATAAGTAATGGGTCTTATTGGTTTCCTTCCTGTACTCTCCTACAACAGAATGCAGAGGGAAAAGTTCTGCGTGAACCTCCACTGGACACCCAGCGGCGCTCCGCGGAAGCCAAAGATGACGATCCCATCATTCCCTTTGGTCCTCTGCCCACAGTGTCTCCTTTTGGTGCCATTTCACGTACTTCTAAAACGGGTTACCAGACCACTGGGCCTGTACAGGCCATGGCGTCCTCACAGGTCTCGGGCTCCAAACACATGACAGGTGACTGGAGATCTTTATAATAGTCATACATAGGGATGGAAAGGTGCAATTAACAATTCTTAGTACTTTTCAGTACATTTGAATGGAAGCTTCCACCACGGAATTTTAAAAAAGAAAATTGCTTCTTTTTATCTTGCAATTATGACTTTTTTTCCTCACAATTGCATGATATAAAGTCGCAATTGCAAGTTATAATGCCAGAATTGTGGAATATAAACTCACAGTTCTGAATATATATATTTTTTTTCAATTGTGAGATATATAAAAAAAATCCAATTCTGGTGGGAAAAACTGACTTTTTTTTTCTCAAAATTGCGAGTTATCTCACAATTCTGACTCTATAAGACTTAATACAAAAACAATTGTTATTTCCCAACCATAAAGCAGGAGTGATGTTCTTCTAGTCTTCAAGAATGATCAGTAGAGATCAGAATTTGATTCAAGAGTATTTAAAGATTGAATTATCGGAATTTCAATGGTGTATTGGTTCAAGAAGCGACATGAATCTCAGTGTACACTATTGATTTAAAGTGCAGTCATGATCTCCGTAGACATTTCAGTAGGAATCCAAACGATCAGAAATTTTGCCTGGCAGAAGTTTTGTCTTTAAGGTTTAAGTTGGTCACCCAGATTCGCTGCAATGTCCAACAGAAAGTAGATTGCTTTGAAAGTGACTTCGTACAACACTACACCTATTAACAATGAGTAATGATGTGATCATGTGGCCGCTCCTGTAGACTTTCTTGTTCAGCAGTTGTAGTTTTATATTTGGTAAAGTTTGTTTTCCTCTCAGCAGACTATCCATATGGAAGCCACAGCGGATGGGGCGGAACGTCGTACCCTCAGCACCAGAGCATCAACTCTCAGGGACACTTCAGCGAGCGGTACTTACCCTTGCCTTTTACACTTCCAGAACAGTGTCGATCTCGTCACTGAAATTACTAACAAAAATGTTAAAAGAATATTGAGCATTGTTTTTTTTTCCATGTTTTTGTCAGTCTGCCCATGTCTGCCCCTGAACGCGAGCAGCTCAAGATTGAGCTCCAGCAAGTCAACCAACAGATCAGTCAGCAGACCCGCGGGATGGAGGTGTGTTTGAAATATCCGTCTAAATTCATGACTCACAACTAAAAACTTTGGTCTTATGGTCATTAATATGAATATCTGCCAGGCTGCCAGTAACTCCATGCTCCTGCAGAGGGAGGCGTGCGCGCTGGCGTCTCAGCCCGCGGCCGGGGGGAAGTGGTCTTCAGGTGCCACTGTGTCCAGTGAGCAGCTCAGCCTGGAGCTTCATCACGTAGAGCGAGAGATCGGAAAGAGAACCCGAGAAATTGCCATTGTGAGTCAAACAGCCACTGTTAGTGAAACAGGAAATGTATGGTGTCAGTTATGAGTGTTTTTGTGAGGTTATTTTTTGTTGAAGTGCTCATTCATTCTAGTATGAGCTCACTGAAGCTGTTTTTATGATTGAAGGAGAACCAGGTGGCCCATGAGTACAAGCTGAAGGCCACTGAGAACGGGCAGCCTGACCATAAAGCCCAGCTGGAGGAACTCTCTTTAGCACTGGGGTGAGTGAGGAAACTTGTTTTCTAGCTATTTAAGGAGCCATTTACTCAATGTGTTTTTTCATTCCACTACACTACTTTTCTGTTGTTTTTCTACGCATGCAGTAGACAGACGTGTGTGACCGTTGTGTTCGCATCTTTTGCAGCATTAATTAAAGTTCGTCTACATAAACTGTGAAACCAGAAGTTTGGTGCAGCTTAGGCTCCAATCGTGATAATGTGGTGTATCGTAATATGTACATAAATGTTACGTAATTTGTACGTTCTCTTATGATATAAGTACTGATACCAACCCTGTTTTTTTAGGTAAAGTTGGAGTTAATGCAAGTGAACAAAAATAGAAATGATATTGTTAATTACTTCTTATTTAATTCGTATGTATGTATGTATGTATATACACCGGCCACTTTATTAGGTAGACCTTGCTAGTACCAGATTGGACACATTTTGCCTTCAGAACTGCCTTAGTTCTTTGTGGCAGAGATTCAACAAGATGCTGGAAACATTCCTCTGAGATTTTGGTCCATATTGACATGAAAGCATCACTCAGTTGCTGCAGATTTGTCGGCTGCACATCCATGATGAGAATCCCCCGTTCCTCCACATCCCAAAGAGTTTTGGTGACTCTGGAGGCCATTTGAGTTTACTGAACTCATTAGTCCCTTTTACACAGACAGTCTTTACTGGTAAGTTACCGGTAAGAGATCATGTGTGAACAGGACCTTTTCAAAAATACCGGTAAATAGGTTCCGTCAATTTACCAGTAAGGGAAGTTGTAACATTAGCAGTAAATTACCGGTAATGTGCTCTGTGTGAACGCAGAATGAATCAATGAATCATATGCGCCGGTATGATCGACGTCAGAACGTGCTGACGTAAGAAGTCTGCTTTGGGCCAATCATAAAGCTCTTATGGAGATGACGTGATTACATAGTGCTGTTTACAGTAAGCTTTTTAATAGTTTTTCTATTTAAATATGTACAAGATGATCATATTTTACCGTTTTCTTTCAACGTGCTGCGCTCGAGGCCCAGCCTTCTTTTCCATCCATTCGTTGCGGATACTATTATGCGCGTCTCGTGTTTTTAAGAGCAAAAATGCGTTCTGTTTGATCATCCCCTAATGCCTGTGGGGCTCAGTGGTTCATGTAGATTGTCTACAAACCGGAAGGTTGGTGGTTCAATCCCCGGTTCCACCTGACCAAGTGTCGAGGTGTCCTTGAGCAAGACACCTAACCCCAGCTGCTCCCGACGAGCTGGATCGCCTTGCATGGCTGACACCGCCGTCGGTGTATGAATGAGTGAGTGAATGGGTGAATGTGAGGCAATATTGTAAAGCGCTTTGGTGGCCATTGGGTCTGTGAAAGCGCTATATAAATGCAGTCCATTTACCATTTACCATCCCCTAATGCCTGTCACTCAGACGTCAAATTGAACAGAGAGTAAAACTAAAGCGCTTCTCCTCATGTGGGCGAATGAAGAGAATGGCGCGGCGTTTAAAGATCACTTCTGATGATTGACATCACAGAATTCACAGGTTTGTTACCGGTAAAAACCAGAATGCCGTTGCTTGTTTGAACAGCATTTTTGTATTTTTACCGGGATTGGCAAGTCATTCTGGCAGTTTTATAGTTATTTACCAGGATTGCTGTGTGAATGGGGATATTATCATGTTCAAGAAACCAGTTTGAGATGATTTGAGCTTTTGTGACATGCGTGTTCAAGGTTCGACGTGTTGTGTGTTCAGAGATGCTCTTCTACAGACCTCGGTTGTCACGAGTGGTTATTTGCGTTTCAGCTGAACCAGTCTGGTCATTCTCCTCTGACCTCTGGCATCAACAAGGCATTTTCTCCCACAGAACTGCCGCTCACTGGATATTCTCTCTTTTTCAGACCATTCTCTGTAAACCCTAGAGATGGTTGTGTGTGAAAATCCCAGTAGATCAGCAGTTTCTGAAATACTCAGACCAGCCCGTCTGGCACCAACAACCCTGCCAAATCTCGACTGAGTGCGTCTCAATCAGCTCCCAAGGCTTCCTAGGTCGTGAATCAGTATATCGTGTACACTAATTCGGGTACTGGTAAGGACCCTGGCTCACTACACATTGGGACACTGATTTCCAGCGAAATGACAACATTGTATAACATTGTATATGACAACATTATTGTATAACATCACTGCTGGTATTTATGAACAACAGCAGAACTGTTATCTTTCTGACATTTATTTTTAAAATGATATTTAAAGCACATTGATAAATACTTTACTTGTTACATATTTGTGCAACATTTTAGCTTTAAATTAATTATAAATGTTAGCTAGATTATGTTGATTACCTTTCTAGCAATGCATGTTTATGCTGAAAAATATAATTAAATAATGGTTTGTATTTAAAAAAAAACATCTATCGTGTGTCATAATGTGTAGTTAGTTGGCTTATGTGATTTGTTTTTGTGCTTTAGAACTTAAGGGAACTAAGGGAACCTAGTGAGCATCAATGCTCCCTGTTTTTCACAGTGCATTGTGGGACTTCAGTGCAGTGTGCACTGATAGGATTTCGTGATTGAGGCCCTTAAAATGTCCGACTCTGATCAGTGCCCTGACCAATGAACTTGAGAGCTGATTGAGACACACCCCATGTCTTCATGCCTAAATGCACTGAGTTGCTGCCTTATGATTGGCCAATTAGATATTTTGTGTTAACAAGCAGTTGAGCAGGTGTATTTAATAAATGACATCATATAGACTGAAAATTAGGGTTGAAACAATGTCAACTTAATAACGTGGAATGTGTTGATCCATTGCTCTGTTTGTGTTCATCCCCAATCCCAAGTTATGTTTCTAACTTAACAGGACTCCATAGAGCAGATGCTAATAGCTAGTATAGCAACATCGCTTAATACGATGACACTTGCACATCTTCAGGACTTACAGATGCATTCTCTGCAAACCCGCGCTGTATGAACAGAGCGTCACTGGACCGCTAGTCGTCTGCTATGTCATGTAATGTGAAAGACACGCTGTATAATCATGTTTATAAGTTCTGTGTTAATCATGAGAAGTTAATTTTAAGCTGTGAACAAATAATAGATTAATCGATTATCAAAATCCAGCCCCAGTTTGAACGGTCTCCATTCTACACATTTACCTTGACATTGTTACTTGTCAGTCTTGTCAGGCTCAGCAGTCTATTCCCTTAAGCTACCATCAGCAAAGGCCTATTTTGTTGTGTTTTCCTGTTGCTGTTAGCCAGTAGCCATGTCTGAATAATGTTTCCACAAATACACTTATTCTCTCTCTTGTCTGTTCCCCTTCTCTCCAACAGCGAGGTGTCTAATGGATCCAGTGGCATGAAGCCAGCCAGTAGTATGGGTGGATCTATGCTCTCGCTGGCCAATAAGACGTCGTCTCTCTCCCTCTGCTCCGCTGACCAAGCGGCGAGTAGCTCAGACCTTCAAAAGAACGGGGTCGTTCACTCTTGCTCTTAAGAGTGTATTCACACACCTACACACCCACATATACGCAGACAACCTCTCCAGAGGTCGATCTTCCTCCTCGGAGGGCTTTGAAATTTGTCTCTTGACTAATTCAACCAGTTTCAAGAGTTTTTGCAAGATGCGTTTTTAATAATCAGACGGAGCTGAAATGAGGGACACACGAACACGCACACACCTGCATGCTGCTACATGCATGCACGACACAAACTTCTCTGTTGTTTTATTTAGAAAATGAGCAGTATCTGCCGTGATATAAATTTTCTTTCTTTTTGTTCTGTGAATGAGCTTTTTGTTTTAATGACTTCTCATCGCCTGGAAACCAGGGCATCTGAATAATGCTTACTTTGTTGTGTTCCCAGTATATCAAGAAAGGACAGTCAACCCAAAAGCTAGCACAGACAGGACGACGCAAACTAGTGGAATACAAACGAGAATCGAACGCACTATTTGTAGCATCGGGGCAAGTCGCTGATTTGCGACGGTGCGGTCGGGACTCTGTCGAAACGTTCCAACTCCCTGGATCTCTGCAGCCTTGAATATGATCTGACTCACCAGGTTTAAAGTAGCATGGAGAACCTTTTATGAATCCATTTTTATGGACCGTTAACACGGGTCTCCTCACATGACGCTCGACCGTGGCAGTATATATCGCTGTAAGGCAGTTCGATTGGGCTCTGGATGACACAAGGGGGACGAGAGAGATGATATATCTTTATATATATATATAATCAGTTGTCAGGTTTCATTTAATCAATGGTTTGGCTATATAACTGTTAAGGAATTTGTAAATGTGTGGGGACACGTATCTAAAGCATTCTGTTTTATAGAATGCAAACGGATGTCTTTAAAAAATGAGCACTTTTTTCCATGTTTTCCATGAGTGTGTGCTTTTTAGTCGAGGAGGTGCAACACTTCACTTCCCTTGTGTTCTTCAGAGCTCTGTGGTCAGGATGATTTATGTTTCTCCCAGTGCCACAGTCTTCGTAAGATTACAGCCTATTAGGAAATAATTTCATCAGTTTTCCCTAACTTCTGTGAAGTTGCATATTTGGCTCTCCTGGTCGAGTTTGCATATTCGGGTCTCGCCACTAAATTGCTGCAAAGAAATACACCAGGGTGCGTAGTTTCAACAACGCCGGGTCCCGTAGCGCTGAACGAGTGCGTTGCGGTTTTGACACTCGGATAAAAGTTTTTCGAAATTTGCTTTGGTGAGAAATTTGTTAAAGGGATAGTTACACCAATAATAAATTATGTTGTCGTCGACTCACCTTAATGCCGTTCCAAACCTGTATAACAAGATATATATATAAAAAAAGGACAAAAACTGTTTTTCAGAGCATCGTTTTTTGCGTTCCACAGAATAATGTCAGTCATGCAGGTTTTGAAAGACATGATGGGGGAGGGGTAAACGTTTTTGGCTTAACTATCCCTTTAAATAAAAATCCAGACAGATGTTCATTATAGATGAGCTATTTAATGTCTTTTAAGTTTCCTCTTTCTCTTTATAAACTCTAAATTAGTTTGGAATCAACTCTAGACGATTAGAGACGATTATGAATTTCTGTAGAAATGAGGCGAGCAGAATTTAATGCGACTCGAATGTTGCATGAATCGAGGCCCATTGAGTTCATCGTCCTGCTTCGGCTTAAACGCGTTTTTACACAGCGACCGTTTCCAAACAAGGCCCCGTAATTGAAGAGAACGAGTATTTGAAGTCTGAAGTCTTCCTATAGTGATGACATTCTTCACGTGTGACATTTTGTTCTAGTCTCTTGAGACCGACTATGATATACAGCTCCAATTTTGGGTGCAACCTCTTAACGTGTAATCTTTTGTGGTTTTTGTGCTATACCCGTGGTGATATAGATGATTTCTCTTATTACGATGACTTGTAGTCACGGTCATTATTTGATGTTCTTGCTCGTGAAAGAGCACACGCAGCCTTTTCCAAGCACTCGTCGAGGTGTGCCGACGCGCAGAGATGACGTCAACCTTACTGTCGAGGTTCAAACTTAAAACTCGCACTCGCTGAGCAAATCCTCCAGGATGGCGTCTTTCTCCATGCTAAATTTGTCACGTCCTCCCTCTCCTCGACAAGGAAACTGAATTCCTGTAGTGATTCTGTTGAAGATCTCATGAATTAGTTAAGGCTTTGCCTGATCTGAAATGCGCCATGTAGCGTTAGCTTATGATTTCTCAGCTGAGTTTCCCGCTCGTTTGCTTTCTGGCGAATCGGACGTCAGGCTAGATCTTTCCACCTTTGTTGTAGCGCAATTATTAAAGTGAAACTCATAAGAACATGCCATGTCACATTTCACCCAAAAATTTAGATAAAGAAAACAGGTTTTTGTTTTGTTTGTGGCATTTTCATGACAATCAAGCACATCTACCTCCCCAAATTCGAAACACATGGAGAATTGTACTTGATTTGAATGAAAATGTAAATTAAAATAAACTGTGGTTATTTTGAGATGAAATATGTTCCAGGCATGTTCTCGTCAGGTTTCATGAGATTCACCCAGAGATGTACTTAACTTTCTAGATATTGCTCACAAATATGTGCCACCTCAAATTTTTAGGAACATTAACACCGGGAGGATATGATGCGCTCAGAGAATTCCATTTATATTTATACAAGGGAAAAAAACAATTGCTCACCGCTTAAAAAGTGAGCAGGGGGCGTTTAAATCCGGCGGCTTACCTTGACGTCTCATCTATAGAGGCGTATGAACGTGACTAAGAATAGTTGAATGGCGAGGCTTTTATACAGAGGTGAGGATTTCTGTTTATTTTCCTCCTCCCAGCTGTTTCCCATACAATTTTTAGGAGCTTGGCTAACACGCTCCTGTCACCGGTTCGGTTAGCATTGGGTTTTCTTTCGTTTTTGTTAGGCGCACGCGCTAGCAAGGCGAGCGTTCTGTTTCGCAATGCTAATCGCTGCTACGACAGCGTTTGGCAGGTGTGTTGAGATTTTTTTGGCTTTCACAGAGTGCCCAAAGCTGTGCGACGGTTAGCATTCTCCAGTGACGCACTGCCAGGATGCTGCTTCTATTTGAATCTTTGGATTGTATGGGAATCTTGTATTTAATATTTAGCACTTGCTTGGGTGCTGTAGAACTTTTTTCCCCCTCCAATGATCAGTGATCTCACTGAGCGTATTACTATGGGCGTGGATATTTTTTTGTTTGTTTTACAAATTGTCAACCACCCACACATTGCAACTTATGGGAAACGACTCAGTCAGGCTCATTTACAGTTTTGTGCATGAGGTTCCTTTTCCTCAAGTAAGAAATTGCAGAATAATGTGATTTTCTTTGAGAATGGGTCTGTTCCTAATGGATGATATTCATTTCTCTGCCTGGATTGTGTCTGTTTTGAACAGACCTGTTGAATTCATTTAAATGAAATGCAAATTAACTCATTTTGAACCTTATAACACTGTTATGGCTGTCTTTATTTTTTGTCGTTTTGTTTTATTCCTAACTTTTTGGGAAATGTAATGGCTTTTTTATGATTACTTCCAAGTTGTCTTGTAAAATCTCTTAAATTAAGGTACAGGCTCAATTTCAACAAGGAAAGGTTTTATATATAAATATATATTATACTCCATTAAGGAATGTTTAGAACCATCTTACTCCAATGTGGATGTAGCCATTATTACGCCATTTTATGACTTTGTAAAAGAATTCACTGTGTGAAAATTGGTTTGCATTTTTGTATAATACAATCTGCTTTTTGTTTGTTTAAAAGGAGAGGGAGGTGAAACTGGATATTAGAGGACAAGATTTAAATAAAAAAATAATTTAACAGAACCTGTGATATTGAAAAGAAAATGTAACTTGTGTACAACGATTCTAAATGAGAGGGATGGAATAAACAATATTGGTAACACTGCTATAAAGATGTGTGTTGGCTGTGCTATTTTATTCATTTTTATTTTTTTAAGATTTCTTTCAGTCCCAACACTGCGGCTTCAGAGAAACTCGAACACAGATCCAAGTATGTTTCCTGATTCAGGACAAGCGCATGTGATCTAACTGATCACATAAATTGTACAGAACTTGCACTAGAAGTTTATGGTCCAAGGCATTGCACCTAAAAAGGGCAGGACCATAAAGAGACATCAGAAAATTAATTTATTGCCATCTTATTAGGACACAAATAATGCAACTTCATGATTTCTTTTAAATATGACCTTTTTTTTTATTTGAATGTTTGTATGCCCCAGGATACGTCACCCCTTTGGGGGTATAAATTCATTGAAAAAGAATGCTTGTTTGGCAATGCATTACAACATTTTAACCACATTTTTTAAAACATTTATTCTCTCATAACAAACATTTTCTGTAAAATTCTGTTAATATATTTAATATGCAAATTTCTAGGACCAAAACTTTGATGATAAATCTATTGTACACAATCTACTTCATGCCTTCTGCCCTAACCTTTTTTTTTATATCAAATTCATCTTTTACTTGTGAAAATCTTTAATGATTTTCATAAAGTAAATGTTAATGTCCATGAACCTCACTGGTTCTTGCTGAAGCTCAAACGTGCCGCGTAACTAGGGTGCCAACCATCAAACAAACCAAATGTGGGACGATTATAAGTTTGTGTGGGACATGTTACCAACACTAAAACATAACCTGAAACTGTAATATAATGTCTATCTAACTTAATAAAAACATTTGTATTCTGCATTTCAGCTGATAAAAATGATTTGTTCTTTAGTCCCTTCCAGAAAACACCATTACATCACAATGTAACATAACATGTCTTTATTTTACATCATTTAAATTCAACATCACAGTAGGCATCATGCACAAAACTATTTTTGAAACAGTTCTGACCAAGTCCAACTAAAATCCAACAAAATAAACAATGAACAAGTAAAATATAAAACAACATGAAATTAGATCATTGACAGTCTTATATATTAAGAATATATTAAACCAAAAACAAATTTTTAGAAAGGATGTGAATTAAAACAACCACAGCAGGAAACAAGTTGATCAATTCTGTTAAATTAAAATTTTAATTTACCGAATTATCCATTTGTTTTCTGACAGGGAACACATGGAACGAATCACCAGTCCACATTTTGATTGACAGTCGTCACAACCTACTAGTGACCGTGTTTACTCCTTTCTTTTCAACCATTGGATAGGATTTAAAAAACGGCTGTTGTATTTGTACTTCTGACGAAGGGCTGTTAAATAGGTGAAAAACTACGCTGCAAAAAGAATAAATAAAATGCTTTCTTAAAAAGGCAAAAGAACACATGCACGTTTTCTTATGATCATTATAAACCAACAGACTGATGAAAATGCAGGACATTTTCTCAATATGCGACGTGCAGGACAAGGGGTGAAAATGCTGTGGGGAACAACGCAAAGCGGGGCGGTCACCCTATGCGTAACACAAGAATGAACCTCATTGGTTCTCGCACGTCAAGCGAACAAGCTTCCGTTTACCTTGAATGTGTATGCTAATAAAAGCCTAAATTTAATCTATTCGTCATATAGTGGATTGCATCTCTTCAGAAAATGTGGACTAAACCAGGGGTTTTCAAAGTGGGGGCCGCAGCAAGTTGGAAAATTTTTTTTTTTAAAAACGTTAAAAAATAAATATTTGCTAATATGAGTATTGTTATAAAAAAACATTATAATAATTTGTTGCATAGCCTATCTGATATCTGATTGATCGGCTAGTGACAAGAATTGGCCGATTTTCACGTGATTTTCAGTCTGACATATGCCGATTCAAATGCACTCGGGCGCCGCATGAATAACATCGCGCAACATCAACATCAACATCACACATGCACACAGAACGCACATGTAGGAAACCTTGTGAATTACGGCCGTTTCAGATCTCGAGCGGCGCGTGAGCAGCGCGAATTTTTTTCGGCGTGCATGTTCAGTGAGTGCATTAACACCGCGATCTGGAGCAGCGCGTGAGCGTGAGCGTCAAGCAGGAGCGTCGCATGAGCAGCAGTGAAGCGGAGGGTTTCGACGCCGAGTCTATTTTTATAGCGCTGCTCACGCTCAGTTAAAGTGAAAGCACACTTTTGATGGACAAAATAAATATGATTTGCATGTATAGTGTGTTTTAACAAGGAGTAGGCTATGTCAGAAAAGAAAATGAAGACAAAAATATTTATAGAGAATGTATCCATTTAAACTTGTTTTTATTAACCAGTTTGGGTAAAAGTGGTGTTTTATTATATATATATATATATATATATATATATATATATATATATAAAATAAATATTTGTGTGTGCTGTAAAGTGGTTAGAAAAAATGAAATCAGAATCGGCTTAAATCTGTATCGGCAGGTCAAACTCAATGAAAAATCGGAATCTGCCTTGAAAATTGTAATCGGTGCATCTCATCTTTCTGATTGGCTGGTATCAAACACCATCACATAATCTGATGTTCATCTAGATGTTTTATTTATTTATTTCTACATGTGCCGTGCCGTAGTATTGTCGATGGGTTCAATACGGGGGGCCTTGGCCAGAACCTAGTGGTATTTGGGGGGCCTTGGCATGGAAAAGTTTGGGAACCCCTGGACTAAACCACTCAATATAGATATTTTTTGTATATTTGTAAACATTTTTGCTATACATTTTAAAAGTTTTTGTTGCATTAATGCAGTTTTTCTTGTGGTAAATGACATTACATGGTAAAAGTCACTAAATATCATCAGCAACACTTTATTCTTGTTTTTAACAATATCACAAATCTATGAGTTTAAAATAGAATTAGAAGTATCAACAATTGCTAAAGTGGTGTTTCTGATTCAACCAACAATTTGACAGATTATGCATAATAGGGGAGAACAGAACATACATCTGCCATTACTGATAATAATACAGTGAACATGAGTAGACTTCAATATCAACTCATCTCACCTAGTAAAAATCACTATAAAAGTTTATCCATGTCTAGTGTTTGAGGATACAAAAGTGTACTAACTAGCTCTTAGTGTGTACACAATAAATAAACATTGAGGTTGTGTTTTCACAGTAATACAGCATGGATGGTTACACATTTATTTGGCACAGGTAATGTCAATGTCAAAAAATATTTGTGGCAAAAGTTCTGTACCCTGTACACCCCCTACTAACGTTACTATAAATATTTAGACCATTATAGTCCTTCAACGTGACTAAAATACCACATTTGCTTTGTCATTTAAAAAGGCACATGTGACAGCAGCAGCTTTTCAAATCACTGATTGCGTTGAATTCATCACTTTCATAAATGACCTTTCCTCTCACACTGAGATCAGGACCTGTCAGTGTCCTAAAAACAAACCTCTTGGATTTTGATTGCCAGGTTATCCTTTCCAGATTGGATGAGTGAGATGAATCAGCTTCTGATTGGTGTGTAAACCACTAATTTGGTCCATGTCTTCTGCTGTCAGTGTGAATCCAAAAACCTGTTGAGTAATTATGAAGCTAATATGAATATCAGGTAAAAAAAAAAAAAAAACACAACTTAACCTAAACAATGAAACTGTCTTTGAGATCATCCTTAATAATGTACATAATTATTTTACGATACAATACCATTTTGGATTTTTGTAAATCACAAACTAGACTGATTGAGCCTCTCACTGTTTTCCAAGCTCACCTGAACAGGTGGTTTTCTTGGAGATTTGGTCATTCCACATGAGTTGGGTCCCAGCTCACATGTCTCCCATCATGCAACAAACTCAGAGCTGCCATGTCTGAATCATCCAACCTGAACCCAAACACCTGCACGGCACAACATTATGAGTGCGGTTTAAAAAGGATGATCTCAAAGAGAAACTATTGATAGTTCAATTAGTGGCAAAAAGTATTCAAAGAGAACTGAGAATGTATAATAAATAATAATAATGATATATTTGTTTTTAAATTGCAGCTGTAAGATCCAGATTTAATCTTACTTGGCAGTTTTCATGGATCCTGTCTGGTTTGGTGGACTTTGGAATTGTGACAACTCCATTCTGAAAAGAAATGTAGAACGAAGTTAATGAATAACATTATAACGGCTACTTCGAAATTATATTTTCCTGGCATTCTGGAATATAAAAAATAATATCTCAAACAAAACTCAAGAGTTGGGAGATGATCATTACATTACTGTCACAGACAGATATTTCACAAATATTGTGAAACTATATTGTTTTAATGTTACTGTCTACAATACATGACCAGCTTTGAGCTTATCTTCATACGGAGAGTAACATATCTGGAAATAATAGGAAACCGTGATTTAACCTTTACAGGTTTGGAACAACATGAGCGGGAGAATATTGCATTTTGAGTGATCCCTATAAACTGCATTTGAGGATCTTTTGAAAAGCAAACTGTACCTGAATACTCCAGCGGATGCATATTTGTGACGTGCTGCGGCCGTATTTATGGGCGAGCTTCATGATTGCTGGGTGAGTGAGGGCTTGACCTTTGGCCAAAGGACAGTAGCCTTCAAAAACAATATCCTCCTTCCGACAATATTCAACCAGCTCCAGAGGCTGCTGGAAGGGATGAAACTCCACCTGCGGGTAAATCAAACTCAAATCATTCAGCTGCATTATGGGCACCTCGTACAAAATAGAGTCCGGTTTAATAATTCTGCATTTATCTCTTGTATGTTTTTTTTTTTTTTTTTTACTTTTCATCTTTAACATTGTGTGACTTGTGCCACAGTAGACCTTCTGTTGGCTCGGACCAGATGGGATAGCCTTTGTTGCCCTCATGCATCGATTTTATATATATATATATTATACTGTGCATTAAGCTAAATGAGGAACCAATACATTTGCATATTTTTGATATCTTTGAGATTTTATATAAAGTAAGAATGCCACCAAGTTGTGGTTTATGCATCATTTGGTTTATTTTATGTGTTTTATATAATAAAGAATTTTTTTTTAAATGTCTTGATGCCTTTATAGAAGTGGAAGTTTTTGCATTCATTTTTTTATTTAAATTTACTATTTAATTTGTAACAATCTCTGCTGCATTTTATGCACTTCATGCTTTATAAAAAAGTTTAGCGTCATCATCGGCATTATCTGAGGTGGGCATATTTAAATATATAATTTATAAACTAAAAATATATATACATCTAACCTTTTTTGCAATTACATTTGAATTTTGACCAAAAAAACTGTTTGCTTTGTAGTAATGGCATTATAAAATATGAGTGTATATTTGCTATTGAGTGTATTAAAGCTCTAAAAAGCATTAATAACAGATGTGTTATTATGGAGAGTAAAGATAACCATTAATTCTTCATACATAAAGCGAAATGAGGTTGCTACACATTTTCATGTGTTTTTTAAAGGTGTACAGTAGTTTTCCCATTTCATTTATAACAATCTCAGCTGCTTTTTTTGCACTTCATGCTTTCTAAACAAAGTTCATTATCATCATCATCATCAGCTGATGCAGTTCTCATTTTTAAGTTTTAAGAGTTGCGTCAAAAGCCATTCGTTCAGTCACACCTGGTTAACATGAGGCACAATTCCACCGCGATCCTTTAACTCGTTCAAGTGACGGATGAGAAAGTTACTCACTCCGATGGCACGACACAAACCTGCAACAAGAAGAGGGGACATGATCAACAAACTGTCTGAGTTACTGTCATTTCTGCGCAGTATAATGAGCCTGAAAGAGCACGAACCTTCATCATAAAGCTCCTCCAGAGCTCTCCACGTCTCCGCTCGAACCTCGCGACTGGAGAGACCTGGAACCATGCAGTCAGGCCAGTGCATCAGATACAGGTCTGTGTAAAGAAGTTGTTTCAAAAGTCATTACAAGACGTTCAATGGTTGTTTGCAAAGATATCTAGCTTTGAGGTCCCATGATTTACTCACCCTCAAACCATCCTAGGTGTATATGACATTATTCTTTCAGATGAATACAATTGGAGTTATATTAAAAA
Organism: Abramis brama; assembly: GCF_963993115.1. Classification (NCBI taxonomy): domain Eukaryota; kingdom Metazoa; phylum Chordata; class Actinopteri; order Cypriniformes; family Leuciscidae; genus Abramis; species Abramis brama. The sequence continues at coordinate 29,763,875 of NC_139969.1, read as the reverse complement.
ATGTCCTGGTTCTTCAAACCTTTATAATGGCAGTGAATGGCTGTTTCTGTTATTTTACTTTATGAAGTTTTAAAGATGGATATTTTTCTTACACGAATGCATTGCTTCGCTTCAGAAGGTCTTTATTAACCCCCCAGAGCCGTGTGGAGCACTTTTATCATGGATGGATGCACTCTGATGGACAGCCATTCACTGCCATTATAAAGCTTGGCAGAGCCAGGACATTTTTTAATATAACTCAGACTGTATTCGTCTGAAAGAAGAAAGTCATATACACCTAGGATGACTTAAGGGTGAGTAAATCATGGGCTAATTTTCATTTTTGGGTGAACTATCCCTTTAAAATGTCACTTTTACCCAAGTAATCCACCCCCAGCCTGGCACACGAGTCCCGGCAGGCTTGTTTGGCGCTCTGGTAGCCGTAATCTCCAGGCCATAGTTTGGTGGTGAGCCAGAGCTCCTCTCGTGGAACAGCACTGTCAGCCACAGCTTTCCCCAAAGCCTCTTCACAGCCGTAACGCTTGGCCGTGTCTATATGTCTTATCCCGCACTCCTGTAGAGCATAAAGCACCGCCTCATGACTGTAGCCTCCATCATGAGATGTCCCTGATGAATGAGAGACGACAAAAATTCAAAACTGTTACGCTTGTGTATGTGTAGTGACAATAAAGACATTTGACACGGCTCAAATATACACAGATCATTACTGGTAAAGAGTACATGTTGCCAATTTTTGGTGTCACTAACAAAAAACTGGCATTTCTGTTGAGAACATTTTTAAAATTAAATTATTTTTTTAGTCTTGTCAGAGGAAGAAAATGTCTGTCTATCATACACACACTGGTCAAGCTCAGACAAGTATAAACTAATAATCCAGACCACATATTTCAAATTTCACATTCTATGGCATTTGTCCACCCTGTTACATGACGTATTTACAATGCAGAGTGTAACAGGGTAGGTGTTTTAAACTAATAAATCCCATTACTAGCTGGGAAAGAACAACATGCTAACAGAAGATTGACATTTAGAACTTTAACTGATAAAATCTATTTTAAAAAAATGAAGAAACATTTTCATGTTCAGTATAATTAGAAATAACAGGGTGGACATGTTATGATTTACGGCAGTGTTTCTCAGCGTTTATTGGGCCAGCGCCACCCTACTCATTATCTAGGTCCGCTACCGACAACAGGACAAATGGATTTGAAATGTTCGCTTTAATGTGTCCAAGGGTGCGCGACGGTGTAGACGATGTTGCAGACCTTCTTTTTTTTTTTTTTTTGCAAGACGTTACAAGTTTCAGCTCGTAAATCTTTGACGTTGTAAACTCACCTTTAACAAACACCCCCCAAAAACACCTCAAATCCCCCCTTTGGAAAATATTGCCCCTGATGTTCTCCAAATGCCCCCATTGAGAAATGCTATTTTATGCCATTAGATAAATCTTCTAAAATTATGAAAAAGAGAGAAAAGTGAATGACTGATTCTTACTTTGTTCTTGGAGTTGTTTTCCCTCCAAGAAATTATGTCACTTCAAGCAAGTCATGTGATTTAGGGCATACGCTTAAGATTATAAAAGGCAAAACGCACTAATGTAACCGGGTGGACTGGAGTTTGAGGGACACAAACTAATTTAATGATTTTACACATTTAATATATATATATATATGGTTCTTCGTATGCAAACCCTTCTGTTACTAGATAGAGGCAAATTCTGTTTTAATGATTACTTTTTAATCACCAGGTTTCAAGCCTAGTCATCTGTCTAGTTTCATTTCCCTTATTTGTTATTTTTACACACACACAACCAAAGTAAAAGGGGTATGGCAACATTCAAAAACAAAAAAACAGAACGTTTTAGTACATTGTGTTTCAAAGTATCATGTTAGTCCTAAAAAGAGAAATAAGGTTAGATGTTAGAAACATGGCTAGTTTAAGATACAGTTTACTATTTTATTAATTAAAAAATCCATCACAGGGTACATCTATTCAAAATCCACCAAACTGTAGGAATGACCCTGCCCTAACAAACGGCTGTAAATTACCCACGAGTCTTTGGAAACCCATTTTACTTGTTTGATAAATCTTAATTATGACATAAAAAGTCATAATTATGACATGCAATGTCAAAATTAAGACTTTCTAAGTCATAATTATGACTATTTATGTCATTATGAAATTATGATAAACTTAGTCATAAATGGCTAAATAAGGCCTAACTATGACATATAGTTAGGGAAAGTTAGGCTTTTTTTTTTTTTTTGCCAATCTGCAAAAAAAATTCTTACCAATAGCTTTTTTAACTATGTGTTCCTATAGGTGTCTAGTAACACCTCCCGGGGAAACGCCTGGAGAGTCAATCAAAGTTGGGGTGCCCAGACGGCCTGGGTAAAAATAATGATTTTTTAATTTGATTTTTTTACCAATATTACCTTTTGAGATGTCTAACTAGGGGTTTTTAGGGGTGCTGAATCTATCCCAGCCATTAGTTTTGAGTGAAAATGACTCCTAGTCCAAACAAAAACCACATAAAAATGGTTTTATTGAACAATTACAAAACAAAACTTACTAAATCAGTTTAAAATTTAACAAACCTCATCCAACTCCCCTACATCTCCCTCACTCCGGTTATTATCTGGCTGGTTGATGTTCTGGCAAGAGTTACCATGACAGTTCCCACAAACAGAAATACGCTTGACGCCTTGCTTTACAGCACCTGAGAGTGTCACAGTCCCCTGCACAGTTGCAGCTGACAAACTTCAGAAGGTGGTGCAGTGCAATGGGATCTGATGTAGGGACTGGTGCATAACCTTGTTCTCCTTGTTTCCATCCATACTCAAGGACATCCAGTGATGGACTTTGTAGCAGTAGCCGATCTCTGGTCTGGAGATCTGCCCGCAGAGAGTGCTGTGCTGCAGCTCCTGTAGTCGGAGGCAGTTTCCGACCGACCTTAGGTGTTGACTATATAACATCCAGGTGATCCAAGCACTTCCTCTTGCCTTTCTCGCCTCATCTGAGAGGAAGTGGTTGGCTCACCTGGATGTTATATAGCCAACCCCTAAGGTCAGTCACCTGACATTGTTGATATTAGGTCTTGAGCAGAGGTGGACAGCAACAAAGTACATTTACTTGAGTACTGTACTTTAGTACACTTTTTGAGTATCTGTACTTTACTTGAGTATTATTTTTTATGGAAACTTTTTACTTCACTACATTTGAAAGACAAATATCATACTTTTTACTCCACAACATTTCTGTCAAGGTCCTTGAGTAGAAAGTAAGGGGATGATTTTGGTTGCAAGGGTTGCATTTTGGTTGGAAATGAAAGTCGGGTTGACGTCAGAACTCGACTGATGTTGGTTTCTGACGTCAACTCGTCTGTCCAACGTTGGAGATTAACGTCAATCTGCCGTTGAATTCTGACATCAACTTGATTTTCATTTTCAACGTTGGGTTTGGCCAAGCAGCCATTTGGGTGTCCGAAACCATTGTGGACGTTATTGAGTGCACTTATTCAAAAAAATAAGCACTTATAAGAAAAAAAAACATTATTTTTACCCAGGCTGTCTGGGCACCCCAACTTTGATTGCCTCTCCAGGCGTTTCCCTGAGGATTTGGCCATGGATAAATTGTGTTGGATAAAGTGTTACTAGACACCTATAGGAACACATGGTAAAAAAAGCTATTGGTAATACATTTTTTTGGTAAAAAATTAAGTCATAATTATATTGAAAAGAATAAAGACAAATAACTATGATGCAAACAAAGTCTAAATGATGACTGTTATAATTAGGAAATAGTTATTTCTATGACATAATTTCTACCTTTTATGTCACAATTTCAACTTTTCATCTCATAAATATGACTTTATATGGTACCCAAAATTATGACTGAGTCAGACTGGCCCAGTCAGATAAACAATCAGTGAGTAGAAACACTCTTCTATCATCATTTATATCATATGTTGTTGCATTCGGATGTCATAAAGGCGCTTGTTCTCACCTAAACCCAGAATGGGAATGTTCAGTCCATTCGACAGCCCAACCGTAGGACAGGACAGCGCAGTGCAGCTGCTGGGAATTGTCACCATATTTTAGACTAAAGCTCATGTGCACTTCTATGGACACAGCACGATTCGATGTGTATCAGAGAAGAAAACCCTAGTTTCTCATTAACTACCGCTCTCTGCAGGAAAGAACGCGAGCGTTTCTGTAAATGTCTCTGTAAACTCACAGAATAAAACATGTGAAATGCCTCACCTATCTCTACTTTAAAGAAATTAGCGTCGTGAACGAAATTGCTCCGTTAAGTCGAATCTTTTAATGAACCGAATGAACATGAATCATTTGCTAAACTGACCGAATCAGTGACTCTAGCGGATCATTCGGACAAGAAAATTTTAGTTATTGTAAATGCAAATAATATTTAGTTTCTAAATGGCTTTATGTTTTTAAAAGATATATGGCTCCAACAAACTGAAATGGGATACATGGAATTATATATATATATATATATATATATATATATATATATATATATATATATATATATATATATATATATATATATATTTTTTTTTTTTTTTTATTAATACATTTTTAGTATTAATAAAACCTCGTGGCCATCGCCAACCTTTTTTTTTAAATGCTAAATAACATAAGAACATTGTCAATGAATTACATACAAATACATATAATAAAATAAAATAAAAAACAAAGAAAGAAAAAAAACAATATTATACAAAAACAATGAAAAACAAAAGATGACATGGCAAGAGATATGACAAGCAGGCATACACTACAATTTTATTGATACAATAACATACATTAGTGTACAAGGAAAGCTTTTAAGTGCATGCATTTTTTTTTATTTTTTATAATATTTAATAAATCTTAGGGCTTTTTTATTATTTATATATCGAAGAGATTTAAGAAGTGAGGATAAGATAGAATACCAATTGCAAACTTTTGTTTATGAATGAAGAATTTGCCATATAAAATAAAGAAATTAACAATGTACTCTACAGGGGTGGCTGGCCGATGCCAAGCCAAGTGGAATGACACCCCCTATGGTGACGTAAAGAACCACTGAACCGCGTTTGGAACCGATTCACGGAAATGAGTCGGACAACCGTTCACTATAAGAAACTCAGTGCGCATGCGCGAGCAAGTAAACTTCCTTCAGGAGTCTTGGCTTATATGATGGGAACACACTCAATGAGGTACTTACTATTTTTTTACAGTCTATGGGTACTTGTTGTTATTTAAAAATGCAAATCTACTCATGTTACTGTCTATCATGACGGGTCTGTTGAGTTCGCTTCATGGCATGCATGTGATAATTCGTCGCATGCAGTGTCTTTCACTGTTAAAGTTTTAATTACAACGTTTTCTGTTGTTTTTAGACAGACACACAATCATTTTTAGTAAAACTGTTCGCATGCATGAAAGGCATCCAGGTATAATGAACATATGTGTTAGCACGTATTATTCCCTGTTTGTTGTGTTTGCTCGATGTAGACCTTTTATGTTTGGGCCATTAAACAACAACTGAAAAGTCGGAGAATAAAACCTGCACAGATTGTGCAATATCTACATTTAATGTTTCCAGCAATAAGTCCAGCCCAGACATTGATCATTCTGTAAATGCTGCTATGATCACTGTGGAAATGTGTAAAGCGCGTTTGAAGGGATAGTTCAACAAAACTAGTATTTACTTATTTTATTTACTTTACTCCAAAACTTCATGACTTTATTTTCTATGGAACACGCATGTATATTTAGGCGAGTGGGTAAGTGTTTTTGAAAGAAGTCTCTTGTGCTCACCAAAGACTGCAAAAATACACTAAAACCTGTAATATTTTGAAATATTATTATAATTTAAAATACCCTTTTTCTATTTTTAATATACTTTACATGTAATTTATTCCTGTGATGTCAAAGCTGAATTTTCAGCATCATTACTCAGTGTCACATGATCCTTCAGAAATCATTATAATATGCTGATTTGCCGTTTAATAAACATTTCTTACTATTATGAGTGTTGTGAGAACAGTTGTGCAGCTTCATATTTTTGTGGAAACCGTGATAGATTTTTAAAATTTTTGATGAACAAAGTTCATAAGAACAGCATTTATTTGAAATAGAATGTTTTGTAACAAAGTAAAATTCTTTACTGTAACTTTTTATTTTAATGTGTTTCGAAACAAAAATATTGCATATCTCGTGTTAATGTGTATAATACATATGATCAATCATTGTCTAAGACGACATTTCAGTAATAACTCAATTTTGCTAAAAAAATAAATAAAAGCTTTAATGGCAAAGAGCAAATTTGACATTTTTCTAAATATCTCTTTGTGTTCCTCCGAAATAAAATGTAAACAGGTTTGCAGAAATCATTTTAAACACCTATTTTCTATTTTAATAATAATACTTTACATGTAATTTATTCCTGTGATGTCAAAGCTGAATTTTCAGCATCATTACTCCAGTCTTCAGAGTCACATGATCCTTCAGAAATCATTCTCATATGCTGATTTGCCGTTTAATAAACATTTCTTACTATTATGAGTGTTGAAAACAGTTGTGCAGCTTCATATTTTTGTGGAAACCATGATGCATCTCTTCAAACCTCTTGTCTTCTCCTGTCTTCAGGATTGGTTGGTGCTTCTGCAGATCATTGGGCCGCGTGCGGACACACTTCATCATCATCTCTATTGTGTTGCTGCTTCTGGCCGGAGTCTCTCTGACCTTTTTACTGCCTAACAATGAGGACGGCAGGATTCTCCGACAGCTCCGCCATAGATCCAACGCCTCACTCCCCCTCCCGGACCCAGAGGACAGTTTTACTATAATCATGCAAACGTACAACCGCACCGATATACTCCTCAGGCTCCTCAATCATTATCAGGCTGTGCCTCACCTGCAGTGCATCATCATAGTGTGGAATAACCCCGGCGAGCCACCGCCCAGGAAACTATGGGATGCCCTCGGCCCACACCCTGTGCCCGTCTTCTTCAAAGAGCAGAGCGTCAACAGAATGCGCAATCGACTGCATCCGCACCCTGAGATCAAGACTGACGGTAGGTGTGTGATTCTCACGTGAAGGAGAGGTGACCTGCCTGGTAGTTCACACAAAATCTGTATTTTCCCTTTTAGGGTCAGGGGTCAATGACATACGAGACTGCCCACGATAATAAAAAGGAAAAGTCTTTTAAAATCTAGATTAAAACACACGAGTGTACACATTTTTATTTAACGGGGACAGTGCAGATTACTAAACATTTTATTCATACAAATGTCATAAATTATTTATTCCTAAATACCGTCAAGATTTTAGGGAAGTCACATTTTAGAGCTGGGACTAATTTTGGCTTGTCATTAAAAAGTAAAATTATCTGATATTTGACCGTAACACAGTCTTGAAGGTCCATTTGAACCATTTTTTGGACCGTTTTTACTTTATGCACTACAAAATTATCTAAACAAATGCTAATTCAAAAATTAAAATCATGCTCATCATATAAGTAGTGATGGTATGAATTGCATTTTAATGTACTGTATTTTTAATAAATTAATAGATAAGTTAAATATGATTTCTATCCTATTTATTTAATACAATGCAATGTTTTCTCAGAAGTATATCAGTCAAACAGGTTTGGAACGGCATGATGGTGAATGAATTATGACAGAATTAATTGTCATTTTTGGGTGAACTGTCCCTTTAAGGCACGATCCTACTAGATTCATTACGACTGTATTTAATGTGCTCTTGTCTTTGAGATTGTACTGACCGACGCTCTCTTTCGCCCGGCAGCTGTTTTGATGCTAGACGATGACACATTGGTCAGTGTTCCCGACATCAGCTTTGCATTTTCTGTCTGGAAGGTAATGTTTGCCAAAAGCATCATGTTATTGACATTCTGTGGAGATATTTTCTGAAAGCAACTCTAGGAAATTTGATCTGTTTTACTTGACTATCTTTTTACATTCTGTTTCAATTACTCTCTTCAGAGAAACATAAACAAACAAACAAACTTGTTTTCATTTCAATTTGTGTTGTAGCAATTCCCAGATCAGATTGTGGGTTTTGTTCCACGGAAGCATGTGACCACAGCATCTGGTGTGTACAGCTATGGCAGCTTTGAGCTTCAGGATCCAGACAAAGGTGGAGGCGACAGGTGAGATTTGGAAAAATTCTGCATTTCCAAGTTAATGCAAAAGTCGGACATGAAACCAAAACTGACCTATAACTCGCTTCACCTCTGAAACAACTTTCCTTATATTTTTCATGGTTGAATATTCTGAAATATTAACAAGCAGTGTTAAAACATTGCTGTGACTAATAGCTGTAAAAGAAAGTGTGCTTCATACCTCCTGAAAAGTGATCGCCCCCTGGTGGCTGGCTGCATAATAGGTCATAAAATAAACCGCTATAAAAACGAAGTGTAACGTCATGATTGACAGCTGTGCTGCGCTTACAATTGAGGGCTGCGTTTAAGTCCATTTGTTTATGCCCTTCCCTCGCTAACTTCCCCGTCTTGTTCACTCGGATGTACGACATTGCTTACATTGCATGAGTGCCCACTAGGGGTTGAACAACTTCAGATGTTTTAAAGTCGACGTTTATGTGATTAAAGTCAAGTCGACTAGTTGCTGATGACGTCAGTAATGAACAAATAAGCCTGAACCTCGAGCTGAGACTCGAATGCGGGTTGCCTTGTACACAGCTATGGAATATGACACAGCGCTTTCAGCGGTTTCTAAGCTATTTTATTGATAAATCACAGAACAGTGTTGACAGTACATTTCTGCACTGCTGAATGTTTCTGTGCGCGTGATCTGCATGTGATGTGTGCGCTACTGTCTGTATGTGTGTGCGTTACAATGCAGCAGTGCATTAGTTCAGAACGGCGATTAACTTACGTGTACAATAAGCTGTTTAAAACATTCATTCACCCGATTAATTTTGAGCATCCAGATGGTATAATCAAATGTCTTGTGGTGTGCTCTCAGAGTATACATTTATTTGTCATATTAACCCTAACCCTAACTTTGGAAATGGAGCATAAAGTGGACTTAGATTTCTTATCCTGTTGCGCCCTCTATAGTCTATGATCAGCGACTAGTCGACTTCAAGTTGAAAAGTATTAATACTAAAAGTATTATTATAAGTAAATATAAATATAAATGCTAAATATAAAATAAATACTAAATATAAATATTTTTAAAACCCCAAAAAGAAATAAAAATGCCAAAAGCACTTAATAAAATTACTAAAACTTACACTAATATGAAAACTAAAAATATAAAAGCTGATTTAAAATATGAATAGATACTATAATAGTATATAAATAATCCTAAAATAACACTGGTTTTAAACTTTACTGATAAAGTGTTCCTTGTTGTGGACACTTAAATGTATTTGATCCCTATTTCACATTATGAAAGTAAAATGTGTTGGGAAAAGAGCAGCACAAAAGTCACAACCACGCAATACAGCCGAATAAACGTCATTTCATCATTCCATTAGCTATTCAATGATCCTGGTGGGAGCGGCGTTCTTCCATCGGCGCTTCCTGGAGCTGTTCCGAGATCAGCCCGGTGAAGTGCACACTCTGGTGGACCAAACCCAGAACTGTGACGACATCGCCATGAACTTTGCTGTGGCACATCATCTCTCACAGGTGTCCGGACTGAAGCGCCCCTCCGGGGTGTTCGTGAGGCCCGTGGATATGCGTAACCTGGAGAAGGAAGCCAGCAGCGGGTATGTGGGCATGTGGCACAGAGCGGAGCACATGCTGCAGCGCTCCTACTGCCTCAACAAGCTGACACAGATCTACGGAGAAATGCCGCTCCGCTACTCCAACATCATGATCTCACAGTTCGGCTTTCCCAGCTATGCTAATCACAAGAGCAGGATATGATGTCAGCACGTTTTGAGAGACAGCTGCAATCTCAGTAATGAGATATTATGGCATCTTTTTGGACAATTTTAGAGATTTTAAACACTTGAAAGTGCACATCTCATAATACATGAGTTTGATGGAATTTTGCAACCGTAACATTTCTACAGGGTGGGCCATTTATATGGATACACCGTAATAACATGGGAATGGTTGGTGATATTAAAGTCCTGTTTGTGGCACATTAGTATATATTAGTACACACCACCCATCTTGAGGAGTTTGCCCCCTCACATATACTAATGTGCCACAAACAGGACTTTAATATCACCAACCATTCCCATGTTATTACGGTGTATCCATATAAATGGCCCACCCTGTACATTCTCAGGCCTTTGTGGTTTTACATTTTTAATACCTAGAAATGTAGTAATAGATTCTTCTTCTTTTTTTATTTGAGAATTTATGCACGTTCTTATGATGCTATGAAAGCTTGTTTTCACCACAGAATAAAAAGTAAAAAGGATAATTATTTGTGACTTTTTATCTCACAATACAGACTTTACAACTTGCAATTGCAAGTTTATCTCACAATTCTGAGAAAAAAAGGGAGGGAGAAGGGAGAAAATGAAGGGAGAAAATATGACATATGAGTGAAAATGTATATTTATATTTAAAATTAAAAATACATTCTATATTATATAATGTATTTCAGTGCTTTTGCGTTCGCTCGCAAAAAATATGTTCCCCTGAGAAAATTTGCTTTCGCTCGCAAAGAACACACAAGTTTTGCGAGCGAACTTAAACTTTCTCAGGGGAACCCAAAAGTTTGGCGAGTGGACGCAAAGCATTGAAATATATTTTTTATGTCTTCTTCCCATCTCCTATTTTTTCCATCTACATGTCCCTTTAGGGGCTCCGTAAGATATAAACTTGCAATTGTGAGTTATAAATTCAGAATTGATATATAAACTCGCAATTGCGATTTATAAAGTCCAAATTGCAAGATATAAACTCACAAATCTGAGACAAAAAGTCAGAATTGTAAGATTAAAAAATTGCAATGATCTTTTTATGTTTTAAGTTTTTATATGTGAATAAAATGTGAGTATCATTTTGTGGTAACTATTGATTTACATGCTGCAAACAGGAGAGTACATTAACTACACAGAACCAACAATATAAAGTCATATTTGACACTGGTTACATGGAAAAATGTCACAACAGAAGACTGATTACAGTCTACAGTGTGATTTACAGATCAAAGTGATTGCTATGAATGGAGCCAAAATATAACTGCCATGCCATGATCTATTTCCTGACAACAAAGCTGAATCCTTTAATTACAACAGCTTATCTCACACCAGGAAAAGCTTAGCAACTCCCTCATCTTTAGTTGATTTTGTTTTGTTTTGTTTTAAATCAAAAACAAAAATTACATACAGTCCTTGTTACACGTTACATGTAGTTACTGAAGTAATAACAGTAAATTATGCATAATTAAATGCAACTAACCCTAATCCTAACCCTAACTCTAGGGTAACACTTTATTTGACAGTATCCTTATGTTACATGTACTTACCATAGTATTAACAGTAAATTCATTTAAACTAGTGCAAAATGCCCATGCATAATCAGTTTTTGTGTGTCTTTTTAGTAATTGTTGGTTGGTGTGTTTGAGTGCTCATTGTTACAATTACACAGCAAAAGTTCAGTGACATTTTTATTTGTGCATGGTAGAAAGCACACAGTGAACTCCGAGAAAACGCTATGCTTGAGGAAACAGTTTGTGAATAGGCTACTATAAATGATGGCCGTGAAAGAGACTGTGATCGCATTGAATAGGATATGTTTAGTTGGTGAATAGCATTTACACAGTAGCGATAACTTTAAGTGCACCAGAATGAAATATAATATTCAGAAGTAAACAGCATAGCTGACTTACAGATTCAGTTTACATCCACAAATGAATAAGCGCGTTGATTCAGGGAGCAGTGCAAAGTGCCCGTGCAAAATCAGTTTTTGTGAGCTGATCACCGTCAAAAAAGTTCAGGAGATATTTCTTAGCGATGGCTGATTTCAACAGTTTCAATATGATAGCATTTTGAAAAAAAGTGTCATGAATTTATTGCATTTTTGGGGGAAAATAATTTGTTTTTAAGTGTCATGAATTTATTGCATTTTTGGGGGAAAATTATCTGTTTTTATAATAGATCTTGAAAATCCAAATCTGGATTTTAATTTTTTATGTTATTATAACCTAAAGATGCTATGTGAAAGTTTTAAACAGAAAATAGTGGTTTTCATCTTGCCACTTTCTTGGTAAAGAAAACACATTTTTACTCAAATTAATCAAAATGGATTTATCACGTTCTGGAACCAAACTATAATATTCAGAAGTAAACAGTGTAGCTGACTGAGTGTTTATGTCAGAATGTTTATTTTTAAACCACAACCTTCTAAAAATGATATATTTAACGATATCTTTTGCATTTCTAATCCAAACAACGTCAAACTTGGCACTGCACTTACTCATGCCTGTAGCGAGACACCCGTCGAATTTGAAATCCATCGGACTAACGGTTCGAGAGATATGCGGTTAACAGACACACACACAGACATACAGACAGACAGACAGACAGACGTTTCTGTAATTTATAGATAGATTAATTAAATGCAACTAACCCTCAACCAAATCCTAATCCTACCCTAACCCTATAGTAAGTACATGTAGTTGCTTAATATTACTCAGCACTTAAATATATAATTACACTGTAACAATGACACCTTAAAATAAAGTGTAACCCTCTATAGTAAGGAAATGTAGTTAATTAGTATTATTTAGTACTTAAATGTGTAACTACACTAACAAGGACACCTTAAAATAAAGTGTAACCCAGAACTGTTTGATGAATTAACTTTCACTTTTGATTGCATGTGTTCAGAAGCAGATAAAGAAGCAGTCTGATAATTTTGCTTCACTGGAGGAACAATGGAGAGCTTAAAGGATATCTAGGAGACGGTTTACTTTGTCTGTTGACACATGAAAATATAAAACATGTAGACAATATAAAGTGGACCCATCCCCCCACCCCCCTTCAGACTAATAGCTGTGTAGACTACAATTGTGGGAAATTTTTCCCTGCAATGAGAAATTTATCCAAAATTTGTGGATTTGTGCTGATGGATGCTTCATGGAAGCTTGAGAAACCTATAATATTTCAACATAAAGATGTCAGATTGCATAGATTGCATAGATTGCTCTCTCTGTCTGCATCCTTGTCAAAAATGGGTGAAAATTGACTTCAAAACAAAAAGCCATCAACACAGAACATCTCATTAGGAAGGCAAATGAGAGATTTTCTCAAACAGCTCAGGATGTTAGAGGTCAGCCATTACAGAATCAAGCGCATAGACAAAACAACTCGGACAAACGTTATAAAAACCTAAAAGGTCACTGGATCTTTACTTCTTTTCTTTTCTGTTCCATTCATATAATTAGTCAGTTTCAGAATTTTGCCTTTATCAACCGGGTGATATATTTCCACACTGTAATGAATTGCTGTAAAAATTACAGAATGATTTTACAGTACAATAGCTGTATTTCAATACAGTAGATTACTGTTAACATAGATGCATTCTGGGGGCACACAGCAGTTTATTAGACCTTCTAAAATGGCATTTGTTGTTTGTTTGTTGCTGTTTTAGAGAGAGATCCCTACTAAGGGGACGTTTACACAACAACAATGTACTTGCGTTTTTGAAAAGTATTGTGTACAGGCGACACCATTGTCAAAAATATTCCAGTTCACACACAGATCCATGAAAACGACTAAAAACGGCGCATTCTGCTGCCAGGCCAGTAGTGGGCGATGTCACTTTGTAAAGAAACACTACGTGCATATAGACTGAACGCTTAATACGCGTGTGCATGAAGTCACCGTTTATACAAATTTTTTGTTTTTTTTGGTTTTTACTGAGACGATAACGGTATCGTTTTCAAAAACTTGCACTTTGAAACCTGATTTTAGGAGTTTGCGTTTTCAGGCCCCCCCAAAACGCCATTGTTGTGTAAATTAACAACCAAAACGCATAAGTAAATGGGCCCTAAATGAAAGTATGAATACTGAGTGAATATTTTACTCAATTAAAAGAATCTAGCTAAAAACATACTTGAAAGTTAAAAAAAAAGAACTTAAAATTATTCTTTTTTCTTTTTAAAAGCAGAATTTTGTTCTTTATTTTGATATATTGCATATTTAGATAATCATACAACAACAAAAAATCTGGGGGCCATGAAACTTTTGTGAAAATGATCAAAAATGCTGGCGGTGGCCATTATATTAAGAGTTAATATAATTACAAAACTTTATACACTCCCGGGTAAGAACATCTATAAATATTTTCAAAGAATTCAAACATTTCATAATGTTTTTTCAAATTATATTTTTTTTAAGTTTATACAATTTAATTAAAAAAATAATAATAGTGGTCATCAAAATATTAATTTTGATATGAATCAGAAAGCTCTCGGATTTACTCAAAAATATCTTAATTTGTGTTCTTAAGATGAACGAAGGTCTTACAGGTTTGGAACGACATGCGGGTGAGTAATTAATGACAGAATTTTTATTTTTGGATGAACTAACCCTTTAATCAAGTAAAATCAGTTGATATAACCACATCCCCAAGAGCACTTAAACGGCAGCAGTGTATTTTAACACCCGGAGTGTTGGAACAAAGGATGGAACTTCCTGGAGAAATCGTGTACTTTGACTGATATGGAAACTGAATAGACAATGCCTGTGATAATTAACAGGTCAAATAACCTCATTACATTGTTTTTGGAGGAAAAGGGAAAGTCTGTGTGCTTCAAAGTTTAGAGAAAGGAATTTCCTTTTATCAGTGCCAAGATTTCAGTACACGCAGTGTGTAAAACAGTGGTTCTCCGGTTTTAGGCTATTTGCTGAATACGCCATGTGCAGACTTATTAGAGAGTATTTGGCTAAGCATCCGCTATGAGTTTATGGATATTCACAGTTCATTGTCAGGTTGATATCAAGCACATGATGCAAGATAATCTAAGGAAATGAGGTTAAGTAGAGAAAAGTTACACTTTATTTTAAGATGTCAGTATTACTGTGTAATTATACATTTAAGTACTGAGTAATAATAACTATATGTACTACTTACTATAGGGTTAGGATGATGGTTTAGTTTAGGGTTAATTGCATTTAATTATGCATAATTTATAGTTATTATAAGTAATTAATGACAGAGTTTTCATTTTTGGGTGAACTAACCCTTTAAGTGTCCAAAAACTTTTTGTATTTAGAGATTGTCCATCAAATATCCATCTTATTAGAAAATAACACTGTTAGTAATAAAATGACTAAATAAGTACAGAAAACACAGCCCAGCTTTGTATTCGCCTGTCCATGAGACATTTACAGTATAGATAATGTCCAGGTGAATGTTCCTTTCAGATGAATGCTTCATTTTGTTGATGTGCTCTTCATCTTCAAACTCCATTACTGGAGTTTGTCCTGGCTTTCTTTCTGCAGTATCGGATCAGCAGCCCAGCGATAGTCAGCAGTGACACCGACCCTGCAGCGGGCAGTATGGCTGCCGGCAGGTCTGCCGTTTTCACCACATCGGGTCGTGCTAGATTTAAAGGGTAAAGAATCATTGGAGTAGAGAAACTGAAATATTATATTCCAGCCTTATTGAATAAGTTACGATTAGTGCTGTTGTATGTCTCAGCCAAAGCGTGTTGTAGATATTTTTATTACTTTTTAATTAATGTTTTGTTAATTGAACAATGCTTTATTCAAAATTAATGCAATATAAATAATGAGCAAGTACATCATAAAACCATCTTTCAAAACGCGTTACCATAAATCAGTATGGTAAGCCTATAATAATGATTCCCGTTTTAGAGTTTAGAGTCAGTATGGATTTGCCAGGAAACTGTATACTTTCATTATTTGTCCGTGCATGTTTACGTTATGTCCATAAATAAAGGATAGAATATCAGGCTACTACGATATGCACTGAAAGTAGCTTAAAGCCACAACAACTGAATCTGTAATCGGAAAGTGACAGAAGCTACCCGTCATAAAACATGAGTCAACATATTTGACCACAGGAGTTGAGTCGTTGTCCAATTTGAAAAATGAAAAATATGAATAAAAACTATAATGGTCTATAAATACTAAAATAAAACTGGTGCAAAGTAACTTCCCATGCAAAGACATTTACTAAGCGAAATCTCCAGAAATGTTCCAAAAACTCACCTTCGACTGTAATGTTGATTGTGCTTCTCTCAGTGCCGAAGTCATTTTTTGCTTCACAAATGTAAATCCCTCCGTCTGTTATTTGGACTGATGGGATGTTTAAAAGCACAGCTTGTTTGTTCAAAGCTTGTGACGCAGCGCTCTGTTTATACAGAGTCAGTTCTGCTGACCCATCGTCTGAAGAACACAATATGGTCATGTTCTCTCCTTCTTTTGGGTCTCCTCTTTGGCTTAGCTGGATTTTGGGGATGTTTGGAGGACCTGCATTTAAATGGAGTTTAAAGATCATGGACAGGTTTAAAATGGTTAGACAAGACAGCTAATCTTATCCTGAGTTCATTTACCCACCTAGAACAATGACTTTTACCCTCCTTTGCTGGCTTCCCACTGCATTGCTTGCGTCACAGCGGTACCAACCTGCCTGAGACCTGGAAGCGTTATTTATTATGAGCTTTTCATTCTGGCTCTTATTCTGTGCAGGTTCAGTCTCCTCTTTCCACCACAAGATTGTTGGTTGGGGATTTCCATCTGCCCAACATGTTATCTCCAAATGTTCACCAAGCTTTACTGAGGTATTATTACTGGAAATTCTAAAAGTCCCTGGACCATCTTAGAAAGAAATGTAGAATCAATTATGACAAATGAAAAGTGATTTAATTTAATTGTTAATAAACTTGTATTATTGAATATTCCGTGTTCAGTACAAGTCAATATAATACATCAAAAATGTAAAAATATGCAATCTACTCCACTTTACTGCAATGCTGCACTTCTGCAGATTTAAAGTTTGCGTTCTTTTAATTTAGCTAAGATCTTCTATTGGACACACGTCTTCACAAGAGACAAATTCATAGGGCAAAGTTCACCAACACAGTGAAACCAGAGCCCGTCCACGGAGAGCCTGCCCACTCCCTGTTAAGTCCTATTGTACCGAATTTTGGTTGTAGTTCCACCAGAGTTCCACTGGGGGCGATCGCCCATGAGGGCAAAATGAATGGGAGTCTATGGGGCTAGACGGCTAAATTTGTCTCTTTCACCCGATTGCTGTTGAGAAATCTCAGATTTGATTGTAGGTTTTGCAAGTTCAACATGGGTTATAGGTCGAAAGTTGAATGAACGAGTACTTATGTCCTTTTGATTTCTTACAGGTTGAGTTGTTGTTGCCCATAACACGCTAGCATTCTGCTAATGAACGCTGATTGGTCAGTGAAGGACTGATTACGACCAGAGATACCGCTTGATGGCATCGTGGCATCCGAAGCGGGACCAGAAACAAACAAAACAAAAACTCTTCTAGCACGTGTGTTTACCTGTGTCAGCTGTGTTGTCGATGCCTCGAGAGAAAAGAAAGTGCAGAGCACGAAAGTGACTGAAGGATTGCCGTAAAGCAGTATCTCTGGTCGTACAATGTGTATGACGTCATTGACATTTTAAAAGACTTTTTAAAGCAAATAAGTGACTCTAAAAAATCTAACACCCAGCAATGTGTAATTTCTTTGCATCTCCTTTCGAATACAATATTCAAATTACTAGACAAAAAATTATATCCTGAGAAAAGTGGATTTTAATGGGTATTTCGCCATAGACCTCCATTCATTCTACACTCGTCCTGTGAGCGCCCTCATATGGAACCAGAGTGGAACTGCAACCAGTTCAGAAGCCAGAAGTTTACTGAGAGTGGAACTTCTCCCCTTATTAGACATTCTCTGGTGAAATCCATACAGGTTTGCATTTCCTGTCTCCAGCATTTAAGAGGCCGTTTACATGACATCGTTTTCAACAAAAAAAACAGAGAACTTTTTATGTGTTTTGGCCATTCATGACAACGGCGTTTTGAAAATGATACCGTAATTGTCTCTGTGTAAACAAAAAAAACCGGTAACATCATGCGTATTAAGTGTTCAGTCTCTAGGCGCGTAGTGTTTCTTTACAAATTGACGTCTCCAACTACTGGCCTGGCAGCAGAATACAGCGCTTTTAGTTGTTTTCATGGATCTGTGTGTGAACTGGGATCGTTTTGACAATGGTGTCGCCTGTACGCGAAAAATCTCGTGTAACCAGACTTTCAGACTGACGGCAGAAGGTCTGGACTCCATAGCAGTGTCATTGGCCAAGGACCGCCCAAGAGGACGTCTGACCGACATGTCACATTTCGTTTTGTTCAGCGTCATGTTTAGGGGGCATGAAAATGTTAAATCAATGTCCTTACAATGTTAGACTGGTGTGCAACCATAGGCGTAATTTGCTGGAGGGACGGGTGGAACATGTCCACACCACTTTTTGCCAGGGTCAATATTGTCCCCACCACTTTTTGAAACATCTCGTGGCACGGATGTACCTAATACAAAAGAAACATCTCAAGCAGTTTGTTTGTTCGTGTTAAAAATAGAGGTGTTCTGGCGCTGGGATGTGTTGTCTTTGAAGTCATGATGAGTGTTTGTTGTTGCTGTTATCAGTGGTGGAAGGGAACTGTGAACTCTCATGGCGCTCGTGCACAGTTCAAACAGATGAGTGCTTCAATCTAGCGCTTAACGCCGTTGCGGAAACTCTATTTGTTCCGATGAAGAGATGCAGTTGGCTAGATGTAAGGATGAAACTATCAAGTCAAGTCACCTTTATTTATTTAGCGCTTTTTACATAGATTGTTTCAAAGAAGCTTTACAGCGATAACAGGAAAATAATGCAACAAAGTTTGTTTCGGCTGTACAGCAGCTCTAGTAGAAAATAGCGTCATAGTCCAGTTTATAAGTTCAGTGATGGTTCATTTTTGTTGTAAAAAAGTTATCAATTTAGTGCATATATATGAGAAATATGAGCCACATATTACGAGATATATATGAGCCACTCTGGAGAAAACCGTGATATCATCGTCCAGCTCAGTTCAGTTCTCATATAGGCCCTAATGATGTCAATGCAGGCAGATCAATAATATTATTTAATATCACGTTCAAATAACAGGTTTTACACAGAAGAATTAATGCATGTGCTGCATAAAATCAACACTTCTGTTTTTAAATCTTCTAGAAATTGGCCACATTCTCTTTCATTTTAAGTGCCTCACAATAACCTAAAATAACTTGTACTGAACCCAGAATATTCCTTTAATAAAAATGTAGCCAAGTGTTACTCTACAACTTACATTCAGCATTCGAAGTACGATTTTTTTCCAATCCAATTTCAGCATTTTTCAGTGTTGCCTTGCAAATAATATTCTTGCCCAGATCCGAGACAGACGGCGTATAATTGAACACAGAGGAATAACTCTGAACATTATCAAAAGATCCTTCAGGTTGATCCACATGGAGTATCTCATTTCCACGAAGCCACTTAATTTCTATCCTCTCCAAAGGGTAAACGTTGTGGACCGTGCAGCTGAGCTTCTGTGTTTGGTTTGCTATCAAACTCTTTATTTTGGGCAGTACAGGATCTTGTGGAAATGCTGCAAACAACACACTTCATCATAACAGCATACAAATCATTTACACATGTTTTTTGTTTTTCACTCCCTGTTTAAATCATAAAACAATAAAAAATATTTACCATAGTTACCATATATTGAACATGTTGAATACTGTTAATTTGCTACTGCCTCAGCCAAATCGATTCCAATTATTACTGATAACATTTCTACATCAGTTGTTAGACAAGCAGCATTATGTAGTCATTTCAAAAGAAAAGTATAACAGCAATTGGAACAACAATAAAACTGTTACTTGTAAGGAATGCAATCATCAAATAGTAACTTAACAATAACTATACGAATAGTTGAAATTAATAATCATGGCCAAACTGGAGTAGGTAGGTATTATTAACAAGGAATATTTAGTATATTAATCCTGGTAACTTGTAGACCTACTATTAGCCTAATCATAAATGTTAAAATGGTTTGCCATATCCATAAACTCAAAATCACGTCTAATTGGGAGAACAGGAGAAACATTACTTACAGAATACATGTATATCTGACGTTTGCTCTTTGGTTTTTCCCTCACAAGTAGCTTTACACACAATTTTAATATTGTGTTCAGTTGTGATGTTCCTGATCAGCAGGCGGGAAACAGTCTTCTCATTTTCAGATTTTCCGCTGTGAAATTTGTCCTGTAATGCTCTCCACATGAAGGTCACATTAGCTGGACAAGCATTCACGTGACAGATCAGCTCCAAATCCATACCAACATGAATAACTGGCTTTAGTGGGGTTAATTCTATTTTAAAATCATTTTTTTCTGTAAAAAATACAAAATAAATGTCTACTGTCAAAATTATGACATGTGGAAGGTTAAAATTGATTTTAAAAAGTGTAAGCTAGTTCTTCTTACCTGTTATTACACTGAGAATATTAATCCACAGTGCAAAAGTGATGCATTTCACTCCACACATCTTTCTTTCGTTGTGCATCAACTCAGCATGGATTCAGACTATTGTTGGATATTACCAGAACGGCTGTTTCAAGATACTGATCAACCATCCCCCTGTTCATTTTTACTTTCTTTTTTGTCAACCAAATCAAATCTGATTTGGCTCACTTCTCTGTCAGACTCCAAGCCACACCTGCTCACTTTTTCCTCATATTCTCCAAATTTTGCATATAATAAAAATGGTAGAATATTTTTTTAATTTCTTACCTCCAATAACCGTGTATAATACTAAACAATAAGGATCCATTTGTTAACATTAGTTAACTACATTAGTTAACATGAACTAACAATGAACAATACTTCGGCTGTTGCTTGTTCTCACACGAGGCAAGAGAGAAAAGAAGTGGGCAGACTTCAAGCCAAGTCAGCTTCCCAATGAAAACACAGTGAAATACATAAAAAAAGGAAGGATGTGCTGAACTTGCTCTCTGAAATGGGTGCGAGTGCCAATGATAATGTACTCTCTCAGTCACAGACAAACAATTTTTTACTGTGACAGTCATGAAGAGTAGCTGCCCATTGTGTCAGCCTTTTGAGAGTGACCATTCACTGATTTCTTAATGGATGATATGTTGTTGAATGTTTTTAAAAAGAATATTGTTATAATTATGCAATGGATTTATAGTATGCACAAGACAATCAATTCAATACAAAGATGTCTTAAATATGAATGTAATTTTCTGTAGTCATAGGTGTCATGTGCAAATCAGTTTTCAGTCTTCTTTACAGTTCTATTTTTAACAGTTTTACACAGATATTAATAATGCAATGGATTTATAGTATCCACAACACAAGAAAATGAATGTGATTTTTAAACTTGAAGCATAACTCTGGCATTACTCAACCCATAGCCCTGTTGAGTAAGGTCACTGTGAGGTATTGATAGCTATTCCTTCACAATAGCTTGTGGTGACCTTGCTCAACAGGGCTATGGGTTGAATAAAATCTTTAAAAAAATATTTTAGGCCTACAAGTGATATAAAATTGATACTATATGTGAATCTTCTTTAGTGTTCTTAATATGACAAAGTATGTGTTTTTGTATGTGAAACTTATTATACTAATATTATTATACTAATAAACTTACTTTGTTGTGTATTTTCAACAGTTTCAATATGAAAAATAACTTTAATATTGATTCAATGGATTAATTCATTTAAAAAAAAAAATTGTCATGGATTTATTGCATTTTGGGGGGAAAAACTATCCGTTTTTATAATAAATCTTTGAAAATCAAAATCTGGATCTTGAATTTTTTTTTATGTTATTATAACCTAAAAATGCTATGTGAAAGTTTGAAACAGAAAATAGTGGTTTTCATCTTGCCACTTTCTTGGTAAAGAAACACATTTTTACTCAAATTAATCAAAATGGATTTATTGCGTTTTGGAACCAAACTCTGTTAATTGTATTTAATGGACCTGAACTAACAATGAACAGTTGTATTGTTTATATTCAAGAACAGCTGGGACATTTTGTATAATTTAACAAAATTAAGAATCTGTGATTTATTTATTTATTTTATTTTATTTTCTCTTTAAAGCCACACCGCGGAACTTTTGCGGGCGCTAGGGGCGCTAGACCTGTAACTTTCACGTCTAGCGCCCCTAGAGGCCACAAGCGCCGCAGCACTGTCGCAAAAGTCTGCTCCATGAGTATATCAGAGCCTATGGTCACGTGATGGCCGTAAAGCGATACGTTCTCCAGGTCACATGACCTGGCCAACGACGGTCCGTCTTCTCCAAACTTACATAGGCGGTATTTCAAGAGGGCAGCCCCGCTCGGAGCATTAATAGTGTCAAACGCTGTATATTGGCCTGAGGAATCATTTAAAATAACTCGTATGCGTCAACTCTTTAGGTCACAAAGTCCACGGTGTGGCTTTAACCTTTATTTAACTGACAATAGTGCAAAGGAAAAATTTCCAATGTTCACTGACCAACTTTATTGTATTTTGTAAATATAAAAAAAAAAAATTATTTTGATGACTGCAACACTACAAAAAAATTGGGACAAGTGCATGTTTAACACTGTGTCACATCACCTTTCCTTTCAATTACACTTTTTAACCGTTTAGGAACTGAGGATACTAATTGTTGCAGTTTTGATATACTAAGACAGCTGCTCAACAGTCCGTGGTCGTCGTTGTCTGATTCTCGCAGTGGTAACGCTGCTCGGATTAATGCAAATGAGACCGCTTCAGCACTGGCTACATGGCTGAGTCCTGAGATGGACATGGCACCACCGCACACTCCGTGTGGTCTTCACACCGATCTGTCGCAGAACATTCAGCCCCTGGTCATAACTTGCCTTTCTATGGGCCGGAGTGCCCTTAAAACAAGTGTCTAGTCGCGTTGTTGTTACAACAGATGTCTCAAGAACGAGCTGGGGCGCTGTGTGGAACAGGCATGCAACTTCGGCCATGCAGCTGGATGGGACCACTGCAGTGGTATACTAATTGCCTGGTTTTTACCGTTGCTTAAGGGCAAGCACGCGTTGATCCGTACGGAAAACACTGACGGTTGCGTACATTAACCACCAAGGCGGGGTACACTCACGTCGCATGTCACGACTCACCCACCATCTCCTCCTCTGAAGTCAGAAGTGCGGCTCAAATCGCGGCTCACATCCCGGGCGCACAGGTAGAACTGTTTGCCCCCCAGGAGTCCTCCCACTGCCAGTTGTCCTATTCCCTGACCGAGGGGACCCTCGGCATGGATGTACTGGCTCACAGCTGGTCCAGGGCCTACGCAAGTATGCGTTTTCCCCAGTGAGCCTGCTGGCACAGACACTGTGCAAGGACAAGGAACAGGTCATGATGGTTGTGCCTTATTGGCCCACCCGGACTTGGTTTCCAGCCCTCCCTGACAGATTCCCCTGACGAAGGACCTGCTTTCCCACGTCCAGACCTCTAAAACCTCCACGTGTGGCTTCTGGACAGGACACGGAGAACTTAAGTGGAACTTAAGAACCAGCGGTGTAGACACTATCACTCAAACCAGAGCTCCCTCTACTATGAGCTTATGCTTTAAAGTGGAGTCTGTTTGCTGAGTGGTGTTCTTCTCTGCTGCATTTTAGGTCAGCGAATCGTGCCTTGAGTTCGGGCTGGCCCTGTCTCACATGGTCCTGAGACCCCGGCCCAGATACATGCCCAAAGTTCTCACCACTCCCTTAAGGGACCAGGTGGTGAACTTGCAAGCACTGCCGCTGGAGGAGACAGACCCTCGTTGCTGTATCCCGTTGGGTCGATCAGCCATTGTGCTGGGCTAGATGCCCATATGCTGGGATTCCCTCTTGGTAATCCCATATGTGTAGTCTTCCATAGTACGGTTTCCCCGTCGGTAAACCCCTGTTTTTCCCTGGGCAGTTTCTGCTCTGCCTCTGCATTGGTAGTAGTTTCATCCCTGTCTAGGCAGGACCTACCGTAGAGATCTTTCCATTTGTAGCACTGCCCTGTGGTCCATATGTGTATCTCCCACGTTACCTCCGTATGTGAAGGATGTGGCCTTCGTAGCGTCCGTCTCCATTGGACTAGGTTCGCTTCCCCAGCGTTAATAACACTGGTCATGGCTGAAAAAAGGGAATTGAGAACGAAGCACTCTTCCTGTGAAACATCACGTAGCAACGACCGTTGGTATGGAAGACTATTTTTCCTTGGGCTTACATGGGGCTCTGGGTAGGTTACGACTGTGTGAGGGCAGTTGCCAAAAGGGCTATGGAAGTAAAATAATGACAAATGTTTTTGAAACAAAAAAGCTTGTTGAATTGCACTACTCGAAAAAATATGTATTGCAACCCTGCTTGCATTTTAATGCATTGTATTTTCAGGGCTTGCATTTGTATGGGCTGAAATTCAACAACCGAGAGAAATATATCTACTACCTCAGATTTAACGTTTGATCTGTACATCAGCGTCGGGGAATAACATAATCTCAGTCACGACAGAGAATGCTGTGCAAAACTTATGTACAAAAGTAACAGTGAAGACTTCAATGTAAACACAGCTTTTGTGTCTTTATCAGCTTTTCCATATGATAATCATCACAATTCATCACCCTGATAATAATCACAAATAGCCTACTGCTTGCTCCATTTCTGTAATTCAACGAATGAATGAGTCTCTCACCCGTTGCTATATAGTTTTCTTCGCCAACAGCCGCTTGCACCCCCTGCTGGTGAGAGCGACTAACAGCTATGGAGATCATCAATCGGCAATCTACTGATATTCCTGCCGTTCCCGGATGTCAACTGTTGAATTTTCTGTCGAATTTGAACCACTGAATTTGTGGAAGCGAATTTGTAAAGTGAAATAAAATGGACCGAAAATTGCTGGTCGAATATTATAGGTTATATTTTTAAACAGAATTGAACATTTTGGAAGTGAAATCTGAAAGGTGAATATGGATTATTGAATTTTTAATAATGAAATGTGTGTGAAATGTTTTGAATTGAAATATTCACAGCTTAAATATACAACCATGTTGAATTTCAGCCCATAAAAATGCAAGCCCTGAAAATACAATGCTTTAAAATGCAGGGTTAATGCAATGCATATATTTTTCAAGTAGTGCAATTCAACAAGCTTTTTTGTTTTAAAAACATTTGTCATTATTTTACTTCCATAAAGGGCACGCTACAACTTGCCAGCATCTGCGTCTCCAACACATTCATAACACAGTTCAGTGGCTGTAGCACTTTCTATAGGGACCCCAATACGTTAGTATCAACGTAACGTTGAGCGTGACTGACTGTATGGGAACGTCTCGGTTACTGATGAAACCATTGTTCCCTGAATGAGGGAACGGAGACGCTACACTTGTAAGACTGGAGTCAAGCTGTCTAGACTCAGAAAGGGCTACTCACTGAGAAAACAAAATACTTTTCTGGAAATTAGCGTTTGAACTCTCTTTTTCAAAATGAGCATCCCCACCGGAGACACAATCACATTGAGTCAATCACCTTAGTATGTCTTAACCCTTTCACGCATAGTGGTCACTACAGTGGACAGCTATTAAAAAAGCATTTTCTTGAATTTGCATGGGTTTTTATGGCAAAGTTGCACATCAGCCTCTTCATTGGACCCTGGTGCATCATCCTATAAATTGCAACCAAGTGGCAAGCCTTTGTGTTTCGATTTTTTCCTCCTCCAAACCAAGATGGCCAAGGGTCAGTCAGACATGCCAAGTTGCTCCGGAATATCCACCCATTCCTTCTATCCTAGGAGACTCTTGTAGGTAAAAAAAATATTGCAGCATCAAGCAATATCTAATGCACAGGTGTCAAACTCAGTTCCTGGAGGGCCACAGCCCTACACAGTTTTGTTCCAACCCTGCTTCAACACACACACACCTGCAGTTTTCAAATAAGCCTGAAGGACTTGATTAGCTGATCAGGTGTGTTTAAATAGGGTTGAAGCTAAACTCTGCAGGGCTGTGGCCCTCCAGGAACTGAGTTTGACACCCCTGATCTAATGAGTCATATCACAGTAAAATTTTCCAAGTTTTGATTTTAGATTGAGAGAAAACTCTGATTAATCACATGTCCACTGTAGTGGACGTCATGCATCAACTGCTATATTTCAGCTACAATTCATAATTATAATGTGAATATTGTTTTTGAAATTTAAAACTTAAAAACTTAATCTGCAGTGACTTTTTTACTGTAAATAAATGTACTTGTATTATTAGAATGTAATTTTCATTGACATCGAAAAAAGTCATGTGATTACATAATGTATGACATGCATACATAATGCATAATGCATTACTTTACTTGTTAGATCAAAAAGTAATCTGATTTCGTAATGCATGTTATTGTAATGCGTTTTTTTAATCATAACATCAAAAAGTAATCTGATTACGTAATGCATGTTACTTGTAATGCGTTTCTTTACTCATAACATCAAAAAGTAATCTGATTAGGTAATGCATGTTACTTGTAATGCGTTTCTTTACTCATAACATCAAAAAGTAATCTGATTACGTAATGCATGTTACTTGTAATGTGTTTCCTTACTCATAACATCAAAAAGTAATCTGATTATGTAATGTGCGTTATTGTAATGCGTTTCTTTACTCATAACATCAAAAAGTAATCTGATTACGTAATGCATGTTACTTGTAATGCGTTTCTTTACTCATAACATCAAAAAGTAATCTGATTACGTAATGCATGTTACTTGTAATGTGTTTCCTTACTCATAACATCAAAAAGTAATCTGATTATGTAATGTGCGTTATTGTAATGCGTTTCTTTACTCATAACATCAAAAAGTAATCTGATTACGTAATGCATGTTACTTGTAATGCGTTTCTTTACTCGTTACATCAAAAAGTAATCTGATTAGGTAATGCACATTACTTGTAGTTAATTACTTGTTAGATCAAAAAGTAATCTGATTAGGTAATGCATGTTACTTGTAACACATTACTTTACTTGTAACATCAAAAAAGTAATCTGAATGCGTTATGCATGTTACTTGTAATGTATTACCCACAACACTGATCATTTCAGATGAGATTGAAAAAAACGTATCGCTAGGTTTTCTCAGAGGAGGGCTATGATAGAAATGTGCATGTCCATCTTGAACATAATCAGAATTATCAGCTAATAAGGGTAAATCTTCATACTCTGGTACACTGGAGGGAGCATCTGAGTGGTTTCCACAGTTGTACCTTGACAGGCTGTAGAAAATTCTGATGGAATCACGTCCTCATGTTCTTATATCAAAGATACGCGAAGTGCAACTTGTATGAAGTTGTATGAAGCCTTTGCAATATTTTGCATTTATATTTTTTGTATATATTTTATAGTTTTCACATGATTTGATATAATTGTATTGATTAGTTTGTTAAATTCACATACTTTATCTGTTTGATTATTGTCTTACAGTGAGGAAAATAAGTATTTGAACACCCTGCTATTTTGCAAGTTCTCCCACTTAGAAATCATGGAGGGGTCTGAAATTGTCATCGTAGGTGCATGTCCACTGTGAGAGACATAATCTAAAAAAAAAATCCAGAAATCACAATGTATGATTTTTTAACTATTTATTTGTATGATACAGCTGCAAATAAGTATTTGAACACCTGAGAAAATCAATGTTAATATTTGGTACAGTAGCCTTTGTTTGCAATTACAGAGGTCAAACGTTTCCTGTAGTTTTTCACCAGGTTTGCACACACTGCAGGAGGGATTTTGGCCCACTCCTCCACACAGATCTTCTCTAGATCAGTCAGGTTTCTGGGCTGTCGCTGAGAAACACGGAGTTTGAGCTTCCTCCAAATATTCTCTATTGGGTTAAGGTCTGGAGACTGGCTAGGCCACACCAGAACCTTGATATGCTTCTTACAGAGCCACTCCTTGGTTATCCTGGCTGTGTGCTTCGGGTCATTGTCATGTTGGAAGACCCAGCCTCGACCCATCTTCAATGCTCTAACTGAGGGAAGGAGGTTGTTCCCCAAAATCTCGCAATACATGGCCCCGGTCATCCTCTCCTTAATACAGTGCAGTCGCCCCGTCCCATGTGCAGAAAAACACCCCCAAAGCATGATGCTACCACCCCCATGCTTCACAGTAGGGATGGTGTTCTTGGGATGGTACTCATCATTCTTCTTCCTCCAAACACGTTTAGTGGAATTATGACCAAAAAGTTCTATTTTGGTCTCATCTGACCACATGACTTTCTCCCATGACTCCTCTGGATCATCCAAATGGTCATTGGCAAACTTAAAACGGGCCTTGACATGTGCTGGTTTAAGCAGGGGAACCTTCCGTGCCATGCATGATTTCAAACCATGACGTCTTAGTGTATTACCAACAGTAACCTTGGAAACGGTGGTCCCAGCTCTTTTCAGGTCATTGACCAGCTCCTCCCGTGTAGTTCTGGGCTGATTTCTCACCTTTCTTAGGATCATTGAGACCCCACGAGGTGAGATCTTGCATGGAGCCCCAGTCCGAGGGAGATTGACAGTCATGTTTAGCTTCTTCCATTTTCTAATGATTGCTCCAACAGTGGACCTTTTTTCACCAAGCTGCTTGGCAATTTCCCCGTAGCCCTTTCCAGCCTTGTGGAGGTGTACAATTTTGTCTCTAGTGTCTTTGGACAGCTCTTTGGTCTTGGCCATGTTAGTAGTTGGATTCTTACTGATTGAATGGGGTGGACAGGTGTCTTTATGCAGCTAACGACCTCAAACAGGTGCATCTAATTTAGGATAATAAATGGAGTGGAGGTGGACATTTTAAAGGCAGACTAACAGGTCTTTGAGGGTCAGAATTCTAGCTGATAGACAGGTGTTCAAATACTTATTTGCAGCTGTATCATACAAATAAATAGTTAAAAAATCATATATTGTGATTTCTGGATTTTTTTTTTTTAGATTATGTCTCTCACAGTGGACATGCACCTACGATGACAATTTCAGACCCCTCCATGATTTCCAAGTGGGAGAACTTGCAAAATAGCAGGGTGTTCAAATACTTATTTTCCTCACTGTATATTTAATATAGTATATCTTAAGTTTAAACCATAACCGCATGCTGTCCACTCAAGTGGACATCTGAAGATCACTTTGAAAAATTTGTAAAAAAAATAAAATAAAAATCAATTCTTGTTTTTCATGCCCACATAGGAAAAAAATCCTGACTGAGGTTATCATAATTCATGCATGAAAGGGTTCATTTACATTTCTTTCCCTTCACCCCCTCTTCCCCCATCTCTTCTCCACATGCTGAGATCATCTGAAATTCACCCAGAAATCTATATGGTTTAATGTGAACAATTATCATTCAACACTATACATGTTTGGTATCATTTGAAATGTACGAATGGTACAAAGGTCTCATTCCCACAGAAGTAAACCAA
The DNA here is from genome assembly GCF_963993115.1 of Abramis brama. Taxonomy (NCBI): domain Eukaryota; kingdom Metazoa; phylum Chordata; class Actinopteri; order Cypriniformes; family Leuciscidae; genus Abramis; species Abramis brama. The sequence continues at coordinate 29,734,388 of NC_139969.1, read as the reverse complement.
AAGGTAATAAAGGTTTTAAGAGTTTAGAGATATTTTGCTTACTGTGGTGGTTGTGCCCTCTCCCAGGATCTTTAATGCAAATTACCTTTTGTCCTCAGTAAGGTGTAAACTCCCTAGGTCTATGACCCTAGTCAATGCAAATTCCTATTTTAAGTTCATGCCCCACATTGAGGGATGTTTTGTCTTGATCTGGGTATTTAAAGAAATGCTGAAAATGGCTTGGGGCGATTTGATGTCAGATCAGCCTGTAATGCTGAGTGTCCTCCACACACTCGCCATTATATATTTTTCTAATGTCAGGTATGCATCTTTTACTCATTATTTCTGAGCATTTGATTTTATTGTATTGATTTTCTTTGAATTGATTATGTAATTGGCATGATGCATTTACCTGACTAATAATAAATTGTTACATTTTATTTTGACTCTGTAATTATTAACTCTAGTAGATTACGTTGTATCCATTGTTACCGCAAATCTGCATCAGGTTAATAATGGACTAAAGTCCAGTTTTGAGTGAAGCACAAGGCACGCCAACTGAAACTTTAGAGTTCCGGCTAACTCTTGGCACTGGTTCAAGTGTACTTAGACTGCAAAGGCTAATAAAGGAAATTCTGTTTAGGACAACAGAATGTTGCTTGACCAACCTAAATAGGGTGATCCTGACCTCTGTTTATTGTATTATTACTAAATGTACTGTACGTGCAAACCATGGCATGACCAAACCAAAGCTACTATGAGAGAAAGTAATGTTGGTCGGCTAATATCTGTAGTAGTACTTTTCTGGAAATTAGCATTTGAACGCTCTTTTGCAAAATGAGCATCCCCAACGTAGTAGTGGTCATGACCTCTGACTATAGGTAGTGTTACGTTAATTCAAGTGTATAGAGATCTATGGGGACTAAATAAATTACTTTTAGAGAGCAAGCATGGAAGCGGCCCTCTAAATAGTATAGTCAATTATCTCTGTCCAGTGATCAAGACTGGCGAGTTTGTGATCATGTTAAATTGCCGGTGCAAGACCCTTAGCAACATTGGTATCCGAATGAATGAGAACAATAAGAGTAAAGAGTTAAATAGAATAATCAAATAAATTATCATATAAATGACCAATAACCAATTGGTATTCCAACCTAAATTCGAGGTTGCGATAAAATGGAGTCAGATAAAAGTTTAATTAGCATTAAATTACTTTGCTACACAGAAAAGTCAGAACACACAGTTATCCTTTACCCACTCTATTGGAAACCATAGTTTGGCCGATTGGGCGGGCCTTACACGTCCCTCCCGCCACAACCCTGAACCACCGCTGAATGGCCGGGATCCCTGTCTCGGCTCCTCAACTAAACGTGATTGAGTGATTGATTGCGAGCCAGCCTTATATATCCATATGTCCGGGTTGGAGTGGCTAGGCATGCAAATCTCACTCGCCTATATTCGTTGGCCCATTTTTTTATTATTTTTTAGGTTATTGGGGCTCCCAAGTGAGACACGAATATGTCAGTATCGACATAACGTCTCTGTTCACTCCTTCAGGGAACGAGGGTTATGTTTGTATTACCTTAGAATGAGACATTTCTGTCTACATACACCATGGGCCCCCTTACATTGAAATAGCCATTTTGCGCCAGCATGTTTCTACAGGAGACCTAAACGGACAAACACGCTTCGTCACTGTTGTTCTTCGTGCAAAGAAGTTAGCTAAAGTCAGAAAAATAAAATACACTAGTGCATTTTCATTTTAAAACGCATAACTTTTGGTTATGCCTGCCGTCCACACACTCTAATCCAGAGTTTTAGACCCTCGAAAACGGAGACTGACGGAGTGACCCCGTCAGTCAAGAGTGAAGCAAGACACGCAATTTGACGCAAGTGACGCAACGCGTTATAGCAACGACACCTCAGACTGACAGAAACGTACAAATAAACGTGAATTTAGGCTACTTTAGTTTTGTACACATTGTCATGTTAATTATAATCAAATGCATTTTGTTTTATTGACCACAATATTATCATTGATATTTGTTTGAGAAGGGCACTTTTGATTAATTTTGAAATAGGGCAGGGGCTCGAGCACCCAAAGTGACTCTCTATCAGGCCTCTATTTCCCTTCTTTTGAAAAAAGGACCCATTAGACTTCCTTCCGTCCAATAAGTTATATATTAAATAAAGGTTAAAAATAATTAACAAATCACAGATTCTATTACACTAAAATATTACATTACAGTCTATTACATTAAAATATTACATATTTTATATATATATATATATATATATATATATATGTGTGTGTGTGTGTGTGTGTGTGTGTGTGTGTGTGTGTATAAAAAAAATGTATAGCACAAAGAATCACCACCTCACAGCCTTTACAAATGAAGAGATCTGTGTAATGACAGTGGTTTAATACATCTAAAGTATATTCCAGTTATTAAGGTATTTTCCAGTTATTAGTTATCTGTACAAAATGTTTTAAAAATCATGATTTCTGTACAATCATATTACTAAACATAACTGAATCAGTAACATTGTCATGTGATCATACATGTATATTTCTTCAAACACACATTCATACTTTCACGCACTCGTGCACAGACACGCGGTTAAGATTTTCATTACAATTGTGACTTCCTACAAAATGGTGAGCTACTGTAATGTTAGTCACAAACAAATACCAGCAGATATGTTTGATTTTGGATGAAGAAAAAAATAAATTACTAAATACATTTGTGAATAATACATCAGACTTACATATTTTATTTTCTAAATTGAAACACTGCATAAATGTATTAATGAACACTTTACGCCCAGTGTGTGTTTAACATTTTATCTGCTTTTTGGAGAGATCCGTCCACAGAATGATTCGTCCATGGTTAAAAGGTCAGCTGCGGCCATCAGTGTATAATTACAGCCTTAGTACTGAGCATATTCAGACTGAAGGGACTGTGGAAAGAGAGATTGACATTAAGAAACTGATATGAAAGAACATGTGCATTGTGCAAAGCATTCTAAAGGCTGGAATTCAGTACACAACTTATAAAATCTGAACAGATTTTAAAACACAGAGGTTAAAGAGAAAAACCGTGCATCATACATTAAATGACTGAGGATCACATACTACCAGACTTTCAAGTCATTCCAAACACACAAAAACTTGTGCAGAAACAAGCGCCTCATTGCTAGGAGATGCAGGACAAATTAAAACAATGATATTCTCATACTAGAGAGATTCATAGTCTAAAGCTAAAAAATCAAAGTCTGTGACCATCATACACAATGTGATTTGCCAACTCCGACTGTCCACAATCTGCAGACTGACCTCTGACTCCTCCAGAGCGCTAATTGGGAAAAATAAATCGAGGCAATAAACTTAATTTAATTTTAGCTTTAATGGGATTTCTAAACAGAGGGAAATGGAATTGGCTTTAATAGCACACTTGAATCTAGCTTTTATGGCGTTAACATTATCTAAAAGCATTTCGTAGTAAGAAATTTAATTTACGACTCAAATTATAGCAATAGATCACTTAGGAGCTGGCTGATAGATCCTTAACTCAATTGGTAGTGATCAAGTAGTTGTCCACATAGGGCAGCTGATTGGTTGCTGTTGCATCAGTGACCAATGAGCTGCAGCTCAACATTCAAATACTGGTAGTGTTTGCTGTTAGCAGTCTGCAGTGCGCTTTCAGAAACCCTTCCCCATCCCCAGCTCCACCTGTCTCATGGTGACAGGGTCCTGCCCTGGCAGTCTTGTCTGTCTTGTGCTTGTCACTGTTAAATGTTTCCTTGTTTGGCCCTGTCTTTGTTTGTGTGGCCATGTGCTCCTCTCTGCTCCCTTTATATTGCGCTCCTTTCCTTCATGTCTTTGCTGGTTCGTTGTTTGCTTTCTGGTGTGCTTGCTGTTTGCTTGCCTGTGCTTATGGTTAAACATTCTTGTTCTAGTTGTGTATTTGATCTGGTTTCTAGCTCCAGTGAATCCTTTTGCTTTTTTCCTTCCAGTCTTGTTCTAGTTAGTTTTTGCCTTTGTGCATCTGAGTCTTTTGTTTTTTTTCTCTTTTGATTTTATTTCTACTCTAGATTTTAATCTCCAGTATCAAGTTTCTAGTTCTCTGCAAGTTTGATCTTTTGTTTCATTTTTTGATTGCAAGTTCCAGTCATTTTATTCCTAGTTTGCTTTTTTCTTTCTTTTTGGTTCTTTAGTCATAGTTTTATTTCAGTTTTAATTTGCCTCTTGTTTTATTTATTTACACTCTGTGCCTTGCCTGTTTATCTTGCTCATTGCAAGTCTTGTGTTCAGTCTTGCCCTGCCCTGTGTCCTGAGTTTTCCTGGCCACTGATTCACTCATGGGCGTCGGAAGCAAAAAAAAAGTGGGTGGGTCCTCCCCCAGAAAAATGTTACTAATGCCATTTCATGTATTCTGATGCCTTTTAATTAATAAGTAAACTATCGCCTCCACATCGTGCATTAAATGCACAGCTATCTGTGGATTAACCTGCTGATACCATAGTCATTTGCCAGCATTGACAACTTAAAGCTGTTGTTGATGTTTGCAACACAATATTTGACGAAGGGTAAAACGGGCGTTTTTTTTGTCAGTTGCGGCTCGTTGAGAAATATAATGTAGCGATTCAGCGGAAATGGATTTTAATTCATTAGGGCATTCCTCAAGTGGAATGGATTTGACTGACGACGCTCTGAAACGTCGAACACGAACAGACAAATGCGCTAAATGTAAAAGTGAGTGGGTCCAATATCATTGGTCTTAAAAAGTGGGTGGGTCTTGTCCCACCCATATACAATGGTTCCAACGCCCATGGATTCACTGATACACTGCCTGGCAGCCAAGACTGGATCTACTTCTGAGAGATCAAGCATCAAGCCTCAGGTTCCTTGGGTTCCTGCCTGGTCCTTCCCACCACCATCCCGCCTGGTGCTGTCTCCCAAGCTGTCCTCTAGTCCTAGTCACCCAAGGCTGGTCTCAGTGGTCATCCTGTCCTATTGATTAAATTGTGTTGCATGTCTCATTCTCCTTGTTGTGCCTTGTCTACAGTCCGGTTAATAAAAAAACCCTTCACTTTTATTCTGCGCATGGGTCCTCTCTCTTGCAGATTCCTGACAGATCTTGACACACAGGGTTAATTCATGTATGTTTCATGTGCAGCAGCAGCATGTCTGTGATTTTATTGGCAGTAGCAAGTCTGCCGAGACCATATTAACATACATTAACATAGCCACATCCATAACCATGCCAATCTCTCTGAGAGTTGTCATGACAGAACTTAAGGTGGGGTCACATTAGCAAAATTTCTGCAAATTTCAGGTCCATTGTTTGTCAATAGTGCAGTGATTTATGAAGCACAGCTCACACAGAAGTCACTTTCAAACCTAGTAGCTTTCTATTGGTCAAAACGGTGAATTCGTATGACCAGTTAACCGATCACCTGGATTCCTTTTCAAATGACTGGAGTATGACCATGAAATTCACCAAACAATGGTATACTGCACCTTTATAATAATTATGAGGAACACCCCAATATCAGTAGTTATTTGCTGAAAATCTTTGCGTCTGCTGCAGCTCAAATCTTATTTGTATTTGCATATATTTAAATTTGGTAAAACTAATATCACTTTTTTTTGTTCCACAGAAGAAAGAACATACATGTTTGGAATGACATGAAGGTGAGCAATGCCCCATTCAAACCACCAGTGACAAACAGCACGCATGTTATACAGTGTTGGGGGTAACGCATTAAAAGTGACATAATCAGATGACTTTTTTTCAAGTAACTTAAAATAATGCATTACTTTTAAATTTACAACAAAATATCTGTTACTTTTTCAAACAAGACAAGCTACTTTGTTTTGTTAAATTACACAAATATACTTTATGTATTTAATCTCACTTTATTAACCAATGTCTTTGCTGCTGACCTTCGATGATCCAATTCAACCATACTAATAAGCAAAAATGACTTTAGATAAACCACATTTGTTTCATTTTTTTTATTGCTGAAGTAAGAATGTTCTTCTCCTGCATCCTATTCTTCTGCTTTCCAGCAGCTGTACATGTGTGAATTTGCATTTCCTTCAGCCTGAGGATTATTAATTTCACCTTTGGTTTGAAAAAGCCTTTAGATCAGCCAAAAAAATACTTTTTTTTAAACAATCAAGCAAGCCCAGCCCAGGTGAGAAAAAGTAACACAAAAGTAACATAATGTATTACTTTCCATTAAAAGTAACGGTTACTTTTTTAGGGAGTAATGCAATATTGTAATGCATTCATTTTAAAAGTAACTTTCCCTAACACAGAAAGCAACAGTGACCATTGGCGTCAGGATGTAGGTGTCTAGTGACGTGATAAAGTTGGGAAATGTTTAACAATTAATAGGAGTGAAGACTGTGTGAGTGAAGCTCACATCACCTGTCTCGAGCATTTGATTGCTTGTTTGCTTTATTAGACAAGTTTTATAAAATTGTACAAGAAAGCCCCATGTATTCATACAACATTTTTAAAATGGAAGACCAGGTCATATATGGAGTGAAATCACTATCAAATTTAACATCACACAATTTAAAACTTTTAAATAAAAACTAAAATCCCTTTCAGCTTGTTCCCTAAAATGTTCATCATTCAGATGCAGCTGTAGATGTACTTTCAATGTAACCCTGCTCAATTTATTGTTAGTCTGCAATTTTTCTTTCTTTATTCAGTTTTTCCCAAATGTTAAGAGAGTCTATTATCTATAAACCATTTGGAAACCTTTTCAATCTCTCTACTTAGCTCAGCTTCAGCATTTTCTTTCCCCTTTTATTGGAAACAATTATTGCTGCATCATCTGCATATAAAAACAGTACATTAGAAAATACTTTTTTAAATCATTAATAAACAAGAAAATGGACCTAACACATTCCCCTGCAGAACTCCACATGAAATAGATAAACAACCAGAGAAAACCCCTTATTTAAATCAACCATTTGACACCTATTGGCAAGGTAAGACTTAAGGCCTATTTATACTTCTGCGTTGGACCTACGCCGGAGCCTCTACGCTGTAGGCAACGCGTTGGTTTTCATTTAAATTTCTGCGTCGTCGTCCACGTTGATGCGCGCAGAGGGAGCATGTGAAACCCGAGGGAGGGGTCCTAGCAGACCAATCACAGCGCTTGCGTCCGCGTAGAGTTGACGCGTTGTTACATTTTTGGAGAGGTGCACGTCAGGGTACGCCGAAGGGTATGCGCGCTACGCACAGCCTACGACGTAGCTACGGCGTGAGTTCGACGCAGAAGTATAAATAGGCCTTTAAAGGAACCGTATGTAAGATTGTGGCCAAAACTGGTACTGCACTGCGGTGTATCCCCTCCCCCTCCCCCCTGACTCGAGGTTGCCAGATATGCTGCAGGATCCAGCAGAAAGTAAGTTTTTTCCTGTTAATTATGTTTATGTCTTTCGGATTCGTAACGAGGTCTTTTCGGTTTCGTAATGTTAGACATTTTTTATCCGACACGTTTGTAGCTGCAGCTGTGGTAACTGGAGCAGAGCTGGCAACCCGGATGCCGAAACACTACTGACTTCGTGATTGGTAGATAGGTGGAGGGTGGCGCTTCAGGCCAAAACACAACATGACAACATCAACATCAGTTGAGGGCTGCAACTTCACATTTAAATGACAATATCCTGGCCGGACTACTGTTGTCAGTGATGTAAGTATTTGAAATGAACATGATTTCTTAATGTCTAGTGACATATCAGGGCCATTTTATGATTAATTGAAATACATTTCTTACATACGGTTCCTTTAATCCACTCGCAGGCATTATTACTAAATCCCATTGCTGTAACTTTCCAAAGCAGAATGCTGTGATCTACTGTATCGAATGCCTCCTGCAGATCCAGCAACACAATCCCAAATAATTTGTCTCTGTCCATTTCTTTTCTTATATGATGTTAAAAACATTATCATTGACTCTGTGGAGTGCAGCCTCCACATTTTTCATAATACTCCTTAACTAATGCATCATTAAAAATGCCAGTTCATGCTTGAAGCTTATTAACCAATTTTTCAGCAACAGTAGTGAAAAAAACTACTTAAAATAATCTGCTACCTTCTTCTGATCAGTCATCAATCTTCCATCTACATTAAGACTTATTCTTGAACATTTACCCTTTTTTACCCTATTTGTCTTTTTTTCTATACCCTAACTCATTTAAACCTCCATAATTTTGTGTATCCTTCTTCAATTTACTGATCTTGTCCTTAAATTTTTTTTTTTTTTAGCTTCTTTTATCTCTTACCTCATTTATTTAAATTCTAATCCCTTTTTCTTTAAAACTATCATTACGTTCCTTAATTATCTTTAAAATACTGTCTGCCATCCAAGGCTCAGTCCTTTGCTTGATTATTTTACCGTGTTATGGTGCCTAACAGCGTCAAAAACACCACTTTTACATATCTTAGAGTTATCAGATACCAATATAACATCAATAATAGTTTTGCTTTTAAGAGTAATTCTATTTGGATCCAAAATGATCTGTTTCAATGCATATGATTTACAAAAGGAACTAAATTGTTTAAAAGGTTTACTGTTCTATATGATTTCCTTGTAAACAAACAGATATGATATATGTGTGGAAAATAAACTTTCGGCGATCTCAGTGAGTTTTATTCATACATTGATAGTTCTTGTTGGTAAGATGCAATGAAGAGTTTAACACCGATGCAGTTTCTGCTGCTTAAATGTTAATTATCAGGGACAAGAAAACGGATTATTGATGAATGACGTTTAGGAATTTTTGGGCAGTATGAGCAAATTCTCTGTCACTGGTGCTGTAAATGGGGCTCAAATGATGACCGAACTTTTAGATTAACCCTACCGTTAAATGATAAAATCACACTGATTATAAAAATCTAACATAAAGATAACAATTACACTGTAGCACAGAAGTGAGGCCAGAGAAATTTTTTAGGAAAAACCTAAATTGAAGGGAAATTAGTAGCAGAAAGAAAACAAGCAGGAACAGCAGAAGTAGCGAGTGAAAATCAAGGGCCGAAGAGACGACGAAGGCGAACACAGTCTGTCAGACGGTCACTCACTGGAATGGATCTGCTGAGGTAGCGTCCTGGAAACCCACTAATCCCAGCGCGGAACGGACCTCTCCGAGGGCTCGGCCGACTATAGCCGCCTCTGTTCATAGGCCTGACTGTACGACTAGCACTAACGGTGCTTGATGCAGTGAGGCTTTTGAGGTTAGCGTTGGCTTCTTGATTGAAGTTTACATGGGAGGGAGGAAGTCGGGGGTCAGCAGTGGTGTACCCAAAGCTGAAGCTGGATGGAAGTGCTGGGGGACACTGGGTTAGGGCAGGAGATGGGGAGGGCACGAAAGAGGAAGGAGGTGTGCTGGCATCATCACTGAAGTTGTTGTCATTATAGAGGTTGCTGAGGGAATGGGCTAAACGGGGACTGAAGCTGTTCAGGATGCATAAAGGGGGGTTAACAACATCTGTAATGAACCCCATCCAAAAAAAAAAAAAACACCCAGGCTGTGCATTCACTTCAATGTACCTTTTTAGATTACTGGCGGAGGATGAAGGGCTTCGCGTCAGTCTTTGTGGTGCAGTGGTGGAGGAGAGGAAGAGAGGAGCTTTGGAAGAATTGGGAGGGGAAATGTTGCCCGGTGCTGGGGTTATCCCACTGCCAAAAATAAAATAAAAAGACGAATAGCAGAGCAGTTTATTAAAAGGAAATGTTGAAATAAACAAAAATGTCCTCATGAAAGGAAGGAAGCTTTCTTTCCAGTGTAATACTTCAATATGAACAATCCTTTTCAAAACAGGAAGTGAATTTATATCTCAGCAATGCTTTTGTGCATGGAGTGAAATTAACTTTTTCACTCACTAGCCAATTTTAATTTTAATTTCCCCCTATTTGACATTTATTTGACCCATCATCTAGCACTCACTTAGATGTTCATTTTTAAAAACAATATGCATTTTTCGTTACAGCACAATGTAATGTAATCTTGTGATGTATGGAGTTTTGCATTTAAAGTTAATCATTTTAGTTGTTAAGTCTGTTTTTTTAAAGTTCATTTAGACAAAATAGACAAAATTATTATCATATAATGGTTGGTTATCAGCCATAACAATTATTGGCTTTTTGCTACTGACCAGAATTCAAAAAACAAAAAAATTCAGATATTACCAATATCATCAATATCATTAAATATGTTATTAAAACTGTTTCTGACTCATTGATTGGCTTTATCTAATCACTTTTATTCAGGCAAAACTTTACTTTTTAAGTTGAAAGACATGTCACTTCTTGTCCAGTGTGTGACCCTCTTTACACTTTGTTTTGCTAATGTTGGAGTCTTCTGGTTGGAGAACATCATAACCCGCCAAATTGGCTAGTGAGTTGATATGCGTTTTCGTTTCGGCATTTGGTGGGTTGGCAGGTGTTAAACTTCAAACCCTTTAATTCAAAAATCAGTTCTTCTTACAACCCAGAGTGATTTCATTGGCTTAAAGAACACTCATTCTTTATTTAGTGTAACTGAAGGTCTACCTAATCACTGTGGTTGTAGATCTGGGGTGGCGTTGGCCCTTTAAGGCTAGTAGTTTGTCTCCTTGCGTTGGAATCATGTCCTCTTCTCTGAACTCATTCTGTAGTGTAACAAAACACAGTGTCAACAACAATTTTACTGTATTGTGCACTCAAATATGATTGGTGGATTCAGTTCCTTCAGCACCTCATCCACACTCGCTGGCTTCAGAATGGTGCTGTCGATGGACATGTTGTCCACGCTGGAGATGAGATGGGACATGTTTCTCTCCTGCTGTCGGCTTTGCCTCAGCTGCTGCTGCTTCTGCATTGAGTGATGGAGATCACCTTGCACCCACATACTGTGCTGCTTCCTTAAGACAGAGAAACAAAGCACTTCTGAACATGACCTCTGTGTAAGACTTGGATTTTCCCGCAAAGACACAAGCTGAGATCAAATCCCCTGCAATAAAACAATAAAACACACCCCTGGAGAGAAGACCTCAAAGAAAGAGCACAGGACATCGCCTTGTCCAAACTTAACTCCTCATTTATAATATATCCTCCCTCTCCCTACTCCCTTCCTTTTCCCCTGATTCAAGTCACTGAAAGTTCACTGATAATGTCTATATATCACATGCGATTGGTAAAATGGTGTCAATTTCATTGCAGTCATTGGTATTATGAAAAAGATTGAAAACTTAGGAGAATTCTGTTTTCCTTTTTGGGTGGTGTCTCTTCTCTGATAATTCTCTCCTCTCCCCCGAAACCAGGTGTTACCCCCTGGGGTACATGAATAGACCCAAAACACCTCTATTAATATTTGTACAAGCCTTTTGGACTGGTCTGGGTATTTAAGGGAAAGTGGCAGAGCAGTCTTTGGGAATCTGAAACCAGAAAACCCCCATGCAGTGCTGTGTCAGTGTCTTCCTGAGTCTTGCACTCAGAACACACTCTCACACCACTGTGTGTCTCTGTCAGGTGCATTTCTTACTCTTAGAGTCATCTTTGAGCAATTGATGTTATGTATTTATTATTTCTGAATTGGCTTTTAATTGTTTACTTGTGTAATTGGCATCTAGCAAATAAAATGTTAATCTTGGTATATTCTTGTGTTTATTTATTCTGTGTGATTCTGAAATCATTATTTCTAGTATAGATTAATGTGGAGTCTGGTGTTTCCTCAAATCTGTGTTTAGGGTAGATCATACCGAGGGACCAATGAATGGAGCAGGGAGCACATCATTCGGATGAGAAATGGTGACAAATTATGCTCCCTTTCACAAGATGTAATATAAATCTATGGTGTCCCCAGAATGTGTCTGTGACAATTCAGTTCAAAATACCACCCAGATCACCCGTTTTTGTGTGTGTCCCTTTAAATGCAAATGAGCTGCGGCTCCCCGCCCCTGTTCAGAAGACGGCCAATCCTTCCGAACAAGCTTCAGATACTCCGTCAATAATAAAACTCAAATCTCTCTCATACAAAATCTGAGAAATAACCAGTAGCGGAGTGCAGCCTTAGAGAGAGGCTCAGGAAGAGGTTGCAACTGCGCCTGGATGTTTTTGAATGATTAGTGGATACATGCATGTAGTTGTTGTGGAGTTACATTGATTAATCTCATCCCCTTGCATGTACTTTTATGTTTAACTTTTACACAAGTTGACAAAGTTCCCAGTGGACACCTGTGACATTTATTGGTCAAATAGTGTTTTGTGCTCGTCTGTGCAGCCAACGACAGAACAGTTTGCATGCTTTGCTCCAACTTTTCCCATTGCGTTAGAACTGGTTACACTGTTGTTGTGGGTTTTCAGCGGCGCCGTGGGTGGAAACGTGCAGATTAAGGGGCGGTAATATCATAATAAGATCCCCTTCCTACGTCAGAAGGGGAGTGAAATCTGATCGGCTTATTTTTTGACATGCTTGCAGAAAAAGACTTACCAAAACAAAGTTACTGGGTTCTCACATTTTCTGGGTTGGTAGATGCACCGGGGATCCGATTATAGCACTTAAACATGGAAAAAATCTGATTTTCATGATATGTCCCCTTTAAAGGTAAATAGTTCACCCTGCATCCTCTGACCAAGATCAGAACTGGCGAGTTTCTGTCCGTGAGCTGACGATTCGCGACATGCAGTCTCAAAGCGACACCGGGTCCCTTAATGAACAAATAATTGAAAGTATGGGATACCTAGAATAACTAAAGATCTAAATTAAAGCATAATCAATATTTATGATTATTTTCTAATAAGAAACACGATCCACGCAGTTGGGCTGACGGGTGGTTCTTACATCTGAACTGTTATGTCTCTATGTGTCTCAGTCTATCTGTAGACTCTTTCAGTTACTGACAGTTTAGACTTACTGTTCGAGAAAGTGCTGCTGTGGTCCAATGACGGAGCCCGGCCTGCAGATTCGTATCCAGGCAATGGCCTCAGGCGCTGTGAAGCGATAATGCTTCATCAGGTAGCAGCCTATCAGAGTGCCTGTCCTGCCAAGGCCAGCTGTGCAAAGACAGTGGGAAAATAATTTAGTGGAGAAAACAAAACAATTAAAAATTACATAAAAAAAAAAAAAAAAAAAGACCATCAAAGACTAAGGGCCAGATTTACTAAACAGGGCAAATTAGCAAATTGGGGGGGAGGGGGAGGGGGAGCGGGAGGGGGAGGGGGAGGGGGAGCGGGAGGGGGAGGGGGAGGAGGAGGAGGAGGAGGAGGGGGAGGAGGAGGGGGAGGAGGAGGGGGTGCATCTGAGACGCGTCTCTCTGTAGGCAAGGGCGTGGAGAGCTGGTACCCTCTGATGTCACAGGGTACCACAACTTCCAATAGGAAAATTCAACTGCAGTAGCCACCGTTCAACCTGAAGAGGGCAGCACTCAGACGTTTTTACACCATATATTGTAGAATTAAACCACTTTAAACCCAAATGTCAAAACATTGAACCCACCATGAAATGTTGGCCAGAAAATTTCAGGATCATACAATTCTTTTGCTCCACTATTTTACATACAAAAGTGCACCTCACTCCAGATGCAATAAAAACAAGATGCTGTTTCGTCACAAATCTAGATTCTAGAAAGTTTCTCACCCTTGCAGTGGACGGCCACGGCACCCTTTGCGCTCTCACAGATGTGTAGAAAGCGTCTTGTGAGGAGATCACTAGGTGTGGTGCCATCTATAAAGAACAAGTCGTGATGTTCAAACCCGGCATCTGTGAAGCGCCGCCCTTCATAGATTTTCTTGTTCAGTCGCACAACATCTGTCACACTGTGCTGCCGGAAGTAGGAAAAGTATGATTCTGGAGCATGGAGAGGATAACCTGAAAGAGCCAAAACAGTCATCAGTTCATAAGTGAGTTACTCCACTGATACTATTAGTTCACAAGATCACATTTACAAATATTCAGTTAAAGAGTATGCGTATTTGGCGGGCTGTTAAAATGCATCTGATCACTCTGCACAATAATCTAAAAACAGTGTGAATCAACACTACAACAACTAAAGCAGCAAACATTACGAAACACAACATTTATGTCACTGCCAAAACTTTTGGCCATGACTGTAAATGGTTTGACTAGCCATTTTTAATGTTTTCCTATACTTATAGCAAGTTTAACAGGGTTTTGGGAAACAACTGCCATTGAATAAAGAATAAATGGCAACAGGGTTAACATTGATCCAATAACCACTGGAATCTGGTATTTGTTAGGACAGTATGTACTAGCTTTTAGGTGCAAATTTAATGTTCCAGCTTACCGTTCTCTATTTTGCTCTTGGGATGAGGTCCACTGAAGGCCAACAGTTTTCCTGGCACAATCCAGTTAAAATCACCATTTTCCACACGCTTGTAATGCAAAAGATGAGAAGATACACTAAAACTTCTGAATCCATCAAAAGTCCTGTGTATCCTTAATAGCTTTTAAGGGATCACAATGGTACAATATACAGTGTCCCCAAAACGAATAGACACTTAAATACATGTGAAATTGATTACATTGTATAACAAAATGTCAAACCAATTGATTTTTCTGCAATTACTTTTAACTAGTAAAGTACATTTTCCTCAAGTTCACACAGGTTTTATATCAGAGTAAACACAAGTGAAGTGTTTTGCTTACAAAATATACATTTTTCTTTAATAAAAGCCACTTGATTTGATATTTCGATATTGAATGTTATTATTATCACAGTTATTCAATGTTAAATGGTCAAAACTTTTTGGGGCCACTGTAGAGAATGAAGCAGTGCTGTACACTTTTTATATCTAGAATGAAATATTAATATTAAAGTAGGTGATACCTCATAATGTTCATATTCTTCAACATCAAAATTCTCAAAGTCAAAGAACCCGTGCTGCAAGGCCTGAAGAAAAAAATAATTAAGAATAAGATTTACGTTTCATTAAATAAAGACAAATCATGAATCAAGAATTCTATGGAACATAATGAAAATCTAAATGCTTCTAAGAAAATACGTATTTCCATATGAGTCCATTATGCATAAATCTTAAGTTGGATGATACTTCACCCAAAAATGAAAATTCTGTCTTAATTTACTCAGCCTCAAGTTGTTCCAAAAAGGTATGAATTTTTTTCTTCTGCTGGACACAAGAGAAGATATTTGCAAGAATTTGGGCAAACAAACAGTTGATGGGACCCCACTGATTTCCATAGTATGAAACAAAAAATACAATGGAAGTCAATAGGGTCCCATCAACTGTTTGGTTACCAAAATTCTTCAAAATATCTTCATTTGTGTTCAACAGAGGAAAGAAACTCATACAGGTTTAGAACAACTTGAGGGTGAGTAAATTTGGGTGAACTATCCCTTTAAGATAAATCATTGATGCTTAAAAAGATAATAATATTCAACCTCATATACTTCAATCATGTGTCAATTACAAGAACTACCATCCAAGTTGTGTAATATCTCACTGCCTGTCAACTGAATTTCATTCCTGTCAGATACAGTGGGGAGAACAAGTATTTGATACACTGCCGATTTTGCAGGTTTTCCCACTTACAAAGCATGTAGAAGTCTGTAATTTTTATCATATCTCTTCAACTGTGAGTGACGGAATCTAAAACAAAAATTCAGAAAATCACATTGTATGATTTTTAAGTAATTAATTTGCATTTTATTGCATGACATAAGTATTTGATACATCAGAAAAGCAGAACTTAATTTTTGGTACAGAAACCTTTGTTTGCAATTACAGAGATCATACGTTTCCTGTAGTTCTTGACCAGGTTTGCACACACTGTAGCAGGGATTTTGGCCCACTCCTCCATACAGACCTTCTCCAGATCCTTCAGGTTTCGGGGCTATCGCCGGGCAATACGGACTTTCAGCTCCCTCCAAAGATTTTGTATTGGGTTCAGGTCTGGAGACTGGCTAGGCCACTCCAGGACCTTGAGATGCTTCTTACGGAGCCACTCCTTAGTTGCCCTGGCTGTGTGTTTCGGGTCGTTGTCATGCTGGAAGACCCAGCCACGGCCCATCTTCAATGCTCTTACTGAGGGAAGGAGGTTGTTGGCCAAGATCTCGCGATACATGGCCCCATCCATCCTCCTCTCAATACGGTGCAGTCGTCCTGTCCCCTTTGCAGAAAAGCATCCCCAAAGAATGATGTTTCCACCTCCATGCTTCACAGTTGGGATGGTGTTCTTGGGGTTGTACTCTTCTTATCCTTCTTCTTCCTCCAAACACGGCGAGTGGAGTTTAGACCAAAAACCTCTATTTTTGTCTCATCAGACCACATGACCTTCTCCCATTCCTCCTCTGGATCATCCAGATGGTCACTGGCAAACTTCAGACGGTCCTGGACATGCGCTGGCTTGAGCAGGGGGACCTTGCGTGCGCTGCAGGATTTTAATCCATGACGGTGTAATGTGTTACTAATGGTTTTCTTTGAGACTGTGGTCCCAGCTCTCTTCAGGTCATTGACCAGGTCCTGCCGTGTAGTTCTGGGCTGATCCCTCACCTTCCTCATGATCACTGATGCCCCACGAGGTGAGATCTTGCATGGTGCCCCAGACCGAGGAAGATTGACCGTCATCTTGAACTTCTTCCATTTTCTAATAATTGCACCAACAGTTGTTGCCTTCTCACCAAGCTGCTTGCCTATTGTCCTGTAGCCCATCCCAGCCTTGTGCAGGTCTACAATTATATCCCTGATGTCCTTACACAGCTCTCTGGTCTTGGCCATTGTGGAGAGGTTGGAGTCTGTTTGATTGAGTGTGTGGACAGGTGTCTTTTATACAGGTAACGAGTTCAAACAGGTGCAGTTAATACAGGTAATGAGTGGAGAACAGGAGGGCTTCTTAAAGAAAAACTAACAGGTCTGTGAGAGCCGGAATTCTTACTGGTTGGTAGGTGATCAAATACTTCGTCATGCAATAAAATGCAAATTAATTATTTAAAAATCATACAATGTGATTTTCTGGATTTTTGTTTTAGATTCCATCTCTCACAGTTGAAGTGTACCTAAATTAATAAAAATAAAAATTACAGACCTCTACATGCTTTGTAAGTAGGAAAACCTGAAAAATGGGTAGTGTATCAAATACTTGTTCTCCCAACTGTTTTTCCCAAAACTCTCCACCCACAAAAGTCCTTCTTTGTATGTTGCTTCCTGTTAGTAAGTCATCAGTTATTGTGTGGCATGTCCTTAATGTAATCCGTCTACTAGAGCCTGTGCCAATTCTTTCTCCAATGTCAGATTGAAAAGACAGATAATTGGACTAAAAGATTACGTTCTGGGGATAAAGTGCATTGTACGTCTACACGGTCCAGCCTTGGTCCAAAAAATGGGTCAAGAATGTCACAACCTTTACCCTTCCTAAATATTAATAGTTAAAACAGATGCACTGTAAAAAATGATCGTGATTTTAATGGTAAAAGACAGTGAAAAACTGTTAATTGGTTAACAGAAAGTTTCCGTACTATATACGGTAAATAACTGTGATAGATCTAATGGTACATTTGATTTAATGTATTTTTACTGTAAAATACCATTAAATTTACAGTGAAAAAGAACAACTCATTGTATAATTTACAGTGAAAAAACGTAAATTGACATTCCCACAATTCCCTGCGTGACACTTCACATTTGATCTATTTTTGTTGAAATAACTGTTTCTTCATAGTTTTCTTAGTTTGTTCTAATCAGTTATGTACATTAGGGTTTTATGTTACATTTAATGTTGTTAAATTAATGTTTATTGCATTTTTAAAATTTCATGTGTGTTACCATGATGGTGTTTAATGTTTGTGTGAATGACGCTGTGCAGCTTCTATTATATTATTATTATGTTTCTTGCGGAAGAGCTGCTTGTGATGAGCTTTGATTGATCATGTGACTCTCACCACTGCTGTGATTGTTGGTTATCAGTGCATTACAATGGTACAAAACAGATATTAATACTTCAATAGGACGTTAAATTCACATTATATCAGATAATGAATTACAGTTTATTACTGTAAATTTTAAGTTAAGTCTGTAAAACCAATAACGTTGCTACCGTATTTTTGACGGTAAAGTACTGGCAACCACAGCTGCCGTTTTTTACCATAAAAATCACGGTTTAATTTTTTACAGTGTGGTCCTACTGAAACAAACTCTTCCCTTTAATACACTTACCTTGCGTATTCCTTGTAAACAGTCTAATATGGTTAGATCATATGTGCAGTTCCCAAAAGCAGCATCTCTATATGGAAATAAAATATCATTAAATAGATTATATAATAATAATTATAAAAAATATTTTTGGGGGGAAATGTATGATAAAGTGTGTGTGTGTGTGTGAGTGTGTGTGTGTGTGTGTGTGTGTGTGTTTGTGTGTGTGTGTGTGTGTGTGTGTGTGTGCAAACCTATCTCAAAATTTCCGACACTTGGGTAAGAAACATGTTAAATAACTTGCATATGACTGCGTATTAAACGATGTATGATTCACCTTTTGAAAATATGAACTATTTAAAGTTATTATTGATCATTATTTCTTTAGTTACAAATGTTTAATGACTAGTATTTGTGTTCCAACATGTTACAATTGTTTTCGGTCTACCCTACCGTTCAAAAGTTTGGAGTTGATGAAATGTTTTCATGTTTTTGAAAGAAGTCTCTTATGCTCACCAAGGCTTCATTATTTAAAGTAAAAAATACTAATATTGTGAAATATTATTACAAATTCACATAACTGTTTTCTATTTGAATATATTATAAAAATGTAATTTATTCCTGTGATCAAAGCTGAATTTTCAACATCATTACTCCAGTCTTCAGTGTCAAATGATCCTTCAGAAATCATTCTAATATGCTGATTTGCTGCTCAAGAAACATTTCTTATTATTATCAATGTTGTTTAATATTTCTGTAGAAAACTTTTTTAGGATTCTTTGATGAATAGAAAGTTCAAAAGAACAGCATTTATTTGAAAAAGAAATGTTTTGTAACAACGTTGATTAATTTAATGCATCCTTGCTAAATACATTTTTTAATTTCTTTTTAAAAAGGCCTTTTGAATGGTAGTGTACAGTAATATATAAGACTACGGTAATGAGGTGTGACTAGCATGATGATCAGATCAGATCAGATCGAGCATGTGTGTGTGCAGTATCTCACCTGAAGGGCAGGTATGACACATTGGTTCCAGAGATCAGGGCCCGGTACACTTCCTCTGGAGTTCTTTTTAAGTAGATTACCTGAATAAAGAAGCGAGACATGACTAGCAATTTCTCTAAGAGAAGTTAGCTCTTGTTCTTTTAATCATTTTGTCCCCAAAACATGAGGGGTAAAAATTAACACAAATTATCATCTTCTAAGGTTATGGAACGGGGGTGTCCAAAGTCAGTCCTGGAGAGCCACTGTCCTGCAGAGTTCTGCTCCAGCTTGCCTCAACACTTGCCTGGAAGTTTCTAGTATGTCGAGTAAGGCCCTGATTAGCCGACTCAGGTGTGTTTAATTGGGGTTGGAGCTGAACTCAGCAGGCCCTCCAGGAGAAGGATTGGACACCCTTGTTATAGAAACACAGAGCTGGACTCACTGCATAAGCACCGATGAGCACGGCTGCATTGGCTCTCTTTCGTTGGTCATAACTGGTGTAATGGATGATGCGCTTTCTGGACAGAGTGAAAGACTGCAGATATACAAAAGACATATTCATGTTCAGATAGTTCATCCAAAAATGACAATTCTGTCATCATTTATTCCCCCTCATGTCATCCCAAACATGTATGCCTTTCTTTCTTCTGCAGAACGCAAAACATGTTAGGTAAAATGTTCATGCTGCTTTTCATGCTCACTTTAAAAGTAGTCCATATGACTTGCCATATTTCAAGTCCTCTGAAGCCAGAGCACAGCAAATCGCCTAAATATAGTGCATGGCGCTTATGGACTACAGTTGTAGTACTTTCATGGTGCCTTTTTGTAATTTTTGGATCTTGACAGCCACCTCACCATTCACTTTGAATGTATTGAAAAGAGTAGAACATTCTGCCGATTACATCTCCTTTTTTATTTAATGGAAGAAAGAAATCCATACATGTTTGGAATGACATGACGGTGTGTAAATGATGGCAGAATGTTCATATTTGGGTGAACTGTTCCTTTAATAGAGTATATAAGGATACTTAAGGCTCTGGTTGTCATTCATATGCTTCTTGCCTTTTTAATTTTGATTTTGCTGTTTTGTGTAGAATGGTACTGCATTAACAATGTCTCAGGCAGAGAAAGATGAAGTGAATTACTCAGTTATCTATTTCTCATTACATTAAGCCAATTAGGTACATTTGGAATTTTATTGTTATTTAACCCTGTAATTCCTGGCACAAATAAAAGTCTGTTTTTTTTTTTTTTTTGGAATGGAATACTTTATTTATATGACCAAAAATTAATTCTGATAGCTTGTAATGTAAATCGGTAAGATCTATAAAACAGTATAGGAGATTACATGCATTAAGTGCATATATGTTCAAAGTTCTGTAGTTTTTATTGTGGGGGCAAAACAATGCAATGCAATAAAATGACGGTTGAGAGATGAACAAATAAACGTCCCTCAAGAGCCTGATGTATCATATTTGATACTCATATTTTAACATGTTTAAAAAATTAAAAAAGTGAAAAATGAACCTTTTTTTAATTAAAAAAATAGAAAGCAAAGCTAAGTTGCTTCAGGTCAGTAAATGTTCATCTTGAAATATTAATAGCAATTAAAAAAAGAGGCTATTCTTATGTTTACTTTATAAAAATCAGTAAAGTCTTCACAGCAAAATATGGGAAATGACATAGAGTGCCCTAAAAAAAAAACACTTTCAAGTGTATGAATGCCACTACATTAGTCAATACCAAACCTGAAGTTAATCTGTTTTAAAGAGATATATTACAATGCAACAAACGGAAATTAGGTTTAAAATGATAGAACAATAGATCTACTGTTAAAAATTAAAAGAAAATGCATTTTGGACACTTTCTGGTTATCAAACATTAGTGGATCATGTTGTGAATCATACTCTGCTAGGAGCTTTGTGAACTTGAGAAGAACCGACTTCATACATACACTAAAAGAAATCACCAAAACGCTAGTGGTTCAAAAGTCATACATGGCAAACGATGTTCTGAGACAAGCTGTACACTAATTTGTTTTCAAATGCCACTTGGTTTAATATTTCAAATCTAAATCAACAAATTCCAGATGTTTTATGTGCTACTTTAATCCAAATATTTTTTGTACCCACTTCACACTAAAGACAAGCACATACTGTCCAGAAACACCCTGAGCCCTATAGCCTTAATCTGTCAGCTCCAGATACAAAGATAGTCACTGAAGTTCAATCACATGCCAGAAACTTCTGTGGTGTCATTATAGAAACGTGTAACTCGCAGTAATAGAGCGCTCTCTGCTGCTCACTGCAGAAACTGCTTCCGACTCATTATACAGTCTTGCAACACATAAAATAACTTACTATTAATATAAACATTATGACCATGGCTGCTGGTGGTGAAGGGATGTGACCACAGTTAAGGTTTTACAAAACTGAACTATTAATGGTGATTTTCATTTATTTTTGTAAGGCTGGGCTTAACCTACCCATTTGCAGGGGATTAGCCTTCATCGTTTTCCAGGAAAGCATATTTAAGTTCTGTTATGTAAGATTCATACATTTCTATATACTCATATTCACATTTTTTTCTGGAATGAGAGGAAAATGGTTTTGAAGTGTCTCAGCAAACCATTCTAATTTATTTTAGGCAATCAAACTAATGTGTCTGCTAACTAAAAAGGCTGTTCTCAATGTTTATCAATCAGGCCAAATATGAAAATGAAAATAGCCTATTTGATCAGTGAGTAAAATATGAATTTCCGGTGAAGGAATACAACAAGCACTGTAATGCAAACATTTGATTCAAAGAAGATGATCTTACCTTTAGTTTCTTGTTCAGTTTGCAGCAATATCTGTACAGCATTGCCAGATTGAGGGGTCCAAAATCTGCATAAAAGCTTGCGACAGAAATGGAAAATAAAGTCATGAAATGAAACAATCAAATATGAGCCGAATTTTACATGGTCAGTTAAAAACTTACAAAGACTTACTTTTCATATATAAATTCATCATCTGTGCAGAAGAAATGTGTGTTTGCTGTGCTCTTGGGTTTGCCTCTGAGAGTAGCGAAATACAGTCGATCTGGGGGAAAGAAAATACAACTGAATACAGAATAAAAAAATAAAAAAAAGTTGCTACCTTAATTATTTAAGTACAATCAACTACTAGGATATTTAAGTCATTTCCATTTAAATCTTGAATATTGTATAACTCATAAAAAAGTTGAAAATTGCTTAACTTATTTTGATGAGTTAAAGCAATGTAAAAACATATGTTGTCATAATGTATTGATCATATAATTTTCTACAGTGCATTCTAGCAATCTGAAGATAAACTGCAACAGGAAGCAGAATGTAACAAATTTAAATTACTTTCATTATATTATGTATATTTGAATGTACATGAATAACCGATCTGTAAATCATTATATATTGTTTTAATAACACTCGTGAAATTGATTACAAAGTGCAACATTCTGTAACATTAAAACAACATTTTGTTTTACTAATTCTGGCATATTTACATGGTGCAGCAATGTTCATGAATATGCATGGACCCTATCAAATAAACCAATAAATAAACATACGTTATGCTAGGATATTGATGTTATACGACATTTGTATATGGATTGGGCAGATTAGAAAATAGATTTTAAAATATAGTTGCCTTCGAACCTTTGTTTTATAAAAAATAAAAATAAAAAAAACGATATAGTAACTATATTAATCTTATTACCTTTGATAAACTCAGAAGGTCCAAGCAGCTCATTGTCATCTCCCATTTTATTTAATAATGAAACTTCAGGATGTTTAAATATTTCCACGAGTTTCTTCTCGTTCCAACGGGACGTTATACTGGAACATCCGGCAATTTTGAAAATAAATGTGTTTAAAAATAAATCCGTTATAACGAAGACAACACAGTCCTGTTATAACCCACTTCTGTGTCCTATAAGCTCTTCTGTGTCGAGAATAGACTGCAAATCCTCTAAGTCTCTTTCGAACCGAAGGTGAGTTAAAAACATCATGTTTTCCATCAGTTTAACCTCATAAATGTTCGTGTCCTTCAGTTTTCCCTACTTTTTGCATTTTTATTGTGCTGGAGTTCCCTCGCACGTTTTTTCCACAGCTGAAAACTTCACGATACAAGTTAAAGAGACATTGCCTAGTTACCACGTGCCACACCACCACACAAATGCGTGTTGCTAAGGAGGGGGCACTTTCGACCAATCAGAGGACGCAGAGCCTGATCTGTTTTGGATCACAGCTTTTCTAAGTCGCTTTGATACGTTTCTCGAATCATCCTTAAGATTAGCAAAACAGTGTGTGCATTTATCAAACCACTTAATACAAACAGCAGCACACAATGGATTACCTGCAAAAAGCGTGTCACTCGCTCATCTCTTAAATCATCATCTCCTTAGTTCATCTCTCAAAAGTAAGTATTTATGTCAGTGAACATATGACATGAGTGCCATCAGAATGACAAGTCCTTGTGTCATTTTTCAAAAACAAGATAGTCAAAATGCTTAGCCACGTTGTCAATATAACAGTTTACTCTACTCTGTCAGTATTTTCAGATGTGAACTATTTTGATGACAATGATTGAAAATGCACAAGACTGCACTTTATCTGTATGGCATATATAAATTTCAACTGTACAATTTTACTACAACAGTACTCCACTGTATGAACACACACACAAACACACACACACACACACACACACACACACACACACACACACACACACACACACACACATATATATATAATGATTGAAAACATGATTCACAATAGTGCCCTTATTTTATCAGAAACATGTCTATCCTCTTCTATCTCTTCCTCTGGTTTACCTCCGTACTCTTCCACCACACATCCTTACTTTTCTTCTTCCTGACTGTTGACCCTGTTTGTTTCCTTATTGTTTTTCCATTGTCGGAATTTGTAACACTGTGTTGTGCTCTGTCTATATGCTTGCCAAATGATGCAACTGGTTGATCAATGGTTGATTTAGTGCTTTATATTCCCCTTCATTAATGAAATTCAAAATTCACCTTCACAATTCACCAATTCAGGACACATTTATAAAAATAAAAAAGTCTAAAAGAAATGTATAGAAAATATGCTTGACAGTTTATGACAAATAGTTCAGCCATCTTGCATTTAATGACTTGAGATGTTTTGAGGGGATGTTGAGATGTTATTCAACAGGGAACCAGTATAATATATTTTGATCAGCATGGCATAAGCATCGATTGCATTACTGTACCAAAGCATTTACAACTTGTTCAAAATAACTATAAATGTTATTTATGATGTGCACAAGTGACTAGATAATGTGGAGGTTGAACAAGTAGTTTTAGGAATTTCAGTTGTGATCTTAGAAACGCACCAAAGCGACTGAGAAAAACTGTGATGCATGTTACGTGATTTAGCCACAGAAAGAGACAGAAATAATAAGTAATGTTATTTTTGCATCCAACTTTGTTGAAGAATATATTTCACATATTACCCAGGAACGTATTTATAAGCCTACCTGTGAAATAATTTGTACTTTTAGAAATGTATAAAGATAGATAGATAGTAGACAGACATACAGACAGACAGATAGATAGATAGATAGATAGATAGATAGATAGATAGTAGACAGATAGATAGATAGATAGATAGATAGATAGATAGATAGATAGATAGTAGACAGATAGATAGATAGATAGATAGATAGATAGACAGACAGACAGACAGACAGATAGATAGATAGATAGATAGATAGTAGACAGATAGATAGATAGATAGATAGATAGATAGACAGACAGACAGACAGACAGACAGACAGACAGATAGATAGATAGATAGATAGATAGATAGATAGATAGATAGATAGATAGATAGATAGATAGATAGATAGATAGTAGACAGACAGACAGACCTGTGATGTGTGTTATCCAGGCTGTTGGTGGCACCATGGCTGGACGCCTGCGCTTAAAGCGCCAGTGTCCCCTCCAGGCCGGCACATGGGACATGCCTTCATTGAGGTCCGTGAATGGAGGAAGAGGATAATGCTGATGAAGAATCACATCCTTATGTCGTCCCCCATTTAAACTGGAGGCAGCCGAACATAATTTGAGTCACAGAACAGAAGAAATAAGCTGCATTTCTCCAGAACTCCTCGCAGCTCAACCCGCCAAACTGCTACGAAACAAAGGTAAGAGCGGCTCAAGTGACCGCCTCGGGTTACAGCTCGACTTCAGAAAGGCCCCGGCTCCGGTGCTGTCAAAGGTTTTCGGTTACTCTCAATTCCCATAGAGGTGGGAATGTCACTGTTGAATTCTCACTCTGATTGGGCTTGAGATACGACCTCTGTGACACATTGGTATTGTCTCCATCAGTCTCTGCCACTATAAAGCAGCATGGGCTTTTCACCACTGCAGCCGTCTGGAGTCCCGTTCTCTCGGTCAAGGGTCAGTGGCTGTGGGACAGTGCTAAGGTAACACCTGAGATGAGGACATGCTTAGAGGCCAGAGTCCAAATGGAACAGGGTTTCTAATAACAGGCAAGGTCAACCACAGCGTTACAGGAGAGCTTATCAGCGCTGTAGATATTTGAGAAACACTGGAAGACGACTCTTCCCCACAGGATGCGGTTAAAATGAAAAAAGCACCTAGTATTACAAATGCTGCTTGACATGATTTTTAACATGAGATAAAAGTATTATGACATGGCTGACTGACTGGTCAATCACAGCATTCTAACATCAAATATTTTTGTATAATGACTGCTAAACTGGATTATTGACCATTGTCCCCCATGTATTGTTCACTATAAAAAGTAATTCAGGGGACCTGTTGTAACCGGTCCTACTCGATTTGAACCAGCAACTTGCGCGCTAACAAGGATGCTACAGTCTCTAGCATCAGTCGCTAGTGCACCTCTTGAGCTCTTACTAGCTTGGCTTCGTTTCAGTCACCTCCCCAAAACCTCACTCCCATCTAAGTTACGGCACCAAATGTATCCGGTCCTACTCAACACGCTCTTAGCGGGATTGAGTAGGACCATGGGAGACAGGCGCGCTAACAAAGAGGCTAGTGCACCTCTTGAGTCCAGGGGAGTGAGGTTTACATGCACAAACCTCAGCTTGCCTCCATTACGTTACCCCAAAAATTGTTATTCATTGATTTCATTTAATGTTTAAGTTGTAAACATTATTTTGTTTAGTACTGTGGATATAATTTATATTATAAAATAATTTATATTATAAAATAATATACAAATAATTTATAATAAAAAAAAACTTGAAATTGGGTGTAATTTAAAGTCAAATCTCTGCATTATTTGATTTTTTTTAAAAACAATTAAGGTCAGCTCAATGTAGTTTGTTGGTTGAACAATTTCATTTGAAGTTGTCATTACTCAAAAAGATTGAGTAATTTTTTTTGAGCAAACACATTATTTTTTACAATGCTGTTATTGTTAAAACTAGGCTATTAAAATTGCTGAAAAACTTAAAAGCACAAAACAAAATGTAACCAAAAACTTAAACTACAATTAAAATGAAAACCAAAAATATAAATATAAAAGCTAGTTCAAAATATTGATAAATACTATATATACAGTAAATAATACTAAAATAACTGTTTCCAGTTTCATAAACATCACTGTGGTCTCTTTCTTCTGATATAATAAATTAATAAAAAGTCGAATTATTTATTTTTTGATAGGAAGCTGGATCTTCCGATCATTATTGCAAAATAAACCCTGACAGTTTATTTTATTTTTAATATGTTTTTTGTTAATCATAATCATTTTAATTAGATAATTTGTATAATTGTAAAGTTGGAAATGATGCTTCTTTGTCATTTTATTTTAGATTAGGTTTGTCAAAAAATTACTACAAGGTTAGAAGAGATAGATGAGATGCTGCTGTGTTGTTATAAAATTGTAAAATACCATATTAATATATCAATAATTAAAGGTTTTGATTTCAGTACATGAATTCCTATCATTCATATATGTGTCCTTTAAGCAAAATGTCATTATACAGAAAACACGTCAGAGGAGTGATATTAATGAATATTGGGTCAAATGAACTATTGGGATCTGTGTGAAGATCCTGAAGCATCAGACCAAACACAATGCGTGAGAGAATATCCTCCTTCAGTCATGTGCTTCATATCACCTGCACACAGTCATGCCTCATCTATTCTCGTCTTAACCCGATCATTTCAATCAGCCAATTAAGCAGCATCTTAAGGAGCTGTGGGAAAAGACAGCCAGGGTCAAGGCTGACGTGATAATCTCACCATGAGAAGAATGACTGCTGAACTGGGGACAAGACATCCCAGAGACTGGGTCACCTGACCTCAACCATGCAGTGCAACCAAAGCTGGAGTAGATGACAGCATATGGATTAACTCAATATTATTGTTTATACACTGTAAAATTAATTAATTATATGAGACAGCATATGTTTTTAGATTGATTTAACTCATCAAAATAAGTTAAGCAAATTTAAACTTTTAAAGTTACACAAGACAACTCCTTTTTTTGTTAAAGTCAGTTTAATGTAATTTAAGTTGAAATGACTTAAACATCCAAATTGATTGTACTTAGAAATTTAAGGCAGCAACTTTTTGGCTTTAAACGTAATAAAAAATTAGGAGAATGAAAAATAATCTCTGAAGTATAAAGTAGAGAAGAGGTCTGAATAGAGCAAGTTTTCCCAAACACGACATACACTGACCTACAACCAGGAAATCACATGTGGTTTCCATCAGGAATTTCCTATGGGGTTTTAGAATACCTTTAACGAAAAGAAGTGCACTTTATTGACTTAAACGTGCACTTAGGCCTAGTGTAGGCTACTTTAAAAACTACTGGCAGATAATAATAATGACATAAAAGGCCACTTTAAAGAGAGTGTACTTTCACGACAACGTTTCTTAACTGACTTCATTACACTTTTAAAAAGTGCACTTTGTAACAATGTCAAAATAAAAGTTTTACTTCAAAGTACGTTTTAGATTATAATGTTTAAATAATCTTTTGTCATGCTTTGAAGATACACTTATTTTGATGTAGGATATTGACTATAACATACTAAAGCACACGTAAAGTACTATTATAAGTTGTTATAACCGTAATGTGTTATTCCATACCTACAATTATTAGATTGCAACATTATTACTAATATTACTTACATATGCTACACGTTTTAATAGAAATTACATTAAAGTAGGCTATCTTTTTTTGTTTACCATAAATGCTTGTCAGTACATACTGTATGACAATACACTTCAATATAAGTAATTGTGAAATTACATAAAGATGCACTTTATACTTAGAGTAGGCTACTTAAGTGGGTCAAAATATTACGTTCAGTTCGCACTTATAGGCTATTTTCTTTTAAAGTATTATTACCGTTATAAGTACTTTAGTAGGCTTCTTGCAGGTCTGTAAACATATTTGAATAGACTTTAACATTTTGTTCTACGATTAAGGTTGTTAAGAGTAAGATCAAGGATTAAGGTTGCAAATTCAGCATATACATTAATAAAGATAAAAAAAAACTTAAAGTTGTTAGATAACGTTAATGAGTAAACACATATTTTGTTTGTCAAATAACTTTAAGATATTTTTCACTTCAAATAATTTTAATATACGGCGAAATCATGTTTACATGCTTGAAAAAACGAAACACTCATTGGCTGGTCAAAGGCGGCGTGAGCATGACGTCAACAAGCGTAACAAACAAGAGGATGCAAGATGAGAGATGACCAACACCACTTGGGGTTCGCAATTACAGGAAGTCCTGATTTGATTTCCCCATGATTATGTAGTAATAAGTGGTTGTAGCATTACATTTGAGTTGTTTTTGTCTTGCAGGGTAAATGTATTGTTGTCATGCGCTCAGTGAGTCGGTTGTTCATATCTCGCAGTTTCAGGATGCCGGAGAGATCTCCTGCGTTCATCATCTCTGTGAGGGTCTTGGGCAATCATGGCGGCGATAACATCAGTGCGGAGCTCTCTGAGAACACTGAGGCGTCTGGTGGGTTTAGAAACATTGTGCTTTCATTAAACGAATATAACGCACCGTGTTAGAGTTTCCTAGTCGAATCACTTTCAGCGAACACGCACAAATTGAAAATATAATGAATTGCTGAAATGTTCAGTCCTGTCCTCTGCTATAGTCAGTGTATATTCATTAAAGTCACCATGAAATCAAAATGGGCATTTCTTATTTATATATTTTTTTATTGGATAATGCAGTATTTATTATTAATAGTTTGTCCATGCACATTTTTAATTTATAAATTAATTTATTATTAATTATATTACTCATAATCTTTAATTAAAAATCTTATCTGATGAGTGAAGACGTGTTTACTGGCGAGAGGGCTGAGATCACAGCAATGGCAAACAAACCACATCAATTCAAACATTTTTTTCTTGTTCGAGAAGCCATTTCGCTTGGATATATGTCACAATAGGGAACAAAAGACTATTGCAACTTTGTTTCATGTTGACTTTAAAGGCACACTATGCAAGATTTGTGCCATAATATAACAGCTTCAAAATCATTTCGATGGTAAACAAAATCATTGTAGGGCAAATCATCCCGATATGCAGTGGGGCACTGGCAAAACCAGCAATGCAAGTTTGAGAGGTGGCGCCCCGACAAATCTCGCGAGAGTCACGACTTGCTTTACGGCACTACGTCCCATACATCGACAACATATGAAGCAGCCTCTGTGGAAGACACTAGCATGCATTTCAGACGTTAATCATGGCAGAGTCAACGAAAGAAACGAAGAAAGCGCGGTCGGAAGAGTGCAGAGACAGCTCTTCGTGAGTGGTATTTACGACATTAACGTTAAATACAAGTACTCCACAGCGACTCTAGGGGTCGCTGTTTGAGAAAAACGGAAACTGCATAGTGTGCCTTTAAAGACTGCATACTAGTATTCAACCAAAAGACCCATGAATTATGAATTACATTAAATGTCACGCAATTTTACATTGCCATATATTTTCACTGATCCGTGGTGTAAAACCTGCTTAGTGTAGTTAACGCATTTGCAGAAATGCTGCTGTGTTTAATTGACCCAGTAATCCCAGTCACTTTTTTCAGGGCTAGTAAACCTACCTTTAGCATCCTGAGGAAAAAAAACAAATGTTTAATGGTCTTGCCTATGTACATCAAATCCCCAGGTTGTATCCCATCGCCTCCAGCAGTGTCCCAGGCTCCAGGCCCTTGGACCGGCCCCTGTAGTTCACATCTCCACACCACTCACTTCAATTCACTGGAGCGGCCTCAGATCCAGCCATGGTATGTGTCGGAAAGATGACATTCCCATATATGTTCAAACAGGCTTATTAGCTTGTACGACATATTAACAAGCCCTGATCTTTCTGTTAAAGTCATTGCTGTGGTAATAAACCGGACTGTTGCAGTGTGCTTTTGTGTATACTTTCAGTGGCCTCTGGACCAGTGCTGCAGTTTAAACTCTCAGATATTGGAGAGGGCATTATGGAAGTGACAGTAAAAGAGTGGTATGTTGACGTGTTTGAATTTTGTATTGTAAACATGCTGAAATAGATCTTAATCTGAGACTTGAGTTTTGTCCCTAACAGAAGACTTGCTTCAGTGGAGCCACCAAAGTTGCTCTTGTTAAGACAAGTTTTTTTTTTACTGTTTTTTGACTAAAGCATGAAAAACATGTTTGCAGATATTTAGGAAACATACTAAGTTCACATACTCGTTTCTCAGTTTACATCTCACAATTCTGTCTTTATAACACGCGATTGTTGTGACTACAGTATATCTCACAATTCTGACTTTATAACACACGATTTTGACTTTATATCTCGCAATTCTGACTTTATAACATGCAATTGTCTTTATATCTCGCAATTCTGACTATAATACGCGATTCTGACTTAATAACTTGCAGTTGCGGGTTTATATCACGCAATTCTGAGACAAAAAGTCAGAATGGCGGGATGTAAACTCGCAATTGCGAAGAAAAAAGTCAGAATTGTCGGAATTACCTTTTTTTATTTTTTATTCAGTGGCAGAAACAAGCTTCCAAAGTTACGGCCTAAACATTAGTGGTGCAAAAGAGCAATCAGCAAATAGCAAAACATGTTTATTTTACGGATTAACCCATTCTAAATAATAAATAATGGTGAATATTCCAAGCAAATTTATGCTGTATGCAGGTATGTCAAGGAAGGGGACAGGGTCTCCCAGTTTGACAGCATTTGTGAGGTCCAGAGTGACAAAGCATCTGTCACTATCACAAGCCGTTATGATGGCGTCATCCGTAAGCTGTACTATGATGTTAATGCTATCGCACATGTTGGTTCACCTCTTGTAGACATTGAAACGGACAAAGCGCTGGGTCAGTCACTGTTGTGGATTGTATTTTTAATATTCACTTTGAACTTGGAAATGTCCTTCCATCTCTGTCATTGTGCACTAATGCTGTTTGTCCTGCAGAGGGCGACCCAGAGGAGGATGTGGTAGAGACTCCAGCAATATCCTATAACCAATCACATGAAAAAACCCAGGCGACACCAGCAGTGCGCCGTCTGGCCATGGAGAACAATGTAATTGTGCATGACATCAGACCCCTCTATCATTGTGGCTCTATTGAGTTCTGTATAATTCCTGATCTCTAAATCTGTCCTCTATCAGATTAAACTAAGTGAGGTGGTCGGGACTGGAAAAGATGGCCGTATTTTAAAAGAGGACATTATCAGTTTCTTAGCCAAGCAGACAGGAGCCATCCTTCCTTATGAGGTCCAGAAAATCCCAACACCTGTGATTTCCACTGCCGAGACCTCTCCCAAAGAGGAGACGCCCATCATGGCACCTCTGGCGATCCCGCGACACATCTTTTCCGGCAAAGACAGGACAGAGCCTCTGAACGGTGAGTTTGAGTGTGCTCCATGTTCTTGGATGTCGGTCAATGATATTCAAAAATATATTGGTTACACTTTACAATAAGGTTTGTTAGTTAACATTAGTTAGCCACATTATTTAGCATGAACTAATAATGAACTGCACTTATACAGCATTTATTAATCTTTGTTAATGTTACTTAATGCACTGTGAACTAACATGAATAAACAAAGAACAGCTGTATTTTTATTAACTAACATAGATTAACAAATACAGTTACAAATGTATTGCTCATGGTTATTTAATGTTAGTTAATGCATTAACTAATGTTAACTAATGAACCTTATTGTAACGTGTTAGCAATATATTATGCTAATTCATGATTACAATGACTTGAACACACCTGTTCTGTTTTTTTAATATATATTTATTTATTTATTTAAACAATGTATATTTTTAATTTTTTAAATAATATCGGGCACCATAAAGTTGTAAATAAAAAAAAGAACCTTAAGTTTATTCTCATTTCTTAGGTCATGTGGTGCGACTTCCCAAAAATGTAATATGTATTAAAGGGATAGTTCACTTAAAAATTTAAATTCTGTCACCATTTACTCACCCTCAAGTTGTTTAAAAAAATATCTTCCTTTGTGTTCAGCAGAAGAAAGACATTCATACAGGTTTGAAACAACTTGAGGGTGAGTAAATGATGACAGAATTTTCATTTTTAAGTGAACTATTCCTTTAATTAACAATTCATGATATGTGTAAACAAACTTTTTACCTTGAAAAATATAGTAAACAACTTCGAAAATGATGATTAAAATGTGTACACTTACATATATTTGATGTATGGAAAATATATCACTTTTTACTTGTTGGTTACACCACATGACATTTTCAGAGTCATTCAATTAAAACTGTTCTTGAAAAGGGCATAAAAGTTTTTAAAACCATATGAAACCAACATAAGTACAAAACGTACACTTTTAAAAGCCCTTTCACAGCAAGAATGATAAAAAATATAAAACTATGACTAGTAACTATATTGTTTTTAATAAGCGCATTGCTGTTATGTCATCTGCTGATTTAAATGCCTGAGATCTTTGCGGGGATTTTGATTGGCTTTCAATTTTTTTAGCGTTCATCCACCAGAAAAAAAAAGTCATTTTAAAAAGTGATTCCAACAGTATCGTTCCTCTGTGTCATTATAGTTGTGCTGTGGACTTCCCTATTCTTATAGAATTAGATTAGGTTTAAGACCTTAAACTATATTGCCATTTCTTTATCACGGATGATGTTATTTGTCATTGACTTGCATGTTTGGCTATCTTGAACATCTCTTCTATATGGTGATAAACACAGGTTTCCAGAAGGCCATGGTGAAGACCATGAGCGCTGCTCTGAAAACTCCTCACTTCGGTTACTGTGATGAGGTGGACCTGACGCAGCTAGTGCGCTTACGCTCGGAGCTGAAGGACATGGCCGAGTCTCGGGGTGTCAAACTCAGCTACATGCCTTTCTTCATCAAGGTGCTCACCTGTTACACTTGGTGTTACACCAACCACCTGTTTCTGTTTATACACATTAAAAATAAAAGGGCCATCACGCTATAAGATTTTTAAATATTCATTATAATATCCATTTTTTGTAGGTAAACTCTGAAATATAAAAATAACCAGTAATCATGAATGGCGGGAAAAGTCGTTGATCAGATTGTGTATGATCACTTCTCTAATGGCTTTTTGCTATGTGAGTATTAAAGGCACACTATGTAATTTTTCGCCACTAGAGGTCGCTTATTCAAATCAAAGGCGTAGCTTGATGACGCCTTGATTTCGGGGAATCATGGGAGTTGTTGTCTTCACCTCTACAGCCGGTGGAGAATACGACGGGACTCGGGAAATCATATTCATGGATGATCGGTAATGTATTAAAGATTTATAAGCATCTTTGGTGTTTCCATGGTTTCTACAAAATAAAACCAGAAATCGAGGGTAACGAGGGTAATGATGTCGTTGATAGGCGACGCACGGACACGGTCCTGTTTAAAACTCTCTGGATTTAAACATTCTTAGAAACATTTTGTGATAATGTAAGTACACAAATCAACAAAATATATAACATTGTTCTAGTGGGTTTTGGATATTTGGATTATTTACGTAGTGTGCCTTTAACTCCAGGTGTTTGGGGTCAGATTTTAATTCTAGATAGTTTTTTCTACTGTTTTGTTCAGGCTGCATCACTAGGGCTCTTGCAGTTTCCTGTTCTCAATGCCTCTGTGGATGAGGGCTGCCAAAACATCACATTCAAGGCAAGACAAACCCCAAAACACTCCAATTACATCACAGCCTTTCTTTTTGAGGCTCGTGGTATGCTGAAATGTCCTAAAAAGCACTATTTGAATAACAGTTTTTATTTGTGTTCTCTCAGGCGTCTCATAACATCGGTCTGGCAATGGACACTCCTCAGGGCCTCCTGGTGCCCAATGTGAAGAGCGTTCAGGCCCTCAGTGTTTTTGACATTGCTGTGGAGCTCAACCGTCTGCAGGCTCTGGGTTCGGCTGGACAGCTGGGCACCGCTGACCTCACTGGAGGAACTTTCACCCTCTCCAACATTGGCTCGGTGAGGCGCCGTCCACCTGACTTCAGACTTCAGAAATAGGTCAAGTGTGTATTTTCTGCATCCCCCAATGGCATTGTCTAAACATTTTCCCAAAAATCCTCATCTTCCATATCTCAGACGAACAGGTAGCCTTGTCCCAAACTCACGTCATTTGTAAACCTTATGTGCAATTTAAACGTTCTAACCTTTAATATTATAGTAATGTACTAATTGAAATGATTCACTGTACAGTTTACAGCATTAGAGATTTTTTTTTTTTTTCCTTGAGGAAAATTGACATGTTCCTGATCCGATAGAATTGAAACCAATCGCAAGCTTGTGAATTAGTGTCAAAGCTCAGCCCGAATCATTCGTCCACTGGAACAGATTGCAGTTCGGCCACTAGTGATGCATAAATTACACACTGTACTTGGTCTTAAACACTATGTTTACCCTATTTGGGCCTTGACTACAGTCGCCCCGAATGTTGGGCCTCATGATCGTTATCCTGTTTGGAGGATATATATGAGGGTCTAGAAGGTCTAAGCGCTTCTTTTATGGGTTAGCAGCCCTCAAACAACAGCAGGCTTTCAATGGGCTTCTATTTGCTATCTAGCGATTATCTGATCTCTCCTCATAAAATAATTAAAGTAATTTTTTCATTTAGATTGGAGGGACGTATGCCAAGCCTGTGATTCTGCCCCCGGAGGTGGCCATCGGAGCTTTGGGAAAGATCCAGGTGAGCTGCTTGTTTTCTTCACTCTTTAATAAAAAAAGGAGATGATTGTTGAATCATTGGATCTACAGTAAATAATAGTGATTTTTTGCTGCATTGCTTTTGTATATTCTATAGCGAATTATAATAACCCATACATGCTGATATTTTGCACTTTTTGTCACATCTATTAATTTATTGAAAAAAATACATTAAAAATAGTTCAAACATACTATGGCTTCAACCACTGCAGAACCTCAAGGCTGTGTATCAATGTCAGATATTCTCCTAAAATCAGATAATTAGTAAATTTTTTTAGGACTTATATGACAAGATTAGTTCAGGTTGTAAAATGTAATGTTGTGCCACTACCCAAAATGGTTGAAGTTCAGAACTATATGAAACCAACATGAATACAGTTCATGTGTTATATGAACTTTTTGTTTTATAATCACCATATAATGTACCATTGTTTGAAGTTTTTTTTTTTTTTGGCCAATATCCAATATGCAGTGATTTTCAATAGAAATCCACGTGAGGGTGTAAGATTTCCCCACGCAGAGTTTGTGTCGGGTTCAAGTTATCCTCACTCAGCTGACCACTAGAAAACTGCTTGGTTTGAAAGTGCTTCTGTGTGAGCTGTGCTTCATACATCGCTACATTATTGACAATGGGCTTTTTTTTTTGGCAAAATTTTCAGTGATATTCCACTTATCATTAGCCTCATAGCATAATTGCCTATTTAAAATAAATGACTTATAGGCAATTATGCTATGAGGCTAACGTTATGTTACTGTGCCTTTAAACTTAAAGGCGTTTCTCTGCTCTGCTGCAGGTGCTGCCCAGGTTTAACTCCCGTGATGAGATGAAGGCGTACATCATGAACGTCAGCTGGTCCGCCGATCATCGTGTCGTAGACGGGGCTACCATGTCCCGCTTCTCCAACCTGTGGCGGTCTTACCTGGAGAACCCAGCTGCTATGGTCCTGGAACTCAAATGAAGGCTGCTCTGGAAATGAGATCTCCGCTGGAGTGTCTTTAGGTTAATTACAACTGCAATACAGTGTTGTGGCTATCATCATGAAAACACACGTTTCTGCTTTCACATTCATTCGTGAGAGGGAAAAGACTAATTTCTTTCCTCTAGATGCCTTAATTTTTTAACTATGCATCATAAAACACTTGCGTCATGTTAATGAGTGTTTTTGAGTGGGTGGTTTTTCTAATGCACAGACAGAGGCTGATACCGACTGGCTCTTGGACAAGCATCTGGACTGTAACGTCTCATTGTTTGCTGACTTTCTCTGAGACTTCATTCACACAAGCTTCTGTAGAGCTGACAGACAGTCACTTCATCTAAAACCACTTGTGTGCCAATGTGACTGGATGTCAGAGTAAAGAAAGGACCATCATTTAACTGTTAAATTAACAATTGGGCCACGCATGGATAGACTACTAAAATGTGATGGGAATAAAGCTTTTTTTTTTGGCAAGCTGCATCGTGTTATAATTTTCAAAATCTCATTAAATATTGTGGTTAAAAGACACAATCACATAAGATGAACAGATTTAATTTAGGCTTGACACACAAGAAGCCTCATTGGTTTTCTTGCTCAAATGAGTTTAAGTGACAAGTGAGAACAAGTGCTTGAGCTTCTGTTTACCATATTTGACCAGTGTTTATATATGAATAAAAGCCTAAATTAAAGCTGTACATCATATAAAGCGATTGTGTCTCTTTAAGATTTGGATTATAATCTCTTTATGAACTTTTTGAAGCAGCAAAGTTTTGGTTACATCATTACGTCTTTCAATGGAGAGACTGAAATCTCTTAGGATTCATTAAAACTTTTTGAAGAAAAGCGAAAGTCATATGGGTATGAAATGACATGAGGGGGAGTAAATGACAGCGTTTTAGTTTTTGGGTGAAATATCCATTTAAGAATCACACATTTAGATTCAGATTTCAGAAACCAAAGAGCAGTTTTAGCCTAAGTTTGAGCTATAACAAGCCAATCTTGTAAATTGTTGTGGTTTAGAAATCTCAATCTAAATGCATGTCTAAAATGAGTTTAAATACCATGAGAAAACATCAACAGAGAAACCTTGTTTTTTTATATTTTTGGTCCAAGCATTTACTTGGGACAGTAGTACATGACATAGTATGTGAGGTGTAGCCGGTGAGAGTCTTTGAGTCTTGCAGCGTAGTTGAATCTCATGAATGTCTTACAATGATCTCGTTCACAGACAGCAAGGTCTTCAGAGGTACAAATACACATTTCCAACTGGAATGGATTATAAAACATCACACGAGAACTACCTGGGCATAATCATTCAGAAAACCATCCTTGCCTAATGTCTCATGATTTACGCAACAAGTTTTACGAACGATTCACACAGAAACTCGTTGTGCTCATGTATGTCATAAGCTTCATCTGAAAAGAAATGGAAGGTTTCGGTTCTCCCTGGAACCTCTGAAACCCTCAGGTGGTCTGGAAGTTGCTCTGGAAGACACTGACTGAAATTAAAATAAAAAACAATCAGAGACCTGGAATGCTACTCGAGTGGAATGTGACGAGAGAATAAGGTATGTGCGTTTTTCACACTTTAAAAAAAACAACAAAATGGAGTTTCAGGAGGATCATACGAAGGAAGTCCGCTTTAAAATGAAGGCTAAGGAAATGTTCTCGAGGAATGCTTTAGATATTTGGCTAGCTCTTAACACGAGCCTGACACTTTTAAAGCAAAAGGGGTTTTTCTCTTTCTGGGTCTACAAAAGCAGCACCTCTTCAAACTAGACTGACTATAAGACACATGAAAGAAAAATGTTTAATAACAAACAGAGGTATAAATCCCATTTGGCATTTTAGATTAGGTAACTACGTCGGTGGTTTGTGTTTAAATCGACTTCGAATGGCAAAGTATTTAATAACTATAAATATCAAATTGGTATTTTTCATTCAGAGCCACCTGAGGGTTGGTCAAAAGCATGCAGAGGTCCTGGGTAAAAGTCCAAGGTTTAAAGCAACGTTCAAGGCATCTCTCCTTCACATAAATAACAATGAAATGTACATTCAGAAAAAAAAGTAGAAATTGCCATTTTCATGAACGAGGGTAAACCAGTCCATGTGCTACATGAATGTCTTCATACCCTCCTCATAAAAGTCTTGAAAGAAAGTATCCAAAACGATTGACTGATCACACCTGCAGCAATGAAGTGTCCACAGTCAGGTGTTTGATTTGTATGAGCGCTGTCCAATCGAGCGGTTTGTGAACTGACATGCTGTCCTTTGAAGTCACTTGAAGATCCACATATTGTATCTTCACAAAAATGATCAAGGCAGCAACGAAGGAATCGAAAAACAGTACAGTAACTAAGAAGTGTCCGCTCCTGTTGTGAGCTCATATGCATGTACGAGTCAGTGAGATGTCGTGAGAAGTGTGTGTGTGTGTGTGTGTGTGTGTGTGTGTGTGTGGTCAGGCAGCTTTGTGATGGATTGATTGGATAGCTTCTGAAGAGTCGAGGCTCACTGAGGTCTATGGTCCTTGAAAAACACTTTATCAAGCCATTGTGGACGCAAAGGTCAGGTGTCGTCATCCGTGTCCTCTATCAGGACTTTGGTGTCTCGGACTTTCGACCTGAAAAAAAAAAAAGAAGAGAGATCCTTGAGTTAATCAAACTTTCATCATGACAGCATCTGTATGATGGTGCTCAGAAGCTTACAAGGCAATTTTATTCACCAAATAGGGTCCCTGATGTCCCATTACTTTTTATTAAAGGCACTTTTTTTTTAAAATGTGTGTTCTTTAGAGAGTTTAAATTTGGAAACCGCTAAATGAACTCATATAGGTCAACAAATCAAGTCAATTCTGAAGGTTAAACTGATCTGAAACCAAAAAATACGTCTTTTTTTTTTTTTTTTTTTTTAAGCCCTATTTTG
The DNA here is from genome assembly GCF_963993115.1 of Abramis brama. Classification (NCBI taxonomy): domain Eukaryota; kingdom Metazoa; phylum Chordata; class Actinopteri; order Cypriniformes; family Leuciscidae; genus Abramis; species Abramis brama. Next base: position 29,695,087 of record NC_139969.1, on the reverse strand, counting down.
CAACCTCTCCATGGAAAGTGCCACAAAGTGTTGAAGTCCATGTAAAAAACGGGATTTATCTAGTGTTTTAAGGATGAAGTTGCAATGCTAATGAAAGAACAAGCTTTTTGATTTTGGTATCTTGAATCTCAGACAATGCTATGGCATCTAAACCAGTTGTTCCCAACCAGGGGGGCTCTGCAAACTTTCAAAGGGGACTCAAGATGACTAAAAATGAAGAGAAAAAGCATTACGATAAGCTAAAAATAAATAAAAATAAAAATATTTCTTATTTTGTTTCACTTCAATAAGTGAAAACCCAGGTTTAAAAAAAAAAAAAGTATACATGAGGCAGCTTCATTTAAAAGTGATTTCTAGAGAAGTCAGGTCAATTAATAAAATCTTCAAACTCTGTAGGCAGTTTAAAATGAATATACACAAGTAATGCCAAGCTCTAAAATATTTTATAAGATAGAAATTAGAAAAAAAAAATCCTTAACATTAATTATCATCCAAGAAAATTAAAACAACTGGAAAAGTCAGGCAAATTCATTGATTTAAAATTCAAAAGTTTGGGATCCCTGAAGAGCGTTCATTTATTAATATTTCTGGACTCTTGAAATGTAAAATAATTATTTGATCCCCTGCTAATTTTGTAAGTTCGCCCACTTACAAAGAAATCAAGGGTCTATAATTTTTATGCTAGGTTTATTTTAATGGATTGAGACAGAATATCAACCTAAAAATCCAGAAAAACACATTATATAAAGATTGTAAATTGATTAGCATTTAATCGAGTGAAATAAGTATTTGATCCCCAAGCAACCAGCAAGAACTCTGCCTCCCACAGATTGGTTATGTGCCCGTGTTAAACACAGATTAGTCCTGTCACTTTAAGAAAGTACTCCTAATGTCAGTGGAAACCTGTCCACAGAATCTGTATCTTCCATTCCAACCTCTCAACCACCATGAGCAAGACCAAAGAGCTGTCAAACGTCAGGGACCAGACTGTAGACCTGCACAAAGCTGGAATGGGCAACAAGATCATCAGCAAGAAGCTTGGAGAGAAGGAGACAACTGTTGGTGTGATTATTCGGAAATGGAAGAAATACAAAAGGAAAAGTCAATCGCCCTCGGTCTGGAGCTCCATGCAAGATCTGGCCTCATGAGGTAAGGATGATCATGAGAAAGGTGAGGGATCAGCCCAGAACTACACGGAGGAGCTTGTTAATGATATCAAGGCTGTTGGGACCACAGTCACCAAGCAAAGCATCGTTAACACACTACGCCCCAATGGACTGAAATCCTGCAGCGCCCGCAAGGTCCCGCTGCTCAAGAAGGCACATGTTCAAGCCCGTCTGAAGTTTGCCAATGAACATCTAATGATTCAGAGAAGGCTTGGAAAAAGTGCTGTGGTCAGATGAGACCAAAATTGAGCTCTTTGGCATCAACTCAACTCACCGTGTTTGGAGGGAAAGAAATGCTGACTCTGACCCCAAGAACACCATCCCTACAGTCAAGCACGGGGGTGGAAACATTATGCTCTCGGGCTGTTTCTCTGCTAAGGGTACAGGACAACTTCACTGTATTGAGGGGATGATGGACGGAAACTTCGAGTTGCAAAGCGACAGCCAAGAAACCTTAAGGATTTTGAGAGTATCTGTAAAGAGGAATGGACCAAAATCCCTCCTGAGATGTGTGCAAACCTGGTGACCAACTACAAGACACGTCTTACCTCTGTGATGCCAACAAGTACTAATGCATGTTTTGCTTGGGGATCAAATACTTATTTCACTCACTGAAATGCAAATCAATTTATAACCTTTTTAATGTGTTTTTTTTCTGGATATTTGGGTTGATATTCGGTCTCTATCCTTTACAATAAACCTACCATAAAAATTATAGACCCTTCATTTCTTTGTAAGTGGGCAAACTTACAAAATAAGTAGGGATCAAATAATTATTTCCCACACTGTAATTTACAGAAACTAAGAATGTCAGGCAATTGAATATTGTTGTGGACAAAGAGAGGAGTCAAAAAGGATGAGAACCACTGATTTAAACCAATCTGACAAAAGTTTAAAATTAAATTCAGCTAATGTAGATTCATTTGACGTTTCTTTATGTTGCATCTATTGCCAGCTGCTTTTGCGGTTCAAAGCTTGTTTTAATGGATTCCATGTCTGGATTTATGTCTGTGTGGTTGCACGTCCTATGTTGCACATACTGGGAGGAGAGGCGTGGTCTTCTCAAGGACATGCTGTAGCTTCTCTTCCAGTTCTTCTTTCCTTTTCTGTTCCTCACACCGTCCTCCTGGTCCATCATTTGCTCCAGCAGCGTCAGGTCATCTGCATTCAGAGGCGCTACTGAGATGTCCCGCACCGCTCTGAACTCACCACAGTTATTCAGGTGTTCGTTCTCCAGACGGAAGAAGTTCCAAACAAAGCGCCTGAAACAGATGACAGATTATGAGGGTAAGTTACTTTACTATTTCCATCTGAAAAATAATATGCCATTCATTTAAGGAGACATTAATGAGGATGGGGGCCTGATGAATAAAAACAGATGAAATGGCTTCTGATTGGCCAATATAGCGTTCCAATAATGCTAAAATACACAATAGCTATGTCATGAAAAACATGTTCATCAAGGAGGTCAACTATTAACCACAGGTTGTGGGTAGGAATAGGTTAAGGAGTCACGAAACCAGGCATATGGATATATGCAGGTATGCTCACCTGAAGACCTCCAGAGGTGCGAGGATAGTGGCCAAAATATCAGAAATGTTAGGGTATTCAGTCACAATCCCAAGGGAAAGCGGAATGGTCCATGCAAAGCGCAAGATTACATCTTCTATTATGGCACAGTAATAGTAAGCCTGTTCAAAGAGAGCACATAAATTAACAACAACGAATCTGTCCACAGTGTAAATGCTGTGGAGGGGTCTGTTAACTACAAAAATATTTAAATAAGTTAACTTAAGTGCCAACAGTGTGTGTGTATTCTTACTTTCTGTGGATATACTATCTCCTCTCTGAGAAGGGTGTTCTCGCCTGCGTTTTTGTCAAACAGACCCCAGTCCATCTTCAGGTCCCAGATTAAGGTGTAGCAGGAATTAATGATCTTGCAGACAATCATTATATACAAGAAGACCTGACCTTCCTGAAAACCTAATGATAACAGACAGGAGGTGACATGAGAGAACATCACAGACATAAGAGAACACATGGACTGCACGTTTAGCCACATGACGTTCCTCAAGGTTCGGTGTGTGGTCCGCTTTTAATCTCTAAAAAAATATCATACACCATATTTTACCTGACAAAGAGTGCCTTTCACACTTGTTTTGAGTGGAAACAAAAAATGTCATGTTGGGTAAACAAAGAATTGCAGGTAAAGAATGTAACAGCTCAGGTGCTTACTTTCATGAGTCTTATAGAGCGCATAAAAGATGACCACAAAGAAAGTAGTGGAGTATTTGCCAGCATTGACCAGGTGAGGGAAGGCACGCTTTGTGTCCCGGTAACGCCTCAGGCACTGCACAAACCGGAACCAGGCAGGCAAACACTGGATTACAGCTCGTACTCCATATGAATATGAGTGACAAATCGCTCCGCCTGGTTTGAAAACAAAAACACATTAACATGTCATCATTAACTGCCCAATAAAAGCATGATTAAATTAAAATGCAAGGACATTGATGTGCATCTGGATACCTTTACTCAATAGCTTCCCCTCAGAATTCCAGGTCAGCTCTATACTGTAGAAGCAGATCATGTACTCCAGATCCATCAGAAGCACTACTAGAGAGTTGAGTTGGTCAGCCAGCCAGAAATCTGCAAACCCAACTCTGTGAAATGGAGCTGTGACCACTCGAAACTACGAACAGAAAAGGGTGGAAAATAAAGGAGAAGGATTTGACCAATTCAATCAATAATTTACAAATGGAATAATGTCTCATAAAAGTGCAACCTTGAAAATAACAACGAATGCTGCTGTGTGATATGTATTTGGATTCTCCTGGCCCTTACCAGTAATTTGAGCAGCCAGAAGCGAGATTTGTAGTAGCATGTTTTGAAAGGGTTGATAAGGAAGAAGAAGAAGAACCCATAGAGAGCTAGAGGGTTCACTTGTATAGGGATCTTCGTGTCCTCAGCGAAGAGGCAGGACAGAATACTGACGCACCAAAGAACTCCAAGGAAACCAGCAATCTGCACAAAAACAGAGTGAAAAATGTATGCATATTTAAATATATAGGTTGTCGTCATATCATAGTACTTAAAAACCTTCCATATTTATACCTCATAAAACATATATTTAAACCCATATATGTCAAAAATGGATCCCACCTTCTGTGAAATCTGACATCTTTACTAAGAGAAGCACAGTTTAAGTAATCTAAAGATACATATTCAAGTACATCCCTGTGCCAAAGTGTTATTGAAGGTTTTTTTTCCGATAGCCAATTCAAAAGAATATATTTTCTTGCACAAAATGATAGAAACTTATAAAGCATCTTTTTGTGTTTATCTGTAGTAATGTCACCATGTATTAAAAACAGCATATACATTGGGTCACAGTCCGTGTTAATAGACAAGATAGCATCTAAGTCCTACCGCAACCCAAAATCTGAATCTCCCTACAAAACCGAAAACAATGAATAAGATCTCTCTCCTCTGTTTCACATTTCGGGCACATTGAGGAGCTTGTGCCTCAGAAAGGGGGAGATGAGAGCTCAGTGTAAGATTTTAAGTTCTATTGCTTTTACTTAGTTACATATATTCAGGGTCTCTGCATTATTCCAGGCTTCCTCCCATTGATCGACTGTGATTTGTACATTAAGTATTCTTTCCCATGTCTCTTTTAGAAATTACACATCTGAAGAACCACAATCCTTAAGAATCTTGCAGAAGGAACTTTTAGATTGTCCAGGTGTAGAAAAAGCTGCCTCTCCACAATAGCAGAAAAAATCCTGCCGTGGGATGTTGTATTTGTCGACTAGTTGGTCAAATGACATCAAAATGTGTCCATTAAATAATCCCTGCCATGAGGTGAGGCCCTGAATCTGAAGCCTGAGTCTACAGTCCCCAGCAGGAAGTCAGTGACCACAAATAGGAGTAAACGCTGATGTGAGCTGAGGTCTATCCTCCAAGCGTCTTATAGACTGCCATACATTGACAGTACAAATTGTGATAACAGGGTTACTGCAAGCGAATTTCAAGGATTTAAATCTATTGAGAAAAAGTAGATTTATTAAAGGAAATTTGCTTGATGAACTTTTTTTAATCAAACCACACGGATCTGACCATATAAATGAACTAAGCCAACCATTCAATTTCCTAATGGTTTTATGTGTGAAGTTTATCTGAATCATTTTAATGGGGGGTAATCTCGGAAGAATATTCATCTTCAGAAGAGAGATCTGACCTAGCAAATAAATAGGAAGAATATTCCACCTTTCTATATCCACTTGAATGCACTCAAAATGCGGGAGAAAGTTTGACTTTTACATCTGTTCAAAGGAAGGGTTAGTTATATCAAGCCCTCAGGAAACCATCTGAAAGGAAAAAAGGGTAGTGTTTGGGCTATTTGTTTTAATCCACCAAAGGATTGTCCATGATTTATTGAAATTAATTAATATATCCTGAAAAAATGCCAAATCAGTCAATCGTGTCTATAAGAGCTGGGGGTAGATGTTTCAGGATTCACCATTAAAATCAGAATATCGTCTGCGTACGGGTTAATCTTGTGTTGGCTATTTGCTACTGTTAACCCGCAAATGTTAGTATTTATTCTTATAGAGACGTCTAAGACGTTTGATCGCTAAAGTGAATGATAAAGGCGAAAGGGGGCAAACTTGTCTCGTGCCTCTCACAACTCTCGCACAGCAGAAAGAGGCTTGTGATACAATAACTTGACCCATTTGATAAAATGCTCACCAAGACCATATTTATGTAACATATGAAATAAATATGGCCATTTGATGCGGTCAAATCCACATCTAACGAAATCACAAGGCCATCTATTGATTTCTGCTTAGAAAACTGTATCAAGTTCAGTAACCAATGCAAATTATTGACTGAGTTGCATACATATTTTTATTTTATATTGTTTTTAGCAAGGCAGAAAATATGACAGAAGCTCTGCACTGCAAAATCTATAAAAGCATAAAGAAGCTGTCAAAATACTTTTTTAATGTGCGCAATCTGATTATTTTAAATGCACTTACACCCCTCCCACCCCCACACTAACAAAATAAGTGACCCGAAAATGTACAATGTACAATTTCAAACTGTAATTTTAAAATGTTATATTATCACAAGTCTCCGCTTGTCTTTATTTCACATAACATAAAAATAGCATTCACTGTACAACTTCAATGATAGATTTACAAGTTACCTCAAAGAGATGTTGGTGGGACAGGTTGTTGCGGGGGTTGAGCTCGAATATTAAGACGTGGTTCACGCCAGCCTGTCTCCAGCCGTATGTGTTGATGCCCAACAAGAAAAGGAATTCGATGAGCAGGAAACCACCCCGATAAATTCTTACCAGGGGCCACACATTCTCCGCCTCTCCACTAAGCAGTTTTCCCACAACTACAGGTGTGCAAAACATGAAATTGTTAAAATAGCAAAAGTACTGAATCCTTGAGAAAGATTCAGAGCTCAGGGTTATATTTCTGTTGTTATCCATCTTGGATGTGGTAAAGAAAAGAAGAAGCCTTGTGAAATTTGACTTGATAAAGTAACTAAAGGCAAACCATCATTAGAGGTTATATACCTGTGATGATGACTGTGACTGTTAAAGCGACGAAGACGCCACAGTAGAGTCCCACTCTAAAAGTGGTCCATGCTGGTGCAGGCTAAGATAAAGAGCACAGGATGGTGAGAGGTTTATGTCCTTTTAACAGTACTAATGAAAAGGTGTTTTTCTAGTGAAGGTCACAGTGTTCTACCTGCGCAGCTCCCAGTGGGGGCACTCGGAGCCTCTTCATAGCTTTCTGTCGGTCTCCTCCTTCCAGCTCTGCGGTAACAAGAGCCTGGGGATTTGAGAACATGCTGTTAGAATAACTAACCACTGTGCTAGTTTGATCAGGCCGTCAAATTCAATTCCTCTTTAAAGTAGAAATGAGATGAAGTATATTATGTTTTAAATGCTTTATGCTTAAGTGGAATGAGTCATTTCACTGTTAAGTGTACGGTACCTCGGTTTCAGAGATGAGCTGAGTGATCTTCTTACAGGTGTAAAAAGGAGCCACTTCAACATGAAGCTCACGCCAATCAGCACCTCGCATCGTCTCAAAGATCTTGTCATGCTTCTTTAAAATCTTCCGAAAACCTGTGAAGTTTAGATTCTGACAGGGAGAAACCATTACAACTCTAAATGAGACTGATGTATAAGTGAAAGAACAGCTAAAAATGTATAAAAATCAGAGAATTAAAAAATAATTAAAAAAAGAATATGACGCTAACTGGATATTTAAATAATATGGGAATTAAAAAAACAAACAAAACATAACTGAGTGAATAAAGTTCCAAACATCAGTTTGTGTTGTGCTTTCAGACCTGGTAGTTCTGCAGCAGGATAAGGCTGAGGTAGAACTCGCTGAAGGCCAGCTGCAGGTCTTTGATATTGCGATGTTTGCAGCGCTCCTGCTGCGACAGGTGGAAGACAGCGCGACGACGGCGCAGGCCCGTGGCCCGACGGCTCTCCCGCTGTGCGTCCAGAGACGACTGCAGCTCATTCTGTAGCGTCGCAAAACGCCGCTGTGCTTCGGCGAGCTTCTCTGTGTCATAAAAGGGAAACATCATGTATGTAATGAAGCTGGATGGATGGAACTATGATCAGCAAGAGAAATATTAGTCAACACAAAATTGCAAATGAACAGTAACCAATCTACTTTCCTGGCCTACACAATTTATTTTAGGTTGATGTCAGCAATTCCTTCTACCACCTCATTCTGAGAAGCGATTCCCACTTTTCAAGACCAGTTTCCCAAAGAATAAAATCAAATAACTATCCACTAGGGCTGGGCCGATAAATGATATTGAATTGAATTAAATTAATGTAGAGAACTATGATAAGCTCTGGACATTTTTACTCGATATGGATTAATCTAACAGCTTATCACACACCAGAAATAAACACGTCAACATCCAGTCAGTGCATGTTACTAATAAGTTATTTCTGAGTGTCTCTTTGTGAATGAACAGCGCGGTTTTGTCTGATACACAAACTCACACACGTGAGGCTCACAGTGTTTTCAGCGTTCAAATAATAGGCTAGGTGAGTGAAATTATATTTATATCGTCTTGCTGTATAAATGTGTCATTTTCTGTCATTTTTTTGTCTAAAAGTGACCCAAACAAAAAGCCATTTTAAAAAAGTTCCTTGGGAGGGGATCCGACCGCTAACATTTAGTGTGCCTCTATTTTAAAACCCACCAGCAGCCACAATATACGGTAAGGGGCCGATCACACCTGACGCGTTTTTTGCAGTGAGAGGCGCCTTTTTTCAATTGGTTTCCTATGGCAGCGAGCGTTCTGCGCGCTGTTTTACCACCTGCTGCACCTTGTGTTTTTGAAGTTGAAAAAAAAAGCAACTTTCATCACGTTTTTTTGCACTGTCCAATCGAGTGAATGGAGAGGCGGGCCTTCCGTTTTAGTGATGAAAGCTACAGTTGCTTGAACGCCCGGAGAGTGCGATGATGGAGGATAAACTTGTGGTGCTCTCACGGGTTAACAGGAGCTTAACGACTTCACGAACCATAACTACCACGTTAACAAAGTAAATAAAGTTAATAAAAGGTTGATTTGACATTTACTTGACTGACAGGACAGCTGTTTCAGTGGTTGCCTAGCAACATAAAAACCGCAGCGCACTGCTCGTTCTGTGTGATGGTAAGTGCTGTGCACCTTGCGTTTTCGAACCTGAAAAACACGTTAGGTGTGATCGGGGCCTAACAGTTTCTTTTAAGGTGACGTAGTGACACGTACTCCATGTACTTACTATAATAATAAAAGTAAATTATACAAGGTACCAACCCTAACCCAAACCCTATCATAAGTACATGTGGTTAATCAATATTATGCGTATTTGTGTAATTACACTGTAACAAGAACAACTTCACCTTAAAACAAAGTGTAACCCAATATACAACTGGACAAGGACATAAATGAAAGTAAGAGAACCATGTGAGTGAGAGAAAGAGAAAGCAGGTGGTTATTTAATGGGATATGATAAAATAACATGGTTTAATAACCTGGTTTAATGGCAGTCCTGGCTTTGAATCAGGAGCTTTACTGTCTGTTTTCGAAAAGTTAAATCTCTGTGTGATGGGTAATCTGTCACTGTAAATACTAATGACAAAAAATGGAAACAACAGGGAGCAGACACAAACAGTGAGCTTTACCTCAAACAAGTCTAGTGTTTACACATGGTTACCTGAATAGAAAGTGTTGATTTTGGCCAGCTCCTTCTCACATGTTTGGAAGAACTTCTCCTCAAACTTGGCATAGTATCTCTTGACAGTGTCTTCATCTGTGACTAAAAGCAAGAAGATAATGTGAAAATGCAATTGAGGAAAAACAAAGAAAAAGATGGGAGAGAGATAGAAAGAAATATACATAGGGAAATATACATATGAACATAGGGAAAGAAGAAACCTGTGGAAAACATTGTTCTGTCTCACAGCTCAAAGGCCTGAGGTTGTGCGTAAATTTGAGGGAAGGAGAAAACAAGCAGAGCTCTTTTTTACAGAGCAGTACCTCAGATTCTCATGTTGGGCCTTGTGAATATGTTCTCTGGGTCTGAAACATCACTAAAACGTAGCAATTTTTGCGCACTGCCCACAGAAAATACTATTCTTGTCCAGATCACAATTTCTTTGCAAGAGATCTCAAGGACATGAGTTTGGCTCAAGCATTTAGAGAAGATTTGAATGAACCTTTTTGCAAGTTAAACCTGATTAAAATAAGGGACAAAAACAGCATGAATCAAATAACGTCATCACCCAGGTTGCGAACATTGGATTACACCCTTTTTAGGCTGTAAGCTATTGGGGATACTCTTTCACACCAACAAGAATCAATTAATCTTGTGGTAATCTTGTTGAATTACCAGGACATAAGTTAATATTTGTGTGCGTGTAAACCATGATATATAATTTTCTAGGATTCTTTGATGAAAAGAAAGTTCAAAAGTATAGCATTTTTTTTGTAATGTCTCAGTTTTTTTGCAACACTGTATTTAGTGTCACTGTTGATCAATTTAACGTGTTAAATTTGCTAAATAAAAGTATTCATTTTTCTCTAACTTTTGAACATCGTTTGTGTTCTGCAGAAGAAAGAAGTCTGTCCAGGTTTGGAACGATATGAGGGTGAGTAAAACGACTGAATGTTAATTTTTGGGTAAACTAACACTTCATGGAATCCCTGTATAATTATTCTGCGTCATGTCTTTCCAAAATCCTTAGTCTGAGAACCAAGAGTCAAGGCTAATTAAGTCAATTTGGTCTTAAATCACAATAATCATAACAGTTCATGGGTCATGGCTTCAAACATTTACAGTTAGAGGGCATGTGAAGTTTCTGTTGACTGTAAATACTTTTGACACCATAGAGACGTAACTGCATGATATTCCTCTCCGAGGGACAAAACACAGAGCGCAATGACAGTAAGTCTGGCTGATACTGTCCAGACGGACAGACAATGAATCACTATCTCAGGACTCTCAGACTTGGGAAAATGACTCATGGCTTGAAATACCTAAACTGGGAGCATTGCCTCCTAAATTGTGAGTTTCACACTAGCCAAGTTTCCATCCAGTTTTTGCTCTGTTTTATCATTGACAAAGTGAATATGCGTTAAAAAAAAAAAAAAAAAAAAAAAACATTTACCAAATTTTCTGTCTCCAGCCGGTTTTCATCCAATTGGCCTTTTACCGATAAAATGGAGTGAGCAATGATGTCATCCTTTGTCGCATAGAACCATTTTCAGAAATGAAACTTAGGAATTTCACACGGTTCCGGTATTTAAAAAAAACACTACCAGCGTCAGTCGTCGAGAAGCGAGCAGAGAAAAACAGCAATTTTCATGGACAAAGGTAAAGTACTCCTCTCAGAAAACACACAAATAAAGATACCTTTAGACTAGGCTTGGCACGATAATCGGTTTTACACGGTGTTCAGTCGCAACACCGGTTTCATCACTTGCCCACCGCAGCACCGCAAAACATTTTTTTGTAAGCAATTATGCAGTATCCGTATTTTCTGTCACCAGTTGACTAGCGTTGTATGATCACGCTCAACCATTCAAGCGCGACAAAACAAGAGACCGCGCTGTAAGTCCTGCCTGTTACACACACACACGCACACACACGCACGCACACACGCGCACACACACACGCGCACACACACACGCGCACACACACACGCGCACACACACACACGCGCACACACACACGCGCACACACACACGCGCACACACACACACACGCGCACACACACACACGCGCACACACACACACGCGCACACACACACACGCGCACACACACACGCGCACACACACACACACGCGCACACACACACACGCGCACACACACGCGCACACACACGGAAGAGACGCGCGTCAGTATCAAGTTCTCTTTTCGGCCTTGAACAAAACATAACACACAAATTATGCCAAAATGTCCGTTTGTCATGTGTCCTCATAAGAGCAAATGATTTAAATAATATCATAACTGAACGTAGAGATTTGTGAGAAAATGGGACGCGTGTCAGATGGAGTGTCATTAATGTTACTCAAAGAACAAAGGTAAGAGAGTAAATTAGGCCTAGTCACTCAGACCCGGCGCCAGGAGGATTAGTATACCGGTAGCCTAATAATCACGAATGCACTCTTTTGTGTGCATGAATGAATCTTTTAACACATCTCCGACGAACGGCTTCTTCACGCAAAAGAAAAACTCTTCATAAAGCGCAGTGAAATTCATGTGGCGTTTTCCTGATGGAACGAGGTTGTTCGTTAACTTCATTTTATACGTGCAATTCACACAAGCTCTAAACGAATGCGAGACTGCTGCGATTAGTCAAACTTTATTAATGAAACAAAATCAGAGGGAATAGTTTCTTTAATGTATTTTTTATTTACTTTTTACCAGTTGGCCGGTCACAAGGCTTTCATAGTTTTCAGTTAGGCTAGTGCGGAGACCAGGGCCGGGTTTCCCGATAACGATGTATCTTAGCTCTTAAGAGCGTTCTGTATGTGCAAGGTTACGAACGCTCGCCGCAATTCCACACGCGTTTCCCAAAAATGCACTTAACATGAATGCGCGAGAACGCGTTTTTGTGCTACTTAAGAGTCGCTGTCCATTCGCGAAGTGCTGAAATATAACCTAAATAGAGGACACTGACAACGCGCTGAAAGACAGGACCGAGCAGGTAATATTTAATATGAAACAAAGTCTCAACTTTCAAATTTGGTCAGTAAAACAAAAATAAAATAGGCCTACCGTTTTTTGTCTCTTTAAAGTTAAAGCCAAAGCCAAATCCACCGAAGTTAATCAATAATTCTTCTGACTGCTTTGTCGCACAACAATGGTGGAATTTGATTGGTTAGATCGCATGTCACTCAAACTCAATACGAATGATGAATTGACGCCATGTAAAAAAAAAAAATTACATCACTCTAACACCCCCCACCCCGGTAATACCGGTGTTGTCACAAGTCGGGAGAATATTATCACCGTCACATCTCTACTTTAGATGTTTAATCACTATTTGGAGCATTGGGATCGCTAGACGAGGGCTTACTGAACAAATTTTTGTCAAAACCTCAAATTCGACCAAAATTTACATTTTTGACTTGTTTTGCCTGTAGCCCGAAATTATTGACTCATTTTGCCAGCACGGGTCACATACAGTTGTAATCAAAATTACTCAACCCTACTGCATTATTCATTCACGGCATTTGAAGTATCGACATAGAAGTTAAACGGGAAAAGATTGTATCGACATTTGCAAAGTTTTATCAATAATTAGCATTTCCATCAGCTACATCGGTAAACACAAAAAAAAACTTTGGATGGAAACCTGGCTACTGGCGTACAGATACATTTTAAGTGTAACTCTTAAAACAAGGAGGCAAACGGCGAGAAAACCGTTACATGAGTGGGCTCACAATGTGTGTAGAATCCACAATGCGAGGTGAGGAGATAGAGGGACGTTTACTTTACACACAATATTACTCATGTTTCATCTGTCAGAGCTCAAGTACTGTGGCAGGTGTGTTTGAAAAACACCATCATCTGACAAAACTAAAACAATGTGACTCCCAGCTGTGATTCTTGAAACACTACACTCACAAAACAGCCCATAATCCTACACTTCCAAAACAAACAGTGTTTGACCGACAGCGGTTTATTAGGCTTCCTTCATAAATTAGCTACAATGTTTTTCAAATGATTCATTGATGTGCAAGTTCTATTAGGTAGATAAGATTTATAAGGAACTGCTTCCCTGATCAAAGTACTAAACAGTCATAAGTGTTTAAAAATGATCTGAGCATGCAGTTTTCTTATCACATGACACTTATCAGTTACTATAAAACCCTCAAGTAAACATGTAAGAATTCTTTTGGGTTATGATGGCCATACGAGGTTTAGCGAGTTCAACACTTTGAAGTGAAAGGGTTACGAAGATTCTGGGTTATTCTCACAACAAACTGTTTGATCTGATCTGATCTGATCCTGTGTTAATACTGGATTACTCCAGCTCTACAGCAGGGAGTCCCTCTCTGTATTGGTTTAGGTAACCCTCCCCAGTGAGACCTTCAGCAGGGTCATTGTGTCTGGCCTGCTATGCAAACACACGGCTCAGTTTCATATCAGCTCGGCAGGGATTAACATACACAGCTCTCCCTTTTGGCTGGAGCTCCTGAGAGAGAAAATAAACTACAGTGTCTCTGTACTTGAGAACTTTTGAGCTGAAATCTTCCAGGGAATGCATGACCTTGGAGAAGGAACCTCTGTGATTATCTACAGCACACAACAGTTATGGACTTTTGACTAGTGATAGATCGATATATCTGCCAAATGGCCATTTTTACATTACTGGCTGATAACAACATCTGCAAAAAGTCACTGAAAAACCCTGATTCTTTCGTCATTCCAGGTCTGTGATTAAACTCACAAAAAAATAGCTAAAACTAGGGCTGCCACACCTAACCAATAAAAACGACAATACAAATAATTGACAACTAATGTCACTATTGATTAGTAGGGTGTGTGAGCTGTGCATGCAGAACCTTCTTCAATTACATAACTTTACAGTAATGAAAAAAGTATTTCTACAAACAAACAAAAAAACACAGATGGAGAGCAACATTGACAGGGTTGATTAGCATATTTATTTGAAATTCTACTTGTAATGCAATGTGATAATGGGATTTTGCAATGTACTTGTGTACTAGGATGATATCTCCATTAAGAAATCTAGAGACCATGATCTCACTCTGAAGTACTGACAAATAAAGATGGGCATAATCGCTCACGCAACTGTACGCAAAACACTTAAAATTAGAGGTTTATGACTTCAAACACCTGCACTATCAGCCCTTTCTCATATCCGTCATCAAAAAAAATCAGCATCTTATTAACGAAAAAACCTGGTCATGCAATTTCCCCTCCAAAATCATAGCTTTACTTAAACAATCCCATTAACTACACTTATCACCACCCAGAAAAACCACAAACTTTGACAGAAGATTATAGTTATTTCTAGATAATCACAACTACCATCATCCCACAGCTTAGAAAAACACTCAGTATGCAGGTTTATGGCTCTCTGGGAGCTTTAGCACTGTTGTAGGAAAAATGAGCATCTGGACACGCGTGTTTGTGTGTGTGTGTGTGTGTGTGTGTGTGCGTGCGTGTTGTAACCTTTGGATGTAAATCACTGCTTATCTGAGCACTCGAACAGTCCTCTATAAGTTTTCCATAAGCTGTGGGCCTTGCGCTGAGCTCGGGGAACTAATAGACAAAGTTTTTCTCTATCACCCCTGTTTAGACATTATATTCTGACAAAGCAATTAAATTACACACTGTGCCAAGAACAACTAGGCCTATGCTTCACATGTTCACTGTAGTGAGGCAACTTTACACTGACTTCAGGTCAGGATTTGTCATTTCCAGTTATTGGCATTAAGACAGGTCGGAACAAACCAAAAAGACACTGAGGCATAATTATTTAGCTGTTTGAGAAATACTGTGGACTTTGTGAAAACGGCCTGATGATAGTCAAGTATAATGGTTCTATAACATGGTGTGATGCCACTGGGAGTTTTACTGATTTTTGTTGAATATCTGATACTTAAAGTAAAGTTAAATCCGCCACCTACAAAGAAAAACAGGCACTAGTAAGAATCTGTAGCTAGCTTGATCTTGGGAACATTAAGAGGGAATAGCAATCTCTAGATGGAGGCTATTAATGATTATGCATCAGAAGCCATTTACAACATAATAAACAATTAATAGAAGTTGGGCAAAGGTTTGATGTCCTTAGTTCCATAAATGACCCAAAGTATATGTAATGTAAAGGCACTGAACATAATCTTCTTAGTATCACAATGCATTCATACTTTAAAAAAAAGCATAGTTGTCGGTGGCGCATATGCATTCCTGAGATGAGACTTGCTCAGGCCTTACATTTCTGACATGCAAGCAAAAGACAGTAAATTACCATGACATAAAAGAACATGCTGTACCTGCTGAAACTGCACAAACTGAACCAAAAACAAAGCTTTTTTTTTTTTTGTGAAAACATATGGGTGAAGTCAAACACAGAAGCTCGGAGCAGCAGAGACACTAACAGGTGCTTGTTTTTGTACAAACACCAGTGAACTGCAAGCAAAGCAACTTCAGATTGTGCGGGTTGTAAATTTCATACACACATATTGTTTGCTTAGGTCAATTTTTATTACCAGACAATAGGGCTGTCACTTTACGTCCGAAAAATCGATTGCATAATCGATCGGACCAACCAACGCAAGTTTTGAAAACGAAAATAGGGAATCGATTTTAACAGTCTTTTCTCGGAGCGCGTCCAGCTCGTCACGATACGCCCGCAGCGAACGCGCGTCACACAGCAACTGCAGGCTCTGACAAACACACATAACTGCAAATTACCTCTGCATAATGTGTCTCTTTTTACTACAAAACTGTGAATTCTGCCGGTATGCAGACAGTCTCATGCATACAGATACAGATTCGGGCTACGGTCTACAATCGCCTACGTAGGCGAAATTTGTTTGACATTTCTAATCGTAAACACAGCCATGTTGAAGATTGAGGAAATGTTTTTCATTTATGCTATGGCAGTCCACTCTGCTTATTGTTTTTCGAGAATGTTGCACTCCTGTTTGTCATTGTGCACGAAACTTCACGCCAATAAATCATCAGAAATATTGCAGACTTGTGCGCGTCTCAAGCGCCCTCTTTACGTTCGTCCTAATGCCTGTTAGTTGTCCGTGGATTTGCCCATATTTGGCGTTTAAAACGGAAACGTCTTTAGACATGGAAAATCGATTTTACCATCGATTTAATGAACACTTATGTCTCAAAAATCGAACAGGATTTTTTCACAAAAGTGACAGCCCTACCACACAATAAATTATCTGATTAACCGATTAATGGTCAAAATAATCGACCGCTTACTCTATTACCAACATAATCGTTAGTGGCAGCCCTAATATTTGACAATTTTTAACAAATATTATATAATTTATTAATCCAGCTTAACATTTAGTTTTAAATCTAATAACTGTTAATATAATACTACAAACTGAAATGTATGAATATATTACATGGTTAATTCACATTGGTTCATAATGCATTAATAACTTATACAACTTGAAAGTAAAAATTGTTTTTTTTATTAAAATATTTAATTAAATTAAAAATTTAAATTAAATTATTAAATTAATCTAGATTAAATAATACTTTTAAAAGTATTTTTCATTGTTAGTTCATGGCACCTAATGTATTGACCAATCTTAATATGAAACCTGATATAAACCTCACGGTACCAAAATGTCAGTATTCGGTACCAATACCAGTGAAAATCCACGGTTCTCGGTACCAATTTCGGTACCAAAGGGCTAGAAATCAATAAGTTATTTGCTGATACTTCCTCGTCATCATGGAGAGCGCAGCTCGCACCGTTTCAAAAATAGTCAATCTCCGAATGCGAATGAACTTGGTCTGAATTAGTATTGTTTTTATACAGTATGAGGATCCTTTTTCAAATACAAGGTCAATATTGATTTTCACTAACGACAAAACAACAAATTATCCATGAACTTATATGGAACTACCCACTAAACATTGGACGTCGGATAGACATGCAGATCATGTCTATATTGGGTCCGTCGGTCCATGACCAATTCTGGACATCTATTCGACGTCCAAACTAGGTCCACTATTTGGACGTCCAACCATGACCCAACTTGGACGTCATATTGACGTTCAACATTGGACCTTTGAACTGGGTAATTTTTTGGACGTCATTTGGACGTTTATGACAGGTGCAGGAAATTTACATGATTACTAGGGGTGTAATGGTTCACAAAATTCACGGTTTGGTTCGATATATATGATACACTTGTGTCACGGTTCGGTTCGGTACGTTTTTGATACAGCAAAAAGAAAGAAATGCCAGGGAAATTTCCTTGATTTAATTTTATTAAAACTAAAATCATAAAGTATGATTGTTTTTTACTTTGAGCAATTCTAGAGCTATAATTGACTCTTCTTAGGAGCATATAAAACAAAACAGCTCCTTGGAAAAAATGAAATGTAATATTGTAGTAGTTATAAACAAAGGTTTATTTTAGTTCAGATTAACATTTGAGGGCATCAATTGTATTCATAATGTCAAAATAAAACTGATGTAATGTTACTTGAAGGCATTATGCCTACTATTCCTGCCAAACTTCCATGGTTGCAGTTAGTGTTACTACAGTAAATCCATGGTGAATGTTGCAGATCTGTGGACACTGGATAGTTCATTCATGGCACAATGTTTCTTCCTGGTTTCCACATCAGCGCTGTTTGATCCGTTAATAATGGAGAAATGTGAATGTTTCTCACTAGACCTCGCAGCGATGTTATTACTTCTGTGGCGAATTCAAATGCTTTCTTTACTGGATCTCTTAGCGCTGTGTAGTAACAGTGTCGCATGATCACGATCGGCTCGCGCTGCACTGGTCCAAACTGATAAACGGTCCTTCAACCACACAATAACGAGCAGTTTCGTTCCGCTTGCATTACGTTTGCCATTTGATGTTGGGCAATGTGGTGGTCGCGCCGGCGTCTCTTACATTATGAGCGTGCTTGCCACGCGCAATGCGCGTGTGTGTGTGTGTCTCAGCGCTTTAATAAAGAGGACGCGCAACAGCACGCGCTCAGTGCATGCGTGCGCATCAAGGAACCGGGTTTGAACGGGTCCTCGGTACCACCGGTACTTAAGAAAACTTGGTACCGTGACGTTTACGTTTTTTTAGTACCGAAGTACCGGGTCTTTTGACAACACTAGTCTTATATGTAAAGTATCAAACCTATAAAGTGTTCTCCCAGTGTTTCCCACAGACTATAAATCAATTTGTGTGGGGGGGGGATTATTCATCTCCGTTAATAATCTGTTACACAGAACTTTATTATATTAAATATTAATCAAAAATGATTCACACCTTCACAAAATCAAAATATTCAGTGTAAGAGTAAAAATGACAATTATTTATAGTAAGTTTATTGATTCACAGCTTATTTAGAATTTTGACCTCGACAACCCAACTGCATTTACCGCAACCAGTAAACTAAAAGATTGTTTTGGTTGAATCGGTTCAAAGGAGTCATTTGTTCGCGAATCGGACGTGTCATTAGCGGACTTGTACACGTTGTGTGATTATCCCGGCAGTTAGGACATCGCACAAGATTTGTCAACACAGAAAACATTTCATCATAGTTTGTTTTGTTTATTGAAAGTGTTGAGCGGAACGCTTTTCAGAGAAGATAAGGCAACGTAATTTTTTTTTTTTTTTTGGCACAACACCCAGCAGTAATTCAGGAAAAAAATATCCGAATGCTCCACATGAAACTTAGGTCTTCCGATCTATTATCATCGTGTCAATTCTCAATTGATTTTGATTAATATGCGCAAGGGAGCGAGAGCAAGATGAGGGTGAGGGTGCGCGCGCGCGACCGGACCTCTCTCTCTCTCTGCTCGTTATTTCAGTAATACTGTCACCCTGTCACAAGCGCAGCAGTCATCTACATCACTCACCGATCAAATGACAGAGAGACGGAGGGAGAGCAGAGAAAGGAAATGACGCTGAATGAACACGCTTAGCGTGTTTTAAATAGCGGAACAATTTTTTTTATAACGAAACGCAATTTGTGGCAGCCGGTGTTGATTCTGTGGCGCACCGCCACAAATTAGTCTATGTGTGGGAAACACGTGTGCTAATCTGAGATAGTGACGCAATGATGCCAACTCAGCCCTGTGCTCTGCTGTTATCTGATAGAACCATGACATCTTAAATTTGCTAACCTGAGGTGAAACTTTGCCCTTCCTGTTTTAAAAAACCACCATTGATTTTGACTGATTTAGATCTCATTTAAATGAGTGTTTGGTAAAACCAACTCAGGGCAACATTGATAGATAGAGAACCACTGTCTAATATGATCAAACTAAGGGGTTTAACTAACCTGACAGAAAATCCAAACTTTTCCACCATAAACTACTTGATTCATTTAAAAAGGGATTGTAAACCAACAGATGCTGGTGTTTACATTGTACTCTGACAGTGATATGGAGGAGGAAGATGGGATTGCACTAGTAAGTCACATAAGTTATTGTGTATATGCTCTGGATATATTTAAGGTTTATGAACTAGATATAGCTCTAAACAAAGTCTAAGCGCAGCCCTTAAACGTACAGTATTTCATTTTTTTTCGCCGCTAGGGGTCGCTAACCTCTTACAATAACAAAGGCATAGTTTGATGACGCAACATTTGTTAAGAATTATGGATCTTGTCGTCAACGTCAAGCCAACCGATCTAATAATGTTTATGGATGACTGAATACATCAATGCTTTTATCATGACTGTGATATGAAGCAGGTCGGGATTGCTAAGAGACAGCTATCAGCTCCACACGCGACGCGAGTCCCGCGGATATAAAGTAATATGGACATTTCATTCTACCGAATTACACGCAAGTGCAGAATTACAACTCACAGGTCAATTTATTAGACAAATTAAACTTGTGAGGTAACGCAGCGCTGTTTCACTTGGTCTAACATTACACTAGCACACTAAACTGCATTTAAATGTGTTGAAATGTATGTGTTAGTTTGTCTGTATGAGACTAGCAGTAAGCTAGATCAACATTAGAATAACATACAGATCATATTCTAACATTTTATCATTGTTGAACTATATAACATTGATTAGTTTTATGTAAATGTGCTCACCTGTTTAATAAAGTACATGTAGGAGCGGTCAAAGTCTCGGACGTGGAGCTCTCGTTTATATACTGTCTATGGGAGCTCTAGGCATCTCGAAAACACCGCGCTGATATTGATTCTCGTTTTAGTTCTCCTTTTTTTATCCAAAGTCTGCTTGCCATGGTCCATAATGTTTGAACGAAACAACAACAGCGTGCAAATAGACACTGCGAACTACATTGTCCACGTCTGTCACCTTGGTTACTATCAGAGGGCTCTGGTTGCCATGGCAGTACGAGCGGAAACCAGGGACAACGCGGATATGACGCCACTGACTGCGACAAAACGGAAATAAAGAAACGCGACGTGTCTTCGAATTAAATTTAAATTTCTCCTGGTTTGAAAGTTGTTGGAAACAGTCGGGATAATGTAAGTACACAACTAAAAAAAAATATATATATATAACATAGATATAGTGATTTTTGCTATTTTTAAAGCAAAAAAGTTACATATTGTGCCTTTAAAGGTGATTTGGGTAATTTCTGTTAAAATAGTTGATCCTACAGGGCTCTACAGTGCGAGTAATTCACTCGCATTTGCGCCTAAAAATAGTTATGTGCGAACTTGAAAAATAATTTACGAGCACAGTGCGCGAGTGACGGGCTGTTCTCAATACACTGAAGACAACAGCGCGATGAAGCGAATCATACCATTGATTTCACATGGAAAGCAAGCAAGAGGACAGGGCCGCAACTGCGTGATGTGAACATTTGATGACACGCTTAACTTTATTCAAATGGGAGCGACGATTCGCAACCACTGAGCCAATCACTGAAATAGTGTGGGAATGTGCGGGAACTGCTGGATTTTAAGTGAGAGAGTCCTCCCAACAGTGCTAAAAATAAACGTGTGAGAGCGTGTTATTGGCTATATGTCATGTTATAGCCAGATATGATGACGCTGCAACACGCATCACGACAGATGAGCGATCCATTCATCAAGCTAACGCGCAAACTGCCGCGAATTAAAGTGAAAGTAAGTCGTAGACGCTCATCACACAATCATATTCATTAATAGTAAAGAAACGAAATGATATTAGGCTAACGGTTACCAGTGCTGCTGTCGCTCTCTCCTATCGCTGATTTTGAAATGAGCTTATGATGATCAATAAAATGCTGGTCATATCTGTTGCTTTTGGTGACGTGAACTAGGCCTACATTAAATCTGCATTTAACGCGGGAATAGAAGATCCGATTTAGTTTTGCGAAAACACACAATGTGACTAGGTATAAATGGAATCATTTTGATCAGTAAAAACGCATGAAATCGTTTTGATCAGTAAAAACGTATGCAGTGACCAGGTGTAAACAGGCCGCTACACCATAAAAAAGTAAAGTAAACACTTAGTGAGCTAGATACGCAACACAGTATGAAGCCTATAGTCATTATCTCAAAAGACCAAGTGCAAAAAAAACAAAATAATGAACTCCCGCACACTATCAATAGGCCTACTTGCAAATGAGTATCAAAATTTTATTAGCAACCCACCAAATTTTATTTTAATTATGTCCCACCAAAAGACCAAATGCATAAACTGAAGTTACGACCAAAACAGTCGACACTGAGGACAGGAAGACGACAAAAACTCATTTTTGATGTAACTTAATATTGGCTACTGCAAGTACTGCAAAGGAAAAAAGCAAGCAGGCATTTGTTTTGTTTTTAGCACTTTATACTTTATTGAGGTGTTCATTCTTTTTATATATTTTATATAAGTAGGTTAAAATAATAATTGCATAATTATTAAACAGGTAACGTTAGTTCACCCAAAATAGAAAATTCTGTCATTTATTACTCTCCATCATGTCGTTCCAAACCCGTAAGACTTTCACTCATCTTCGGAACACAAATGAAGAACTTTTTGATGAAATTGAGAGATTTCTTTCCCTCCATTGACAGCCTACACAACTACCACTTTGATGCTTCGAAAAACGTTCATAAAAAGATCATAAAACTAATCCATATGAATTGAGCAGTTTAATCAACTTTTTTCACTGTGCTCCTATATTTCTTTGTGCGCTCCTAAATTTTTTCATTTAGGAGCACATGTACTCCTTGGGAAAAAAGTTAGCGTAGAGCCCTGCCTATACAAGCTAAATTCTAACCAATCAAAATTACACTTCATGTACACTTGCATTCTTGAATCCGCATGAAGTCTAAAAGCCAGTAGAGTCTACCATGTGTCATTTTAGGTTTCATAAGTGTGCTCACGAGCTCCTCCAAAATTGCTTAGGGTGCCATTTGGACAGGGCCTATCTGTATTTGTTTGACTGGCCAAAGTGACATGGGAAGCCTGGAGACCTGATTGAAAGCTTTATTTTTGTGATTCCATTTAGTGGTTTTTGCATGCAAACAGACATACATAGGTCACATATGCATTTACCTTCGATTGATGGGGCTTGATCCTGGGCGGAGTACAACATTTCTTTAAAAGCCTGTGGAGAAGAGAAGAATATGAAACACCATTTCCAGAGGTCAGACAATTGGCTTTCATATTACACAGCAGCATGTGACTGGCACTGTGCCTGTGATGACTGACGAGGGAACCTCTGCCAGGATACAGACGGAGTGAGAGGAAAGACATGAGTTCTTGAGTACAGAAGAGGAAGCACTAAAACTAAAAAAAAAAATAGAGGAAAAGGGTGTTTTTAACTTTGTTCGAAACTAGAATCAGATATAAGAAACACATCATGTCCTTTAAAAAGAAAAAAAGAAGGACAAAGCAATGGCTTTGCAGCAATTCTGCAGGGATGCACCATTTGATTGGCCAATATTAGTTTTAAATCTGAGATCAGTTTTTTTTTTTTATATTAAAACACACAATTTCACATCACTTCAAATTTTAATGTGTATGAATTGTAATATGCCCATTTTTGGGAGTAATCGCTGTATAGTTTAAGACAGAAAAATTAAGCTGCAAATTAGGGCTGCACAATGATGACAAAACCAAAAGTGTTGATTATTTCCCTTGATATTTTAACCTCTACTATTAACGTTGATTAACAGAACTAGAATTCATCAACAGAAATTAGAAATCATAACAAATTAGAAACATAATTTAGGCCTAAATTATAAATTATTTTTGTGTGGGGAAACATTAGGCCAAATTATTCTTTATAAGTACTTTAGCTAGACATCCAATACAAACTGGTTTGTATTAGTTTATTGCTGTTTTATGCATCAGTAAATCAAGACAGTGACATTGCTATTGTTATTGTTAATCATCGCAATTTCAGGAAGGATTGACAATGTTACGCAGAACTATAATTTAGGCCATTCACTAAGCGTGTTCCGATTGATCGGGCTCCAATAGTTATTGGCCGATAATAGCTTTAAAAAGTTTGATCTGAAGTTTGTCTCTATAAAGGCCAATCAGAAGAGCCGATCAGATAACACAAAACTGGCGAGACAGTTTTTTTATGCGCGGCTTAAATAGCTTCATTACATTAACTGTTCTACCAGGTGTCTGAAAAGGTGTCAAATACACACAGAAATATGCCAAAATGCTTGGTGAGCATTCGCATAAACACAGTCGGTTATGTCTTAAAGGGTTAATTCACATTGAAATATTTTACCATTAGTTAAACTTAAGAGCAGTAATAGTAAAAAATGTGCTAAAAGTTTTCAAGAGAGTTCCATATCTAATACTTAGCTATTTCATATGCAAAGATGTCAGCCAATCACAGCAGTGGGCGTTTACACTGAAGTCTCTCACAGACACGCCCCTTGAAACAGAGCGTTCAAATCAGAAGCTAAAATCAGTGTAGGAAAAATGCCTTTTATTTCTGATTCATATTCATGCCGGCTTAAAGATGGATGTCCTAGGCTATAACAATTTGCTTTATTCAGCAGCATGCTTTTCAATTACTATTAAGATTTTACTTAATATGAACAACTACA
This sequence comes from Abramis brama, assembly GCF_963993115.1. Taxonomy (NCBI): domain Eukaryota; kingdom Metazoa; phylum Chordata; class Actinopteri; order Cypriniformes; family Leuciscidae; genus Abramis; species Abramis brama. Next base: position 29,670,646 of record NC_139969.1, on the reverse strand, counting down.
ATGATATTGTGGAAGGAGGGTATTTTACTCGCCTTTATACGACCCACTAGGTGAAAGGTCATACAACAGTGGGGAAACAGTGAGAAGTGAGAGAGGCAGTAACTTTGCCAGTGGAACTCAAATCAATAACAACATATCAATATTTGGCTTGCTCTATATTAGTTGTTATGCCTCATTGTTACATCACGAGATATTGACAGGGAAACAATTGCTGCCCATCAAGCTCCTCTAACTCATCACATGATATTGTGTCTAGGTGTTCATGATATCCCCAAAAAAATAAAAATTTCTTCTTGGAATGTTCAGTGGGAACACGCTCACTATTTAGGGCTGCTCCATCCAAAGAGTTTCCTACTCAACTGGCAGAAGTCTATTTAAGCCATTAATGGACTAGTCGCATGTTTATGATATTAATTCAATTACTTAAATATATCCCGGGGGGTGGGGGGGGGGAGGAGTATTTAGCTTCCACACTCCGCACGAACAACATTTGGATATGCAATAATAGCGCACATGTATCTGGATTAACGTTATAGCAAGCTGCCATGTAAGTTTGAGGTTGATGAATGATAGGTGAACGTTTGTTTGCAAGAGTTTGCAGATCACTTTTTTGGGTTATTCTTAACCCTCTCAAAATTATCCAGTTTGGATCTTCTGTCTGACATAATTATCACATGGACCGTGTTAACGATCTGTTCGGCATGGACTGCATGACTTCACCATTTCCTGAGTTTTTTTTTTTTCTACGACCAATTAAAATTTGGTTGACCACACCTCTTCTCATCAACGTCTGGTCGACTATTTGGGGGCAGCACTACTATTCATACAAAAAAAGGGTATAGAACAGTGCATAAGCACACAAATTGGGACTGCTCAAATATTGCAAAAAAATAAATAATGTTGTTCAAAAAGTGATGTCCAAATTTCATGCAGTTCTGCAGTATACAGTACAGTCAAGTCTGCTGCAAAAACAAAATCCTGTAAGAAAACATGAGCTCAGAGGGATCGTGGCCTTGACGGCAGCATCAGGGATGTTTACTTGTTCTACCAGCAGGCCAGCATTCACCACATTACCATGACTGAGAAAAGGTCCTTGCCTCTAGTTTTGACTTCAGCAGGCTTTTTGAAAGAGCAATTTGCGTGCTTGACCACTATTCTATGTCGTATTGTTGTATAGTGTGAGTAGTGTTTTCACACTGAAAATTCCCCCCCAAAAAAGTGCACTTTAGATACTCGCATGATGCACTTCATTAACCGGAAAAAGTATGCAATGTTCAGGGCTCCAAACTTCGACCATTTTTCCTGCCAGTGCAACCACAACGTTGCCCAGCATCAAATGGCAAACGAAATGAAAGCAGAATGAAACTGCGCTACTCATTTGTGCTTCACGGACCGTTTATTTCTTCGGATGAATAGACAGTGCATCGGTGCGAGCTACTCGCCAGTCGAGGGCCGATCTCAATCACGCGGCACCGTTACTACAGCACTGGGAGATCCAGTGAAGAAATCCATTGAATTCCCCACAGAATTAATAACATTTCTGCGAGATCCAATGAGAAACATTCATATTCGGTACGGAGTTTCTGTTTTAAACCACTGATATCAAATCCAACAGCGCTGACGTGGAAACCAGGAGAAACACTTATAGAAGGCTTTCAGTCCACAAATTAGCAACATTCACCATGTAACACTAACATTAACTATGGTATTGTGACGGAAATAGTCAAACGCTTACGAGTACGTGTATCTTTTTGCAGCATTTCAAAACTATAATATCAAATTGAAATGTTATTTTTTGTTGTGATGACTAAACATTTTTTTGTCCCCATTTATAACTAAAAGTTTCAAGATGTAGGAAAACTCGCACTTATTTAAAAATAAATAAAAATAAAATAAGATAAGGATTAGGCTAAATTACCATTGTAACCATTAGGTGGCTGCGCACAGGAGAGCTTATTAGCTATTTTCACTCCCTAATATCTATTTTTTCACTCGTTTTGCTTTTGAATTAATATTAAGACATTATGAATGCTAATAATTAAAGCTAATGTTATCTACACCTCAAATTAAGCTCAGTGCTTTATTGTCAGCCTCTCAGTGCTACCAAATACTTTCTGCAGAACTCAGTGGCTCCGGTGCTGCTGCCCTCAAATGTTAGTCTGGACTGGAGCCCTGTGCACTTAAAATAACACTGCACACAGTAATTTATGTACATTCATGTCTATTTGTTACCAAGGCACTTGTCAGTAATACAGTCCAAATGGGGGCGGGGGGGTGTGTGTGTGTGTGTGGGGGGGGGGGGGGGGGGGGTTGCCCCTACATTTACTGCCTGTGCTCCTAAAAAAAATCAGTTAGGGGCTACAGCGCTCCTAGTGAAAAAAGTTAGTCTGAAACCTTGTAATGTGTCATTAGGGTCAGAACTTTCCTCTCACTTCTCTTTCCGAGCGTCAGGAATCATGTGATAGCCCACACAAAACACGAAAATCAGCATAAAACGCTCATATCTCTAAATAAGCTGACATCAGCTTTGTTAAGACTGTGAGACACAAAAAAGGGTCACAGAACAAAACAGACCGACACATTCACCTCCAGCCACAGTGGGCAAAACAAGAGAGGAGAAAAACAAATTGTCCTCGAGATCAAAACGAAGGCGGACGTGAGATAGCAGGATAAAGTCTAAGTGTGGCGTAGAAAGCAAAACCTTCACCAGTTGATTTTCCACCATCATTTATATTTGATTCAAGCATGTACAATCTCAAACACTCCCTCGCAAACACAATACGCCGTGTACCACTCTCAAAAATGGATGATGTCTAATTAATTAGCGAATGTCCAAGAGGAAGGCAATAATCTCATTATGTGTAGGCCATTAAACCCTGAAGGAGCTGCAGTACACTAAAGCCCTGTCAACTCTAACCCAGTCCACTGTCGGAGACAAAGAAAACTGCCTCGTATGCTCTCATGTGAAATAATGAAATTATGTAGTCTGCTAAGCATTGCTCTTTGAAGCTCTATATCACCATCATATATGTTTGTTTTGAGAGAATGTCTCCTGTAGGTAAATACAGACCTGAAAATCAAGATGGATAAAATCTGAAAATTAATGAAAATTAACACATATGCACACAGCCATTCCTAAATGTTTTATGCATTAAGTAGAGATGAAAAATGTAGGTTTTCAGTACTATTCATCTAACACAATACTAGATTTTGGTCATTGGTATGAGCTTGATTTAGTTGTTCACTCTGTTCATTCTCAAATATTAAATTTACCCAATAATCCTAATGTAATATAAATCATAGTATTAAGGATGCATCCGTTATATTTCCAGATCTGAAGCAAAAACATAATTTAATGTCCAATCTGAGTGTTTAGAGATTTGTGTTTAACAACAATAACATGTATCTGCAGATCATGGAATTGAGTGGATTAGCGGGGTATTCGTTTGATGAACTTGAAACTATCGTTTAGTCCTTCTATTGGTTCAGCATTTTTCTATAATAACTAACGTTATATTAATAAAGCTGAAAACGAGAAGTGCGAAACATCTCTGGACTCATTCACCTGCATCTCTGCTGCTCATACAGACTCGCATTAGCTTTAAAGGCTATCAGCTGTTAGCTTTCGGTTACAGACTAACGTTAACCCTGAACAGATATTACAGTTATTAATCACACAAATCCAGATTTAAGCCTGCCTTTCGTTTGAATATTACATTATAATGACAGGTGACTTGTTTTCGACAGGTTCAATGAGCTGAAGGGAAACTGTCTGATGTAAAATAGCTCAACGTTGCTTTAATTCATCTCTTAACTTACCTCATATTGAATGTATTGTTTCCTCCACTCCGGGGTGATGTGGGCAGATAGATGCTCGGTAAATTTCATTTTTATGAATTTTCTTGGTGTTTTTTGTCTGAGGAGAGTCTCGCGCTGCTGGAAAATTACCAGTGAATCATCGCGAGCAGAAAATCACCCTCAGATTAACGGCTGTTTTTCGCAGCTCCGCGAGACACATATTCAGGGGAAATATTGCGATATTTTCAAACAGCCGACCCCAGTGTTCCTCATTATCCCCTCAGGTGATTTTTCAAGTACTGCGGGACGCTGGTAGCAGTGGTTTATTGGGCTGCAGGAGCTCCAGACAGAGGTCTTTTCTGCCTGATATCTGAGGCTGAAGCTCCAGCGGCAGCCATCATTGTCGGAGGATGACGTCAAGGCACGTCACCGCAGAGAGGATGTTTTCCAGTTCGCGGTGTGAACACTCATGCCTCTTAAAATAATTACTGTGAATTATAGAAGTGCGAAATCAAGGGCAGGTTAATCTTAACAAAAGGACGATAGGTAAAACGTTTCTCATCGGATGAAAGTGCATCTGAATGCGCGTCACGTAAAACAGCGTGTTTATCATTGATAGTTCGTTGCAGCGTAAGTTATCTAGGCTGAGTGACATGTTGCTCAACCGAGTCCAAGGCTCAATCTACAAAGCAGCACTGCCTTGTTTTATTGCTGTGCTGTCCACTCACCTATTACTCTACAAAATCACTTTTTTCCGTTAAATTGTTTTGTTTTGTTTTAAATGTAGGCTACGTATCATGTATTAATTCGTTAATTCATTAATTTTACGTTGCTAAAATCTGATAAACAATTAAATATTCATAAAAGGATCAGCTATGAAAAAAAGGCTGATCAGTAATTATCTTATTATATCCTGACATGTTACTGGTTATTCACATAATAAACATTTCCAAAACAATGTTTCCCAGATCCCCTGATATTTCCCAGATCCCCCACTTTGAGCACAAAAATATCAACAGAAAGAAAGTATAAATATTTCATTAGGAAATTAAATTATTTTTCCCCACCAAATGAAGAATCATTCCTTACCAGTAAGTCAGCAAATATGTATATTTAATAAAACAATGACAACATGAACATAAAGCACTGAGAAAAAGCACAAAATAACATTTTAAAATAATTACACAACATTATTCCCATTTAATTTTCGTAACATAAGATTTAATATGTATAGATTCAATATGTTTATAGTCTATGTATGATTTTCTTATACTGAAATTAGAAGGATATTACTATTACAATAAGACTTTTCTCACATCTCCGAATTTTTCTTAAGAGCTAAAAAAATCTGTTGAATCATGTGTGTGGAAAAGCTGCTCTGTACATCCGCATGGAATTAGTCATATTGTCCCATCAGTGTGCTGTGGATTTCCAGGAACGTGGGTCTTTCTCTGGCATTTCTCTTCCAGCAGTTGAGCATGAGGCTGTACACTGCACCAGGACAGCAGGCTGGCTTTGGCAGATAGACCTGAGGGGTTCAAAAAAACAGCTCAGCACTGACACCTTTTGTTTTTTCCAAGTTATTACATGGATTTTTCCTGACTCATCTTGCAGTGCTAGCTATTTTTAGGTATTGGAAGGGAGGGGGGGGGAATAATGAATAATTATTCCCCCCATATGAATAATAAAATACAATAATAAACTAAAATTAATTAGATTAAAATTAATTAAAATGCACAAATAAAAATATTTTGTCAACAAATTAACATTAAAATATTATATTATATTATATTATATTATATTATATTATATTATATTATATTATATTATATTAAAAATAAATTGTAGAATATATATTTATAAATGTGGGAAATTACAGATTTGTTAAGCATTACACAAAGGAATATTGTTATCAAATTAGTTAATTTTTGTATTACTGGTCTCTGATGGGTGATTTCCCAGATCTGTAAAGGTTGAAACAGCCTATATATGTACATGACAATTATTTACACAGATACTGAAAGACTTGGCTTGCCATTATTATGATTACATGCATTGCAAGTCTCACCTGTTTGTTTTGGTCTCTAAAAAACTCTCCCTTGTTTTCGATCACCTGTTCATCTGTAAATTGGGCATACGGCTGCTCCTTGCACAGGGTTAGAATCTCCCACAGGGTCACCCCGAATGCCCACACGTCACTGGCCATGGTGAACTTACCCTGTAGAAACACACATGGTCAAACACATGCGAGTTTAAGGCGCCGCTATATTTTTGTCCATCAGTCTTACCAGAAGGATGCTCTCCCAGGACATCCAGCGGATGGGGAGCACAGCTCGTCCCTGTATGCGGTAGTAATCTCCACGATACAGGTTTCGGCTCATGCCAAAGTCCGCGATCTTGATGGTGTTATTTGTGCCCACTAAACAGTTGCGTGTAGCGAGATCACGGTGAACGAAATTCAGAGATGACAGATACTTCATTCCAGAGGAAATCTGAGAGGCCATGTTGATCAGTTTTCTGTAGCTAGAGAGAAAAAGAAAACATTTACAGTATTTTATGCTAAATTTCCATCTCATGAAACATACTATTATATGGCTTCAAAAGACATGGAATAGTGCAGAATTCAAATCAACAACTCTTGAGAGTAGTGAAAGAGAAACAACCGTGTTGTTTATTTAAAGTGCATTTTTATATTGGTCTAATAGAAAATCATGGTTTCTGGTTTGTTCAGTTTGTCTAAAAGCTATTGACGCTCTCTATTAGGGGTGTAATATTGTGTCACAATATATCACAATACAAAAATGCATCAATGTGTATCGTGATTCATTGATAGTGACAATCTGTATTGTGTATACCCAAAATAAAAAATGACTGTGTGTGAAAAATTCAACTTTACAGAGTTTTAGTGTCAGTACTACATTAAACTATATAATTTTGAATATTAAGTATAATAATGCAAGGGGTGAATATTTGTGGGTCCTGATAATGCTAAATGTTTTATGTTACCAGTAAAAAGTGGCCTACATTATTTTAAATAGAGACAGTGACAGAGTGCAAGCATATTCGTCTAAAATAATTCTGTATTTTCAGCTTCAGAATCATGAACACTCTAAAAAATGCTGGGTTGTTTCAACCCAAATTTGGGTCAACTATGGACAAACCCAGCCATTGGGTTAAATTTGTCAAATACATTTTTAACCACATATTTGGGTTTGTCCATATTTGACCCAAAATTGGGTTAAAACAACCCAGTATTTTTTAGAGTGAATATTTTTATTCTGGTGTCACCATTGTCCTGTGCATTTGGTTACCAGCACCAAGTCCAAGCTTATTCATTTACACCCATAATGTAATATCAAATTTAGCATTTTAATCAACAGTACATTTTTTGTTAACCTTTTACCATATGTCTTGGAGTATTGCAATAATATCGTATCGTGAGTTCAGTATCGTGATATATATCGAATCGTGACGATGTTATCGTAACACCCCAAATGAAAAGGAACAGTTTGGGGGTAGCGAATTACAAGTAATGCAAGTTATGTAATCAGATTACTATTGTTGTAGAAAAATTTATATTTTACTTTTTTTCCATTAACTTTCTTAGACATTGTGTGGTTTTAAGCATTCGTTTCTCTTCTGGAATTTATGTATGTTTGTGCACCTGGCGTAAGCAAGACACACACAGTAAGACAAATGGTTAAGAACCTTTAACTCTTTAGGTATGGAAGATAATTTAGCCAAGGGGGGTTAGAGGGGTCATTCTATTCTAAATCCATGATGTGGCCATGCGGGGTGAGTGGAAAACTACAGAGGAAAGACCTTGAAGAAGGAGTAGCCTATAAAAAGGGAATTTCCTGGGCTGGGTGTCATGTCTTGCTCAAGTCACGGGGTAGCTGCTGTTATTTTGTGACTAAGCCTCTTGCAAGAGAATAAATATCTTTTAAAATACAATTTGATTCTTGGTGTCTCTTATGCAGTGATGATGATTGTTTAATTATTGTTTTTGCCACAACACTTTTTTTTACTATTTTTTTTTCCACTATTAATTATTACTTTTAAATTTACAATAAAATATCTGAGTTACTTTTTCATTTATTGACTGACACCTCATCTGTGCAGATGTGTAAACATGATGGTTATTGCAGTTCTAGACTAATGTGAACATGCATGAACATACATTGCTGTAACACAACCATATGAAAACACTGTAGGCATGTTATGTTCAAGGGATAGTTCAAAAACAGATTCAGTATTCCTCAAAATGAATAAATATAGTCAAATGCAAACACAGAATATTGCACAAACCCACAATAATTAAATGTTAAAAGCAAATATACTTTATGTATTTAATCTCACTTTTATTAAAGGAACACTCCACCGTTTTTTGAAATAGGGCTTATTCACCTTCTTTCCCACATTTAGATAGGTGGGCAAATGCATTTTTGTCTCAGTGCATGCATTGTTTTAGTTTGACAGGGTCGGCACTAGCTTAGCTTAGCATAATGAATGGAATCCTTTGTTGCCAACTAGCATGTCCTGAGTAAAAGTGATATAAAAAATAAAAAAACACACCTAATTACTTCTTGTGGCCTGCGTATTCACAACGAGTACAAATAGCGATGCAGATTAACACTAGGCGATTTCCTATGCAGATATTGACTTGGGACTATATTAGGGGGAAGCACAGGCGAAGCACTGCTACTTGGGCGCAGAGATATCACGCCCAAGTAGCAGTGCTTCGCCCGTGCTTCCCCCTAATATAGTCCTCAATATATAAGTCAATATCTGCCTAGGAAATCGTCTAGTGTTAATCTGCATCGCTATTTGTACTCGTTGTGAATACGCAGTAATTAGGTGTTTTTTTTATTTTTATATTACTTTTACTCAGGACATGCTAGCTGGCAACAAAGGATTCCATTCATTATGCTAAGCTAAGCTAGCGCCGACCCTGTCAAACTAAAACAATGCATGCACTGAGACAAAAATGCATTTGCCCACCTATCTAAATGTGGGAAAGAAGGTGAATAAGCCCTACTTCAAAAAACGGTGGAGTGTTCCTTTAACCAATGTCTGCTGACTATGATCTACCTTCAATGATCCAATTCAACCATACTACTTAGCAAACATTATTTTATATAAACATCACATTTGTTTTATTTTTAGTTTCTATAGCTGATGTATGTGTTGAACTTTCTTCTCCTGTGTCATTTTCTTCTGAGATCCAAACGTTTATTTGAGCTACAGTACAGGCGTGAATTTGCTTGTTGCACAATAAACATTATAAGATCTTTTGAAGAGAATTTTCCAGTCTTTATTTATACTAAATACACTAAACATTAACTAGAAAAGTGTTTTTTTGTTTTATCTTAAGTGAAAATTCTACTTTCGTATAGGTAATTTAGCTTTTGTTTGTGGTGGAAATAAGCAAAAACAAAGAATGTTGACCTACATTAAGTAAAATGTTTAGTGTCTACAGAAAATATATTAAGTCTTTTGGTTTCACTTTATTTTGATTGTCCCTTTAACACATTCTGTTGTCAAGAAGTAACATTGCACCTACATGTCTACTAACTCTCATTAGAGTATTAGTAGAGTATTAGTAGACTGGTAGGGTTAGGGTTAGAATAAGTTGACATGTAGTTGCAAAGTTACTTATAGTCAGTAGAGTGTCTGTTGGAGGACCATCACAATAAAGAGTTATCAGATATTAAGCAGACTTATAGTCAACAGAATGTTCAAAAGGGACCATCAAAATAAAGTGTTACCAGTCTTTTTAAAACATCTTTTTACTTTGTATGAATATTTTAGTCTTTGCAAAAAGAAATGTTTTGTTATATTAAATAAAAAATGTTAAGGTTTAAATAAAACCATAGATATGTTTTAAAATAATACTACTACTACTAATAATTTGGCTGTATTTTTTTTTAACTTGGTCCAAAGAATAATTTTATTGATTTTTTTCCAGTCTGATATACCTGATGGTAGCCGAGTCACCGTCCTGAACTCCTTCATCCTGCAGCTCGTGACGGGACAGGAACTGATTGAGGTCCCCGTTCTCCATGTACTCCGTGATCATGCACAGCGGATCGCTCTCGACGCACACCGCCAACAGGCGAATGATGTTCGGGTCTCTTAATCGTGAGATGATCCTGATCTCTTTCAAGAAGTCGTTCCTGAAAATGTAGATTTCCTTGAGGAAAGTTTAAACTGTCCTAAAATGGCTGGACAGCATCTGTAAAGCAAAAAAGCAGTGCTTCTCAGCAACAACAGGCACGTGACATGGATTGCGGGACACCTGCACCTGTGTGTTACCTGGCATTTTTGTTTGCGTCCTCTCTTAGAGTCTTGACTGCTACGAGCATTGGCTCATCGCTGATGTCACCACAATGGTCCTTCATGAATTCCTGCATTCCCTCAGCTTCACACAGATGAACCTGCGGCAGGTATGAACACATATAACAAATAACGTGACCAAGAATAGCTTTTTGGAGAAGAGAATTGTTCGCCAACCTCTCCAAATTGTCCTTCTCCCAGTTTCTCTTTAAAAGTCAGTCTCTCCCTGGGAAACTCCTCCAGAGCTCCGTCCCGTCCTGGAGATAAGGGCATGTTGACCACAGTGACACGGTAACTGTGAGCCCCGGTGGTTTCCTGCTGGGTCACGATGTCTGCCTCTGCGTAGTGTGGGACCTCATCTGTAGGGTGGCCCGTAGAGGGTTCGGAAGGGGCATCGATCATTGCTGTAACACAACCATATGAACACACTGTAGGCATGTTATGTTGTTAAAGGGATAGTTCACCCAAAAATAAAAAAAGCTGGGTCCAATTCTCACTATTAACTAGTATCTTGTATATTACTAGGATATTGGCTGTTTATTAGTACTTATAAAGCACGTATTAAAGGAGTAGTTCACTTTAAAATGAAAATTAGCCCATGATTTACTCACCCTCAAGCCATCCTAGGTGTATATGACATTCTTCTAATATAAGTTATATTAAAAAATATCCTGGCTCTTCCAAGCTTTATAATAGCAGTGAATTGCAACCAACAGTTTGAAGCTCAAAAAAGTGCATCCATCCATGATAAACATACTCCACATGGCTCCGAGGGGTTAATAAAGGCCTTCTGAAGCAAAGCAATGAGTTTGTATTTAAAACTATATAACTAGCTTCCGGCCAAACAAACATATGGATTCCACAAGTGTAAAGCACAACTTATGCGAGTAATGCAACATACTGCTGATATTTACGCTACGCCATGACGCACTACATTACATCTGACGTCACAAGTTGCGCTTTAGACGCAAGTAGACTGCGAATGGCCATTTGACCAGAAACTAGAATTGTACTTTGTCACATGTTAAATATTTATATTTTTTATTTCACAAACTCATCGCTTTGCTTCAGAAGGCCTTTATTAACCCCCCGGAGCCATGTGGAGTTTGTTTATGATGGATGGATTTACTTTTTTGAGCTTGATTCACTGCCATTATAAAGCTTGGAAGAGCCAGGATATTTTTTAATATAACTCCGATTGTATTCGTCTAAAAGAAGAATGTCATATACACCTAGGATGGCTTGAGGGTGAGTAAATCATAGGGTAATTTTCATTTTAAAGTGAACTACTCCTTTAATCTGCATGGCCATAATCTACATCCCTTAAATGTGTAATATTTAGGAGGATCTGTTGACAGAAATGCAATATCATATACATCGCGGGTCCCCTTACATTGAAATAGCCATTTTGCGCCGACATGTTTCTACAGTAAAAAAACCTAAACGGACAAGCGTGTTTCGTCACCATGTTGTTCTTCGTGCAAAGAAGCTAGCCTAAAGTCAGCGAATAAAACACTGACAATGATGAACAAGTAACAATAATATTCGCAATAACATATAATTACTGAATAATCAAGTAAACCTAATTTCTTAATTTATCTTTGTAAAGTAACCTCATTGCCTAACTGGCTACTCTCTGCGGTCTCAGACGACGACATCTTTTCCTGTCGGCCACCGTAACTTCTGTTGGTTGCAATTCGTAACCTCACCACTAGATTCCGCTAAAAATTACACAGTGCACCTTTAATGTTACCCAATTCCTAAACTTAACATTTTACAAACATTTACCTTACTAACTATTAATAAGCAGTAAATAGAAGTGTATTGAGGCAAAGGTTGTAGTTAATAGTGAGAATTGGACTCATCATCAGTGTGACCATGTAAATGTCATTCCGAATCATTCCAGTGCACTACCATTTGGGGTCTGTAATGATTTTCTTATTTATTTGATCAAAAAATAATCTAAAAGGTGTAATATTGTGAAATATTATTACAATGTCTGCCACTTTTCGCAAAAGAAAATTATGCTGTCTTATTGAAAAATGTATTAATGTCTTTAAAAAAAAGCTAACTGACCCCAACTTTTGAACAGTAGTGTAATTTTTGAAGAATCTTAATAGAGCTGTTTGCAGCATAAAACTAGTCCATTCAACTCCAACTCTTCTAAAGCCATATCATAGCTTTAGCTATAGCTTTGGTGACAGGTTTGATGTTAATGATGTTTGGCTAAGAGAAAAAATTATATCTGATGATGCCATTTATGTCCAGCCTCTCATGATACATTGAATTGAGAGATTTTCAGTGAAAACGCCCTAAATTTCAGGCTGTTCATCAAAGCAATTTTATATCTTTTTAGAGCACTTGGAATATAGCACAGAAGGCAGGTGAATACTTTCATGCTGAATTTTTTTTTTTTTTTTTTTTTTTTCAGACAGACAAGGCCTGTCATTGTACTGAAAACCGCTGTGTGAAGATCTTTAAATATTTGTTCCACTGAAAACATAACAGCATTTGAGTTTAGAATGACATAAAGGTGGGTAAATATTAATAGGGATTGTTTGCACACACACACACATGGTGGTTTGGTGTGTCATGAGGGTGAGTAAATTATGACAGAATTTTCCTTTTTGGCAAAAATTTTCCTACATACACATAATGAGCATTCAATGAGCTAGAATGAATAGTAAAAAAAAAAATTCCATAATTCTAGAACACTGAGCAGCCCTAACCAAGGTTTTCCGTAGCCTGAAATTCTGGTAGTTTCCGTAAAAGTTGGGATGGCTCCTGATAGTCAGATCCCATGGGGAAAATCCTTTCATACGTGGAACTGGATTCAACATCACTGGACAGAGAAGAGTGACGGTGTGCGAACGCCTCTCTCTGAACAGAAAGACGCACAGTCAGCTCATCGTCCAGCATACGCCGAGAGGCCTGTACATGTTACAAACATGTTACATTAATAACCACAAGTTGACAGGGTGAATCTTACTGTTGTCATTATAAGCAGCTTTCTATTGCAGAAGATTACCAATAGTCATTTAGCAAATGTACAGCAGGCTTCAAACTCAAGTGTATAAAGTTAAGGTTGACGTTGAAGATCATAATCTTACCTTCTCAATCATCTTCTGCCAGACCTGCCGCCATAGTATGATTATTATGATGGCCAACAGAATGACAATAATGGCCACCAAACAGCCTATTAGGATCCGTGTGTGGCTGTCATCAATTTTGTGGGTGGGATCATCCCCTGAAGAATATTAAGCATGGAAAAGATGATAGAAAATGTTTATATTTCACAGAATCAAAAGTTCTGTGCAAATGGACATCTTTTCATAAAGCTAATTATTGAGTTATGTTCCAATGATTCTATAAAAAGTCACGTTATGATTTCTCCCATTCACATACAGTAAAAATATTAATTTTTTTCTTTTTTACATTTTAATATGCTGCAGCATTATGCTAAAACTCAGCTTGATCTTGTGTATAAAAAAAAATTCTTTTAAATTTATGTGGCCATTGCATGAAGTAATGAACATCGGGGGGCGCTGTTGCCTGCAAATTCATATTGTAGGCCTACTGTACAACTGTAACAACCAAATGACACCACAAAGAATTATGAATGGTATGTAAAATAATTATACCATTTACCTGGATAAATACCTGGGGGTTGGTTACGTTTGCGAGGAACAAGAGAGGTGTTGTACATCGCTGTATCTGAAAGGTGAATTTGGGTGAAAGGCATTTTAAACTGTAGCAGTACTGTATTTGTAGTAGACTATTAATATGCTCAAATGAATAGGCCTAAAAAAAAGTGAACAGATTAGAAAAGTAGAACTAGAGATGAAAGAACTAAACCTCTATTACCTGACTGGAAAGCAATTTCACTGAACATCATCCAGATGCCATTGAATACAAAACGGCACCTAATTGCGCTGGCCATGCGGTTGCCAAGGGCAACAGTGACAAACCGAGCACTTGGACTGATGTTGTCCGCTTTCGGCTTGAACAACACAGGATTGGGCTCCCAGTCTGAATCCGAACGGAAGTAACACATGGCCTGTCGGAAGATTTTTACTCCCCATGTGTACATGTTGTTGCAGTGGACCTATTTAAACAGAAGGAAATCCATTTAATACAAAATAATAATAATACATACATACATTCATACATGAAAAAGAAGTAGGCCTACACTTTAAAATATTAATTTATTAATAATATCAATTTCTGTTGATCCCAGGTTGCTATGGTCGACAAGTGAACCGAATATGTCCCCTCCCGGTCACCATACAAAAAGGAAAACTTTTAATTTGACATTATTATAAAGTGCACCTTTTAAAAGTGTACTTACTGTAAGTGTGTCAAGAAACAGTCATGAAAGAGTACACTCTTTAATAAGTACACTTAAGTGGCCTTTTATTTATTTAAGTACAGTTTTTAAGGGACATGTAGGTATTTCAGTAGATCAGACAAACCTTCATTGATGTGAAATTTCTAACCCGGTCAAACGTAAATGTCATCTCCACTGAGCCACCAGAGAAACTAGCATTGGTCCAGCCCACATAGTCATAGCCAGGCCAGACACCGTACACCTGACTTTTAGTGAAGTCATCTAAACCCCAGCTTCCATCAGTGAGCTGCCCAAGACCTTCTGTCATGCTGAGAGAATAAGAAAACCTTGTTGTTTAATTTGTATGACATGGTGATATTTGCTTTAGTGTTTAGTGTGTGATCCTCTACCTGTAACTAATGGCTCCGTCATACACAGTGTCATTTAAGTGGATTTGTTGGCCTCTGGAATTCATCTGTTGGCCAGAAGGGGCGCTGTAGGATACCAGACCATCTGCAGCACAGAGACTTTTTTTTGTACCAAACCAGTGTGAATAATAAAGTTGTCACTCCTTCCCATACAAATACAACTAATGCAGACTTCAGCTTTCAAGCTTGCAAAAAAGTTGCCAAAGCATTTTAAAAGTAGGCTATTGGGGTAAACAGATCACCCTCTCGTTATCTTACTAGAGGAAATATCAGTCCAAACAACAGACCAAAGTTTTTCATTTACTAAATGTCTTTTCAATGGAACGACAAAACGCTGAGTAAATGATGAAATGAGTAAAGGCTGAATCAATCCTATAACGGCTTGAAACACGTTCTACACTAGAATGTGAATGCAAATGCTTGAAGCTTTTTTATGCATAGTTGCGATCAGACATTTTAGGTATAACCCTTTTTCGGTTTGTTAATGCCACAGCCTGCGTTTAAGTACTTGCACAAAGAATGTTTAAGACTTAGTTTAAGAACATAGTTTACCGAGCCATTCACAACCATAGAGCTCCACCCTCATGCACACAATCATGGAGGGGTCAGTCACAGGCACGAAACGCACAAAACGAGCAATAATGGGAGGCTCCAGGTCCTTGAGCACGACATCATAAGCGTTATTGTTCCCTTCGATGATCTAGAGAACACACAGACCATGAAATCACATGAAACATTTCACAATAAACATCATTCTTTAAGGCTTAAAGTGATAGTTCACCCAGAAATAAATGTTTTGTCATAATTTACTCACCCTTGTGTAATTCCAAAAATACAGAGCCCCTAAAGGGACATGGATATAGGGAAAAAAAGTGTATTTCAACACTTTTGCATTTTTCTTCCTATCTTTTTCGTTTTGCAAGCGAATGCAAACTTTCTTGGGAGAATGCAAAAGTTTTGTGAGAGAAGCCTAAAGTATAGAAATATCATTTTTCCATACAATGAAAGTTATGAGTGTGATGAAATGATAACAAAGGTAAGATTCTGGATTTAAAAAAAAGAGCTGGGGCCTCATTTATAAAACTGTGCGTAGGATCCTTACTAAAAGTGTACGTGCGCCCGAAAGCCAAAAATGGCGTACGCAAAAAAATATTCAGACTTATAAAACCGTTCGTACGCCAGAACCTGCGCAGAATTCACTTTATAAATCCCAGTCAGCGGAAGATTGTGCGCACATACGTCTCCTCCCCGAAATAACCATATATGGAGCTTACAACGCCTAGTTTTACTATGCATATCCTCATCTGCATATCATTTGCATATAATTATTCATCCATGTGATAACGTTTAACGGTACAAGACACATTACATTAATAAAAATCAAGTAGTTGCCTATCCTTGCCTTGTTTTTGAATACATCAAATAGTGTAAAATACATTTCAGAGAAAGTTTTTTTCTCAATCTTTTCCACTGGCCGAATTGTATTTTTAATTGATTTCTATTTTTAATGGAAACGGATAGACCTTGTGCATTATTTGCACAAAACTATTTTCTCAGACAATCTGGTATTATCATGATAAGCAATTATCTCTGTGGTTAAAACATTAAAACACAGCACGCCATAGGAAAAGTGTTAAAAAACACATCCACAACAAATATTTCTATTGATTGAATATAAAAAATGTTGTAACTTCTCAGTATGATCAGTATGATTTCATGTTTAAGTGTTTAAATCCATAATTTGAATGGCATATTTAATCTAAATGTTTATATCAGAAGTAAAACATAGTTTAAATCATTATTTTATTTATTTAAACTGCGTCAGTTTCACTAAACGGCCCAACGCGCTCGCTGGCGCGGACATTAAAGAAGGGATGGATATTTGCTTCAAGTGACAGGCTTGGTGAGTGAAATTATATTTGTATTATCTTTCTGTAGATGTTTAATTTTCTTTAGATTTTCTGTCTAAAAGTGACTAAAAGGAAGTGCGTCGGATGCGTCGGAAGTGGCGTACGCCTCTTTCAGGGCCTGTTTTGTGCGTACGCAACGGTTATAAATGAGGCCCCTGGAGAGGGACATAACCAAACAGGGGTAGCCGTTAGGCACACAGCAGTGAGTTGAACACACACCTGGAGCAGTGGGAAGTAGGGCCGCACGATTAATCGAAATGAAACCGCACGCGATTTGGCAAAGGCTGCGATTATTTTATGCGCAGCTTTTCAGTGCAGCGCGGCTGATCTGAAAGCCAGAGGGCGCTCTCATGCAGACACGCCAAATATGCCCCGCCGCAGAACACACGTCATTCCAGTAAATCCCTATCAGGCATCATACTATCACTGTAGCTGAATAAACAGAAGATTGAAACTCTTTGATTGATTAAACATGACTAATAAACACACGACTGCCTTATTCTGTGTAAGAAGCCACATCATCTCACAGAGGATGCTCAACTATGTGAGTTTGGAGTAAAAGCACGTTATTAAATATTGTCTGTTGTTGGACAAGAGGTTCATAAATGCTTCTCATGTTTGGAAAAATGTTTGACGCGTGTTGCTTTTTCAAATGCATGTTATAAGTGACTCAAACTCACAGTGCTTTCAGATGGAGCAGCGTTTACAGAGCCGTACATCAATGACAAGCTGCGCATAAAAAATAATCGCAGCCTTTGCGATTTCATAATCGCGATAAGCCAAAGCAGTTTAAGTGCGATTACATGTAAATTGTGATTAATCGTGCAGCCCTAGTGGGAAGCCATTTTTGCTGAGGCACCCAGGGAGCGATTGGGGGTCATGTGCCTTGCTCAAGGGCTCCTCAGTTGTAGGTAATAAGAGTGGAAGAAAGCACTGTACATTCACTCCCCCCACCTACATTTCTTGCCGGCACTGAGACTCAAACCTGTGACCTACGAGTTACAAGTCCGACTCTCTAACCATTAGGCTGCCACGCATGATTAACACATATCTTTTGCTTGAAATGTTATGAACAGCAGCTACGCTAATTATTTTCCATTTGCTCTTCTGTAACTAGAGATTACGCCAGCTCCAGCTTGGATCCAGCCTCGTATGAAGATTTCAGATGCCCAAACACCGGTAAAGAGAGGACGCCAACCAATGCCAGGACTTCAGATGATGTAAACTCTGAATCAACATGCAGCACTGCCAAATTTTCTATATATTGTAATCATTATCACAACTTGTAATAACTGCTTTAATGAGATCATTGTTTCTGCCTAAATAAATAGCTAACTGCATGATTTGTATTATCTTTGAACTGTACATTTCTAACATATGGACATTACTTGGACACAGTCACCTATTACTCTAAATTCCCAGACAGCAACGTAGTGTCGGCCGAGATCCGGGCCACATCTGGTACATGTGGATACAACGCGTACCAGATGTAGGCAGACACTACTGTATGTTGCTGTCTGGGTTGTAGACATGTATTTTCTGTAAAGCTGCTTTGAAACAATATGGATTGTGAAAAGTGCTATACAAATAAATGCAAAATTAATTGAATTTAAAGATCGCAGTCTCAATGGAATTGATAGAAATAACACTGCAGCCTCACCTGTCGACCTTGCCGGTCTCGCCAGGAGACCCAGCGGGTGCCGTCCCGGCTGTATTTAATCTTGTATCGCTGGGCAAACTCATTGCCCACTCCGTCTGCGTGCCGTCCCTGCGTGCCAACAAGAGTGAGAAAATGGAGAGTACGAAGGTCAATCTGCAGAAATTCTTTTAGACGATCAGGTTCAGCCATGATGTCCGGACACCAGGCCCCATCTCCATCATCAAACTCCAATCTGGAACAGAAAGGGATGCGGTCGAGAAAATAACTTCTATTAGTGTTTCTGATCAGTTTTCAATGTGTGATCAGAGTGTTGGATGTACCTGCCATATCGAGCTGCAGTGGACTCTGACCATTGGCTGGAAGCAGAAATATCTTCATCCTGAATCTGGCCTCCAGTCATCCCAAGCGGATACCTACATACAGCTATCAGGATGATATTTAGGAAGGTTAAATGACACATATTGACAACACAGGCATTCTCCATGCATTTCGTTGTGATTTTATTATCATTTATATACAACTTTTTTTAAATTATTTTTTTCTTAATTAGATGTTGTTTTTATATTTTATATTTTTACTTTAATTTTAGTAATTTTGTTGTGCATTTTTGTCATTTTTATTGGTTTCAGTTTTTTAAATGTCTATATCGTTTTTTTTATTTTTTATAATTTATTTAGTTTATTTTTTTTAGGACTTCAAGTTAAACCAAAGAGATAGTTTACCCAAAAATTTAATTCTGTCATTATTTACTCACCCTGATGTCGTTCCAAACCTGTAAGACTTTTGTTCATCTTCGAAACACAAATGAAGATATTTTAATTAAATCTGAGAGATTTCTGTCCCTCCATTGACAGGCTACGCAACTACCACTTTGACAATTCAAAAAGTTCATAAAGTGACCATAAAACTAATCCATATGAATTTTTTTAGGGGGGCTGGGTGGAAATTTAGGGAGCTGAAGTCCTCCTAAAATGGGCCAGTGACACCTATAACAGTAATGTAAGCACAAACAGTCTCCTCTGAAAGTAACTAGACCTTTCTTGAAGGCGAAATGATCCTGGGTTCTTGGGTCAGCTGTAGTTTTTGGGACTGAACGCATCACCTTTTTTTGTATCCTAAAGTCTAAGGGCTGTAGCTCTGCTCCGGAGAGGTGGTCACACAACCTCTACAACGTGAATCCACACCCTATAAGCAAATACCCAAAATACCACTCAACCCCATCCATGAGGCCTCAGCAGAAAACAGAGAGACTTTTATGTTCACGCCAGGACAAGCTCACCATACACCGAAGGGCTTTCTCAGCTTTGAGTAGTTCTTTCTCTTAAAAAATCTTTTAGGTAGAAATTTAAATTATATCTGTTGTTACTGTTGCTGCAAAGGAGGCTGGACTTAATTCATCATAGACATTTTTTATTTTTTTTTCACACTATTTACCAGTAAACACTTTCTCTAACTTTAGTGTATGATTCCTGTTTTTTTTTTTTTTTTAGTTTCTACTTTTCTGTAACCATAAACTATAATTCGTAGAATGTTCTGGGAACCAAAAAAAAAAAAAAAAGTTTGCTAGGAGAAAGATTATTTCAATCTTTTGCCGTTTTCATTCTATATATACAGTATATCCCAACACCACTGTAACTTAAGGCAGCACTTCATATGAGTAGTGTAATGATAAATAGACTCCACTGTACAGGAGTATGAAGTGGAAAACTCTAAATAAATACTTCACATCCCTCTAAATTTTATTTGTAAGGCTTGGCATTTAAACAGACACTGGACCCCTAGCATAGCTAACTCCATCCCCTACCTAACGTCAATGACATGCCTGTGGTGAAACACTATAATAAATCTAATGGGACATTTCAAATACTGTTAAATCAACAGTTTTTGGAAGTAAAAAATGTCTTATAATTTACAGTGAAAAGTTTTAGGATTTTATGTTACATATTATGTTGTTAAAGTCAGCATGAAATCTAAATGGACAATTCTTTTCTTTTTTTTTTTAATGGAATATTGCCGTATTTCTTTATAAATGATTTATCCGTGCACATTTTTATTTTATTTTTTTAATATATTTTTTTATCGTTTAATTCACGCGTCCTCGTAATCTATCAAGATAACTTCCCCTTCCTCTTGCAGTGACATCATCTCTTCTCTTCTCTGATGATGTGTTTACTGGCGTGAGGGCGGGACAACCTGTCACTCAAATGACATCACAGCACTAGCAAACCACAACCATCCAATCAATTCCCCATGGACAAAATCAAGTCCCGCCTAACATTTTTTCTTTTTCGAGAAGCCATTTCATTCAAATATGTGTCACAATAGGGAAGACAAGACTATTGCAACTTTTGTTTCATGATGACTTTAAATAATGTTTATTGCATTATTTTAATGTCATGTGTGTTACCATGATGGTGTTTTGTGTGTCTGACATTGTGCACCTTCTGTATTAGTATTTACCTTATTTTTACGAGTTTTGATTTATCATGTGGCTTTCTCTTTACCATCTGTGCCATCTCAATATAAAGATCAGAAAAATAATAGGTATTTAGTAATTCAGCAAGTTATTTTATCATTATATCAGTAAATAAAAATATTAAAAAATATATTTTGCTACCGTATTTTTACGGTACAGTTCTGACAACAACTGCTTTTTTCTTTTTATTCTTTCATGATTTATTTACACATTGACACAATTGCAGCAGAAGTGATGCTGAAACAAGTTCTCCAAAAGTTTGTGAAAAATCAGAGCTATTATATTGATGAATTCACAGCACATTCGTAAGAGAAATTTAGCATAATATAATGGTATGAATTAAAAACGGTTCGTCTTTTAATTTAGAAATTGTATTAATTATTCTGCATTTCACTCACCAGGGTTGACCTGTGACTTCACGGCTCCAACCAGAAGCAGGACAGTAAGGTATTGTCTCATCTGGAACATCTTATTGTATGATTTTAATTCCTGTAAACAAAATGAAACTTAATTTAACAAACGATTTACGTTTAGCATAATAGTGTAACATTATAAGCAAAGGTTGTTTCAGAATTAGAAGTGCTTATAATTATTTTAAAAATAATTAGAAATGTTTAAATATAATAGTTAATTATTTTAATATATTTAATAATGTAATTAATATAATGAGATTACATTTATTTGCATGACAATAACCACAGTCTTACATTTTTAATACTTAAAAAAATCAAGACTTGTCAAAACATAAACCCACAAGATGGACAAAACGGCTCTTGTAGGGGTGTTTGCCCTCAGGTCAGTAAGTTCTCCCGGTATACAAAGTCCACTATGTGAGTGGTGTTTATTTATGTTGCTTACGGCTCCAGTCAGATGCCTGTGGGAGAGCAGTACTGTATTTACAGTCAGTGGAGGGGTGACCAATGGGAACTTACTTCTTATGGAGCACAAAAGTCTACTACAATCATAAACACCAATGTGTGCTTAATACTTCTCTATATAAGCAGCTACATTATTTTACTGAATTAAAAAGTAAAGTTGACAGAAACTTACCAAATTTTACCTAGGAAATGTAGGTTACAAAATACTGTAATTTATTTGTACTCATGGACAACAGTTGATTAAAAAATAATAATTGTTGATATACTTTATCCAATCACTGACCAGAATTATTGGTATTATTTAAAATGAATTACCAGCAAAGACTCATAGCCTATAAAACAAACTAATAATCTAATCTAATGAATCAAGTGAAACATCCTATAAAACACAAGAGACACTTACCACTTTCTTCAGTCATAAACTCAAAGATCACTGCCTCCTTAAGTATTAGCCTTTAAGCAACACATAATCCTCCTCGTCTTCACGATCCATCCTGAGGGAAAATGAGAGGCTGGGGCGAGTGACCCTCATACAGGAGCAGAAATAAACAGAGAGAAAAAAAGATACAGTCAGCACCATTCTGGGGAAAGTCCAAATAGCCCAGATTTCATCCTGAGAAACAGAAGGTTTTAATTATCGCAGGACCCTTTCATATTATGGTTCACTGTTTTCACAGTATAACTATATGTATATATATATATATATATATATATATATATATATATATTATAGTAAAATAAATATATATATCAGTGTTATTTTACTCTTTATAGTTTTTGTTAATATTTTTAACATTTTATTTATTGTATTTTAATTTTGGTTATATTTTTATTTAGTTTTTGTTAAGTTTTATTAATTTTGTTGAGTGTTTTTTTTTTTTTTTTATGTCTATAGTTTTTTTTATTAAGCTTAAAGGCACAATATGTAACTTTTTTGCTTTAAAAATAGCAAAAATCACTATATCTATGTTATATATATTTTTTTGTTGTTGTGTACTTACATTATCCCGACTGTTTCCAACAACTTTCAAACCTGGGCTGCGTTCAGACCAAGCGGCAACATTCTGATCTGAAAAATGAAGCCTACCCGGAAGTGCGAAAAACTGCAATACATCGAAAATCCGCTAGAGGAAGGTCCCAAAAGGGAGCAAATGTCCATAGACCCCATGTTAAAATGTCCGTTTTCACAGCATAAATTCATGTTTTTACAGGTTGGTCCCATGGACTTTTATTGTATTTTTCGATAGGTTCCGAGTGCCTGACAACCATGAGGGCTGTGAATTTTTTTCTAACTCGTTAGTTTAGATCGTATTTAGATATAAAATGTATGACAATAAGGGCGTGGTTAACTTTGATTGACAGCTTGATTGACAGCTGACAAGGCAGCGCCACGGAGAATGACAACATAAGAAGCGCCATTTTTTTACACAGTTGACATATAATACTACTGTTTCTGTATCATGAAATGTAGTTTTAAGAGTTTTTCAGGCGAGAATGTAGTTGTTTAAAGCTCAAATCTGTGGTTTATTTATAAAGATTTATGAAAATTGTATCCAGTTTTGAGATCCAGCGATGACCGGGAGCTCGGCGCTCATGTACCCCGCCTGGTACAGCCTTTCCTCGGCTCGTCGTTCTGAGGTTTGCCGCGGACTCTGGCGTCTCTGTAGTGGTTAATCATGAGATATAATAATTCGTCTTGTGTATATCTAATGGGTGATTTCTGGTCTCGTGAATCTATAATTTGTTCCCTGGCCAATCGTTTTGGCTGAGGGGAAGTTTCATAACTTTATAAGCTATTTAACTTTACCGTTGTATGGTTAGACTAGAGCGCTGACTTTGTATGTTTGACTGAATTGTTTGCTTTATTTGTATAGCTTCTTGTACCTTTTACTTATACTTTTATAATGGCTAATATTGATAAAAGTGAAATTTAACAAAAAGAGACTGGGTTGAGTTTTGTCATTTTAAATTTTAATACAACGAATATGATCTGTAATGTTGTTTACTGCATCTGTCATGATAGATTACTGGAAGCAAATGCGGGTGAAAACAGTGTTTATTTAGAACAGCACAACTCAAAGGTAATATCACTCAAAAGTCAATGATGAAGGTTCTCTCAGGGGGAGGGCAATCAGGCTCTCTCGCAGGGACTTCGATGGTCAGGTGAAGTGGTGCTCGGATGCGGTGAAACCGTGGTAATCTCCAGTGCTCGGGTGCGGTGAAACAGAGAAGATGATATCCACAGACCAAACAGGATCCGGATGAAACGGCACGACACACACATAACAGGACTGCAAACAACGGATGGACACTGGAATGGAGAGATGAGTCAGTATTTATGGAGAGCGGGAATAGATTGCAGCTGAAGCGGGGAATTAGTGTAATTGATAGCAGCTGGAGCACTGAACAACCACGCGAGCGGGACAACGCCCACTCACGCACACTCACAGACATGTAAACAAACAGTGACACGAGTCACAGAGGAAACAGTGCATAAATCAACCGTGACAGTACCCCCTCTCCTAGGAATGCCTCACGGCATTCCCAGACCCCCTTACCTGTCGATTGTAATCATCGATAAGGGAGTGATCCAGGATGTCACGAGCAGGAACCCAACTTCTCTCCTCCGGACCGTAACCTTCCCAATCCACCAAGTACTGGAATCCGCGTCCCCTCCGCCTAGAATCCAGGATGCGACGGACCGAATAGGATGTTTCCCCGTCTACGAGTCGCGGCGGTGGGGGAACCGGGACTGGCGGATTAATACGTGAAAAAAACACGGGCTTTATCTTTGAAACGTGGAAAACCGGATGAATTCTCCTGTACGCCGGAGGAAGGTTGAGGCGGACTGCCACCGGGCTAACGATCTTGGTGACAGAAAACGGGCCAATGAATTTAGGAGCTAATTTATTCGACACGGAGCGGAGAGGAATGTTCTTTGTAGAAAGCCACACTTTGGAACCGACGACGTATACGGGAGGCCTTGACCGGTGGCGATCGGCTTTGGCCTTGGTGCGCTCCCGCACTTGGAGGAGTGTCTCCCGGGCTCTCGTCCAAGTACGGTGACACCTCTGGATGAAGGCGTGGGCGGAGGAGACCGCGACTTCGGATTCCGTACTAGGAAAAACAGGTGGTTGGTACCCTACACTACACTCAAACGGAGACAGGCCCGTGGATGACACTGGCAACGTATTGTGGGCGTACTCCACCATAGAAAGTTGACTCCAGGAGGAAGGATTCCTGGAGACCAAACATCGTAGTGTTCTTTCCAAATCTTGGTTGGCTCTCTCAGTTTGACCATTGCTCTGGGGATGGAACCCAGAGGACAGACTGACCGTCGCCCCCAGCAATTTACAAAACTCTCGCCAGAATTTGGACACAAATTGGGGTCCCCTGTCGGAAACCACGTCTGTCGGGAGGCCATGTAACCGAAAGACGTGGTTTACGACTGCCACCGCTGTCTCCTTGGCTGAAGGCAATTTGGGCAAGGGGATAAAGTGGGCCGCCTTCGAGAACCGGTCCACCACGGTCAAAACTACCGTGTTACCCTGGGAGGGTGGGAGGGCGGTTATAAAATCTAGAGCGATGTGGGACCAGGGTCTCGAAGGTACCGACAGCGGTTGAAGTAACCCATCTGGGGGTCGATTGGACGACTTACCAGTGGCACAACTAGAGCAAGCCAAAACAAAATTGTGAACATCACGAGCCATAAGTGGCCACCAGAATCGCTGCTTAACTAAATAGATAGTACGACTCACCCCTGGATGGCAGGCTAGATTAGAGCAATGACCCCACTGGATAACGTCTGATCGTAATCCCTCCGGCACAAATAAGCGGTTAGGTGGGCACCGGATCGGAGGCGTTACCCCTTCCAAGGCCTTCTTGACCCTCGATTCGACCTCCCATGTGAGCGAAGAGATGATTAGGGTCTCTGGAAAAATGCGCTCGGGAGTAGGTTCGTGTTCGGGACGATCAAAAATACGCGACAAAGAATCGGGTTTGATGTTTTTGGACCCCGGACGATATGAAAGGGTAAAATCGAAACGACCGAAAAAAAGTGCCCACCGAGCCTGCCTGGAGTTCAATCTTTTGGCGGTTCTAATATACTCCAGATTCTTGTGGTCTGTCCAGACGATAAAGGGTACCCCAGATCCCTCCAACCAGTGACGCCATTCCTCCAACGCTAGCTTGACTGCCAACAACTCTCGGTTACCAATGTCATAATTTCGTTCGGCAGGAGATAGACGATGTGACAAAAACGCGCAAGGATGCATTTTGTCGTCTGAAGGAGAGCGTTGGGAAAGAACTGCGCCTACCCCCACCTCTGACGCATCGACCTCCACCACAAACTGACGTGACGTATCAGGGGCAATTAAGATGGGAGCTGAAACAAAGCGGCTCTTTAGTTTGGCAAACGCAGCCTCAGCTGCGTCTGACCACCTGAACGCAGTTTTGGGAGAGGTCAGTGCGGTCAGAGGTGCGGCTAGTTGGCCGAAGTTGCGAATAAATCGCCGATAGAAGTTGGCGAATCCCAGAAACCGCTGCAGGGCCTTGCGGGAATCTGGGATTGGCCACTCTACCACAGCCTTAACTTTGTCAGGATCCATACGCATACCTTCAGCCGACACGATGTGTCCCAGAAAAGGAACCGACTGTGCATGGAAAACGCATTTCTCCGCCTTGACAAAAAGCCCATTCTCTAGCAATCTTTGAAGCACTTGTCGGACATGTTGCACATGCTCCTGGAGAGACGAAGAAAAAATCAATATGTCATCCAGGTAAACATATATGAATTGATCGATCATGTCTCGCAACACATCATTGACGAGCGCCTGGAAGACTGCGGGACTATTGGACAAGCCAAACGGCATAACCAAATATTCAAAGTGCCCCCTAGGGGTGTTAAAAGCAGTCTTCCATTCATCCCCCTTCCTGATGCGGACCAAATGATAAGCATTACGTAAGTCCAATTTTGTGAAGAGTGACGCTCCCTGCAACCTCTCGAAGGCTGAAGACATCAACGGCAAAGGATAAGTGTTCTTCACCGTGATGTTATTCAACCCTCGGTAGTCAATGCAAGGTCGCAGAGAACCGTCCTTCTTCCCCACAAAAAAGAACCCCGCCCCCGCTGGAGAAGAGGAAGGACGGATGAACCCGGTTGCTAGAGAATCAGAAATATATTTCTCCATAGCCTCTCTCTCAGGAACCGAGAGTGAATAAATCTTGCCCTTAGGCGGAGACTTACCTGGCAGTAAATCTATAGCACAGTCATAGGGACGATGCGGAGGGAGAGAAGCAGCCCTTGACTTACTGAACACTTCCCTCAGGTCACGGTACTCTACGGGCACGTTTGACAAATCCACTGCTTCCTCCTGCAACACAGGGACAGAAACAACAGAACAAGCAGACACTAGACACGAATTATGACACTCAGTGCTCCAAGCCGAAATAGTTCTCAGTTTCCAGTCAATGCGGGGATTGTGCAAACTTAGCCAGGGGTGTCCTAAAACAATGGGTGTGAGGTGGGAGTCCATGATGTAAAATGAAATGGTCTCTGCGTGATTTCCAGATGTGATGAGTGTGAGGCTCTCGGTGACTTGGGAGATGGCTGGTAGTGTTTGTCCGTTTAATGCGTTTACGGTGATTTTCTGGGGGAGTGTTCGGAGGGGAATTTGAAATTGTAATGCAAAGTGGTGATCCATAAAGTTACCTTCTGCTCCAGAGTCTATAAGTGCATTGCAGTGGTGATCGTGAGTTGACCATCTCAGTCTTACCGGGAGGATGGTGGAAGTGGATGAGGTCTTTTCTGCGGAGATCCCACCCGATAGTAGCCTCATACTTACTATCGGGCTGGGCCTTTTACTGGACAGCCATGAGCGAAATGTCCGGCGCCACCACAGTATAAGCAAAGGCCCTGGGATCTCCGCCTTTCTCTCTCCTCCCGGGAAAGCCGAGCTCGCCCTATCTGCATGGGCTCGGGATCGTGGGGACCGAACGCGTCCATGCCGCTGGACCGCTGGTGTTCCACGCTGCCGCGGACCCTGTTGGGTGACGTTCGTTGACCGATCCGAGACAGACGAGCGTCCACCCTCAGGGCCAGATCCATAAGTGCGTTTAGAGACGGGGGTAGGTCCAGGGCGTAGATCTCCCTTTGGACGCGTTCGGCCAGCCCATGCAGGAATAGATCCCACTACGCCTCCTCGTTCCAGCGACATTCGGCCGCCAGGGTCTTGAACTCAATGGAATAGTCCGAGACGGATCGATCTCCCTGGCGTAGATCTGCCAAAACCCTGGCAGCCTCTCTTCCCGCGACGGCACGATCAAAGACTCTCCTCATCTCCGCCGCGAGCGCCTGGAACGAGGAGCAGCACTGGTCTTTATTTTCCCACACCGCTGTCCCCCAAAGCGCCGCTCTCCCAGTCAGTAGCGTTAACACGAATGCCACTTTCGATTCCTCCCTCTCGAAGGTCTTAGGCTGTAGGGCGAAATGCATGCTGCAACGTGTTAGAAACGGGCGGCAGTAGTTGGGCTCACCGGAATATGACTCGGGGGTAGGAAGTCTGGGTTCCGACTGGGAGAGAGGCACAGCTGGTGTGGGGGGAACAGCCGGTGCGTCGGGTGGTGCTGGCGCAGTGGGAGGTTGAAGCTGATGGAATCGCTGGGTGAGCTCGGACACCTGCGAGACAAGAGCCTGAATTGCTCGTCCAGTCTCCCCCTGGCTGCGTTCCTGTGCATCCATCCGGCCGATGCACACTCGGATAAACTCCTCTAAAGAGGCTGAAGAACCACCCGCTGCTCCCATGTCATGGTCCATCCGTTCTGTCATGATAGATTACTGGAAGCAAATGCGGGTGAAAACAGTGTTTATTTAGAACAGCACAACTCAAAGGTAATATCACTCAAAAGTCAATGATGAAGGTTCTCTCAGGGGGAGGGCAATCAGGCTCTCTCGCAGGGACTTCGATGGTCAGGTGAAGTGGTGCTCGGATGCGGTGAAACCGTGGTAATCTCCAGTGCTCGGTGCTCGGGTGCGGTGAAACAGAGAAGATGATATCCACAGACCAAACAGGATCCGGATGAAACGGCACGACACACACATAACAGGACTGCAAACAACGGATGGACACTGGAATGGAGAGATGAGTCAGTATTTATGGTGAGCGGGAATAGATTGCAGCTGAAGCGGGGAATTAGTGTAATTGATAGCAGCTGGAGCACTGAACAACCACGCGAGCGGGACAACGCCCACTCACGCACACTCACAGACATGTAAACAAACAGTGACACGAGACACAGAGGAAACAGTGCATAAATCAACCGTGATAGCAACATCTGTTGTTTAGTACAAATGCACATATTGCCTGGACCATATTAAAATGTTTAATATTTTTATATTATATTTAAAACGAAAAGAGGCAGGTTTGTGTTTTATATTTTGTTTTGTTTTATAAATAGGCAAACGTTATGTGCAGTGATCAATACGCGTTGCCTGAACCACATTTGTGTGGCTATAATGTTTAAAATTTCTTTAAATGAAACCGAAAAGAGTTAGTATGGTGTTTTATAACATATTTCGTTGCCTAAAATATAACCGGAGTAGCAGAGCGAGCTGAGTGACGCGCGCTGCGTCAGAAGGTGGGCGGGGTTAGGATTTCCCAAGATTTTCCAAGATGGCGCCGCCCATACCCCCCATAAACGGCTTCAAACCCGTTCTTCAGAAAGTCTATGGGTGACGTCACAGACGCTTTGTCCATATTACAGTCTATGGTTCAGACCCGACAAAACGTTGCACAACGTTTTTTAAACAGAAACGGTGATGCGTTGAACACACTGTTCTGATGACGCAAGAGTTGCAACTATGGCAGCTGAGAAGGCCATTCTTTGTGTTCTTTGTGAAGAATTTTCGGAGCCTGATGAAGTCGGTATAAATATGTGTTTAATACTACAAAATATGCCCGATGTTACAGTTACTGCACTTGCCACAGAACAAAAGAGAACATCCCAATCGAGTGAAGGGATTGCTGAAACTGAAATGAAAGCACACATCTTACCTAATTCAGACTAAAACGCATCTATTTAGCCTCACATACTGACTTTATTTGTAGTTCATACTGTTTTAATACCCTGTATTTTCTTTCTCATTTTTAGGAAAAGCACTTAATTACCATTGTTTATTTCTATACCAAATGTCATACACTTGCAATGAAGCTAAAAATATAAACAATTACATCATTATGTTGATATCCTATATTTTTACAATAAAACTTATGACAAACATGTCTTCTAATATCCTCAGTTGTTGCGTATACCGAGCTGCATCAAACACATTTGTAAATTACTTTCCTTGAACCCATTGTGCGAGTTCACTTTAATACTGCGTGCTTTATATACATGTTGATGCTGATTGGACTGCAGTTCTGACACACCCACCAAACAAGAGAAAACGTATCTCAAACCCCGTTGCACACCGGTGCACGCCGTTTCCAGGAAACATGACGTTCAACCCGGAAACCGTAGCAAAACGTTGCGCACCGTTTTGAACTTGAACGTGCCCAGAGCCCGTCTACGGAGAGCCTGCCCATTAAGCTCTATTGTACCGAATTTTGGTTGTAGTTCCACCAGAGTTCCACTGGGGGCGATCGCCATGAGTGCAAAATGAATGGGAGTCAATGGGGCTAGACGGCTAAATTTGTCTCTTTCACCCGATTGCCGTTGAGAAATCTCAGATCTGATTGTAGATTTTGCAAGTTCAACATGGGTTTTAGGTCGAAAGTTGAATGAACGAGTACTTATGTCCTTTTGATTTCTTACAGGCTGAGTTGTTGTTGCCCATAAACGCTAGCAGTCTGCTAATGAACGCTGATTGGTCAGTGAAGGACTGATTACGACTAGAGATACCGCTTGATGGCATCGTGTCATCCGCAGCGGGACCAGAAACAAACAAAACAAAAGGTGTGTTCGACATCGGCTGCGGCTGGATGCAACCGATCGGCGAGAGTAGCCGCGTGCAGGCGGGGAGGAGCTGCAAACGGAGACGTGAAGTCGGACACTTTCTGGTTCCCGTAGTGACCACTCACGTGGTGTTCGCATACTTTACCACAGCTTAAGTGAAATAAATAAATGCAATATTTGCCAAATAATACACAGATGTTTCAGAGACATTTTCATTCAATACTTTATGTATTGCTTCATACGGAGTCTGTTTGAACAAGAATAAAGTTCAACATAAGATACTATCAATGAAGTGGAGTCTACGTTTTTTTAATCAGTTTTAATTGGATAAACATGACACAATATAACATTGCAACGACATGAAAAGAGTGTTCACTGTTATAATAAACTGATTTGAGAGCTTTAGAGGAACTAAAGGTGTTCGAATAAACACGAAACACACGTGATCGTTGTCATGCGGTGAATCCGGCCAATAGTGGAACAGCTGTGTCGTCATCAGCCCTCCTGCAGCCCAGTGCAGCCGCTCTTGAGAAGCTGCGCTGGCTGAGTTCTCCGGCTACTCTCGAATCGCTCTCGCGGTACTTTGATGGCATATGTCACAGTCACGTGGCGTCGGCGCTGTATCAAGTCGGACAAAATTTCTAACCGACATGCACTGCTTTAAGTCAGCCGCCGATCGGTCTGCGCAGAGCTGCATGAAGTCGAACAAGCCTAAAAACTCTTCTAGCACGTGTGTTTACCTGTGTCAGCTGTGTTGTCGATGCCTCGAGTGAAAAGAAAGTGCAGAGCGCGAACGCACCAGAGTGACTGAAGGATTGCCGTGGCCCGTGAAGCAGTATTTCTGGTCGTACATGTGAATGACGTCATTGACACTTTAAAATACTTTTTAAAGCAAATAAGTGACTCAAAAAAAATCTAACACCCAGCAGTGTGTAATTTATTTGCATCTCCTTTCGAATACAACATTCAAATTACTAGACAAAAAATTATATCCTGAGAAAAGTGGATTTTTATTGGTATAGCGCCATAGACCTCCATTCATTCTGCACTCGTCCTGTGAGCGCCCTCATATGGAATCAGAGAGGAACTGCAACCAGTTCAGAAGCCGGAAGTGTACTGAGAGTGAAACTTCTCGCCATTCTCTGACGTGCCCCAGGAGAAATTTTAATTTAATTCGAAGACACGGCACGTTTCTTTATTTCCGTTTTGTCGCAGTCAATGGCGTCATATCCGCGTTGTCCCTGGTTTCCGCTTGTGCTGCCATGGTAACCAGAGTTATGAACCAGAGCCCTCTGATAGTAACCAAGACGACAGACGTGGACCACTGTAGTTCGCAATGTCTATCTGCACGCTGTTGTTGTTTCAAACATTATGGACCATGGCAAGCAGACTTTGGATAAAAAAGGAGAACTAAAACGAGAATCAATATCAGCGCGGTGTTTTCGAGATGCCTAGAGCTCCCATAGACAGTATATAAACGAGAGCTCCACGTCCGAGACTTCGACCGCTCCTACATGTACTTTATTAAACAGGTGAGCACATTTACATAAAACTAATCAATGTTATATAGTTCAACAATGATAAAATGTTAGAATATGATCTGTATGTTATTCTAATGTTGATCTAGTTTACTGCTAGTCTCATACAGACAAACTAACACATACATTTCAACACATTCAAATGCAGTTTAGTGTGCTAGTGTAATGTTAGACCAAGTGAAACAGCGCTGCGTTACCTCACAAGTTTAATTTGTCTAATAAACTGACCTGTGAGTAGTGATTCTGCGTGTAGTTCGGTAGAATGAAATGTCCATATTACTTTTATATCCGCGGGACTCGCGTCGCGTGTGGAGCTGATAGCTGTCTCTTAGCAATCCCGAACTGCTTCATATCACAGTCATGATAAAAGCATCAATGTATTCAGTCATCCATAAACATTATTAGATCGGTCGGCTTGACGTTGACGACAATATCCATAATTCTTAGCAAATGTTGCGTCATCAAACTACGCCTTTGTTATTGTAAATAGGTTAGCGACCCCTAGTGGAGAAAAAATCCCATACTGTACGTTTAAGTTTTTGTTTATTTAGCTATTTTAGTTCTTCATCTAGACGAAAATGAGAAATGCTCCCTCAGCAACTTGCTGAAATGTTTTTATATTTATTTCTGTTAATTTTTCAGTTAATACATTTTTTATGGTTTTACCCTTAATTTTAGTTAACGACAATATATACGCGAACATTTATGCGTGAGCTGGGGCACGTTCAAGTTCAAAACGGTGCGCAACGTTTTGCTACGGTTTCCGGGTTGAACGTCATGTTTCCTGGAAACGGCGTGCACCGGTGTGCAACGGGGTTTGAGATACGTTTTCTCTTGTTTGGTGGGTGTGTCAGAACTGCAGTCCAATCAGCATCAACATGTATATAAAGCACGCAGTATTAAAGTGAACTCGCACAATGGGTTCAAGGAAAGTAATTTACAAATGTGTTTGATGCAGCTCGGTATACGCAACAACTGAGGATATTAGAAGACATGTTTGTCATAAGTTTTATTGTAAAAATATAGGATATCAACATAATGATGATGTAGTTGTTTATATTTTTAGCTTCATTGCAAGTGTATGACATTTGGTATAGAAATAAACAATGGTAATTAAGTGCTTTTCCTAAAAATGAGAAAGAAAATACAGGGTATTAAAACAGTATGAACTACAAATAAAGTCAGTATGTGAGGCTAAATAGATGCGTTTTAGTCTGAATTAGGTAAGATGTGCTTCCATTTCAGTTTCAGCAATCCCTTCACTCGATTGGGATGTTCTCTTTTGTTCTGGGCGGCAAGTGCAGTAACTGTAACATCCGAAAATTCTTCACAAAGAACACAAAGAAAGGCCTTCTCAGCTGCCATAGTTGCAACTCTTGCGTCATCAGAACAGTGTGTTCAACGCATCACCGTTTCTGTTTAAAAAACGCTGTGCAACGTTTGCGTTGAACACACTGTTCTGATGACGCAAGAGTTGCAACTATGGCAGCTGAGAAGGCCATTCTTTGTGTTCTTTGTGAAGAATTTTCGGAGCCTGATGAAGTCGGTATAAATATGTGTTTAATACTATATGCCCGATGTTACAGTTACTGCACTTGCCGCCCAGAACAAAAGAGAACATCCCAATCGAGTGAAGGGATTGCTGAAACTGAAATGGAAGCACACATCTTACCTAATTCAGACTAAAACACATCTATTTAGCCTCACTGACTTTATTTGTAGTTCATACTGTTTTAATACCCTGTATTTTCTTTCTCATTTTTAGGAAAAACACTTAATTACCATTGTTTATTTCTATACTTGCAATGAAGCTAAAAATATAAACAACTACATCATTATGTTGATATCCTATATTTTTTACAATAAAACTTTCGACAAACATGTCTTCTAATATCCTCAGTTGTTGCGTATACCGAGCTGCACATAGACAGTGGAGCTGCATCAAACAAATTTGTAAATTACTTTCCAACCCATTGTGCAAGTTCACTTTAATACCACGTGCTGATTGGACTGCAGTTCTGACACACCCACCAAACAAGAGAAAACGTATCTCAAACCCCGTTGCACACGCCGTTTCCAGGAAACATGACGTTCAACCCGGAAACCGTAGCAAAACGTTGCGCACCGTTTTGAACTTGAACATGCCCCTGGTATCTGAAGCATGTAGCATGCCAATTTCATTGGCCAATGGTGTGGTGACGTAGCGTAAACGTCATCAGTACCATAAATTTGGGTTAATCCAAATTTTTACATATTTTTTATTATTATTTAGATATTTAACATTTGTTCTTATAAGTGTCTTTTGAAATACAAAAGTTCCTCTTAAGTGATGCCTGCTCTCTCTCATTTGAAACAACCCTGCAATATTTTTCTATAGCTGTTGATTATTTACTTTATACATAATTTGTGCAGTTTTAAAGTCAACTATATTTCTGAATTTTAGTGCTTTTAGTTTGATGAAAAGAGGATTAGTTGGTGCTCTATAAGTGGTTTTATTTACAATTCTTAAGGCTCTTTTTTGAAGTATAGGTTCAGTGCTCGTTTTGTAAGTGTTTCCCCACACTTCCAAACAATAGGTAATATACGGAAGTATGAAGGAACAATACAACGTGTACAATGAGTGTTGATTTAATAGGTATTTGGTTTTATACAGTATTGCAATTGATTTGGATATTTTGGCCTTAATTAATGTATATGTGGCTTCCAACATAATTTTTCATCGATAATTACTCCCATAAGTTCTTTTACTTTTCCTATTTCAATGTCATTTATCATAAGTTTTTTGTGTAAATTTGTTGCACGATTGCCAAAAATTAAGAATTTTGTTTTGCTTAAGTTCAATGTTAGTTTATTTGCATCAAACCAGCTCTTCATCTGTTTTAATTCATTTTCCACAGAGATGATCCAAATTTCCCCCAGAACAGATTAAATTAGTGTCATCAGCAAATAAAATGGTTTTAATTTTTCTTTTACACCTCCCATACATTATTTAAATACAAATTAAACAACAATGGTCCTAACACTGACCCCTGGGGGACCCCACAGGTAATTGTCTTTAACTTTGATTTAAGGTTTTGCAATTCTACATATTGATATTGATTATGTAAGTAACTATTTAAACAAGAAAGTGCAGTCCCCCTAATACCATATTTGTGTAATTTCATGATCAGTAAATTATGGTCTACTGTATCAAATGCCTTCGTGAGATCCAAGAATATCAACCCCACTGCATATTTTTGATGTTCTATTGCTGTTGTTATTCCTTCTACAAGTTGAATAAGTGCATGTGAAGTTTTCCTATTAGCCCTGAAACCATATTGTTGATCACACATATTGTGTTTATTAATAAAATTTCTGAGCCTTGTAGAGCATTTTTTTTTTTTCTAGTATTTTTGAGAACTGGGAGAGCACTGAAACTGGTCTGTAGTTTGAAAGTATATGTTTTTCACCAGCCTACAGCCTTGTATATTGGTATCACCTTTGCCATTTTCATTTTATCTGGAAAAACTCAATTTTCAGAGATTGATTACATACATGCGTTAAAGTTTTAACAGCATACCCAATAATACTTTTGACCATAAACATGTCAATACCATTCCAGTCTATGGACTTTTTACTCTTAAATGTTTTAACAATCTCAATCATTTCTTTTTCATCAGTTCCCTTAACAAACATAGATTCACTAATGTTTACATTCTTACTTAGCACATCATTGCCAGTCTTTGGAAGCTCTTCAGCTAAACCTGGACAAACTCCAACAAAAAAAAACATTAAATTAATTTGCAGCTTAGGTCATATCCTTAACCTCTGTATTGTTTTTAGTCAGATAATTGTTAGAATCTCCTGTTTAGCCTTTTTTTATTCTTGATCATTTCATTCAGCACCCTCCAGGTGTTTCTTATATTGCTTCTGTTGTCCTCCAGTAATTTACTGTAATAGTTCTTTTTATTGCTTCTCGTAATTCTGGTCAGTTTGTTTTTGTATGTCTTATATTTGTTTTCTGCTTCCTTTGTCCTCTTCTTTATAAACTCTTTATATAATACATTCTTCTTCATACATGCATTTGATATTCCGTAGGTTATCCACGGTTTTTCATCAGATTTCTGTTTTACTTCTTTCTTTACCAGAGGACAGTGTTTTTCATAAAGTGATGTTACAACAGCCAAAAATGAATAATAGGCTTCATTCACGTTTTCTATATACACTTTGCCCCAGTCTTGTTTCATTAAATCCCCTTTGAATGTATTAATGTTTTATTGGGTAGTCATTGTGTATATTTTGCTGTCCTTCCTGGTCTTAGTTGTGTATGTTTGCAAAAACTGGCAGATGATCACTAACGTCATTTATTATTAGTCCACTTTCAACTTTATGTTCAATAACATTGGTAATATAGTGTAGCTCTAGTTGTTGTAATTCTGGTTGGTTGAATGATTGAGGGATATAAACCAGTAGCCTACTGTACATCATATTAATGAACTTAATGTTTTGTTGTGCTCTTGTGGGTTGAGCAAGTCAATATTGAAATCTCTGCAGATAAAACCCATTTTTTTGTTATTGCTATTTCTGAATATTTCTGCTATTTTTTCCTTAAACATGTCAATATTTGATCCTGGTTTCCTATAAATGCTGCTAACTAGAATGTTTTTAGATTTTTCCATTTCATTTTGGGGCAATTCCACGCAAAACTGTCACATCCATAACGCCAACTAAATACAACGGCATTGTGCTGGCGTTATGGATGTGACAGTTTTGCGTGGAATTGCCCTTTGTACTGTGATGCATTCCATGATTGTATCTAGGACAAAAGACATTTTATTAACTATTTTACATTGATATCTTTTATCAATATATAATGCAACCCCCCCCCCCCACTCTTTGATTGTTTCCTGTTGATAAGAAACAGTTTGCATCCCTCAATCTCAACCAAATCATGTTGTTCTGCCGTGAGCCAAGTCTCTGTTATTGCAATTGCTGTAAAAAAAAATTCCCACTTGTTTTAGGCACTGTTTGATTTTTGAAAGGTTTGCGATAAGACTCCTGCTATTAAAATGTATTATTGATATTGTGCCATCCATTTTTATGTATTCTTTAAACTGCTCAACTGTTTAATATTCGCATTGGCTGTGAGTACTAATATAAAAGCTATTATCTGGGTGGGTCAATATAATTTTCAATATCTTGTGGTTTATGTTCGGTATATTTGAAAGTTTCCAAGTTCAGTTGTTCATGTGAAACAGATTTTCTGTCCAAGTTTGTCATGGTCATTGCGTTTGATAAGATCAGTTAAGTTTGTATTCAGTTACCTTATGTAGGCCTATGTTGCTCTTGATTCATTCCTTCTTCAAACTTATCCAGCTCAGTGATATGCCTGATGAGGAGCACTTTCGCTGTCTCAGGTGTCGACCCATGTAATTTAATAAATATTTTACAATTTCTTACCCATGTTGCCTGGATCTTGTTTTGTTTTCTGAGTATGTGTGCTTTTCTAGCTGACGATGAAGTTGACGATGCTGACTCACAATCTTCGCAGTAGTGAACGCGTTAGAGAGAAATGCACATTTCATATGGATTACATAAGCAGAGAACAGTCAATTTTTTTTCGTTTTGAATTGTTCTGTTTAAAAATAGACATTTCAAGCTTTCTATATATGTCTCAGGTCTGTGAGGCAAGTAGGCTACCTTATCACTGAATTTCGGTTAATTTATGAGACGAGCTCCAGTTCATTTTCTATTTATCTATTTTCTAATATATTTACTTCTTATTTATTAAATCCAGACAATTGGTTGATGAAACATTGATTAAAATTAAGATTCAATTAATACAAAATGAAATTAAATTTAAAGACAGGCTTTGTGCTTTCTGTTTGAGGTCTCTGTGAATGTTTTAAAGCAGTCTTTTAGTGCCGCTTTCAGAGCGATCACGTCCGTAATGGAGAACTGTCCCGTCCGTAACATTGTTTTTTTTTGTGTGAAATAAATTTCTAAATAAATGCGACTTATAGTCCAGTGCGACTTAGGCTATATATGTTTTTTCTTCTTCATGGCGCATTTTTTGACTGATGATACGGTAAGTTATATATTCTTTCTGTGCGGCCCGGTACCAAATGTCCCATGGACCAGTACCGGTCCGCGGCCCGGGGGTTGGGGACCCCTGCATTATGCTACAGGTCACACTATCTACAAAACATTCTCATGAACAAACAAAAACATTCACATGAACAAACACAGTGAACACAACTTTCCCTTTTTTTCTCTACAAATTCAGTCGTTCAGGTGGTCATGACACTCATTGTCACATAAGGTTCTCTACTCATATCTGTGTCTCTGGACGTGTTTGTGTCCCTAGAAGTGTGAGTATGAGTGTCAGTGTTACCCTGTTCCAGAGTTGTGCTACGTATATTATGGTCTATTTTCAGACATTACAGTCTCTGGGATTCCGTGGCAGCTAAACACATCCTTTAAAGCTGCAATGACAGTTTTGGCTGTGGCCACATTTAGGTATGCTACTTCAATGTAACATGCTCTGCCCTATGCTGTGAGCACGTGCTGCAGTTTTCCACAAGCTGACTGATGTGCACAGACAGTCCTGGCCACCAGGTAGCCTGGCTAGCCTAAGCTTGGCACTTGACTATTCCCTGGTGACCCTTGTGTATACTATGGAGGATTTCTTGCCTCATGCTGTTGGGAATCACGATTCTTTGGCCCCTGAGGAGCAGCTCTCCAGCTATGGTAAAACTTTCCCTTTCAGGCCAATATGGCCACAACTCAGGAAGAAGGGACACCCAGTGTCAAATTTTTGGATGAGTTTAGCACAGATGAGATCAGCCTTCTGATTCTTGATTATTGTATTCAGCCTTTTTTCTGTAGCTAGGGGCATCCATAAATGTGAATGTGTGTTTCACTGGAGCTCTTGTCAGCAGTTATCATTTGCTTACCAGGCACATTCACAATGTCAAAAATGAACTTCATCAGCCTCTGACGGAACCACAGTATTTGTGGAGGGAGCTCCTCTAGCGCTTTGGTGTTTAGCAGTGAGAACAGCAGATTGTGATCCATCTTCAGTCTGAATTTCAGGGAGAGGAAGTAAGATGACAGACGTTCACAAGCCCACTTGACAGCAAGGGCCTCTTTCTCTATCTGAGCGGGGACGACAGTGCACATGGAACAGCACCCAAAACTAACTAAATTTTGTAGGGCTCCTTTAATTCGCCATGCCATAAAAAAACTGAGGGGTGTTTGAAGTGAGGTATGACGCTGTATTAGAGTGAGGGAATCTATTGCAAGGAACCCAATAGGGGCTTAGACAAACCAGAAACTACATAAATTTCCTGTTCTGTAGTTTTATCTTTAATACAGTACTTAACTGACCTTTAAATTGTCCCTTTACATCTAGCTTGTGATTATGTGGCCTAAACAGCACTTTACCTGATGACTGCAGAGCTCCATATTTCTGGATAGATAAGCTGCTGCTTGCTTCCACATCTCTGGCAGGGGCTGTAGAATAAAGCCCAGAGCCTGAGACAGAAGGTCCCTCCTGGTTGGAATATCCCACGGAGAGCCTTCCCGGAGTGATTTTATGTCCGAGAACCAGACTCGGGCTTACCAGAATGAAGCCACACACAACAGGCGAACTCTGTCCTGACGAACCCTCACTAAAACTCCTGGGAGCAGACAGTCCTCAGTAAGGGCAGTCTGCTTTGAGCCCAGAGCAGAATTTGCTGTGCCAACCTGAACAGGGGGCGTGAACACAGTCTGCCCTGGTAATTTATAGGAGACTACAGTTCAAACAAACAG
Source organism: Abramis brama (assembly GCF_963993115.1). NCBI lineage: Eukaryota > Metazoa > Chordata > Actinopteri > Cypriniformes > Leuciscidae > Abramis > Abramis brama. The sequence continues at coordinate 29,630,549 of NC_139969.1, read as the reverse complement.
ACTGTAGCCCCTCAGGTCTAGGAGGAAGTACATCAGAGCCAGGAATACAGCCTTCATCTCTAGACAATCTATGTTCCAGAAGAGATGTTGGCCTTCCCAGATCTCATGGGAAGGCTGACCATCCAGAACCACTCCCCAACTAGTGATGGAGGTTTCTGTGATCTCAGGCTTGTGATGACAGCATGCCTCCAGCATGGGACCCAAGGCAAGAAACTGGGGTCTCTTCCACATAGAAAGGGTACATACCTCTGCACATAACTCTTATTATTTTAAGAGGGTTGCACAATGGATGGAACCCTCTGCTCCTGAGCTACAACTTAAATGGTCTCATGTACAGCAGCCTCAAAGGTATCACATTGGCAGTTGCTGCCAACAGCCTCTGATATTGGCTGAAAGCGATTTCCCGACCTCACCTGACTTCTTTCATGGCAGTAAGTATGGACTCGACCTGAGCAGGAGATAAAAGCGCCTTCATGGAGTTCTGAGTCCCATACCATCCTAAGAAAAGTTGTTCTTGACTCGGAGAGAGCACTTTGGATGCCATTTCACTTATACAAACAAACAGGGTAGACACAATATCTTTATTTCTTTCTACACAAACACTCAGCTTCCTGAAGACAAAGAAGCTGATGACATTTCTTTCAGGCGCATATTTATAGTCTTGATTATGCGCCTACGCTACGTCACCTGACTGCAACATTGACCAATGAAATTTAAATTGTTACAGACACCAGCTCAGGCAGAATATTTTCCATAGCGTCAACATCATTTCGAGTTCTCTCGAAAGGGAACACTTTATAATCAGTCACATAAAGAGAGATGACACAACAATAATAAAGGCAAGACAACAAAAACTTGATTTTTCAAAAAAATCAAAAAATGATTTTTATTTATTCTGTTTCGTTCATTCTACGACTCTTCAATATATGAATTTATTTAAACGAAAATTAATGCTACAACACAGCAGCCTTCAGACAAGCCTTCACACAGTGTATTACTTGCTACACTCTTCCCAAAGAATAAACAGTATTAAAGATAAAATGCTGTTATACCATTTGAGAAACTATGTGATATTATCTCACAAATAATTTCACTTTATATTAACATTGGTATCAATGGAGATGGATGTTTAGTGTATAAAAGTTCAAGCTGCTCAGCTGCAAAATTAACAGTGAAGATCAAACATGCTTTACACATGGAGTTTAACATCTCAACAGAACTAATCTCTCTCTTTAGCATTGCTGCACAAAATTGTGTAGTCAAGCCTGGCACATTAAAAACACTGGCAAATAAAACAAAATATCATTAAATGCCCACAAAGACAACTTTGCATTGCGCTTGAACATCATAAAACATGTGCAATAATAAAAAGTATTTAAATAAAAAATGCCATTAAATGTATGGCTGTCCATATCTCTTTAAAAAGAAACAAAGCCATAGTCTAGTTTCAGGGCTCACAACTACATATTCCATCTTCAAAATAATACAATGCAATCAAAGAAATACAGAGAAGTCAAATACTTCTTGAGACCTCATGTTAACTGACCAGGGATCACTGCAGACACTTAGTTTTAAAGGGATAGGTTCATCCAAAATGTATATACTGTATATATATATATATGTATATGCCGGGTCCATGCCGGGTCCATGGCAATGCATCAAAGACAGGCGCTCTCACTGCAAGTGCGCGAGCCTCACCTCGCTGAATTCACAGACCCTAAAGAAAGCGGCTCCTTTCTAACTAAAGTACTTTATTTCGCTTGTTCTCCGCACCAAAGTGATGAATTTGCTAGCAAAAGGGGCAGTAGAGACTGTTCCTTCGGCCCACACAGAGTCAGGCTTTTATACTCCTCTTTACCAAGAAGGATGGCGGCCTCTGAAGGATCTCAGGCATCTGAATCGCGTCCTTATGAAACGGCCGTTTAAATGTTAACATTGAAAGAAATCCTCTCGCAGGTGTGCCAGGGGATTGGTTTTTCACAGTTGATCTTTCACATCCAAATAGCTCCCCATTGGCGTTCAAAGGGGTGGCTTACCAATGTACGGTCCTCCATTCGGACTCTTTCTAGCTCCGCACACTTTCACGAAGTGCATGGATGTGGCTCTCTCCTCTCTGAGACAGAAGGGAATCAGCATCCCGAATTTACTCTATGACTGGCTCATACTGGCCCAGTCAAAGACCGAGCTGGATGCTCACAGATCCTTGCTTCTCAGCCATTTGAAATGCCTGGGAAATGCCAGGATCAACATTGCCAAGAGCTCGCTGTCTTCCAGCCAACGGATCTCATTCCTGGGAGTAGTCCTTACTGCAGCCCAAATATGGGCCACGCTCACACCAGAGCAAGCCTTGATGATTCAACAGCTCATAGCGTCTTTCAGGGTCAGGGTCTCTTCAGCTGGGCCTGCTTCCCATGCGGTCCCTACAGTACTGGCTGAAACCCCGAATCCCAGCCCAGGCATTGGCATCTCGGACGCCTCCGCATCAGGGTGGATCATGGCTGCATCATGGCCCTGACCCCTTGGAAGGACCAACACGGGTTGGGGAGCTCTGTGCGAGATAAGGTCAACTTCCGGCTCCTGGTTGAGCACATAAAAAAGGCTTCATATCAACTGCCTGGAAATGTTGGAAGTCTTTCTGGCCCTCAGAACCTTCCTGCCAGATCTGAAAGGGCACCATGTTTTAGTCTGGTCGGACAACATGGCAGTGGTGGTCTACATTAACCACCAAGGTGGACTCAGATCGAGGCCTCTGTACAAACTGGTGAGATGCCTCCTCTTATTGGCACAATTCAATCTGTGCTCGCTGAGAGCGGTGCATGTGCAGGCGAGATTTAACCAAGGGGCAGACATGCTGTCCCGGGGCAACGTGTCCACGGAAGAGTGGACACTTCACCCCCAGACGGGTCGAATGATCTGGAGTATCTTCGGGAAGGCAGAGGTCAACATCTTCGCCTCAGAAGAAAACTCTCACTGCCCAATATATTTCTCTAGGGACAGGGACATGCTGGCCCACGAATGGCACAGCCTTCCCCTATGCGACTTCCCTCCAGTCGCACTGCTCCCTCAGGTCATCAGACGGATCAGGGAGGACATACGCGCAGTCCTTCTTGTGGCCCCCCCCTGAATTGACACAGCAGCTCTCAGTAGCCCCGTTGCCAATTCCCCTGAGAAAGGACTTCCTTTCCCAAGCGAAAGGAACAATCTGGCACCCCCAACCAGAGATGTTGGCCCCTTCACTTCTGGCCCCTTGACGGGAGCCGATGAACCTCCCTGTGAGAGTCCTGAACACCATTTCAGAGGCTAGAGCTTGTTGGTCTTTATATCTTAACCGTGGCACCCCTGGGCCCTTATCCATGCGCCCTGGGCCAGGGCCCCAGAACGATTGTGGTTCCGCAGTTCTAAGCACGGCACGATAGGACTAGGTTCCCATTGTGTCTAGCGACACAGTACGTGTGACCCGTATCGAAAGGGAACGTAACTTCGGTTCACTGAGATAAAGGGAACGAGTACTGCGTCACCAGCCATGCTTAAATAACCTGATTCCCTATGCCAGAATGCCCACTTATATAGAAGGATAGCCCCGTCCATTTCATTGGGCTCTGGTGGGCTTTCTCCCCATAGGCTTGTGCAGTTTCAATTGCGTTATTCTATAGACCTTATGCGCCAGAGAAACGAGTGCACCGCCATCTTTAGAATATTGTCTTTTAACTTCCGTTTTTGCGGTCGCCCTGTATATTTCTATGGCATTGCTGTCCAGGAGTAATTCGCTTTTGAAGTGGATTTACTTAATGTAAAGTTAACGAAAGTTATCATGAGGACTGTGATGTTTAAAGCAGATGACTTAACAAATGTCAGTCGACCAGGAATATTTTAAAACGAGCCGTTCATTAACTAGATGTACCGCATGGCGGTACAAAATATGACCGCCGCTCAGGCCTGCACTGGCTTTCCACAAAAAGAAATGACGTGGAGCAATTTGGCTGTATTGCGTGTTTATGTATACCTAAAAAAAGTAGTAGTATGTGCATGTCTGTCTGTGTGTGTGTGTATGTGTTTGTGTATGTGTGTGTCTGTGTGTGTGTGTGTCTGTGCGTGTATGTATGCGTGCGTACATGTGTGTGCGCGTGTGTGTGTGTTTGTGTGTGTGTCTGTGCATGTGGATTTGTATGTGTGTGTGTATGTGTGTTTGTCTGTGCGTGTGGATGTCAGTGTGTGTGCATGCTTGCGTTTGTTTGTATTCCTGCATGTGTGTGTGTGACAGTTAGGGTTGCCAACTTCAGAAAAGGAAAATGCGGGACAATCGTGGTTATTTATAGGAAAATGAGGGACACTCAAAATATTTGTACTGTATCACACAGTGTACGTCATTTCAGTGTCTGCAGTTAAGTTTGTGTTTAAAAGGTTATCAGACATAAACACATTTGTATTGCTTAACCTATTTATGTATTTAATTCTAAAAATAATTTTAATGTCATACATGAAAAAAGTCACATTACAAACAAACCATAGTTCAAAATAACAGCATTTATCTAAAATAGAAAGCTTTTTTAACATTATACACTAGGCTTACAGTTCAAAAGTTTGGGGTTAGTAAGATTATTTTTTGGGAAAAAAAATAAAGAAAGTAATTGCCTACTTTTATTCAGCAAGGATGCATTACATTAATCAAAAGTGACAGTTAAGACAATGTTACAAAAGCTTTCTATGTACTTTCTAAAAGCTTTAAAACATTAATAATAATCAGAAATGTTTTTTGAGCATATTATTCCCTCAGGTAGATTACATGTTTTCTTGCGTGGCTGGATGTTAGACTCATGAACAATAATCACGTTGTTTGCATTCGCCAAAATTGATTAGCCGAAATCAAAACGTGGACAGTGAAAGGAAATTACCGTTAGCGCGAGACGAGTCCGGCTTGAAGCGGAAGCGACCAGACGGCAGAGGATGTTCGCAAATCAAACAATGATTTGTCTCAAAACAGTGATTAAAAAAAGCTGTGATTGGATGATGACAGGTGTCGGTGATCATTCTCAAGTGTCGTGGTCAGCACTGCTGCTGTTGCTGTTGTATCAGTCAGTGGTTTATCAGCTTGTCAAAAAACGGGACACGGGAGGTCACGCAAGGGACAAATAAATTAGGCCCAAAATGCGGAACGTCCCGCCTAATTCGGGACCTTACCTTAGTGACAGTATCATCCTAAACCAGCAACCCTTCGCTCAACACCACCATCTACAGGCCGATGAGTGTACAGTCACTAAATGTGCACATAAATGAATTTATTTTATACCCCCCCATGGATGAAATTCTACGAAACTTAGCATACCCCCAGAGGATGTCAAGTTAATCATACACATGAAATATGGTGCAGTTCTGAAGATCTCAACTGAAGATAGGGGCGATTAAAGCAGAATAATATTGCATTTTCATTTTTTATGGGAGGGGCGCAAATCACGAATGAGTGATTATGGGCTAGGTTGATGTGGGCCCTTGAGAGCAACATACCATAAAAATTTCTTCATCCTCGGTGCCACGGTTCAGGTAGTTATTTAGGAAAAACTGCATTTTTTGGGTTTGGGGGGGCCCAGCGCGGGGGGGGAGTGGTCCCCGGGGACCAAACGAAATTTTTCCGTAAAAGTCTAGTGGGGCTACATGCCCACCAAATTTCATGTTCCCCGGTGTTTCGGTGTCCCTGGTATCGTTGACGAAAAAATTCAGTAGATGACGAAAAAAAAAAAAAAAAAACTTTGACAATCGATTATGGGCTAGGTTGATGTGGGCCCTTAAGACCAACATACCATAAAAATTTCTTCATCCTCGGTGCCACGGTTCAGGTAGTTATTTAGGAAAAACTGCATTTTTTGGGTTTGGGGGGGCCCAGCGCGGGGGGGGAGTGGCCCCCGGGGACCAAACGAAATTTTTCCGTAAAAGTCTAGTGGGGCTACATGCCCACCAAATTTCATGTTCCCCGGTGTTTCGGTGTCCCTGGTATCGTTGACGAAAAATTCAGTAGATGACGAAAAAAAAAAAAAAAAAAACTTTGACAATCCCTATATGACCGCTTTCGCTAGCTACGCTAGCGGCGGTCATAATAAACACGCAGAATCGGAAAATTTTCGAAAATCGAAAATACAGACCGGAAGTGAAAAGACAATGAGCGCAGCGCTAAAAAGGGGCGGGGCTACATAAGGTCTATAATCTTCAGTAATCGAAGAAAAGGGAGTTTTCCCATTGCGTCTAGCGACGCAGTACTTGTTCCCGTTATCTAAGGGAACCGACGTTACGTTAGTAACCAAGTACTTTTTATTTATTTATTTGAAGGTATTTAAATTTTTTATTTATGACGACAAAGCTGAATTTTCAGCATCATTACTCCAGTCTTCAGTGTCACATGATCCTTCAGAAATGCTGATTTGCTGCGCAAGAAAAAAATTATTATTAATGTTAAAAACAGTTGTGCTGCTTAATGTTTTTGTGGAAACCGTGATGTATTTTTAAGTATTCTTTGATGAATAGAAAGTAAAAAAAAAAACAGCATTTATTTGAAATATTTATTTGAAATATTTTGTAACATTATAAAAGTCTACTGTCACTTTACTGATCAATTGCATCCTTGCACAATAAAAGTATTAACTTCCTAAAAAAAAAAACTATCTTACTGAACCCAAACATTTGAACTGTATTTTGTGAAAGATTTGTTTTTTTTGTCCATGCAATGCAAGTCAATTGGGCCCAGAACAACATTGATTGAACTCAACAAGTTTATTGTATGTTTACAGGCTTGGAATGACACATGGGTGAGAAAATAATGGCACAATTTTAAAATGTTTTATACTGTTTGTTTGATTTTTGAGCACAACAACCTGAACACACACTGGCTAGGATCTGCATAATTAAACAGTGGGATGTTTAACATCTTTCAGTTTTTTTTTATTTTTTTATATACAAGCACATAAGGTGATCATTCTGACAGCTGAAGCTGCAATGCAAAACTCTCTTCACAAAGCTAAAGTGCTTAGCTGCTACCCCTGCTGGTGTGGGCTGTTTTTTTCAGCAGGAACAGTCTCTCACAAACACAGATGCACACAGTTACTGGCCCCAGCTGTCCCGGTCATCGCTCTCATCCGTGTTAGACTCATAACCGGATGCGATACCCGACTCTCTGAATCCAGCTGTGTCCAGTGCGCTGAGGAACTGGTTTCCTGGAGGAGAGCAACCTCCTGACTGATCTTCATCCTGACCCTGACCTGAGTCACGGTCCTGCTCCGGCTTCTTCTCCTGGTCTGAAGATTCTGTGAAGAAACTAAAGCCATCCAGCCGTACCAGGCTGTTTGAGAGAGGGAAGCCCCCTCGAGCGCTTGGGGGGGGATTCGGGTTGGGGTCACGCGATGCAGCTGGCATGTTGGCACGCAGGGCGATTTCCAGTAGACTGTCTTGAGATCCCACTTCATGGAGGAAATGGCATAATGGGATAGTCAGTAAGAGAATGGTGTCATCACATTTACCTTCTTTGAAAATGACAGGTTGATTATATTCTGATGCAAATTTCTGATGCAGTATTCAACTTCTATTAAAGGATTCTTTCACTTTAATCAATAAAAATTTTATCATAAAATATTTATACTACCTTCAAAAAATTGAAAGGGAAAAGTCTCTTATCTGCATTACTTTGATCAAAAATACAGTAAAAACAGTAATATTGTGAAATATTATTACAATTTAAAATAACTGTTTACTATTGCAATGTTTTTTAAATGTAATTTATTCCTGTGATGTCAAAGCTGGATTTTCTGCATCATTACTCCAGTCTTCAGTGTCACATGATCCTTCAGAAATCATTCTAATATGCTGATTTGCTGCTCAAGAAACATTTTTATTACTAACTTATTATTACTAATTTTGAAAACAGTTGTGCTGCTCAATATTTCAGAGAAAACTGTGATACATTATTTTTAGGAACAGCATTTATTTGAAATAGAAATCCTTTGTAACATTATAAATGCCCTTACTGTCACTTATGATGAATAAATGTATTAATTTCTTTCCAATCTTAAAACAATCTCAAAAACAACAATCTTACTCACCACAAACTTTTAGCATATAAAACGATAGCATATAAAATAGTAAAATCTACCTACACAAAAAATATTTAGAATATAAAGGATTAGTAAAGATTTTTTACTACTAAAGCTGTACATACGTACATACAAAAATCTTAAAATGTTTTAAATGCTGTCAGCACATTCCTATTGTACGCTTAACATATATCCAAACATACACAAAATTGTAGGTGTAAATATTACAAACCACTGCCTACAGATAGTATTGAGGTCAAGCCTGGCCTGGGACACATTTTTTGGTGCTTTTATAGACTTTCATTATATGGAAAAGAGTAGCACGAACATTTTTCAAAATTTCTACTTTTGTGATCAGTGGAAAGAAGAAAGTAAAAAAAGAAGACTTGGAACAACGTGATCAGGAGTAAATTACAGGACTTTAATTTTAGGGTGAACTATTCTTTGAAACAGACTGAATTATCCTTTAGCCTGGCACACATGATAAAGCTGTGTGCCAGGCTGTATGACTATAAAGCTGCTTTGATTTGTATTGTATAAAGCGCTATATAAATAAAGGTGATTTGACTTGACACAAAAGAAGTAAAGAGATAGATCTCTTAAAGGAATATAACCCTAGACTCACAGGGAGAGTTTTTGTGTGGTTGAGTGCGAAGCTCCAGTTCTTGTACGTGTTTGACCAGAAGCGAGAGATGCTGCAGGAGTTCAGTGTTCTGTTGCAGGAGCTGCTGGACTCTCGCCTGAGCCTCCGTCCTGGCGCTGGTCTCCACAGACAGCTGCTGCTGCAGCAGAACCACCTACAGAACAACAATTAGATTGTTACACTTCTGTAAGAAGAATAGTGCTTACCGGTGCAAAACCTGCCACTAAGATGATAGGATATTCTGGGTGGTTGCCAAGGCACAATGTGTTTTGGGTGGTTACTTAAAGGAATAGTTCACTTTAAAATGAAAATTCTGTTATCATTCACTCAATCTCAAGTTGTTTCAAACCTGTATGAATTTCTTTCTTCTGCTGAACACAAAAGAAGATATTTTGAAGAATGTCGGTAACCAGACAGTTGATGGACCCCATTGACTTCAATGGGGTCCATCAACTGTTTGGTTACCAACATTCTTCAAAATATTTTCTTTTGTGTCTATAATATAATATAAAATATCTTATATTTCAATTTTCATTTTTAAGTGAACTATTCCTTTAATGCCCCATGTCAAAAAAGGCCACCCTCAAGTCTCTGATCCCACTATCAACAATCAATCAATCAATCAATCAATCAATCAATCAATCAATCTATCTATCTATCTATCTATCTATCTATCTGAGAAAGCATTTAGACATGTGATGTGACCTGTGCGGAGGCGGCTTGACTCCTCTGCTCCTGCTGCTGTAACTGCCTCTGCAGGAGCTGCACCTGATGGCTCACAGTTAGAGGGCTGGAGAGAAGAGACTCCATCACCAGCACTGGTGCTTCACACACCTGCATGGAGAAAGTAGGAGATACATGCTGTTTATTACCTTTAAGTTGACATTTGCTTTGCAAATGAGGGCCAATTAAGCTAATTAGTACCTAATAATCAACCATGTGCATGAACTATGATTGACACTTTGGAATCTATTAGTTATTTTGAAATGTATCACACATTGAGAATAGTTTAGTTTATTTGTTAAGGTTAATAGGAGTGACCGTTTTCTTTCTATCAACCAATCATATTCAAGAACAGTAAGATGTCATCACATGATAGCCATGCCATCTTGAATTATGGAACATGTTATCCACTTACAATATACTTATTACAGTGACAACTCTTACTGGAGTGGCCTGGTGTTTCTTATTTAAGATCCCAATAGTTTATGGATGGACCCTTTTGTGAGTTTGAAGGTAAAACCTTTCAATCACCTGCTTAGATACTGAGCTAGTAAGACATGATTTCACTTCCGGCGTGCCGCTATGATGGCGTCGCTGACGAGCGCTCTGTGTAAACTTTGTTGTTTTTTGTGTTATTTTGTGTTATTCGTGTTACTACTTATACATACTTTCGCTCAGACAGTACAGACTCTCATCCTGTATGATCGACAAACACTACTGGACATCCAATCTAATTTAAACTTTGGTTCGGAAACAACGCTACCTCAGTACTCCAGCTTCAGCGTCTACGCGCTTCCACTGTTGCCGGCCTGCATTCTAAGACACCGTCGGAAAAGGAGGAAAGGCAAGCGTGCTGGAATTCTATGCAGATCGCGGAAAAGAAGTTTCAATCCTCCTCTCCCTACCATCTTGTTAGCCAACATACAGTCTCTGGATAACAAACTTGACGAACTTAATGCGAGAATCACACACCAGCGGGACATTCGTAACTGCTGCGTTCTGGCTTTCTGTGAGACGTGGTTACACTCAGAAGTACCCGATACGGCCATTACACCGCCTGGATTCTCAGTTTTTCGTCATGACAGATCGCTAAACTCCGGTAAGAGCAGAGGTGGAGGTGTGTGCTTTATGATTAACATTCGCTGGGCCACTGATGTTACAGTTTTATCTACACACTGCTCCCCTGAGAGCGAACTACTCTCCATTAAAGCAACACTATGTAACTTTTCAACCTTCATAATATATTTCCAAGATCCTTGTGATGGTACATCGACTTACAATAGGTTGAATGACACGTCTGCCATAGCCTGACGGGGTCTGTATCGCTTTTACTGGCACTATGTAACTTCGGGATTTGGGTAGTAACCAGAGCACAAAAAGAACTACAAAATTCGACTGCTTTACGGCATACGTCACTTCCCCCACCACTTCGTCAAATTTGGACGTGAGAGGCCAACCAGCGTTTGTTTTCGGCTTTCGTGCGTATGTTTTTGTTATGGGGGTTGTTTACACCTGGCCACTTCATGCGTTTTCTCAGATCGGATAGCTATCTGATCGTGAAAAGTCCAGGTTTAAATGCCCTCCGAAACGCATTTGAGACGGATTTGAATCCGATCCCTCAAACCACTTCAGGAGGAGGTCTGAGACGCATTCCAGACGAAACTGGACAAGTGTAAATGCATATGGTTGTTGAAACCACATATGTAAATTGTACTCCTCCCAAAAATGCTAAAAAAATAAAAAAATAAAAACGTGTGAGAGCGTGTTATAGGCTATGTTATATCCAGATATGACGACGCGCTGGAACACGCATCACCGCAGATGAGCAACTGCATTAAGCCAACGTGCAAACTATCGCAAATCAAAGTGAAAGTAAGTCGCAGACGCTTAACACACAATCTTCATCATTAAAAGTAAAGAAACGAAATGATCTTACCAGGGCTGTTACTGCTCTCTCTTATTGCGGTCTTTGATTTTGAAATTTTAGCTGATGATCTATAAAATGCAGCTCATATCTGTTGCTTTCGGTGACGTGCACTCCATTAAATCTGCATATAGCGCGAGAATTGAAGATCGAATTTAAATCCGTTTCGCAAAAATACATTTATGTGACCAGGTGTAAATGGAATCGTTTTGATAAATCAGATCGCTATGCCTCACGAATTAGTTTGCCAGCTGAACTCAGGTGTTGTGAGGTGTATTTATCACGTGTATTTATCACTGTTGACGTTGATTCCTGCAACTATCATGAGAACAGCTTTCAATATCTCACATAATTATCAGGACATAAATAAGCCTAACGTAGAGGTTGTAAATAGTGTAAACGAGCACAATTTGCAAACTGTTATGATAAATTGCAATAATCATGTCTAATGACATCATAACGGCCAATGTTATGAAATAATGCGACGCACATTTAACTTAATTGATTTTATCTGGCATTTTGTAATGTTTACATTCCAATAAAAACAACACAAATTAAATTATACAGTAGGCCTAGACTATAGACTATTTACTTGTGATTTAGCTGCAATCATGTAAAAACGTTATAATATAATATATTTACGACAGTGCAAGTATTCCACAGCGACTCTAGGGGTCACTGTTTGACAAAAACACAATTTCTACTTAGTGTGGCTTTAAAGTGCGCCCTTTCTACCTCCCGCGGGAGTTTAATTCTATCATTATTACAGTTGTTTATATCCCGCCTCAAGTGGACAAAACTAAAGCATTGGACGAACTGTACAGTACCATAAATGGATTAGAAATTGCTCATCCTGACTCTGCTTTCATCGTTGTTGGGGATTTTAACAGGGTGAATATGAGGAAAGTTCTTCCCAAATTCTACCAGCACATAAATTTCCCCACACAAGGTGATCAGACATTAGATCACTGCTATACAACACTAAAGGACAGTTATAAACCTCTCCCCCGTCCAGCATTCGGCAAAGGTGACCACATTAGCATATTGCTGCTACCAGCCTACAGACAATGCCTGAAACAGTTCACAAATGGAGTGAGGATGCCATCTCCACACTGCAGGACTGTTTTGAATCCACAGACTGGCAGATGTTTCATGATGCAGCAGGAGACAACACACAGGAATACACAGATTCTGTGGTATGCTACATTAACAAATGCACAGAGGATGTTGTCCCATCCATTAATGTTAAATCATTTCCAAACCAGAAACCATGGGTCAACGGTGAGGTGCGTGCCAAATTAAGAGCACGAACTGCTGCCTTCAACTCTGGGGATCTAACTGCTTACAAGAAGTCCAGGTATGACCTTCAGAGAACCATCAAATCAGCCAAACGAGACTTTAGGGACAGAGTGGAGTCAGACTATCATGGCTCTGACCCCCAACGCATGTGGAGCAGTTTGCGCTATATCACGGACTACAAAGGAAGGAAAAGCAGTGGTGTGTCTTTGTCTGCCTCTTTACCAGATGAGCTGAATACATTCTATGCTCGCTTTGAGACAGGCAACACATTCCCTGCAGTGAAAATACCTGCTGACCCTGACACCTGCCCTTTGGTTCTAACGAAGCTCGAAGTGAGTAAGGCCTTCAAGAGAGTCAACGGCCGGAAAGCTCCAGGTCCAGATGGCATACATGGACGTGTCCTGAGGGCTTGCGCTGTCCAGTTAGCAGATGTCTTCACCAACATCTTCAACCTCTCCTTGAGTCTAACAGTGATCCCCACATGCTTTAAGCAAACTACCATCATCCCTGTTCCCAAAAAAACATCTGTCTCCTGCCTGAATGACTACCGCCCTGTAGCACTGACATCAGTGATCATGAAGTGCTTCGAACGGTTAGTCAAATCCCACATCTGCTCCTCTCTGCCTGACACTCTGGACCCATTCCAATTTGCTTACCGGTCTAACAGATCCACTGATGACGCCATTGCAATGGCCATACACTCTGCCCTGGAACACTTGGAAGGAAGAGACACCTATGTGCGGATGCTGTTCGTCGATTACAGCTCTGCATTCAACACCATCATTCCTACCAAACTTATAGCCAAACTGAAAGATCTGGGTCTTAACAGTCACTTATGTAACTGGGTCCTGGATTTCCTGACCGGCAGACCCCAAGTGGTTAGAATTGGCAATCACACATCCTCCTCACTCACACTCAACACTGGTGCCCCACAGGGATGTGTACTCAGTCCTCTCTTATACTCCCTGTTCACTTATGACTGTTCTGCTAAGCATAGTTCCAACATCATCCTCAAATATGCTGACGATACTACTATCCTAGGACTCATCACTAATGGTGATGAGACATCCTACAGAGATGAGGTTAATGCACTCACATCATGGTGTGCTGATAACAATCTCTCTCTAAATGTCAGAAAGACCAAGGAGATGATCGTGGACTACAGGAAGTCACAGAGAGAGAGTCACACTCTTATTTACATTAATGGAGAGATAGTAGAGACAGTTAAGAGCTCCTTAACTGTCTCAAGAGTTCCTTGGCATTCATATCTCTGAGGATCTTTCCTGGAGCCTACACTCAGAGACCATAGTGAGAACAGCCCGTCAGCGTCTCTACTTCCTGCGGAGACTAAAAAGGTTTGGCATCTCCTCAAACATCATGTCAAATTTCTACCGCTGCACTATAGAGAGCATTCTGACCGGCTGCATCACGGTATGGTACGCAACTGCTCTACTTTGGACCGAAAAGCTCTTCAGCGAGTGGTGAGAACAGCAGAGCTCATCATTGGACATAAACTCTCATCCTTACAGGACATCTATCAAACTCGCTGCTTGAGAAAGGCTCGCAGCATCATTAAGGACTGTACTCACCCTGCTCATCACCTGTTTGCCATACTGCCATCTGGCAGACGCTTACGATCCATTCGATCACGGACAACTAGATTGAAGAACAGTTTCTATCTTCAAGCCATCAGACTGCTTAACAGCCAACCATCCTTCATCTAAGACTGGAATACATGATGCTCTTACTTTACTTTATTGTACTTGCACTTTTATTGTACTTGCACTCAAAAATCTCTGTGCTATTCACATAAGTCTATGTCTTTTATGTCTTGTTATTGTCATTATATGTATGAGCCTCGTCACAAGCATTTCAATGCACAGTTTTTTCCCTAGTGTTAACTATGCAAATGACAAATAAATGCCTCTTGACTCTTGACTCTTAAAGTACAGTAAGTAAAAGTCGGCATGAAACTGAAGTTGTGATTGTCTGTTCTTCCCTATTGTGACGTATATCTGAGTGTAACGGCTTCTCGAATGAAAATATGTAGTGCGGCCTGTGCAGGACTTTATTCTGCCCATGGGTAATTGATTGGATGGTGTAAATTGATTTACGCGGAGACCGTTTTCAAAAACTTGCAACTTTGAAACCAGTTTTCAAAAGTTAGCGTTTTCAGACAACCAAAACGCCCTTGACGTGTAAATGAACGGGCAAAACGCATAAAAAGTTGTACTTTTTAGTTGAAAAAGGTGTCGTGTAAACAGCCCCTTAGGCCCAGAGGAACATAAAAAATTAAAAACACTGGTCTCATATGTTCGCTCTTATGATTGCTGTAAATGAAAGAAGATCAGCAGATCCACAGAACAGATTCCAGAACAGACAACTTCTGCTGTATCAAAGTAATTTTGCAAACCATTACAAGTACATGAAAGCTTTAACCTCTGTGAAAGCGCAGTTTCCTAAAAAGTCCCCAGTGATCTAATACGTGTCAGCATGGACAGCTTTCATTTCTTATTCATTAGAGTAAAGCTAAAATTCTAGAAGTGTCTAAAATGTGTATCCTAAAATATATAATTCATAAATTAGCCCCATCATTGCTGGAAACAGTTGGCATGTTAATAAACAAGACTTATTGGAAAGAAACTACCATCAATGTCTAAAATTCACTTTTAAGTGTTATTATAAGATTCCAAAGATTATTTGAACTAAACTTTAGACAACTGTCTAGTAAATATCCATTTTTAGCCCTAATTTTGATCATGGCCCAGTTTCTGCCCTAAAAACCATGTGGGATGAGCATCTATAAATAACAGAAAACAGGGAAAACTTGAGCTATATTTAAAGAGACAACACCTCAGACATCTTCTTTCTTCTAATTTCTTCTAAAAAGTATGGTTTTCTGTTGGTAAACATTTTATTGAGTCAATGTGAAAATGTGAAAAAGATCGATGAGGAAAAATGAAGAATTTGAACACATATTTGTTCTTGATATTCTGCTGGCTGTGGGAACTTGTTAAAAACTCCATATCAACCTGATAGTCAGGCAGAGGACTTTACCTTGTCATCTTTTTCCAGGCCAGCGTTGCCTGATTTCTCAGTGGTGCTGCCAGTAACCGGATTTTCATCTTTGCTTCTCTCCTCTTCTCCTTTTACAAGCCATGCTGCCAATTACAAAATAATCAATGGAAAGTATCTAGTTCACATAACAATATAGACTATTTGATGGTTATGATTTTAATGACTGATCTTAATTTGTCTTCTATGAAAATGGCAAAACAATAACACTTCAGATGAAATGTAAGTTAAGGTCAATGTCTTCTCACCGTCGGCATTGTCTAGACTCTGTTTATGGCACACTTCAAACGCCTGACCCACGGTCCGCACTATCCTCATGGCTTGGCTCTGAGACAGACAGTAGATCTTTAAGCAACCAAGGTTTATTGAACATGTCAAACGTGCTTTTCCACATGCAGGTAAACATCTGTGGATTTTTGTTTGATATGGGACAAAAAAAGCTGTACTGGGAGAGACAGAAGAATTAATTAACATTTGAGAAAGAAAGAGGGATTTATAGAAGAGGATGACAGATATAAGGGAAAGAGAAGGAGTGAGTGAGAGAGGGAGAACATTACACCCATAAGTCAATTACACATTATAGCAGTGCTGTCAAAGTGATGGATTAGTTCATTTTAGATGGACCCTGGTGCTCTGGACAAAAAACCCAAGCCAAAGAGACTCATATCAAGTAGCTTATGCCAAAATCAGTTTCTTTTTCTGGAGAAAACGGCTAACCTGTTGCTGTTCAAAAAAATCCCATGAGACAAATTTTTTGCAACAGAATTATTAAGAATAGTCATAAATGGTATTGTTTCAATTATATCAAAATTGATAAAAAAAATTGTGGATTTGGAGAAACTTTATTATGTGTGTGTAGAAAATTCATAGTAATTTTTGCCATTGCATTTAGCAATGTATTCTTTATTTATTTGCTGTACGTAATATTTACATCTAAATGTAAAGTTTAAAAAGACTAAATCTAAGTTTCTTTAAATATATCTTCTTTATATATTTGTATAAAAAAAATGTACAAATAATTTGTATTACAATATCTTTATCGATCTATCTATCTATCTATCTATCTATCTATCTATCTATCTATCTATCTTTGTGTACTGAACCCCTGCCTGTTTCGTTTTACTGTTTTCGCTCTTACTTATTAAACTGCATATGGATCCTAACGACTCCATCTTGGCCTCCTCACAACAATGCGATTGTTGGGCAGGGCTCAGCCCAGTAATTGCTGCTTGCAGCTTTATTTTCATTACCATTTGTCGGCCAGCAGCTATTAACAATTCTGCTGATTTGTCATTAAGATAATGAATTGCCACAAAGATAATGTAACAGAAATCTAGATTACGTCCAATGAAAACCAAATGTTTAAGTCTGCAGGGCACAAAAAAATGTATGGACAATATGAACTAATGTAATATTTTCAGAGGCAAGACAGCACTGACCCAAACGGGCTAGTGACTGTTTCATCAGCCGACCCAAAACTCTCTCACATTAGTCCTGGACCAGATGGCCATCCTTATTGTTGATCCCTGTTACTTTAAATCATCTGATGAATAAGATGACAACTAAATAATTGAAGTCCAGCATAATTTATTCACCCCTAAGATGTCCCATTTTGCCATTTTTATTCCTGGACAACCAATCAATATTATTAACATATTTGTGCCAAATGGAGTATTATCAAATGTCTAGAGGATTTCCTTCATTATAGTGAGGTTTACCTTTCTCTTGGATTTGAAGACATTGCAGCGGAACACGTTGCTTTTCTTGTCTCTGGCTATATAACTGAATATCTTCAGGTCCTGTGAGTCATGTGAGACGTAAAATATTCTGAAAAGAAAAAAATGACTAATAAGCTACAGCAATTGACCTTATAACTGTCTCATTGCCATGGCAACAACAAGGCCAACATGCTCTTCACTGACTTGGTCCCTTTGGCATTACAGGAGTACATTACATGTGCTCAATACATTTTTGAAATAACTACAGATTTTGGACATACAACAGAAAATATTACATTAAATTAGTGTCAAGCTAAAACTCAAGAAATGGATCCATTTCAGAACGATGTTGGTATTGATTGGTACTGTATTGTTTAATACAATATAACTAAAGTGGACTGCCACTAGTCTATTGATGTTACTGCTTAACAATCCGCTTATGCTCGCTGGAGACTGTTTGTTGCTATGGGGATTTTGAAGACATTCTGCTTTTTGTTGCAGCTCACGGAGCCAAATGATTTTGATGTGACGTGTGCGTGTACAATGGTGAAGGTCATCAAACCCCCATAGGCAATGTCACTCCAGTCAAGAATAAAATTTGTAATAAACTCTATGGAAATAAAATGTGGTAAAATTACCTGAAAATGGGGTCTTGGGCCAGTGTCACTTGGCTTTCATCCCAGCTATAATCATATTTCTAACACAAATATTGAGTACATTTTTAGTCAAGAAATATATTCATAATTTATAATAATCAGTTGTATATAATTGTACAAAATACACAACATTAATTTATATTTATAAATTAAATTAATTAAATGATTAAAATTAATATTTTTAATGAAATTATGAGAAACGCTGAAAGAGCTCACCTTTTTCTTTTTCCGCAAAACTACCTTGACACCATCCACTGACACAATAAGATTGACTTTCTTCTTCTTTATGTTCTTAATTTTAAACTCATACTGAAAATGATGCATAAAAATTGAATTGAAAACTGATTGAATAAACATGAATCATGATATAAACTTTATCATGCTCACCACCTGTTCTGTTCAGGTCATTTTTGACCCAGTTGAGAATTAAAAACATTGTAAAAAATATATCTCTTTTTAAATTATTTTTTTTTTTTATGTTTTTTTTTTTTTGAAAAACAAAGATTTTATAATATTTAATTTATATTTCTGGAATGTCAAAATGTTTGTATACATTCTCATGTTATGTGTGGGTCACATCCTCATAATCTGTATACATGTATCTGTACCACCACTGATGAGATGTGAGTAATAAGTGAAATAATTTTATAAGACTAAGAATATTGTGAAAACATCTAGGTAAGCAAGCACTATCAGTTTTCACATACAAAAATAAATAGGAGAGTGGTGTAACATTTCTGAAGATACAGTTAAGTCTATATGGGTCGTTTTTGACCCGAACATAAAAGGTGTCATTTTTCTAACAGCCTACATATAGGTCAGTAAACAGTGAGAGACGTATAAAAAGACCAGATGAAACAAATAAATTCATCGCTACTTAGCCTTTGAGTAAGACACATCACTTAATTTTACAGAATAACTGGTTCTGTAACAAGCAAACTCAAAGTAGCATTTCGATAAAGTCACTACATAATGTATAAATAAACACACAAGTATGAAAATTGTGAATTATAACACATATATCTCAAATCAAATAGATTCTTCTAAGTGTCTAGGAAAGGAAAACTTGAGCAACCTGCAATGATAAGACAATCTATCAAGAAAGATATCAACCTCTAATGAAGATGCTTTTGCTTTTAGAAGACTGGCAGTCTTTGGAGAACTGCATAAGTAATCAAAGACTAGGAAATCCACAGGAGTGGGATTAAAGGAGATGCACTAGGCATACTAAAATGTGTCTGGGTTAAAAAACTCTCTTTTATCCAAAGCTTTGATTACCGCTAACATGGACCAATAGCAATGCGAGCTTATTTTTAAGGAGCGTGTTTGTTCTGCTGCTCTTAGTTCTCCTTAAATACATGATATAGAAAGCGATATCTGAAAGAAATTGAGAGCTATGAAATACTACTGACTCAAATGATTGATCAACAGGAAAAGCTCCCTGAAGAGAAATGTTGTGCAAACATGTCTAAACATTGCACAAACATATTCTCTTTGATGGAGCAATGTTGATTAAAGTAAACCGTGCTGCTGCTGCCAGCACACTGGTGCAATCTCATAGCCATAAACACAGCCACACTGGACTCAGCAGAGAAGACATGAACAAACAGGTCTTTACACTGGTTCCATATTAACAGAATAAACACCTTCCACCACAATAAAAGGGTTTCATTCATCAGTTTCCCTTTTATAACTAGCTCTTCAGAGAAACTTGTTTAATTATTAAGGGTATAGTTCACCCCAAAATGAACACAAATGAAGACCTTTTTGATGAAATCTGAGAGATTTCTGTCCCTCCATTGACAGCTACTCAACCTCTTTGATGCTTCAAAAAGTTCATTAAAATCATAAAACTAATCCATATGATTTGGTTTTGACAAATTTTTTTTTTGAAGAGCCTAAGATCGCTTTATATGATATTTTTTTATTTTTTATTTTTTTATTCAAGCTTAAGCAGATACAGGCTTTAACAGTTCATGTTCCGAGAGCCTATCGTGATCTGCAGCTACTCAGGACTAGATATATAGGATAAGTGACATTAAGCATCAGGAGATTACAGTTTTTTGCTAAGGAGGTGTTTGTTTAGTCTTTTCTTGAAGGCCTGAACATTCTTTGAGGTGATTTCACCTACTACAGTACAGGGGAGGCAGTTCCAAGTTGTTACAGCCGAATGAAGAAAGCTCCTCCCCAAGCATTTGGTGTTGGACTTGGGGAGTTTTAGGGCATGACTTGGTCGTGCTCTTCGAGTGGTTCGGCAAAGGAGATCAGGTGGGGGTAGCAGAGCTTTGAGATCCTCTGGACAGGTTTCAGTGTGCATTTTGAAAAGCACAGTTGTTGCTGCAACAATTCTACGATGGCTGAGCTGGCTGATTGCATATTTCCTTAGGGCGTTGTCCTCATCCTCCCCAATGATTTTCAGTGCCTTTTTCTGGATGTTGTCAAGCTGCCCAAGGGTGGTCTGTGATGCGTTCATCCAGGCAAGGCATGAGTACTCCATGGTACTCCTGACTTGTGCCTTGTAGACATTGGCCCTATCTTTGACATCAAGCTTGTTGGCCAACCTGCGCAGAGCTCCAAGACGCTGTCTCGCATGCTTGCAGATGTTTGACAGGTGATTAGTCCATAGCAACTTCTTATCGATACATAGCCCCAGAATATTCAACTGCTCAAAAAGGTAAATTCTGGTTGCCCCAAAGAGAAGGTCCGGGCAGGATGGAGGCCTCTTTCTCGACAGAAACATAGCCTTGCATTTGCTGGGCTCGAACGTGACCTTCCAGGTATCAGCCCACCTGCGAATATTCTCCAGGTCTTTATTTAGGGATGCTGCCACATTGGGACCATTAAGTGTCGTTACTGGGGCGTAAATGGTGGAATCATCCGCATATAGAAAAATGCTATTATCGCACTGTTCTACAACATCGTCTATGAAGATGGAGAATAATAGCGGGCCGAGAATGGATCCCTGGGGCACCGAGGCGTTGATTGGTTGAGGTGATGAGGACTGACCAGAGAGCACGACCTGGATGGACCTTCCTTCCAGGTAACTCTGTAGCCAAGAATGTAATGGCCCAGTTATGCCTTTAGCAGAAAGCTTATCCAGAAGGCCGTTGTGCCAAACCTGGTCGAATGCTCCTTTAATGTCTAGTGCAACAATATACACCTCACCTCCTTTGTCTAAGATGTTGTTCCACGTCTGCGACAGAACTGTAAGGAGGTCTGCTGTGCAGTGGTTCGGTTTAAATCCATACTGTTTATTAGAAATTAATTTATGACGGAAGAGGTAGCCCTGGAGCTGTTTATGAACTGAGGATTCCATCACTTTGCTAAGGACTGAGAGGAGGGATATGGGACGATAATTTGTTGGATCTGATTTTGAGTCTCTTTTATGTACTGGTATCACTCTGGCGTTTTTCCATTGTTTGGGGAACACGCCATGTGAGAAGAGAATTTGAAAGAGACGACTGAGGGGGCTGGCCAATTCTGCTGCACATTCTCTAAGGACTTTTGTTGGTATTTCATCAGGTCCCGTTGCCTTTGCTGGGTCAAGGTTGCGAAGAATGTTCCTAATGTCTTTGGGTTTGAAGTGCACATAGGCAAAAGAGGATGTTGGTTGCTGGCACTGAGGCAACGATTGCGCAGATGCATCAAGCAAAGTACACTTCTCTGCAAAGGTTTGGCAGAAGATGTTAGCCTTTGCACTGGCACTGATGTGGGTGGTACCCCGGTGTTCAATGACAGGGATGTCTGTGAAACCACTTCTGCCTGAAAGTGAATTTACTATGCCCCACCATTTTTTTGAGCTTAGTGAGTTATCTGCAAGATCATTCCTCAATTTGGTGTAATACTCCCTTTTAGCCCTCTTTTCAGCTTGATTGAAAGCTGCTCTTGCCTTGAGGAACTTCCGTTTCATAGCCGGGTCATCGGAGGTCCGTATGTTGTGATAAAGCTTTCTTTTTCTCATGGCTAATCTTCTGCACTCTGCGTTGAACCAGGCTTTATCCCCGGGCTTTTTGGTGATGGTCTTGTTGGGAATATATAATGCCATGGCATCTCGCAGTATGGTGGTAAAGTTTGTGCAGATGATTTCAGGATCTTCATCCTTGAGAATACTGGGCCAGTTAATGTTAGTAAGGTAACCTCTCATTAAGGTAACCCAGAAGTGAGCCTTATCATATCTCCATACTGTTCTCTTGTATGGCTTATCTCTGAAGACTGGTATTTGTAGCTGTATTAGAACAGGGTTGTGGTCAGAGGATCCCATTTGTGCTAAGGTGGTAGTGGTTGCTATGATTTAATTTGGGCTAATTTACACATATAAACATTAATCAGCAAACATAAACAGAAGCTCAACCAAACCTTCTTGACGCAGGACAACAAACCTTATTGGTTCTTGTAGAAGCTCAAACGCGCTGCATAACATGAGAGAATGAACCTCATTGGTTCTTGCTGAAGCTCAAATGCACTGTGTAACACGAGAATGAACCTCATTGGTTCTTGCAGAAGCTCAAACGTAGTGCGAAACACGAGAATGAACCTCATTGGTTCTTGCAGAAGCTCAAACGTGCTGCGTAACGTGAGAATGAATCTCATTGGTTCTTGCAGAAGCTCAAACGTGCTGCGTAACACGAGAATGAATCTCATTGGTTCTTGCTGAAGCTCAAATGTGCTGCGTAACACGAGAATGAACCTCATTGGTTCTTGCAGAAGCTCAAACGTGCTGCGTAACACGAGAATGAACCTCATTGGTTCTTGCAGAAGCTCAAACGTGCTGCGTAACACGAGAATGAACCTCATTGGTTCTTGCAGAAGCTCAAACGTGCTGCGTAACATGTGAGAATGAACCTCATTGGTTCTTGCTGAAGCTCAAATGCACTGTGTAACACGAGAATGAACCTCATTGGTTCTTGCAGAAGCTCAAACGTAGTGCGAAACACGAGAATGAACCTCATTGGTTCTTGCAGAAGCTCAAACGTGCTGCGTAACGTGAGAATGAATCTCATTGGTTCTTGCAGAAGCTCAAACGTGCTGCGTAACACGAGAATGAATCTCATTGGTTCTTGCTGAAGCTCAAATGTGCTGCGTAACACGAGAATGAACCTCATTGGTTCTTGCAGAAGCTCAAACGTGCTGCGTAACACGAGAATGAACCTCATTGGTTCTTGCAGAAGCTCAAACGTGCTGCGTAACACGAGAATGAACCTCATTGGTTCTTGCAGAAGCTCAAACGTGCTGCGTAACATGTGAGAATGAGCCTCATTGGTTCTTGCAGAAGCTCAAACGTGCTGCGTAACACGAGAATGAACCTCATTGGTTCTTGCAGAAGCTCAAACGTGCTGCGTAACGTGAGAATGAATCTCATTGGTTCTTGCTGAAGCTCAAATGTGCTGCGTAACACGAGAATGAACCTCATTGGTTCTTGCAGAAGCTCAAACGTGCTGCGTAACACGAGAATGAACCTCATTGGTTCTTGCAGAAGCTCAAACGTGCTGCGTAACGTGAGAATGAACCTCATTGGTTCTTGCAGAAGCTCAAATGTGCTGCGTAACACGAGAATGAACGCCTAAATTCAATCTGTTCATCATATAAAGTGATCGTGTCTCTTCAGAAAATTTGGATTAAAACGCTCAATTCATATGGATTAGTTTTACGATCTCTTTATGAGTGTGTCAAATTGTCAGTTGTGTAGCTGTCTATGGAGGGACAGAAATCTCTCATATTTATTTAAAAAGATCTTCATTTGTGTTTCGAAGATGAACGAAAGTCTTATGGGTTTGGAACGACATCAGGGTCAGAGTAATTAATGACAGAAATTTGGGGTGAACTATCCCTTTAAGAGCTTTGAAAACATCTTTGGAATGTTATAAAGACATGCTATAATGCAAAATGAAGAAAACATATTAAGGTTTGGCACTATTTCTAGGTCACAAATTTAAATACAAATTTAAATACAATTCGAATCGTGACATTAAGCTATTAGTTATTAAGATAATGAAAATGTATTACCAGTAATATCCTCATTCTTAAGCTTGTTAATCAGTCATTTGTGAACAAGAAAGATATGCTATTCACACATCACTCTTTCAAAAAGGTCAACTGTCTGAATCTTTATGAAGATAATTGTCCTATCCTTCATCTGACAAATTCAGGAACCCTTACCCGTATTTGTCTCATAGCGGCCAGAATTTCAATCCTGCTTTTAGGTCGCACAATATCCAGGCTCCCAATGAACTGTGGCAGAAAATGTTAAAACAAGTAACATATGATAAACAGTACATTTTCTGAAAAAGTAAATGAATTGCATTCATGCCAGTGTAACAGGTGAAATATGTACAGTTAGCCACATAATGGTAAACCCTTACATTACAGTGCCAATGTAACATTACATATTAATATAATATAGTTGTTACAATCCTTTAACATGATAATTACATATTAAGTATAATCAGCATAAGTCATCATAGGCCTACTCATAATGCAATTGCATGGTAACAAGTACACTATAATTTGTGAGCCATTTAATAAACAAGTGCATTTTTGTTTCTTAATATTTACCTTCACCTCGAATGTGAGCCCATGCTGGAAATGTCCTTCAGCAGGAATCCTCTGATCCATTGAGTCGTCTACCAAATTATATTTACTTTTCTCCAGCATTATGTTATACAATATAAAATATCGTTCGATGCCTTTATTTACTCAAAACATGCTGAAGCCTCTTGGCTGCACTGATTTCTGAGGGTTTTCTCATAGAAAGATGACGGCAGTCCTGACAATGTCCAAAGGCACAGGCAGAGAGGGATTCAGCATCATTTAGAGTAAATATGATTCAGTGTTTGTTTCATACCCAAACAGAAGGTTCAAATCGCGTACGCCGTCTGTTTATGTCTGGATTCCCAGCATGATGATAAATATCCCAGCTGTCACCGTTGGCGCAGACGGTCCCTGATCCTGAATTTTTGGGTCGTACTATGGAGAGAATGCTTATCTATTAATATTCAGCAGAGAAGCCATCGCCATTGGAAGGTTATCAAGCAACATTAGCGCGACCAAAGTAATATTCATGAGACAAACATTACGGTTTCCAGGCAAAGTCTGCATAAAGTCATTAATATTCGTCAGCCAACCTTCAGCGTAGTAGCGTTCGTAATTTCGCGTCCATTATTTCAAAAAGGTTTGTATGAACCTTCACTGTCAGGCTGTGAAATACTGGACTTTGGAAATAGTTATGCTGACATCTTGTGGTTAAACAGGTGAACGCGCCTATGTGCATTAACGCTGCATGCAGGAAAACACCTGTCAATGCACGGTGTGTGTGTGTGTGTGTGTGTGTGGCCTGGTATAGCCTAGTTATTTCGTTGTACTAAATAATGACCCAGCAGCTAATTGTGACATAAAGGGTTTTGTGGTTTTTGATGTCACTTTGAATTATAGAAGAGGCAATAGATTCGTTGTTCTGATATTTTTGTTAAATAGAAAACAAAAAAGGAATAATAAAGGGCAAATTAATCATATTGCCAATCTAGACAATTGCACTAATATAAGTGTTGTCTATATTCTAAATTAATATGATTGAATATGACAATATGAAATGTTTTTAATCATACCATATTTTGTTGTAGTAGTTTGGATATATTATATCACTGCAGAACCTGATTTCACCAAGTAGCCTACATCATGTTCCTGGTTCAACATCTTTTTTAATCCTGGAACAGCATTCCAATCAACCAATCAGATCTGAGGGACAAGTTTACAGTTTATGTCAAGTTTAGGCTTACAACCAGGGTTAGGTGCTTCTACATCAGTGTTATTCACCATAATTTCCCTCTAGTTGAGAAATAGTTAGAAATACATTTTCAGACAGGAATGGTATTCCAGAATCAACAAAATATGTTGACCCAAGAACGCGTCTAACTTGGCAAAATCAGGACATGGTATATCACTTTAGCTTTAAACCTGCACTGTATTTTTTGCTGGGGTTTGGCATAACATGACGAACAACTAGTCTGCCAATCTGTCAGAACCTTCTCCATAGAGACAAGTATGACCTTAATGTTCTTTTGGCTCATGGGTCTACCTCTCAAGATGTTGAGAGACTTGCGTCATCCCCCTGAACTTGATTGTGATGTGACTATAAATAAGTGCACACAATAACACAGCAAATACATTATTGACACACCATGTTTGTTTGTTTTTTTACGGTAGAAACAGGTGAGGAGATGCTGTCTTAGAACACACTGTACCTATTGAGTTTTATCTTATTACTTTAGGGGACTGTGAAACCTGTTGTTCCACAGTTAATTTTTTGTCAATTCGACCTCAAATCAGCGTAACAGCCCCCCTCTGAGCCGAAGAAAGAAAGAAGAGGGAGAAATGAAATGAGAACACAGGACCGACACAATACGAAGAATGAATGTTCCCTTAGAAAAATGTTAGCTTGATAACAGCAGGATGCTAAACGCTGCAAAATGAAGCCAATCAGTTATAATTGTTGCTTTTTCACTAAAGCTACCATACCCATCATGCATTAGAGGCTTAAACTGAGAGATTTTTTTACTTGTCCTTGACAATAAAAATATATTTAGCCTAGAAATCTAGACACACCCTAGCAGCAGCAAATTTTATTTTGCGGATTGAGCCCAGCCAATGGTGAGCTCCCAGACCCAACATCTTGATATATATACACTCACCTAAAGGATTATTAGGAACATCTGTTCAATTTCTCATTAATGCAATTATCTAATCAACCAATCACATGGCAGTTGCTTCAATGCATTTAGGGGTGTGGTCTTGGTCAAGACAATCTCCTGAACTCCAAACTGAATGTCAGAATGGGAAAGAAAGGTGATTTAAGCAATTTTGAGCGTGGCATGGTTGTTGGTGCCAGAGTATTTCACAATCTGCTCAGTTACTGGGATTTTCACGCACAACCATTTCTAGGGTTTACAAAGAATGGTGTGAAAAGGGAAAAACATCCAGTATGCAGCAGTCCTGTGGGCGAAAATGCCTTGTTGATGCTAGAGGTCAGAGGAGAATGGGTCGACTGATTCAAGCTGATAGAAGAGCAACTTTGACTGAAATAACCACTCGTTACAACCGAGGTATGCAGCAAAGCATTTGTGAAGCCACAACACGAACAAACTTGAGGCGGATGGGCTACAACAGCAGAAGACCCCACCGGGTACCACTTATCTCCACTACAAATAGGAAAAAGAGGCTACAATTTGCACAAGCTCACCAAAATTGGACAGTTGAAGACTGGAAAAATGTTGCCTGGTCTGATGAGTCTCGATTTCTGTTGAGACATTCAGATGGTAGAGTCAGAATTTGGCGTAAACAGAATGAGAAAATGGATCCATCATGCCTTGTTACCACTGTGCAGGCTGGTGGTGGTGGTGTAATGGTATGGGGGATGTTTTCTTGGCACACTTTAGGCCCCTTAGTGCCAATTGGGCATCGTTTAAATGCCTAAAGAATGCTTTCAGCACCTTGTTGAATCAATGCCACGTAGAATTAAGGCAGTTCTGAAGGCGAAAGGGGGTCAAACACAGTATTAGTATGGTGTCCTTTAGGTGAGTGTATATTTCCAGCATGATTTAGTGTTGATTTGGATTTAGTGTTAAAACAGCGTTGTATAATTATTTTTATACTTTAATGAGTTGTTTTAACATTTGTTTAAATATTTATTTTAAATATTTTGTTGTTGTCATTACAATTTTTTTATTTATATTAATATTTGAATAAAAAATCCCCCACCCATATTTTGTGTTTTTATTTAAACAAACAATAACTGAGAGTAAAGTTAGGGATAAAACAGTAGTTAAACCCCCCTAGCTCAGTCTACCTTCTGGCTCATCGTCAGCTCATAATGTGTTTGGGAATAGAGGCTACAAATGATTCAGTCATGTGGAACAATAGAGGCGGAAAACACTGGTAATTTCTCTGAAAACTGGCCCTTCCTTATAAAGAGTTCCTCTATTGTGTCTGCATGCTCAAGTCTAACTTCACCACCATGTTCTATGAATAGCCCTGAGTTATGAATATCTTACACGGGGAGGTGAGTGTAGGATATGTCACTCTAAACACCGGCAGTGACTAAACATAGCAGCATTTACTGCAAATAGTTTCAGTAAGTCATTCTGTTGACACTGTTGTTCGTTTCAGCAGCACTTAAAATAATCAAACTGCTAAAATAGTAAGTGCACCACATTCTTGGTTAATTTTAGAAGAAGGAAATGTCCTCTTACTGTAAGAGAGAGGCCCAGGATCCATTTACCACTGGCAGTGTGAACTCACTGTCTAGGAATCCACAGTCCAGTTTTATTATAATAACATTAAATCAATTAATCCATCAACCAATCAATCAACCAATCAATCAATCCATTGTGGAAATGGTGATCTTTTTCAAGATTCTTTGATGAATAAAAAGTTATTTATTTATTACATTTATTTATTTCATTTAATAAAGCACGTATTAAATATAAATCTTTTGTAACATTATAAATGTCTTCACTGTCACATAATTTCAGGCATGCTTGATGAATAAAAGTATTAATTTCTCTCTTTTTAATCTTACCACAAATGTTTGAATGGTTTCCACAAAAATAATAAGCAGCAAACAGTGTTTTCAACATTAATAATAATATTAATAATAAATGTTTCTTGAGCAGCAAAGAATGATTTCATGTGAACATATTAAATGTATTAAAAGAGAAAACAAATTTTTTAATGTTTCCAAACTTTTGACAGGTTTGTTGCATCCAATCTTAGATCTACGACTACTGAACTGTGCTCTGAGTATGTACAGGTTCAGAATGTTAATGTTGAAGGTCTGTGGAGGGGTCTCTCTCTTGGCACATAAATTGACAGGAGATGATGGCTGTATTCCTAGCACTGAGGTACTTCCTCCCAGATCACAGAGGCTGTCTTGTGCTTGTCCGTACAGACAACACATCAGTAGTCTCGTATATAAACCATCAGGGGGGTCTGAGGTTGCGCCCTCTTTACAGACTGGCACACCAGATCCTCCAGACCCAGGGCAAGTTGCTCTCCAGGAGGGAATTCTACATCCCAGGGCAACTGAATCAGGGAGCAGATATCCTGTCGAGTCAGGGGCTGAGGCCCTGGGAATGGAGACTTCACCTAGAGAGGGTCGAGTTGATTCGGAAAAAGTTTGGCCAGGCGGAAGTGGACTTGTTTGCTTCTCAAGAAACGTCATACTGTCCGGGTTCTCCCTCATTCATCCAGCTCCACTCATGGAATGGTGTGGCTGAGGCTGCGTCTGTACACCTTTCTCCCAATCGCTCTGCTCCTGGGAGTTCTAGAGAGAATTCGCCAGGACAGGGTTCGTCTGCTACTGGTAGCCCTGTTCTGGCCGGGCTGAGTATGGATCTTGGACCTGATGTCTCTCCTAGACGACTCTCCCTGGGAGATTCCCATCAGGAGGGACCTTCTGTCTCAGGCACTGCTTTCACTCCCGGCCAGAACTGTGGAAACTCTGGGTTTGTTCCCTGAGTGGACCAACTTGTGAAAGTGGAGAGTCTTCACTTCAAGATGCGGAGAACGTCAGGTGGAACTGCCCGATTGGTTCAGTGCTGGAGTTCCTCCAGGATCGTTTCTCAGCTGGGCAGTGTATGCAGGAGCCATTGCAGCTCACATGCACATTTGGGTGGTTAGTCTTTGGGGAGAAACCCGTTGGTGTCTCGTTGGTACAGGGACGAGGCCTGTAACTCATGCAAGTGTGCCATGGCCGTGGAGGTCGAAGGTTTGCTCTTCAAGCCCATAGAGTCTGTGTCAGAGAAGTTTCTGCTCACTATCACGTCTCTAAAGAGAGTAGGAGATCTTAAGGCTCTGTCAGTTGCCCCTTCATGTTTAAAGTTTGCCTCCGGCATGGTAAAAGCCTTCATTCACCCTAAAACAGTTTATGAGCACAATCAACTAGAAGTATGGCGGCTTCCAAGGCCTTGTTATCAGGGGTTTCCCTTCAAGAACTGTGTGATCCGGCAGGATGATCTTTTCCACACACATTTGTAAGGTTCTATTGCCAGACTTGGACTCTTCACCAGGTTCTCGAGTGCTGATGTCCTAGCCTTTTCTCAGCATGATTCATACTAGGACAGGCGTTTTTCCGTATGACATAGTGATTCACATTCCCATAGCATCATCTCCCATGCAATGTAAAAGTTCCCTCGAAAGGGAATGTTTTGGTTAAGACTGTAACCATGGTTCCCTGAGTAGGGAGTAGTTCCACCAATGACTGATTACACATGTGCTTCAGACGCAATCATGCAGAGACATTCTCAAAGCTTCATCTCCTGCGTTGGAACCACTGTGCTAATGACCCCTTGGTTATAACCAGCTATACTATGACCTTCAATTTAAAAAAAATATATCAAATTTCTTCTTGGTTATAGATGTTTGGAGATGTTTTCCAGATTAGAGGTTCTTCTTTTTTCGCTTTCTGTGTTCTTTAAGTCACTAGTGCACAGATGTTTATTTTTTCAAAAGAAGTAGAGAATAAAAAAATATCTCTTAAACCTTTTTTTTTTTAAAGGATTAAAAATTATGGTACATTTTCACAAGATTCTTAGAATATAGTCTTTACTACAAGCAATATTGAAACAGTTTTCCTTATTCAGAGAGAGAGAGGCTCTCTGACCTACTGCTGCTCTCCATCGAGTGAGATATTCCAAATAATTGTGAGGAAGTCATTAAAATATATAAAAACACAACAGACAGAGGGGTACTGCTAACTGTTTTTTAAAAAAGTGCCCTTTTTGGTCCTTCCGCCCCTGCCCCGGAGGAGGTCTGTGCACGCCACTGATCGTGAGAATGATTGCATCTACTGTGGTCTTCATAGGGTTTTAAAGGGCAGCTTGAAGGGGGTGCAGAGCAGGTGACTCAGAGTGGGCGGCTGAAGCATCTCAGTGCCATCACAACAGAAGGTAAACAGGATCCTGCAGAGGCGTGGAGTGGGTGAGATGAGTGGACCACGCGGTCGCCATGGAAACCAGCCTCAGCTCCACAGAGATTTCCTGGAAAAAACACCTCTGGTTGTCTGTATATTCTGGAAAAACTGAATTATCCTGTTGGCAGCTGTGAATTATGCATGTATGCGAATAGAGTAGATTTAGTCTTTATGAGGCTCATTGAGAGAGGTGCCAGGCATTGTGTGTTGAAGGTGACTAAGAGCCTCCATTAACCCATGTGAGTGGGATGTGTGGGGAGAGGAAGTGCAGAGGGGGATGTGTATGACGATATTATGACATGATATTATGTGATATTATGACAGTTCCTTTTAGCTGCACATAAAATCCAAAAAGCAAAATAGAATAAAATAAAATCCATAAAGTAAAGAAAAAAAATAAGACTATTTTATTGGGATATGTGGGAAGAGAAAATGGGGATGCCTCTTACATATTTTATTGACATTAAAGGCATAGTTTACCCCAAAATGAAAATTTTGTCATCATTTACTCCCCCTCAAGTTGTTCCAAACCTGTATGAGTG
Source organism: Abramis brama (assembly GCF_963993115.1). Taxonomy (NCBI): domain Eukaryota; kingdom Metazoa; phylum Chordata; class Actinopteri; order Cypriniformes; family Leuciscidae; genus Abramis; species Abramis brama. The sequence goes on along the minus strand of NC_139969.1, from coordinate 29,598,936 downwards.
TCTTTCTTCTGCTGAACACAAAAGAAGATATTTTGAAGTGTTGGTAACCAGACAGTTTACGTCACCCATTGACTTCAATAGGAAAAAACTACTATGGAACTATGGAAGTCATTGGGTGCCTTCCACTGTTATACCAACATTTCAAAATATCTTATTTTGTGTTCAGCAGAAGAAAGACACTCATACAGGTTTTGGAATAAATTTGTATTAAATTATTATTATTATTTTTTTTTTTTTTGGGTGACCTATCCCTTTAATGTCATAATAAAATATGTAAGAGGCATCCCCATTTTCTCTTCTCATATATCCCACCAACATACATTTATTTAGATTTTTTCTTTACTTTTTGGATACTACTCTTTACTTTTTTTATGTGTATTTTGTTTCATTTTTGGGTGATCTATCCCTTTTAATTCATCCATTTCCATGTAGCTGCACATAAAATAAAATAAAATAATAAAATAAAAATATTCAAAAGCAAAATCAAATCAAATTCTAAAAGCAAAATAAATAATAAAACTATATTATATAACTACAATATATTCTACATTTCTAAATTGAGTAATAATTATTCAAAAAAGATAAATTGCTGAAGACAAATGTTTGAATGTAAAAAATTTATTCAAGTTTTTTTTCACTCGAAGTTCAATAAATAACCCACAATTGTTCATCAAATATAAATAACACTATTTTCAATATAACTTTTCAATAAATACTCATAGGCAATACAAAAAAACACACACACAAAATTAGTTTGACATAAATGTGCAAAAGACGTTCCACTTTCACAGTTATTATCCAGTGCTACAACCTTGATCTTCCTGTGTGCTCCATTGCTGTGTTCATAGAATGACTGTTCTTTAATGCCCAAGGCCTTCCAGTCTGGCTTTAGTTCTGTTCCGTCCTCCTGAACCTCAAGAAACTGGTTCAGATGGTTCACTGACTTTCCCACAAATGCCGTGTTCATCTGGGACGTGTTCCACTGCTTCTGTCTTCAGAGTGGCCATGGGTAATTTAACCCAAATGTTGTGTGATTAGTTCCTGGTAGACTGTTGACTTGAGGAAACGAGGGTAGCAGTCTTTCTCCATGAGGGTGTAAATTTTACTCTGGGCAAGGTTGAAGCAGGACAGGGTGGGTTGTTCCATATTGTTCAAAGTGATGGTTTTAGTTTCGTGATCAAGATTAACCTGAAAATATGCAGAGAAAGGATTTGCCATTAGACTTATTCATGACATTTTTTTATTAAGAATGAGTCTTCTGCGCTATTTATGTTCTTAGGAAATTTACCTCTCTCGGTGCGTCAGAGCAGATGAACTCTTCATAGATTTTCCTGGCCTTGGAGCACAGCTTTGAGGAGGTCTTCGTGTTCCTGTAGTCCTCACAGGCCAAATAGAAAGCAATATTTTCTTCACTGTACTCAGATGACAGGAAAGCTGTGAAAGCGTACAGTCCGTCTGCAAAGAAACATGAAGAAAACATTAGACGACCCTGATAGCTTTCATCCTACAGCCTGAGAATGGTGTGCTTTAATATTGCAACTGTAAAAAGTGGTAACCTGCAATTGTATATACCTTAAAGTGCCATTTTTACCTTATTTAACCTATGAAGTTAGTTTTGTTGGTGTAAATTAATGCATTTAGGTTGATTTAGTGATTCTAAATAGTATTTTTTGATTTGAATAAGTTAATTGAAATGTTACCATTTTTTTTTTAAACGTTCCCACTGATATAAACTCACCTTTGTGAAGCAGGAGTTCGTGGAAAGACTGGCTCCATTTTTGTCTGTCCTCCACAGTTAGCTTGGTAGTTTTTTTTGAGTGACCCATGATATTAAACTCTTGCTTTAGCAGAAAATTCCCAAACCGAGTCGTGAGTTCCTTTGCCCTGTAAGGAACAAAATAATCAATCATTTAATTGGGGGAAAGTACTTATAATTTATAAAAAGACATATATTATTATTGAACAGTTATTTTATATATATTCAAATAAAATATTATATTATCATTTAAAAATTTAGACTTAAAGCTATACTTAAAAAGAAAATAATGACATTTGAGCTTTTCTCACTATTCTGGCAATTTATAATTACTAATCTTTAATAGTAATTTTTTTTAAATAAATACATATGAAACATACCTTTCCAGACAGGTGGTTGGCAGATGCTCTAGTGCTCGGCACATGTTAGCAGGTCCAAAGATTTCCTACTATGCTCCACAAGTGGCTGTCTAATAGTTACTGTTGTCTGAGACTTTTGATTCTGTCTTAAATGTCAGCAATGCTGGGCTATTTATGTAGTTTCACCCTCCATGACATCACTTGGCTTAGCCAATGAAACGGAAGCTGTGGAGGGAGGGGGTGTTTCTGCCCTTCAAGCAGCCTTTGGTCTTCAGGGAATCATTTCCAGTAGAAAGCAATGTCGTAAAGATTCTCTTTTTCCTCTGATTTCCTCAATTTGTTGCATAAAACACTGGAAATGGATTGGACATATTTCAAACTTTTATTGGATAATAAACTCAAAAAGGAAAATTCTGTCATAATTCTAAACCTCTATGAATTTATTTTTATAAGTGAAAAAAAAAAGAAAAAAAGAAATGGATTTTTCAGTGGTTTTTGCAATTTGCATACATTAAAAGATAATGAGATCTATTGTTGTTTTTGGACCCCATTGACTTTCATAGTATGAAAAAAAAAAAACAGTTTTTCAAAATATCTTTTGTTTTAGGTGCGTGAGTAAATGACAGAATTTTCCTTTTTGGGTGAGCGAGCCCTCTTGGAATTTATGATGCCACTGTGTGAAACCACAATATTTATTTTTATAACTTTGCATGTTTTATCAGTTGGTTAAATACTGTAACTATGAATAGTTTCGTATATCAAAGAGATAATTTGTATTGATGTAGATGTATAGGGTACCTACGCAAATTCGTAATAAAATTACGTTATTAAATAACTATAGGCTAATGTTTTACGTGGAAATGTATTCCAACCACATGTGTGCGCAAATGGGGCCTTTTTCTGCATACAGGAAGTGATGGGGGGATTTCAGTAGACAGGAGGAAGCCCACCCACGCGCCTTACAACCCCTACTGATGTCACAGACTTACTCTGTGTGAACCCGTCTAGCATTCGAGCGGAGGGTCTTAAAAGCATTGTCGTAAAAACAGGAAATTGAGATGGAGAATATGTGGCAGAAGTCAGGGTAATTGAGAATGAAATGGGAAATCTGTTCAGTTGATATGTTGATTATGATTTCCTTTGTTCCAAATGTTTTTTGTTTTTTTGGATCAAAGCAAAAGATCTAAGGTAACCTCATGTGATTTTTCAAATCAAATATTTATCATGCTGGGAGGAAATGCTTCTTGATTTCTTTTGCTAAGCAATGAGTATTATCTCAGAGGAAAATGTAGCTCTGAGGTTGTTTTTTATATAGGCTACTTTAACCAACAACAACAACAAAAAAAAAATAAGTCAGAAAAATTAAAAAGAAAATATGTATTATGTAGTAACGTATAAACTAAGTGGTTTTATTCAAATCAAAAATATTATTTAATATGAATACATCCCCTAGTGAAAAAAAACCTATACCAAAATGTGTTTAAGATACATTTATTTCATACTAAGTATACAACAAATCCATTAACATATTTACTAACATATCGCTTGAGACTAACTGATATAATTCTAATTAAACTTTATTCCACAATGCACATTTCTTAATATTAAGCCTTAAAATGTGTTTTAATATTACTATTATTAAGGATAGTATGATCTCTGTAGAATATCAGTCTTTAAATGCAGGATATTTAAAGTGTACCAAGTATACTTGTAATAGATCCACTTTAGCACAATCAAATATATAAAGTATATCTTTAGTTGGACCTCAGCAATATTTCTAGATAACTAAAGAGCATTAAGCACAAAATTAGTTGTTCCAATTTAGCAGACTTTAAGTATGCCATTTTAGTATACCAAAAGTACAAAACTGCACATTTTAGAGTGGCCTTTTATTGTGGCCAGCCTAAGGCACACCTGTGCAATAATCATGCTGTCTAATCAGCATCTTGATATGCCACACCTGTGAGGTGGATGGATTATCTCGGCAAAGGAGAAGTGCTCACTAACACAGATTTGACAGATTTGTGAACAATATTTGAGAGAAATAGACCTTTTGTGTACATAGAAAAAGTCTTAGATCTTTGAGTTGAGCTCATGAAAAATGGGGGCAAAAACGTTTATAATTTTGTTCAGTGTGTATTAAGTACATAAATATGTAAATGCATTTGTAGTATACATAGCATAAAGTAAATGCATTTCAAAAACATTTAAGTATATTTATTTTTCACTAGGGTCAACTTGACTACTTTAGGTTGAACCATGAATGTTATATTCAAATGTTAGATAAAGCAGAAATAGATCAAGGTACTGTCACAATTGCAGGTTACCATTTTTAGATTTAAAGTCATCATGAAATGTAGTCTTTTCTCCCTTATTGTGACGAATATCCAAGTGAAACGGCTTTTGAAAAAAAAGAAAAAGAAAAGTAGAATCAGGAATTAATTGGATTGTTGTGGTTTGCTATTGCTGTGATGTCATGTGATTGACAGGTTGTCCTGCCCTCACGCCAGTAAACACATCATCAGAGAAGAGAAGAGATGAGCTGCAAGAGGGATATTTGGATTTTGTTTACATGAATTTTAAAACATGATGTGCACAGATAAATAATTCATAACAAACACTGCAATGTTCCATAAAAAATAAGAATTGTAAATTTCAATTTCATGGTGACTAAACAATAACAATGAAATCTCATTTGATATTTTCTTAAAGCAACCTGTAAACATCTCCATTAGCAATAACATGCTCCGTTTACTGACTTCTCAGTGCCCGATATCTGATTCCAGCAACTGTGAACTTTATTACATTAATTTGGATGACAAAAATATGTTGTGCTCTGTTTACATGCTCAATCAAAGGTCAGTGTTTTTGGGGACAGAGTGTTACAGCGAGTGTCTCTGGCCAGCTGTGGCATGTCTTATTGAGACACGTCCCCATCTGTCCACTGTCACTTCACTCTGGATGTAAACATGTTTTCTTTGCTATAATGCCCAGGCAAAAAAATAAAATAATATTACACCCTGCAAAGTCATGTGGAAAATGTTATATGTGTGAAAATATAATTTCAAAAAACAAGATTTTAGAGTTGTCATTCAAGATCTAGATTTGTCATTATGATACAAATGGTCATAAACACCAAAAATGAGTTTCCTGTGGAAGCCCATTCACTTCAGAGAAAATAATTACATAATTGCAACTCTGTATCCAACAATTGCGTCTTTATTAGTCATAATAGACAGTTTCTCATAATTTCACAAATGTGACTTAATTTCTCATAATTGAAACATTTGTGTCTCACAATATCGGTCATGGAACAGAAGAGTGCAGACAAAAAGGCAAAATCCAAACTGAGTTTGAGACACACATATACACATTCCAAGCGAGTAACTGGAAGGTAGATCCATGAGATGATAATGGCAGGGTTAAGACTGTTCTTATCTGTTTGCAGGCAGAGAATAACAGGTAACTTGAAGGCTGGGTGGCTTAAAGACAAGATGAAGACAGAAGACGTGAAAGTTTGAGACGGGATCGCATAAATAAGTACCCACAGGTCGGTTGTCGGGTAAGTTTTCAAGGGATGAACGACGGGACCAGACCTAGTGATGTGGAGCGTGACTGCTTAAATGGAGTGGAGCTGATGAGGGTGAATGATGTGTGGATGATAGTAAAGTGTCTGCAGGTGTGAGCCAGGAGGGATTATGGGAAATGTAGTGCGAGGTGACTGGTCAGGAACTGAGGATTGTGACAATTTCATTGTTTTTTTTTCTCATAATTGTTACTATTTTTCACTTTTTGATTTATTTTACTTAATAGCTCATTGCAACTTTTTTCTCTGAGAATTGACTTTATTTCTCATAATTGCAAACGTTTATCTCACAGTTAAGGCTGTCTGTTTCATAATAGTGACTATTTCTTGCAGTGTGACATCTCACATCACAACTTTTTCCTCATTTGCAACTTTATATCTCATAATTTTGTATTTCTTTCTCATAATTGCAGCTTTATTTCTCACAATGTGCATTCATTTCTAATTTTACACTTGATCTCACAGTTAGCTTTTTGTTTTTGTGATTTAGGAAACAAATCTTTTTTCAGGTGGTCTTGGCAATTTACAGAAAGATACAATTTGTACCTAGTTCAATAAGTTATTATAGCTGTACCTGCTCCCAGCTGTTTAGCTGATTATTTGGATCTCTATCTTGCACACAAATCTTATTGTTGCTGTTGCCGGAAAGCTGCACTTCCCTGGAGTTTGGTTTCCCATTTCCGTTTAACAATGGAAATAATTAACAAGGAATTGTGAACCACAATGGCTCTCTGAAATTTGGCTCAACTTATGGGAACAATTCAACTGCACAATATACAGTCTTGATAAACAGATACTGATGGGAAGGCCATATCATATTGATTTTATGTTTTGCCCATTTCTAGGTTACAGGTTGTATAATGAGGTTACTTTGTAAATAGCTCATCAATTTTAAACAAAATAGCTGTTATATGAGCCAAAAAATGATGTGGGATGTGGCGCAAAGACGTGAGTAAAAAAGAGCTCCTTTAAAGAGCTCCTTTTTTCACAACTATAATTGGGTCACATGAAGATCAATATGGAATGTCGTCATGATTTTTATGGAGCATATTATGTCTTCATAAGCCCAGCCCTGATAACTCTAAATAAACCAATACCAAACAATTTTCTAATCTAATGACACTATATTAATAATAAAAACATGTGGTATAATAGACACTAGGTCAGTACAGTGTTCTGTATGAAGGCAGGAAAATCGATTTCAGCAAATTCAATAAAAAATATAGGCCAAAGATACTTATAATACACCTATTTTCTCTTTCATTTCACATATTACTTTATTACTTCAAAAGAAAGCTAGCCTTCGTCTGTTATACATGAGAACCATAAAAACACTTACACTAGATATGTGTCAGCTATAGTGCTTTAGAAATGTGTACCTTTGTAGCAAGGACTTTTTTAATGTTATTTTCAACAAACTGAACACAGGAAAGTGTCATGTTTGAGCATGTTTAAAATTCATTTTGAACTGCATGTTTCTAAAAAATGAGAAAGTATTTACTGGTTCTTTCTGTATACTGTGAAGTATCTGATATGAAAATAATGTGTAGGCCTAGTGTTTTACACAAACACTAGTCATTGTTTTAAGTACTTGTTGACTAAATAGATATTTAAACCCCCACAAAAACACCATGATGGCACATTGTCATAGTCATGATGGCACATTCAACAGAATTTCCCTTGGGAAAATATAATCACCACTCATTTTCTGACATTTCTTTTCACAACAGAGTTTGACAAATGGTTGCCAAATCTATGTAGTGTAGTATCAAATGAACAGACCTTTCCTCAGAAAATTTAAATCGTATATCAAACATGATCAGTATCAGTCAGTAATTGATTAAATGTAGGGTAGTTGTAGACAGATAGTCACTGAGGGCCACAAACAAACAGCAGTAACTTTTACAGTTCCTCCTGAACCAAAACAACGAGCTTATGCTTCGTTCATGCCATGTTGTAAGAGTAATTAAGAGATTGCAACCCATGACGTTCTACCGCAACACACAAATTGCCAGTAACTTTGTCTGTTTTTACTCTGCAAATGGTTTCAAACCGTTTCTGTGAATGAATCAGTGATTTTGAATGATTCAGATGAGTGTGTGATTCAATAATTAACTCTGAAGGGGGTGGATTGGAATCCACTGCTGCTTCAACGTATATGTAATGAGTGATTATAATCAAAGTATTAATCAATATTTTTTCCTTCTAAAAATTACATGAGTGAATTACTTTTCTATTCTTATGAGATTTTACTTTGTTATAGAATTTACAGTGTGATCACTGAAATGTATTCTCTAATGTCTGTATTTGATAACTGAACGCAGTAACAGTGCTTGCTCATTTAGCCCGGCTCCCAGAAATGAAATATTGAAAGATGTTTTGTTTTGTTGAGAAAGGCCCTCAACATGTGTCATCCATATATCTGTTTCAAGCTGTCGAGTTAAGGTTACAGGGGTCCAACTATACGTGACTTCACCTGATTTACAGAATTGTACCTCTTTCATGTGTATTTCTCTAGAGAATAAAGTGAATATTACCTGTACTTCTTCCTGAGGAGGGAATGTATTATCAGTATGTTTTGGTAGTTTATCCTGATCAGTGATGTAGTGGTGCCTGGAGAAGTGGATATACTCTTTAATTTATGCCCCCAATATTTTTTTAAGCGTCCCTGCAAAGGATGAACGCTCTGTGTTATAAACAGTGACATGTAAGACTAGTCTTGCATATTAGGTCACCCCAAAATGGGCCAGTAGTATTTGTACATTATCACTTAACTTTCACTGCTTGACTTCACAGAGAAAGGATCATTATGAAATTTGACACAGAAGAGGTGCAGTTTTGCAATTAATACTGGCCCACCGACTATAGGAGACTATTCATAAATAATTATGAATTTTGAGTGACTATTCCTTAGTCCATCCACACATGAAAATTAGACAACTATTCTCTCACCTTGCAAGAAGTCTGCGCCAGTACTTTCTTTTGTGAACTATCTCTTAGAACAGCTGATTTGCAACAGATAGTGTAAACTTATAATGGTGGCACACTCTGGTCTACACTATCTGCTTGGTCTGTGCACAAGTTAAATCGCTTACACAGATTTAAAATCTTCTTTTTGTTTGGCTGTTCACAGGTCTGGGCAGTCATGGTATCTACATAAAAAAAATAAAAAATAAAAAAAATAAAAAAATAACACAACAACATGAGTGATTGAATTATTATGGGCTATAAATGTAATTATAAAACTATATAATATGTAATTAACATTTATATATGTACTATATAAATGTTATTTTGGGCTATAAATGTAACAAATTTGAAGTTTTCAACTTTATCTTTCTCTCTTAATGAAAATCCCCCTTCCACGCACAAGTGGTCACTAAATGGTTTAATTGTGTCACAAACTGTGACATTCAGCAGTGGCGTAATTGGGGTCTCTAAACATTTAACAGTTAGTAACACGCAATGTAAAGAACTCTGAATTGGCATATTATTGAGTCAACCAGAGTTTACAAACAATGCAAAATCTAAATGTATTTGTCATTGAATCATTCAAGAGATTCGTCCAAAAACACTGAATCATCCCGTAATCAAACAAGTGACGTCTTTATGAGTGAGTCACTGAATCATTCATTCAAGAGATTCATTAAAAAATCCAGTAATGAAACAAGTGAAGTCTTTATGAGTGAGTCATTGAATCATTCATTCAAGAGATTCGTCCAAAAACACTGAATCATCCAGTAATCAAACAAGTGAAGTCTTTATGAGTGAGTTATTGAATCATTCATTAAAATGTAATGTTAAAATGTAAGTCGTGATTCTCAACTTATCCAGAATTGTGCAGCTCTGCTCCAACTGACTGTTTCTCCTATGACACACACTGTGTCACACAGTGATGGGCAAATGGTCATTTCGAGCCCTGGCGTATGTTATTAACAAAATTTACAAGGTCCTGCTATTAAAAAGTGTTCACCTTGGTTGACGTCTTCATTCGAAGTTGTAGTTGAAAAGGCAGCATATCTATCACTGTCGGCATCATCTCTGACTGGGGTTGGGAACGGAGCGGGCGCGGGCGCGACCTGCAACCTGAAGCAAGGACGTAGCTTAGACCTTGGTGAAGGGTATAACTGCTGTGATCTTTGTAACTGTAAGCGGGGTGGCCTATGAACTCCGAGTGAGTCTTGAAGCTGACTTCTGCTGATGAAACTCTAAACCAGGGGGGCCCAATCCTGCTCCTGCCGATCGACTGTCCTGCACAGTTCATCTCCAACCCTAATCAAACACACCTGAAGCAACCAATTAACATCTTCAGGATCACTTGAAAATTAAAGGCAGGTGTGTTTGATTAGGGTTGGAGATGAACTGTGCAGGACAGACGATCGGCAGGAGCAGGATTGGGCACCCCTGGTCTAAACCATCTTCAGTAAAACTTCTTCAATTTATTATAATTCTCCAGGTCTCCAGGTCTACATTCAAACATCTGGTCCTTGAGTCCTAAACTGTTACCCCCTAACACCTCATAGTCACGTTTCATTACTGAATGATGTTTCTGAACAAATAATTTGAATGAATAATTCACTGACTCACTCATAAAGACGCTTGTCACCCCAGTATTTTGTTTTGACAAATTTCCAAACTGACTTCAAATTGCCCTTCAGAATCCTTGAATGAGTTCAGTTAAAAATCCATAGAACATATGTGGATTCAATATGATTCAGATATGATGAACAGGATGTAGACAATGACATGTGAATCGACGTCTGTGGGGATTGCCCATGCTACTCTTCAAGAGAATATTGGATTTGCCCAACATTCTGGATAACTGGAATTTAACTGGAAGAAGTGCAGACTTATGGGAATACAGCGGTCTTAAAGTTATCATAAACTGGCAATTGTCCCAGAAACTGTGAGCCTACATAAATTTCAACTTTCCCTCAAATCTGCCAGAAGAGGTTTTAAAATATGAAGGTTCAAAGGGTCTTGTTGCTAAAAATATGAATCTCCAGTTGTGTAACTGGAGGAACAGTAACAGATCAGATTAGAGCAGGAACTCTGCTGGATAATCTGAATAAATTAACCTGACAAATTAGGTTACTTCAATAAAAGTAAATATAATTTGCTAGTATGAACAGGTTCTTGGGGTAAAAATTGCGCTCTAGTGTCTTTCTGCCTTCAGGATCTAATATAAAATATACATGTATGTGTATTTTTCTAATTGTGTGTATCTTCCACCCAAAGCATATTGTCAGCATGACATTTTATAGCAGTAGAGAATGAAACTTGCATTCAAAATCATCTGAAGGGTTTTCAGTGAAGAACAGCAGGGGTCTTTGAATAGAACAGTGGTCTGCATTAAGTATATCAATCTTCCTCAGTTTTCTGCAGAATTAAGCACTCCCAGAGATACCTGGAAAGATAACAGGCCAACAAATGAAAATGGCCTCACCACAGGATGTTTTCATACATAACACTTAATTGGGAACATTGTAATACTTGTGCCGGTTGAGCACTGATATTTCTTTAAATTCTGAGATTGGCTTCATCACAAAGCTAAAGCTTAAGCAAGCTGGTTTTATTAGAAGAAAGAACAAAAAAGTGTTGCATATTCACACATATATTTCTGTCTCTATGACAGCAAACTGTGGACTCTCCAACAGCTAGTAAGGGCAAAAGGGGGCAATGGGTTTATTCGTGACACATCGTTGCGTGATCGTCTTTTTCTAGATATCATTCCACCCATGTAGGCATTAAATTAACTTTTTAAATGAACTTTTTCTTCAAATTAATTAATTCTTCCAATCATGGGCGTAGGACATGGGCCAGGGGCACTTTTAATAAAATGTAAATTCATCCTTCGCACTTTTTTCAGACAAGTGTGTTCATGTTGAGGTTTTCATAGACCAACGTGAATAATTATAGGTTTAAATTCAAAGAGACAAGATAGTCCATTCATGACTAAGCATTATGGAGCGCTAAACACGCTCATGTAATGTATGTTTCATTCATACTCAAAGCCAGAGGGCGCTCTCTCGCAGAAATTCCAAAACAAATTCATAGAAGTAATAACTTATGACATTGGACCTTATATGGACAAAGGCATATACACTGAACAAAATTATAAACGCAACACTTTTGTTTTTGCCCCCATTTTTCATGAGCTGAACTCAAAGATCTAAGACTTTATCTATGTACACAAAAGGCCGATTTCTCTCAAATATTGTTCACAAATCTGTCTAAATCTGTGTTAGTGAGCACTTTTCCTTTGCCGAGATAATCCATTCACCTCACAGGTGTGGCATATCAAGATGCTGATTAGACAGCATGATTATTGCACAGGTGTGCCTTAGGCTGACCACAATAAAAGGCCACTCTAAAATGTGCAGAACTTCACCGATTTGCATTAAGCTTTGTATCGTTAGAAACCCAGTCATATTTTTGAATGGTCGTACATTATTCCCTCATTTTCCCCTGAGAACAACTGTGGCCATGGAAGTGATTGAAACACCTGAATTCAATGATTTGGAGGAGTGTCCTAATACTTTTGGCAATATAGTGTACATACATACAGTGTTTTTCAGGTTTCCAGTGTTTCATTGATTTATCGTTTTCACGTTGTCTTGTTAATTACTCATTGTGTATTAGTCATGTCAGCTGTGTCTCGTTTCTTTGATTAGTTCACAGTGTATTTAAGCCCTGTGTCTGGTTCAGTTGTCTGTTATTGTTGCGTTTACGTGGCTGTTCTGTGTTTAGAGTCCTGAGTTTGTTAAATAAAGCCTGAATTCTGGTGCGATTAGATCCTGTTTCAACTTCATTTGCAACTGAGTGTCAATATGTAAATATTTCACCCATTGATATTTAATAACATTGGTAGTTGCAGAAAACCAAAATGTATTCTTGATTAGATGGGCTGTTGCGGTGTAACAGTTAAAGATCTAGACTATTAATTAAAAGGTTATGTTCACCATTATGATCTCGATCCAGACACTTAACCTCATGTAACTCTAGAGGGACTGTCCCTTTAATAAATTAACTTCCGTGACCTTAGATGAATTCATCATCTAAATTACTGAGTGATTTTATAGTTGGACATTGATTCGTTCAGTTCTAAAATAATGAATCTAGTGAAATATATCCACTGTTATTGTATCCATGTCAAAATTAGTTATTTTGTTTGTTTTATTCTTAGCTCATAAAGGTTTTGCAAGCAATCCCATGGCTTCCATAAATTGTCAGTTTATTTTCTTATATAAAATATGCTTCTTGGAACACAATCATTACCGAGTGGAAAGTGAGAAGACAACCTTTGTGAAAAAGAAGTGCACTTGTACTTCAAAACTTAAAAGTATATTTTTTAAAAACTGTACCTTCACATAATATTCACAAAATAAAAGACTTTTGTAATAGCCTACTATTAAATAAAGAATTAATTAAATACATTATAATGTGCACTTTGTAATAACTTTTAACTTTAAAAAAAGTTTTACTTTAAAGTACATTTTAAATCATTATGTATTTAATCTTTTGGCATACTAAAGTTCTTTTGATGTATCATTTTAACTGTATTGTGTTATTTGATTTTACATTTAAATTTTATATATTTTGCTAATTTGCAGCTTCATCATTACACATGTAATTACAAATATATCTACATACGTCAATGGAAGTGACAATCAAGTAGTACTAACTACCTTAGTTAACATGAACTAAGAATGAACAATATTTTAATTATAAAATAAATATTAATTAATATAAATATTAATTTCACGTTTACTACTACGTTACTAAAATCAAAGGTTGTTTGTTAACATTAGTTCATCACTGTGAACTAACATGAACAAACAACATCTGTATTTTTATTAACTAACAAAGATTAATAAATACTGTAACAAATTGCTCCTTGTTAGTTCATGTTAGTTAATACATTAACTAAATGTTACCTAATGAACCTTTTTGTAAAGTGTTACCCACCATATTTCAAATACAACAGAAGTAATTATGAAATTAAATATAAAGATGTACTCAAGTCCTTCTTAGGTGTGTCAAAAAAGCACTCTAAAGTTCAGCTATTGCATTTATTATACTACTGTATAACACATTTTCATTTGATTGTAACTAACATGCAATTGAGTTTCTGAAAACATTACATTCAAGTATATTCTTTAATTTAAAGTATATTTTTCCATAATAAATACACGTATTAAAAGGAGTTCTTTTTCACAAGGGAAAGCCCAGTCTATCTTCAGAAAACAACAAATCAGGAAGTTTTGCATCTTCTTAATAGTCCAACCCTTTGCCCTTCTGTCCCTAAAGAGAATATTCTGGCCACATCCTCCTCTGTAAATTCCCAATTTCAAAAGATGGGATGAATTTAGTGCTCCGTCAAAAAGAGCAATGGTGTAACGCAACAATCCCCAGTAAGATGCAGCCAGAGCGCTTTGACCCAATCTGATGAGTAATAGCCTATAGACTGAGAGTAAGACAGTGACAGACACCGTCCTGCCCACACTCTGTGTTATGTGTAGCTCAAATCTCAAGGGATTTCCTGAACCAAGTTGTGTTTTACCAACAACAGTTGTCAAATGAACCAGCAGAGATGATTAATTCAGTTGACAGATTACATCTAAACACAACATAAACAGCTCACTGATAAGAGCCTTGACTGAAGCCTGCAAACGAGTGTAAAAGCAAAACTGTGTTTGTCACGTCCTCCCTGCGGTTGCTGGAACTCCTGGGCCGGGCTTATGCTTGAAGAGATTATTATTAATAATAATAAATAAATATGGATGTCAAATGTCAATGCTGTGACTAATAATTACAGTTTTAAGAGACAGTTGGGGGATTGCTTGCAAAAGACAAACTTGCCCATATGATGAAATGTCACTTTTTTTGTTGTCTAAAAAATTAAAAGTTTGGGGTTAGTAGGATTTTTGTAGGTCTCTTATGCTCAAAAATACTGCATTCATTTGATCAAAAATACAATAAAAACAGTAATATTGTGAAATATGATTACAATTTAAAATAATTGTTTTCTATTTGAATATATTTCAAAATGTAATTTATTCCTGTGATTGTAAAATTTAATTTTCAGCATCATTACTCCAGTCTTCAGTGTCACACGATCCTTCAGAAATCTTTCTGATATGCTGATTTGCTGCTCAAGATATGATACATTTTATTCAGGATTCTTTGATGGATAAAAAAGCTCAAATGAAAGGCATTTATTTGAAGTAGACATCTTTTTTTAACATAAATGTATTTACTCTCACTTATATAATGACTATTTAATGGCAGTTTTTTTAAATGTGACTTATACCCTATATACCCTATATATATTTAAATATATATATATATATATATATATATATATATATATATATATATATATATATATATATATATATATATATATATATATATATATATATACAGTGAGGAAAATAAGTATTTGAACACCCTGCTATTTTGCAAGTTCTCCCACTTAGAAATCATGGAGGGGTCTGAAATTGTCATCGTAGGTGCATGTCCACTGTGAGAGACATAATCTAAAAAAAAAAATCCAGAAATCACAATGTATGATTTTTTAACTATTTATTTGTATGATACAGCTGCAAATAAGTATTTGAACACCTGAGAAAATCAATGTTAATATTTATATATTTATATATATATATATATTATAATATATATATATTTATATATATAAATACACACTATACACACAATAATAAAAACACACTAACGTTGATGACCACTCAAATAACACCCTATTCCCACGGCTGTGTGCTCTTAAAACAAAGTAATTGAGCTTTTATATACACTCAGAAAAAAAGCTACGAAAGCTGCCAGGTACAGCCCCAGTGACAGCTTTCGTACCTTTTTTTCTGAGAGTGTATATATATATATATCCCCATATGCCAAAACATATGCATACTCCACTTTAAAATGAAAATTCTGTCATCATATACTCACCCTCATGTTGTTTCAAACCTGTATGAATTTCTTTCTTCAGTCTCCAGTTTCTGGTCTCATTGACTTCCATAGTAGGAAAAAAATATACTATGGAAGTCAATCAGACCAGAAACTGTCTGGTTACTGACATTCTTCTAAATATCTTCCTTTCTGTTCAGCAGAAGAAAGAAATTCATAAAGAATTGAAACAACATGAGGGTGAGTATATGATGACAGAATTTTAATTTTAAAGTGGAGTATCCCTTTAAGAGCACACAGCCGTGGGAATAGTGTGTTATTTGAGTGGTCATCAACGTTAGTGTGTTTTTCAAGCAATAGTCCTGCTCGATCTGGTGTAAATGCCTCTCAGGTTGTTCCGTAAACAACACTCAAGTGATACATTTAGCACACACTACAGTCCACCTATCACCAAGAGAAAATCATTCATTTTAAGATGGTCTTGGTAGACTATTGAAACCACCAGAGAGCAGCAGAGTGCAACTAGAAGATCCTTATAGCAATTAGTGTAAAAACTTACCTTCAGAATGACTTGGACTACACTGAAATATGGTTTGAATTACATATGAACATTGGAATAACATCAGAAACTAAAATATCAACAACATTGTAGTTTTCATACACTTTAAACCCATGTCCCTCACTGATACTGATATCTTTGACACTTTAAATGCCAGAGCAATCTGATGTAACGAGGAGCTGCGGGTTTACTGCTCACCTGAAAACTTGGATTTAACGATTTTATTAGTTACTTTATATTCATAAAGGTTCTCAAATGATTGCTCATGTAGACCTGCCCTTTATCAAGGGCCTTCACAGTAGATTGGACAGTTGTTGGACAACCAACGATTACACCGTTTGTTGTTGTTGTTGTTGTTGTTGTTGTTGCTACTACTGCTTGACAAGGCACATAAAATAAGTCAGTATATGATCAAATATGAATACACACACTTAAACACAAAAGTAATTTTTTGGCTAAATTCTATTAAATTGCAGACAGTCTCACAGTAAAGAGCTGCATGTAGAATTCAGAAACCCTGTTATTAGCGATACTGGTGGCCGTTAAGTGAACTGCAGCCCGAAACTTATCCCTCATGCTTGAACTTGTGCACACGTTACGTACAAAGAAACTGAACGTGATTCAAAGCCCCAATATAATCAGGCGAAATTCTTTTTCATATTTTGCTTAGAAGTAAATCCAGATGCCGTCTTCACAGATGGGTGTTACGGTTAGAGGAATTGCTCTGCGCTTTCCTCTCAATAAGAAAATAAGCACAACAAAAATGCATAACAACCATAATTAAGAAAGCACCTAGCAGAGCACGTTGTGGATGTTTGCCAGCATCTTGTAGACAGATGAGGTAATTAAAATTACATTGTTATGAAAGTTTTATTAAAGTATATTTATATTATAGGCTATTATTATGTTAAAGATCTGGCAATGTGAGGCTATAGTTTGAATTAACCCCCTTTCTTTTGCAATTCCTTCCACACATTGCAATTCAGCTCTGTACATTGTGGGAGCTGGGTTTGCTAATGCTAACGCTAGCGATGCACCCTTGCCCTTCTCCGCGTCAAAGTTTACGTTCTGAGATAACACTGCCACGAACACAAATCCACTGGATGTAAACAATTAAATACATATTGATACAGGGAGCGAGCGAGTTTAAACCAGAGATTACATTACAGCTTTCTTATTTCTGCTTTAACATTTATTTCATGCTAGTTTAGGTTTTTTTTTTTCTACCTTTTTTTTATTTTTATTAATCATTGAATAAAACATATTAAAATGGACAATATTATGTAGATGCATTTTAAAATGAAATTAAATTATATTAATAAGGTAAATTATATAGGTATATTAATTTTTATTATTAAAATATATTATTTAGGCATTAACTCAATTTAATGTGTTTTACTAACAGCCCGGTGTTTTAATAATTTGTGGCATTGTTGTTAACTCATTAAACTGTAAGGAGGAGAAAATAATTCTCTCAGATTTGATAATGCAGTGCACACTGCGTGATTGTCATCACTGCGATTTTGCAAAATCTGTCGGCGAGTGAAAATCAGAGCTAAAATCGTGCAGTGTAAACTCCACATTAGCACGTGCACGAGAATAAAAGGGAAAGTGATGAAAGCGAGCAAATGAGTCAAGACGGTAGCCTACAGACAGAAGGCTGTTATAATTTTACATCATCTTAAGGGAGCATCCGAATGCACGAATATTTTCATAATAACACGAGCCGATTGGAATGAAGAAAGTGATCAGCGTGATGATATTCGAAATGGTAAGCAGCAAGCGCTGCTTTGTTTACGGTTTGTATATCTGCAGTCCTAGTTTCGGTTTCCCTTTTTGAATGATGAAAATAGACTATTGATACCTGCTGATATAGAAAGATATTCACTTATATGCAGGAGCAGAACGCACATGCTAGTTGACAGTCGCCTTTAGTCCTTTTGGTGTGTTCAAGCGCAACTTTTTGGCAGAGAAGCAACTGACGAGAGGTGACAACACAGTCAGCTTTCGCCGCTGCTAGTTCTTTGACATCGGTTTAGTGTGTCCTGGGCTTTAGGTTAATGAGACTCACTCCTTGAGTTAGCAGATTGCAGCGGCGTTTTCACATAGACTAATGATTCCTTTTTGGACGGGAAGAGTTTGATTTAGGACATGATGGGCTCTGAGGGCGGGGCCAAATGCTGGGAAACTGTCGAGGAACAGAGGTGAGAGGCAGCTATTTATAGGCTTCCTCTTTGGCTGGATCATCTGAACTTGCTCCTAAAAGTGCACATTCAATACAATTAAGCACACTTCTGTTTCAAAATGGAATGCAAAGAAGAGAAGATAGTTAACTAAATAACTTTCACTAAAGCAGAACTTCCTGATTTGAATCTTTACTTTGATTATGTGCTCAAGCTAATCACAGGTTTAATTCTTCACCACAATGGAAATCCCCAAAACTCACAACACTCTTCCCAGTATAACAGATAATTAAACATCAATAAGCCCCCCTTTTCTCATTTTGCTCAAAGTCAAATACAATAAGACTTAATTTTAACATTTACTCTCCCCATCCATGTCCACTCTGGGAACTAGTAATCCCCTGCCCAAATTAACCAAAATTATTCATGTAGTCCCAAAACAAACAATTTAACACTGACGGCATGTAATGAAATTAGCTTGTGGCAAAAATAAAAATCAAGGAATGCTGCACTAGCTCATTTTAATTAAGTAAATCGAGCATGCAGTGTGTTTATAAAGCACTGTGTCTATAAAGGCTATTTTCTTCAAACCTGTATTAACTCCAAGCAGATACCTGATTTCCCTTTGTCTAACTGGTAAATAAAGTCCATATAGCACGTAAAAAATCCATAAACTCATTCACACACAGATCAGATTTTCCTCTCAGTTGATAGTCATTGACGATTATATGGCTCAATTATTATAGAGCATGATTAAAGAGAGTTTTAATTCAGTACTGAACACTAATAACATATTTGTCTGAATGATCAGATGCATTTTGACATCCGCAGTAGGTTTATTCTCCATTACATTGTGCACATTAACTGTTACATTATGTTTCATAGTGGGTGGTGCACAGAACAATTTGCCCTGAAGCCTCAGATGAACTTGCTATGTGTCCCACAATGCAAACAAAATGAGTGAATCACTGTTGCTTGAATTGCAGATTGTACAACAGACATTAATGCAGTGCAAAACATATTTCACATTATGAAATTATATGAATACAAGTAAGAAACATTCGAGAAACAATGCCATAAGCAATAAAAGGTTAATAAAATTTTATGTGTACTTTGACTCAGAACTTGGAAAGTGAGACCAAAACCATTAAAGAGCAAATTTGTACTGAGTGCATTAATAACAGTATGATTGCAATTTAGTGAAATCAGTGACCAAATGACAAAAGTGCCGACTTTGAGAAAAAAGGATTGTTTTTA
Organism: Abramis brama; assembly: GCF_963993115.1. NCBI lineage: Eukaryota > Metazoa > Chordata > Actinopteri > Cypriniformes > Leuciscidae > Abramis > Abramis brama. The sequence goes on along the minus strand of NC_139969.1, from coordinate 29,579,309 downwards.
AATGAGCTACTTGACCATCAGCCTAAAGCGCGGCCCGGGTCAGTGATGTGACCCTTTGCTTTCTAATTTAAACAGAAAAACTCTCTCAGCAGAGATGGAAATGGGGTGGAAAGTGCTTCTTCATTAAACTTGCAAACATTAATGTCAGTCTGAGTGTCGAAAGCGTTCAGTAATTGTAATAGCTGAGAATCTGCGCTGGATAATTAATTCATACACTCAACTTGCGCAGAACCCATAAGCATGATAGGTGTTGGTGCAGTGCATTCTCACCTTATAATTCACCTTAATGTTACTATAATGCCTTCATGTACGGTATACTCATCTCTCTGTGTGACGAATGTGAATGCTAGTTCTGTGATTTATGACTATCATTAAGACATCTAGCTACTGAGCCTACATCTACATTAATCCGGATACATTTGGAAATGCCGTTTTCATTTCAAAACGCTCCCTGTCCACACTAACTTTTTCAAGCGTTTTCCACAAGTTGCTCATCCACATTTAGGACATCTGAGAATGCTTAAATCACCTTACTGTGCATGTGTAAAACATACTTAGTTCACAAGATGATACAGAGAGAGCAGACATTATAAAGTTATCATGCTATTCTTATGGTGAGAAATATATGTTGTTCTCTCAACATACACTCTTAGAAAAAAGGGTTCATTGGGGTTCTATATAGAACCATAGGGTTCTTTAATCAACTCCAAAGAACCTTTTATGCTAAAAAGGTTCTATAATGACAAGAAAGAACCCTTTTGGCACAAAGGTTCTTTAGGCTATTCATTCATATATTACATTATTCTGCAACATTTTGTAGTTGTAATTAAATTATTGTTTATTAAACTGTTGTAGTAACTTAATATCACATTTTAATCATGCTGATTTTTGGAGGAGAAAAACTGAAATGGCACTCTTCGTGTGATATTGATTAACTACATAAAATGATATAAATATATACATTTTCTAACCCCCATATCTTGAATTTTGTGATCATTCACATGCATTCATAAATGCATTTGAATACACTGAATAATGCAGTGAAAGAACACACTCAAAATGCACACGCGCACTAGTATAGCTAGACTTCATCATGTAACTTTACATTAGCCTAGATGCGTGCACTCTGTAGGCACGATTTGTTTAGTTTTTGAAATATACTTGATAATGTTAAAGCGCACATCGTTAAAACAAAAAATACGATATTATCGCAGACAATTTACCTATATAGCACACCCCTATATTGACCTTATCGTCATCATCATCATCATCATCATTATCATCATAACAAGAAATTACTCAGTACAAAAACAAACATAAGGGCTCATTCTAAGCCATTTATAGCTGAATAGGCTTTTGTCTTGTCTTAGCCTTGTTTGCTGCTCTTTCATTTCATTCTTTGTCATTTATGTGAAATTATTGTACCACAACTAAACAATTTTGCATTATGGATTTAAATTTTTTATCTGTTGAACAGCAAACATAAACAAAAAGAAGTAATAAACTCATTATTTTCATTAATTTTACAAAGTAAACAATTTGTTTGCATTTGCGCGAGCATATTCACGCAGCGCTGTCTCGCGAGTGCAGTGCAGTGCACGTCACGTTTTTGAATTCCAGCGGTCGAGAAGAGAAGAGACTGATCCCCGTCTGCTGATTTAAATTGACGGTCTGACGGAAATATTGTTGTGGTAAGTCAGAGAAATACATTGATTTTTTTAAGTAATTTACTTGTTAAAAGCTTTAAACCCATTAGTAATGAAGTTGTCAATGTTTCTACAGCGGATTTACACTAAAACACGAAAGAGCCTGAACCGCGACAGTGTCACAAGTTGCCTAACATCGGTAAGTTGTGTTGTGCTTGTTGCAAACTGTTACATTTTGTGTTTTCTGATCCTAAGCTTAAGTTAGTTTTTAACTGCAGATAGTGCTCTAAGCTAGTTTTTGACCGCACACTCAAATGGTCATGAAGAACAGCCCTACAGAACAGAACAGAGCGTTTGTGCGTTCAGCTTAGGGGCGGTTCTAGACCCTTTTTAGGTGGGCTTCAACCCCCATATTTTTAGTCTCAGCCCCCCTAAAACTATAATCAGCTATCTGAATGATCAGGCCAGTGCTGCTTCTTCAGTAAAGTTTATCATTCTCTCTTGTTTACTGATCGACCCCCCTAAAGGTGAAATCCTAGAACCGCCCCTGCAGCTAGTGGTTAAATGTACTCGCACTTCGGCTCAGAATGCTTTTATGATGCTAGATAATTGTGAAATGGCAGAAATGGCAACCCTTGTGAGAGCCCGCGTGTACCTATTTCGGCCACTAGTTGTCATTATTACATACTGCACCTTTAAGGTGTGCCTTCAGCCCTGTTGTACCCTATAAAAATAAAACATTATTCAAAATATGAATAATTACAATAATTGCATATAATACTACTAAAATAACACTGCAATTATAGGTCAGGGATTTGAATCTCAGGGACCAGAATGTCTTCAGAATGACACTCTTCTGACCAGTAACAAACAACTTAGCAACATAGCAACATATAAACCTTTAGACAATGTTCATTTATTAGCATAGGACCTAATTAATACAAACACTGTACTAATTATTCTACCAAAAAATTATCCATTGGCACAGAGAACATACAAACTGTAATTTACTGGGGACTGTAAAGCAACACAATTATTATATGCATGTGTGTAATGTCATCCTAAGGGTGCAGCTCAGTGGGTGGAGCTGTAGTCGTATTTCTCTCTGCACTTTATGGCCACAGTGAAACGCAGGTTGTAAATGCACCTCAAATGAGGCTCCACACTTAGACAAAGGTTTTTCTCATAGGACAAACAAGGGTATCTGAGTGTCTTTTCAGTTGCAAGGTGGGTTATGGGAGTCTAAATGAGATCATGTCACCTTGAATTTTATCACTGCGTAAATTGCCCTCTACATAGGATAATGTGACCTGCGCTTAGTTGCTTCTGTTTGGAAAATTGGGTGGAAAATCACATCATATTCAAGACCACTTCTGAGTGATGTTTCTGGAGGAGGGTCATTATGAAAATATGGTGACAAATCTGTGCTTTGATCTTTCAGTTATGAAAAAGATTTCAAATAGTCAAAAAACTCCATATGCCTGGCACCATTTTATCAAAGTGTTTCAAGTTTCAAGTTTGTTTTCATTTATATAGCACATTTAAAAACAGCAAACATGGCTGACCAAAGTGCTGAACAAAACACAAGATAAAGAGACAAGGGCAAATCACACATTCATGACAGAAGCTCACAATGAATTAAAAGCTAAAGAAAAAAGTAGGTTTTAAGAGAAGATTTAAAAACCGTTAAAGACTGTGCCGATCTGTTGTAAACCGGAAGGCTGTTCCACAGCCTAGGGCCGGCAATAGCAAAGGCCCTATCATACACACGGCACAATGCAGCGCCAGGCGCGACGCAAGTGCTTTTCGCCTGAACACCTCGTTTTCAGGCGCATTGTTGGAGTGTTGCTATTTTGAGGCAACTGACTGCGCCACTGACCAACAAAAACCTGGTCTAAAATCAATGGCGCAATATACTGTATATATTTTTTTTATTTAAAGGGTGCATTAGTAATATGCGCCTATAGGTGGGTGCACAACGTGCGTACACTCTGCTTATTACACACACAGGGACAGCGCAACAGCGCACAAATATGCCAGATGAAAAATGAAAGGATTACAATGTAAAAGATTATTATTGTGTACATAAAGATATGGTGGAATCCGGCTTGTCCCATAGATGGTCTGCTTGCGCACTTTAACATCGCGCACGAGCAGATCCGTTTCCTCTCTGGAGAATCGCTCAGTCTTAGACAGTAAATAGTGAATCCGCCATGGCGCGAGCACAACTGGCTTTTAAAGGGAATGGGAGATGAGACTCTGGTTGGTTTATTTCACGTTATGCACAAAACACACCCATTACTCATTAAGAGAATAGAGACAACCCTTTTAGACCATGCGCCGTGCGTGCCGACCATTTTTCCCGTTGTTAAACTAGCAAAAGTGGATTCGGACACGACCTAAGTGCACTGCGCCGTGTGCTTTAGACCAGGGTTCACCAATCTCGGTCCTGGAGGGCCGCTGTCCTGCAGAGTTTAGCTCCAACCAGCTCCAACACACCTGTTTGAAAGTTTCTAGTATGCCTAGTGAGACCTTGATTAGCTGGTTCAGGTGTGTTTAATTGGGGTTGGAGCTAAACTCTGTAGGACAGCGGCCCTCCAGGACCGAGATTGGTGAACCCTGCTTTAGACCATGCGCTTTAGATCGTTAAGATAGGGCCTGAAGAGTCCGTCTTTAAACCCCTCCTTTCTGTCAACCGACCAAGTCTGATTGGTCTACCGCTTACAGCGCATGTCGGAAATCAAACGCTAATTACCATATGTAAATTTTAGCTCTTGAAGCTTCCTCAGCACTTGTAAACGCAGTGATATGAACAGTAACGATGGCGTTGACTTTACCGTATCAATTCGAGCCTCAGTCTTCATCCTTTGGAAGTCCTTCTGGACATGTTGACAACATGAACCAAACAGGCTTCAGCACAACTATTGTGTTTGAGGATGGGTCAATGTAGATGCTGCTCGCGGGCGGGCCAATTAAGGCCATAGGCTGGCATTATGCAAATTTATTACAAACCTACATAGGTTTTTTATTATTAATTACTGATGACTTGTTTCAGGTAGTTCAGAGTCATTTATTTCTTTTAAGAGACAGTAAATGTATTTGTTGTGCACTTTGATCTCTGAAATTTGCAGACCTTCACAAATAGCTATAATACACTCTGCATGAAAGGTAATATAAGAAAGAGCATAACAGGAGTATGTTAAATCATATGGAGAAGTTTGATTAATTTAAAAAAAAAAAAAAAAAAAAAATTGTCAAGTTTATGAAAATCTCGTATGCCCTTCTTCTGCTACAACACTTCTACATTGAAAAATTGCAATCTTAATGGTAACATCTAAATTAAATTACTTATTCAAGTAAAAAATATTAATTACACTGAATCAATCTAAATGTATCAATTCATACAAGCAAAAGTTGTATGCATTAAATAAGGTGCAATGAGCTTAAGGTAACACTACTTTTTAATGTATGTGTCATTTACATTTAATTATAATTTTTTTTTTTAGGGTTAGCATTAGCGTAAAAAGCTAATCAAAATAATAATTTAAATAATTTAAAATAATGTAAGTATGTTAGTATGTTGCTAAGCTAATATCACAACACATTAATAAAAATAAAAGTGCATAGTGTAACCCCTCAGATCCTACTTGCCCCGCTCCAAGTGGGACTCGAAACGGTGTCTCCGGCATGGGAGGCGGGCGCGCAAACAAGGACCCTAAAGACTGCAGTCTCTATAGAGTCAGTCGCTAAAGTGCCTCTTGAGGCCAGGGGAGTGAGGTTTACTCGTATGGCAAATAATGTGAAACTATTTTATAAATATTTTTTCAGTTTTCAGTGTTACAGTATATTTATAGTCAACACTCCTCTTACAGCATCCACCATCTTGTTTTCATTTTGCCCACTGAGCTGGATGCAGTGGATATGTGAACATGGGAAGTTGCCTTGGAATCCAACCAAAATCAGGTATGTAATGTCGAGGCAGCATAATTATGCTTTATAATTATGCTGCCCACATTTTTGGAACAGTCTCAACATCAGGTGTGTGCCTGTGAGGAGGCAGCTCACTAGATTTTCGAACAGTGCGACAATGCCAAAGCAGTTTTCAAGGAATCGTGCCAGCGAGCAAGCCTAGGGTGATAAAGGCAAGAAGAAACTAACTATGAGGGTTACGTTGGATAATCATGTCATTAAATCATATGACTGAACTCATTTTTAAAAATATACACAACTCAGACATATAAGACTTTTGGCTATAGTCTTACAATATGCCTACTAATTAGGAAAATAAATCACAGGAAAAATAGCTGTGCTGGGAGACTGGCAAAATGGCTCACTACTGTCTCTCAAGACAAATTTGTCTCAATGTCTCCATCAAAGCCTCAAAGCGTCCTGACAGTCCTATTAGGGGACCGCCCTCAATATCAATGACTGTGCATGTGGAGCGAGAAAGAGCACCAGAAGAAGACTTGCGAACACCTGAATTAAGAATAATGAGGACAGAACCAGATGGAGACATCTTTTCATCTCAAAACTCCCATCAGTGTGGGCAAACTCCACTTTAGATAAAAGACCATATTACACACATTAACCTATATGGCTACCTTAGGTTTATTCTTCAACATGCAACCCTGTGTCTCACATCAAGAGTTCAGTTAAACGAGGTGTCATACTGATTTTGTCTGAGATGGTATTGGGGGAGATTTATCCTTTGGCAGACTCCATGGTTCATTCAACCAAATTTCTAAGTGAATTAACAGTGACAGACTGGCAGCAGACATGATCGATTTTGTCGTTCATTTGATCCAGAGCTTGGTGATGGCGTTCTCGCTTTCATCTGAAGACTGCGAGGCTTTGAGCCCAGGCAACATTTGAGAGCGACTCTGCCCTTTTCAACAACCAAATCTGTAATTCATTCAAAATGTCTTTGCAACCCTTGTGAAAACAAAGTGCACTTTGTTAATTGTATTTAAAGGGTTAGTTCACCCAAAAATGAAAATTCTGTCAGTAATGACTCACCCTCATGTTGTTCCAACCCCGTAAGACTTTAGTTCATCTTCAGGAACACAATTTAAGATATTTTTGATGAAATCTGTTAAAATAGTCCAAGTGTCCAAGTGACTAAAGTGGCTCAACCTTAGGTTTATCAAGTGACGAGAATACTTTTTGGACTATTGGACACTTGAGCTTTTCTGGGATGGCAGATATCGATTACCAAGCAGCCTATGAAGGAGTGAGACAGCTCTCAGATTTCATCAAAAATATCTTAATTTGTGTCCCGAAGATGAACGAAAGTCTTACGGGGTTGGAACAACATGAGGGTGAGTGATTACTGACAGAATTTTTGGGTGAACTAACCCTTGTGTTGGATTTTTAATAGATAAAATAGTAAACTGAATATTAAACTAACCATGTTTCTAACATCTAACCATACTTCTCTTTTTAGGCCTAACATGATAACACTGAAACACAATGTACTAAAACGTTCTGTCCTGTGTTTTTGTATGTTGTATGTTGTGTTGCCATACCCCTTTTACTTTGGTTGTGTGAGTGTAAAAATAACAAATATGGGAAATGAAACTAGACAGATGACTAAGTTTGAACCTAAGTTTGATTAACGAAGTAATCATTAAAACAAAGTTTGCTTTAGCTAGTAACAGAAGGGTTTGTCTATGAAGAACCAATCAAATTCATATAATTTTGCCATACCTCCCTATTCTATAAAAAACTGTTGTATTCTTGTTAGCTGGTGGGATTCTCAATGGAATTTGTCTGAGATCCTCCGGCCTTGCTTCTTGGGGGAGATTCTCTGAGAACTGCTCGAGAGATCCTCCGGCCGTGATTAAAGCATTTAGAGGACATTTGCAGAAGTCTGTTTGTCGATTAGCACCCAGTCGATGTGTAGATGCGCTAGGTTATAGGATTAGACTCAGCCGATGTCGATGTGTAGACGCGCTAAAGTATAGGATTAGACTCAGCCCATGTCGATGTGTAGACATGCTAGAGTATAAATATTATAGGCCCAGGTAGACTTAGGTCAGATGAGATAGGACTTAGTTAGGTTTAGGGAAAAATCTACGATACCCTTTAATACTGAATCATTTAGCAGACATCACTTAGATGATGGAGTTTAAGTATGCAAAGCGACTTAAAGGCCCACTGAAATCAAAATTTATGTTTTTTAGCTTTTAGTATGAATATGAATATGTTAGCCTTAAGGTTATGAATAAGTTAGTATGAATATGTTAGCCTATATTAGCCTTAAGGTTATAAATAAGTTAGTATGAATATGTATGAATATTAAGGTTATGAATAAGCTGGTGTGTTCCAAAACAATGCAAAATTCGCGTTTAGGAGATATTAGCATTAAGAACTTACAGTCTTTCAGTTCCGCTAAAATGGATCACAGATTTCTATGACGTTACCGCAGACGTCACCTTCTTATCACATCTTCTGTCCAATCAAATGCTCTCTAGAATCTAAAGCGTCCCGTCCCCTATGCTATAAATACTACCTGGCAAAAGCAACCATTGAAACGTCACAGAGCAATATGGGTTGGAGATGTGAGTTCGGTTGCTCAAACCCTCAAGTTTTATTCCGTTTTCCAACTGTATGTTGGTTAAGAATGAAATGGCTAGAATTTATTCACACCTCTACTATTGAATCCAACGTATCATCTGTGCTCGGATTCGCTTCCATGGCGCGGTCAAGTACGACTTGCAGTCTGTGAGGTAAACTAAACACTATTGGCTATTTGAAAAGGGGGAGGAGCCATTCAATATGTCCCGCCTTAGCTTCCTGTTTCAGTGGAAATTATGCATACAAAGCTGCACGTTCCAAGGCACTTCACTGCGCCTTTAAAAATGATGAGAACAATAGAAGCAATCAAACCACAACTATAGGGCAACAAAATGAAAGTGCTGTGACTAGTCCCAGTTAGTCTAGCACAGTTTTTTTAAATAAATAAAAAGTAAATAAATAGATAGATACAGTAGACAAGAATAGTAAGTGTTATTATTAAATAATCCTATGAATGCTCTTAAAAAATGCAGAACTGAATCGTTAATCAAACCGCATTGAATTTTAATGTGAATCGTCTCCAATCGAATCAGTCAGAATTTCCAAAAAACGTTCTTGAATCGAATCGAAATCTCATTTATCGTGAAACGAATCAATTCGCTGTCAACCAAAAGATTCACAGCCTTAAAATATATCCAATGCACCAATAAATTATCATAAATAATAAAATATTAAAAAAAGATTAGTAAAACTGAGTACACAAATACTGTTTTAGATGCTGTAAATACGACCATATTGTATTTGCATTTGAATGTTTTCCCAAGAGTGCAAAAATGTCTGTGTAAATGCTATGTACACATTTTTAGGAGATCATGCTTCCAAGTTTGAAAGCAATTTGTGAGCTTCATTGGCTGGGAAGATTATAATAACAACTGATAAAAAAAAATCGGTTTCACACAAAACTACTTTATGGTTTCAATAGCGAATATATTGCACCAGTGATTTTGACCACTTTTACAATACTTTTGAAGAAAGTATCTATTGGCTGTTCAGACTTTAAAACCCTGAGGATTCTTTCGTTGAGGATTTATTTGATGGAAAGCTCAGTGTTTTTTCTCATCTGCTAGAGCCCAGCGCACCTCATGCCCCCTGCCCAAGCTGCTCTTGACCTGTCTGACCCCTCCGACCTTTCAATCAGACATGTAGCTTTCAAGCAGCAACGGAGCAAAACAAGAGTTTTCAGCCACTTTTATTATGTATTCATGTTTGAATCAGATTGCAAACTGTTTTGCATATGGGGATGTAACATTAAAAGCGTTGGCTTCAAACATGTTGCTTCTTGTTTGTGTACCAGTGTAAAGAGAACAGAACAAAAACTAGCATAATCTGAAGCAGCAGGTTCTCTATTATTCAACAGATAAGTATTATACAAACAATCTATGGCAGACTACACATATCATGACTGACCAGATGGGGAAAGTTGTAACGTACAATAAAACAAGGTATATGTTTTATTATTATTATTTTTATTATAATTTTGTAATAATAGTACAAAATGGTATTTATTTCTAATTTTTCAATTAAAATATAAATCATTTAAGAATAATTTATCTAATAACAATTGTAATAATTTTGAAGTGAATTTGATTACTTAAATTATTGTATAAAAATGTTTTCTAGTGTTACAAACTGTTACCGCCCACCAGGGTAGGTTGTAACAACAGCAAAATGCTGTACTTGACATTAATTTGCACAGTTTAGGGATAAGTTGTAGATTTTAGACTACTTGCATTTTGGAAATAATACATTCAAGAATGGAATGCCAAAATTTGAGACAAAGCGTTACAGATGTTGAAAGAAAATGTGTTCCTGTCTCTCGGCTCGACTGACTCCCGATCCCTCACCTTGTTGCAGTGTTTGTTTCCACAGTGCGATCGGCCATGGTGCAGTAAATTGCGTGATTATTTATCACCAGGTTTTGAAAGCTATGACTTCCAATGTCTCGGTGGACTGCACAGATGCTGACGTGGACATTTTTTTACATGTTCCTTAATTGCAAAAATGTCCCCTCTTGTTTCCTTGGTGCAATTGCGTGGATGTCTGATTTATGTAGTGGTGTTTGTGTGCTGTTATTTTTTTAATGAGTTTTTCATAAACTAAAATTCCCTGAGGCTACAGTTGGTGAGCATTTGAATCCCCTACAGTTTTACTCTACTCTTATAACAGATAATGTGCTGCTGCTGTTTTACTCCTTTCAAATTATTTTTAATAAGATTATTAAATATAGTGTTTTCTTGGTTTTTGACCACTGCTCAAAAGCAATGCTTATTTTGTATTCCATTGTAAGCTTGTCTTTTATCTTTTGTTGTATTCAGTGCTATTGTTGAATGTTGAGTAATAACTGCACTAGTCTGAGGAAGCTGCATAATTCCTCTAGTGGAGGTTCTAATAATATGCTGTTTGATGGGGCGTGAGCGAGCATTTGCATAATGCTCTGTTGGTGTGAGTAATGCGTAAATAACAGCCTTTTGCTTGGTTTTTTCATTACTTTCAGTATTGTAGCCTATCACTCCAAAAAAGAAAGACTTCTGCTGGACTGAATTCTCTTAAGGGAGTTTGTACAATTGTTCTGAATTCACATGCATAGCCTACATGGTAAAGCAGCAGATGGATTTTCAAGTCGACTGGTTGTCACTGCAACTTAAAAATCTGTCTGGACAAACTTTGATAAAAGTTTCTCATGACCTTAAAAACCTTTGTTAACTGCTTGAAATTAGCTTAATTCTAGAAATTGAGATCTGTGCATCAGTTTTGTTTTCATTGTCTCTATTTTGCCTTAGTTCCAGTTCGTTCATTGTCATGGTTTGTAATTAGTTCCACACCTGTTTATAGTTATGCTAATTATTCCCTGTGTATTTAAACCCTGAGTTCTGTCAGTTCTTTGTTCAGTTTTATTAGATTGCGTTGTGTGCTTCGTTACAGCCACGTTACAATTAAAGAATATAGTTCCTGTGAATGTGTTTTAATCAAATTCTTTCACAGTTTCCCTCTTCAAGGTTGTTGAAGATTAGTTATTCCTCTAATTTTTCAACATCTATGGTGGGTGCACCTCACCCGAAAAACTACATCACTAGCGTACAATGCCAGAGGAACGTTCATTCAAACCTAACAATAGCACTCGTCTATTTCACTTCAAGGACTCCAATTCTTGGCCATTATGTTTTGCACTGTGCCCCATTAATGTGCCAGAACTCACTGAATATGTAGTTCACAGCGAGGGAGCTACTAAAACACCCCAGGTTTCGCTGCCCGTCTGCTGCATACAGTGTGTGTATATGTTTGTGAGTGGGAATGCCTGCTGATTCTTACATTTTCTTTTTTCCATTTGTGTGACAATTGCAGGGCATCGCTGACATTCAAGAAATGGTGTTATTCAGGATAAGGCAGATTGACTCGGGACCTTGTGGTGAAAAGCCAGACAAGACACTTTTCCTGTTTTTGCACCTTTCCTTTGTATTGATCATTCAGGCTTTTAGCTTGTTTACAGCTCAACTGTTCATTAACACCAGCCAGCCTGATCTCACGGCAATTCGTACGAATTCTACGAGGTGGCTAATTCGTACGAATTCATACGACCTCACTCGTATGAATTAGTAAGATTTTTGCTAAATCGTACATATTTTACGAATTGCCCAATTCGTATGAATTCATACGAATGGTGCATTGCAACAGTGCATTGCTGTTATAGTGAGTGATCGTATGAATTCATACGAATGACCTACCCCTGACCCCGCCCCTAAACCTACTCATCACGTGGGTTTAGACAAATCGTACAAATTCGTACGAGTGAGGTCGTACGAATTCGTACGAATTAGCCACCTTTTTATCACTCGTACGAATTCGTACGAATTGGTCGTGAGATAGAGTTGCACCAGCACATACCTCCTGCCCCCATGCAGCATTGAAACCCCAGCAACAGGGAGGAAGCCCACTGAATAGATTTATTGTTTCAGCCCCTCCATGTAAAAGCAAGCACTGATGCAGCTTTCAAAACGTAAAAACAATGTGGAAGAATGTTTTTGGCCTTTTTACATCTTATTTTTGATGTCCTTCACCTCCATCTGCTTTTTTCTTTGAGTGAAAATACAGCCTTTTAAGAGGGCTAAGATTCATATCTTCAGATATTTCAACTTTTATCAAAAACATCATTGTGACATTCCATATTTCATAGACGAGGTTTTGTACTTTACCAGGCTCTAGAGAGAATATAAGGGATAGACTATACATTTTAATGCAAACTGTGTTTGGGCGAAGCTCACTAAACCTGTCAAGATGATGTCAGGCTACTATTTCACCCCAAAATCAAAAGACATTATATTTATTTTTTAATGAAAATGTATTTTGGTTTTCATTGTAACTTTATCCAAGCACATTTTGATTACCGTAAAAATCACACACTCATTACCTGCAAAAAAATTGGTGATGCATTTTTTGGTGAAATGCTTATCGTAAGATGCTTTTTTTTGTGTGTTTTTTTTTTTTGCTATACTGCTACATTGCCCACCTCAGAAGGGAAAGAAAAAGCTAAAATGCATATTTTCTATGTTTCATGTTTTTTATTTAGATGTAGTGAATTAAGTAATGTTTTTGACTTGAATGAGTTAACAACAGTGCCGTTTGTCATGAACGCGAGTACAGATCTGAGAGCCCTGAATGGGATTTTTGTTTTGTCTCCGCAAATATTGTCTGAGATTGTCTGATCACTATGCATATTTGATTGCATTGCGATATTAGCATATTAGGTCTGTTTTGAAGTCTTTTATCTTTATGACTAATTGGTATACTTGTTTGTTATTTGCTCAGTACAGTTTTCCGGAGTACTAATCCCCATAGTCTGCATTCTATTATGCTGTGGGTTTTGCTGATGTTGTTATTCAGCAGAACCTGTGTCCATCTGCATTTATACTGTCATTGTGAATTTCAGAACTGTCAGTTTTAGTGGTCCACTTAATCTCAGTGACTCGCAGTCTTGTCACTGTATTTTCTTTTCACTGTCTGAAAAGTAGAAAATTCTCACTCCCGTACAAAAGATATGAGGTTTGCTTGTTTTGAAATATTTCAAGCAGGTTTCATCAGAATAATTATTTGCTCCCAGATTTTACTTTGGAAATCAAGATGACCCAATTTACAAATAAAATTGTTCATAATAAAAAAGTAAATAAAAATGACTTAAGATAAAAACAATTTAATTCAATAAAATCAATATTATTACTTTATATTTAATTGTACAGTACAATTATGTCGGCCATCATTGCTGTTATAGTGCTTCAAACTCCAGTCCAGTGGGTGGCAGAATGGCACATTTTACCTACTAATGCCAAACAGTATGGCTTTGTTTGGAATGGCACACTAACTTATTGCTTACTGCTCAGTACCATAGATATCATATAATAAAGGCTAGATGTCTTACAGCGGAGTCTCTTCCGGCATCACCGTTCGGCCATCTTGTCACAGCCAGGCTCTGATGTAAGGTGAGTGATCAGCATGAACACAAATACTCTTATCTCGCTGAAATCTTGACGGATTTACAAACGGTTTGGTTTCTTATAAACGTTATTAACGTGGCTATAATTCCGAATGCTTGAACATGTATGTTATAATTATTCATATGTATGCAGTGTCATAACTACATCTCTGATGTTTATAACAAACCAAACCGTTTGAAAAATCGGTAGAAAATTGAGCAAGTTATGGTTATTTAAAAGTACATGCGCCATTAAAACACAATGTTACGAGTGAGCGAGCTGTCTGTGGCAAGATGGCCGCCACGTGCGGACGTCGACCTCCATTGGCCAGCAGCGCGCACGAGACATCTAGCCTTTATTATATGATATCTATGCTCAGTACTACCACCTACTATAATTTTAAGAGTAGTGTTTGAAATAGTATACAATATGCAGCAAATAATGTTTCAGAGTAGTTTGCTACAGTGTTGTCAAATGACAAACATTGAACATTAACTCAGTACCTTGCTAATATGATACCTCAAATGTACTAACTATTCTTTTTTATGTGCAAACCTGAGTGAAAATGTCCTTCCTTTCGACTGTCCTCACCAACGGTCTTGATTTGACCGATAAAAATTCAGTTTGTTGGTGTAGTGAATGTAGTCAAGTTGATTTGGTGAAATTAAATCAGGTTTTTCACTTAAAATCAGTTGATTACATTTTATTTTGCTCGACAAATTAATGTACACTGAAAAAAATTTATACTGGTTTGATTTAAGTCAAAAATATAATCATCATGTTTGAATCAAATTGTCTACATAAGGCTAGGGTTCAGGTATTCCTTACATGAACACCTATACCACTTTTTACTGTGTAGAATACTTCAATTATACATAGGTAAAAATAACTCAGTATAGCTGTTTTTTTTCACATCATCACAAATAAATCTACTAATAGATTATGCCCCCTACACATTCGTTAAATAGGCTATATTTTGACAGCATAAAAAGTTATTGATATGTAGCCAAGTCAATAGGGGGCGCTGTTGTCTATTCTATCAACGGCTTAGCTCCAGTCTATTTAACGGATCTTCTATCGCCCTATAATCCATCGCGCTCTTTAAGATCACTAAATTTGAGGCTTTTGGTCATACCTAGGATATCCAGATCCACCAAAGGAGGGAGAGCATTTTCACATTTAGCTCCGAAACTCTGGAATAGCCTTCCTGATACTGTTCGTTGCTCAGACTCGCTCTCCCAGTTTAAAACTAGATTAAAGACGCATCTCTTCAGCCAGGCATTCATATAACATTTTAAATCTTACTGTTCAAACTACAATCTGGCCTCTAGTTCATAAATGCCAGAGGAGAACTGGCCCCCGATTGAGCCTGGGTTCTCCCAAGGTTTTTTTTCTCCATTGGGTCACCTGATGGAGTTTTAGGACACCATTAGGTCACTTGATGGAGTTTTCGGTTCCTTGCCACTGTTGCCTTTGGCTTGCTCAGTTGGGGATATTTTGGGGATATTAATTTAATTTTATCAATCAATAAATTTACACTAGAAACAACCTTGTTGTGTTATTTTGGTTTAATGCTGTGAAGCTGCTTTGATGCAATCTGTATTGTGAAAAGCGCTATATAAATACACTTGACTTGACTTGACTTGTTGTGGGTATCCGCGGAAGGTGCGATTTGCCTTTATATATACCACTTCCCATGAGTAAAATGCTACGGATACACTTGGTGCATAGATCATAAACCATTACTATTGTTTATTTTGGGGCAGTTTTGTCTCTGGTTAACTCGGGATGAGAACGCAAAAATGAGAAGAATTTAAAAGCTTCAAATCAATTTTAAAATTTTAAATCAAATTATTTATTTATTTTAAATTGTAAATTAAAAAAAAAATTTAAATTAAAAAGCTCTGGTTAATTTACACAGGGTTCTACTAAACACTGATGACTTCTTCTAGCCGAATTAAAATTATTTTGACTTCAGCTTAACAATGACACTCTTCTCTATTGAAGCATTAAACTCTGTTTGCATCACAGAAACATTATTTTCCTGTTTATCACTGTGATGCTGCTTTGAAATCTATTGTACAAACCGCTAAGCAGGCTAAAGACGACTTGATTGGAAACGTGTCAAAAGTAGCCTACAATTTATGTGCTACTAACGCTAGTGTTACAGAAACACTGCTTGTTCTACAGTAACATGTATATGTAAAAGGGTTAGATTTATAATTATTCCCCACCTCCAGTTCACTGATGCCACACTCTTCACGAAGATGAAACGTCACATGGAGCTCATTGCATTGTGGGAAAATTCTACTACATTCTACAGTATACATACTGGATACTGCAGAAATAGTAAGAGTAGTATGACAGTATATGCCATTTCAAACAGCTTATGTGAAAGAGTAGTATTTATAAATTCACAGTATTCATAAAACAGTATAAGTACCCAGATGACCTACTATTTCTGGCATGAGGCCATGAGAGAGGATTTGTGAATGGCAGTGAAGCATGCAACTGACACTGGTAGGTCACATGACAATAGTAACATGGCAGATGTAGTACAGTACCTCCAGATTACATTCATACTACACATGACTATAGTGATCTAAGATGTTGACATTTCAGTATCAGAGGAGCAAGCAAAGACAGTTGAGGCTGCTACAAGGGATCAAGCTTCCTCTAAACTGTGGTTTCGATTTCATGCTTGTCGAATTACAGCATCTAAAATTCAAACTGCATGTTGCACTGATCCAAAACAGCCATCACAGAGCTTCATCAAAAGTGTGTGCTATCCTGAGTCATACAAATTCACATCAAAAGCCACTACCTGGGGATGTAATCATGAGAAATTTGCACGACACAGGTTTCTTCATAAATCCAAGTGTGCCATTCTTGGGTGCTTCTCCCGATGGCTTTGTTTCTTGTGATTGTTGTGGTGTCAGTGTAATTGAAGTGAAATGTCCATTCTGTGTGAAAAGTGACAAGTTAGACAGTGTATCTTACTTGGAGAAGGACAGTGAAGGGAAACTGACACTTAACCGAAAGGGGTCAGCCCTATGTTCCCACAGCCCTATGTTCCCACGGCCCTATGTTACCACATTTCTAAGAATTTTTTTTTTTTTTACGATTTGTCTAAACCCCAGTTACGGGTAGGTTTAGGGGTGGGGTCAGGGGTAGGCCATTTGTGGGAACATAGGGCTGTGGGAACATAGACATGCTCCCAACCGAAACCACCAGTATTTCTACCAGGTGCAAACTCAACTTGGGGTGTGCAAACTAGAATCTGCCCATTTTGTTGTTTGGACAGAAAAGGATTTGCATGTTGAGCAAATTTTATTTGATGAAGAATTCTGGGGTATGATATGCCAGAAAAGCAAGAACATTTTCGACACAGCCATTATGCCAGAGTTGGCAAGTTTTACACAAGGCTTTCATCTACCATGGCCACTGTGTCCTCACAACCTGGAATATTTGCCTCAGCTGAATCACATGGCTCTGATTGTGCTGCAAGTGCCAGTGACCAAGAGTTTGGAAAGATGATTCTATGTGAAAATGCAAAATGCCATATTAAGTGGTTTCACTACTCATGCATTAATGTAAAGATTGCACCAAAGGGAAAATGGTATTGCCCACAGTGCCAAAAGCTACCTCAGTCTCAGCCAGAAAAAGGAAAGAAACCAAAGCAATAAAACAATGTTTAGTTGGCTGCTGTGAAGTTTTGCACTTGAGGCACTTTGCTTTAATGTAGGTTCAATTATATTTAAATCATTTAGAATTGTGACAACAACAAAAAAAGTTATACTCAAGTTACATACAAAATTGTGTTTACATTTAGTGTATTGCACTATAGTATAATGTATAATTTATAGTAGTGTATAGTTTATAAGTGCTCTGATAAAAAATGTTTTTCCTTTAATAAATCTGTGTTCTGATGATAGTGATGATGCTGTGTGTTGTCTTCCACAACAATACAACAACAATGACTGTAAATTAACAATCATTTATAGATAATTTTAGGCTATAGCCTATAGGCACAGTCCAGACAATGGATTCATTGATATTTTTATTGCCAAAGTGCATATAAAAATATACTTTAGTCAGATTCAACTACTGATGGACAAAAGTTCACCAGAGCACAACAGAGTCCAATCTTATCTCTGGTACAATACCCGTCACTATCTTTGCACATCAAGAAATCAATTGGCAATATCCCCCCCAAAATAGTATATTTCTAGCGCACACAACCAATCACACGCTCAACATGAATCCTGATGTGGGCAATTTTCCTTGTGGTTTCTAAGTCAACAGGAGCTTACTGTGACTTTCCACGAGTGAAGGCTGGAATTTGTACATGAGCCGTTCTACAACCTAAAGTGGCCTGAATATTAAAGTGACGGTCAGCAAGAACTAAATCACCAGAAAGTATGTTGTCCAAAAAGCTACAGTTTTCAGTTATGTATTTGTCACTTACTCTTCCTCCCCATGCATTAGCAACACACAATATATTGCCCAAGATATACATCCATGATATACATCCATGCAGTCAGTCAGGTCCTGCATGGCTGAATCAAAATCTTAGAAAACCATAAAAAAAACCACCATCTTTTCCACAAATTGTTTTTTATTTAACCGCTGTTACAAGCGTGTATTTACTGCTATGTGTATCGCGTTTCTGTAGTGTTAAAATGGAGAACAGTAATCAAGTCTACCATCCAGCCAAGGATAGTCAATATCTTTTGTTCTCACGATTTCTAGACAATGGCCGTGCTAGGCCTCCCTCAACAAAACACCAGCAGACCAACACTCTTTGGGACTTGTCTATTTTACAGCAATTTTGCTTCTAGCTGGTGATGTAGAAATAAATCCTGGTCCACCGCCTATGGTCGGAAACAATCTCACTATCACTCAGCAAACCCAACACGGACCGTCTTCGCAGCAACCTTGGATATTACCGGCGCAGTCCGCCGGGTTATCATCGCAATTTTCTGGGCTACCATCGGCGCAGCTCGCTGGGCTAACGTTACCACTGCAGCTAACACTGCCGGCGCGGCTCTTCTGGCTGCCACCGCAGCTCGCCGGGATACCGCTGCAGCTCACTTGGCTACCACCGCAGCTCACCTGGCTATCATCGCAGCTCGTTTGGATAACACCGCAGCTCATCTGGCTACCGCTGCGGCCCACCTGGCTACCACTACAACTTATCTGGCTATCACCGCAGCTTGCCACCGCAGCTTGCCTGGCTACCACCGCAGCTAACCTGGATACCATTACTGCAGCCCACCTGGTTACCACCGGCGCGGCTCACCTGGTTACCACAGCAGCTAATTTGCCCCCTACTGCAGCTAACATGGCTACCATCGGCACAGTTTACCTGTTTGCCGTCGCGGCGCGCTTGGTCGTTGCCGCAGTTCGCGTGGTCTGTGGGACATGCTTGTGTTGATCCGGGGCACGGGAGTGTCGGCGCGCTGTTTGAACAGTCGGCTTCGTGGGCGGGCCTGGGCCTGGGCCCGGCTCGCGTGGATCAGGGGTGTCGGGTGGATGTCGCGGCGGCGGATCAGCTTATGGAACAGAATCTGCAGTATGATGCACAGCAACTGACCATACTCACTAATTTGGAACATTCGGACATCAATGTAGAAATGGCATCGTCAACTCAAGGTACCAACAACACTACACAGACTTTGGGCGATGAGTGCCAACTGATATCGGCTTCATTAGGAATAAACTGTAATACTGACTTCAATCTACAAATTAGAACTACAGTCAAACCCAGAAACCATGTTTTTAAGAAACACAGGATAACAAAAAATTTTCGGACTATAAATCAGGCTAAGATGATCTGGGACCCGTGCTGTAAACCTAAAGGGCTACTTGGTGGACACTTAAATATTAGAAGCATGATCCCTAAACATGAACAGCTAGAGCACTTACTAACTCAATCGAATATTTCATTCTTAGGATTAACAGAAACCTGGCTAACTTCCTCATCTCCCGAGGCAGCAATAACAATACCTGGTTACAATGTTTTTAGAAGGGACAGGGGTCAGGGTAAGGGAGGGGGGGTTATATTATATGTTAAAGATACCCTGAAATGCAATAGGATTGAATGGTCTGATGATGCTAGCCTTGAGTGTGTAGGAGTAGAAATTATACTTTCTACAGAAATGACATTCACAGTTATATGTATGTATCGTAAACCATCAGCTACAATAGATTTCTATAGCAATCTTAAAACCCTCATTAATCTTATGAACATGAAAAAAGAGTTAATTTTATTAGGTGATTTTAATATTAATTGGGACAATAAGAAAGAAAGAAAAAATCTTAAACAGATAACTGATCATTTTAATATGGAACAATTGATTAAAACACCAACTCGAATAACTAATCGCTCCAAAACAAGAATAGACCTAATCTTCTCAAATAAACCTGAAAGAATTAACAAAATCTATAATCTTCTAACTGGTCTGTCCGACCATAATGGAATCTTTTTTTCACGAAAATTAAATAAAACACGATCTTGTAATCTCAAATCTTCAAATACATCTCTGTATCATGACATAATCCCTAAAAGTCAACATACAAATCTGCAAACAGTCCTAAATGAGCAGGATTGGGCCACCTTTATTTCATGTGAAGATGTTATAGACAATAGTGTGACCTTCCATAATACAGTTAAACTGATAATAGCATCATTTACTAAAAAGGTGAAGTGTAAAAGAACAAATGACAATGACCTACCATGGTTTCATACTGAGTGTAGGTCACAAATGAAAATAAGAGATCAATTACTCAAAAGGGCGATTAAAACTGGCCTTACCTCAGATAGACATTTATTCACATCAGCTAGAAATAAAGTCATACAAATAATGCGGAAGGCAAAAGCTCATTTTTTCATGACGATTATTGATAGTGCAAAAGGGAATGGGAAAAAAATTTGGCAAAGCATTAACAAATTAATTGGTAAAGAGAATAAACAAGATAAATTAACTGAACTTAAAATCAATAATGTACTAGTGAAAGATCCACTCAATCTTGCATCTGAGCTAAACTCGTTTTTTAAAAACTCTGTCCAAGAAATATCGCAATTATTTATCCCATCTGAAATTGTTCATTCAGCTGTTAATTATACACAGCCTATATTTGTGATAAAAGAAATTACGGAACCAGATGTGGCTACCATTATTGATGAATTAAATAACTCCAAGGCCAAAGATGAATTTGGATTGGATACAAATTTCATTAAGTTACATAAAGAGTTTTTAATATGCCCTATTACACATATGATTAATCAATCAATTAAACAGTCTATTGTTCCACCAGAATGGAAGATGGCCAAAATGACACCAATTTTTAAATCAGGGAGTAGATTACATATTAATAATTATAGACCAATCAGTATTTTGCCTGTTATATCAAAAATTATCGAAAAATGGATAGCAAAACAATTAATAATGCATTTAAATATATGTGGCTCTCCTCTGCATCCTATGCAATTTGGCTTTCGTGCTCATCATTCAACCGAAACAGCTGTGAATGTCTTTATGGAAAAGATTAAACTTTCGTTAGACACACATCCTGTTGTTGGTGCTGTTTTCCTGGATTTGAAAAGGGCATTTGATACCGTCAATCACCAAATGCTCTTGTCTAGATTGACAAAATTCAATTTTTCCAAACAGGCCATCAGCTGGATAGACTCATTCTTAACAAATAGAATGCATTGTGTCTTGGTTGATAATATTAAATCTTCTTATCTTGAATGTCCAGTAGGAGTCCCTCAAGGCTCCGTACTTGCACCGATTCTATTTTCCTTATACATAAATGATTTGCCTACAGTATGCCAAAACATCAATATCTTGATGTATGCAGATGATGCAGTAATTTTCACACATGCAAAAACTGTTAAAGACGCATCTCAATTGCTTACATCTGCACTGAATCAGGTACAGGAGTGGCTTACAAACTCATGTTTACTTTTGAATCCTAAAAAAACTATCTGTATCATGTTTTCTAAACGGCAGATTGAATTGACACGTTCAAATATATTTTTAAAACAAGAAGAACTACAGATTGTAAATGAATTCAGATACCTTGGTGTTGTATTAGATCCCACACTGTCTTTTAAAAATCATATTAAAAGTCTTTCAAAAACTGTGAAATTCAATCTTGCAAATTTTAGATATATCAGACCGTCACTCTCATATAAAGCAGCCAGAATGTTTCTCCACTCTATGATCTTCTCCCATATTGAATACTGCTTTACAAACTGGTCACTCACAAATGCTACAACACTCAAACCAATGGTGTCACTTTTTAAACGAGCTCTAAAAATATTTGATAAAAAACCGCTTTCTTATCATTATTGTCTAATATTACAGAAATATAATCTACTGAGTTTTGAAAATTTCTTAAAGTTTAAATATTCTTGTGCGATATATAAGGTCATACATGGACTTGCCCCACCCCCACTAAGTGAATATATTAAATTGAAAACAATAGGAGAAGGGAGAACTGTAACCAGGGCTTCCACCAGAGGTGACTGTATGGTGCCCTTCAGACGTACAACATCTGGACAAAATGTTTTGTCAGTTAAGGGGTCAGAGATATGGAATACGTTACCGGTTGCTATTAGAGAATGTTCAACATATTCTATTTTTAAGAATCAACTTAAACAATGGTTCAAAATACATCAAAATTGTGCTCACTAACTGTATCTGTTGTAATGTGGTCGTTTGGGCATTTTTTATGGTACTGTTTTGTTATATGTATGTATATCAAACTAAACCCGGCACTTATTGTGTTTGTTAGTATTTTGTCATAAATTGCTTGGAGCATATAGAATAGCACTTTACTGGTTATATAAATATGTATGTGTATTTTGTATTTTGTATTAGATGCCCTGTCTGAAAACTGTGGCATCTTGTATCTCGTATAATATGTTTGTTGAATTTTATGTCGTCTTGTAACTACGTTGTATTATATTTAGTGTTTAGTTTTGTTATTTGATACTGTGATGACCTGACGGGGGACTACAGATGTAAAGTAGCCCTATGGGCTAACTCTGGCATATTTACACTGCTGAAAAGCTAAGATGTTCATTAATATGCATTGTCCCTCTTAAATAAACAAATAAATAAAAAAATAAAAAATAAAAAGATGGAATCCAAGATGGCAGCTAGTCTAAGGTCTGCTCAGTGTCTCTCTCTGGACTGATTTCATTTAAATGGATTTCATAGTATTTTACTCCTTTTAAGTTGTAGTTTTTAAGTTGTACAAGTCATTTATATGGAAATTTCATCTTGAACTTTTAAGAAGATTGTGGACTACTATGAGTTTAAAAATGACACTATACCTCTGCTCTGAGCTAACTTTGCTAACCTGAGCCTGATCCAACTGATCCTATTAGTCCAGGCTAAACAGAGCTAGGCAAACAGGCTTGAGCCTGCTACATTCTCCTGGAGCTTGGGCTAACCAGCCTGAGCTTGCTACATCCTCATTGGAGCTTGGGCAAACCAGCCAGAGCCTCCTACATACTCCTGGAGCTAGGCTAGCGGGCCTGGCCTGCTTCATTCTCCTGGAGCTTGGACAAACCAGCCTGAGTCTCACCCATCATCCTAGAAGCTAGGCTAACGGGCCTGGCCTGCTACATTCTCCTGGAGCTTGGGTTAACAAGCCTAAGCCTGCACCATCATTTTGGAAGCTGGGCCATACTCTACAAGATAAACTGGTACTGTTATTAGTCAACTTTACTATTAGTAAATTAATGACGATGGCATTTTTCTTAATTTTCTTATCCCTGTTGGTCACTTGGAACTTGAAACCGGGCACTGATCCTAGGGTGAGTTGTTTTAATAATATGGTGAGCATACAGGAAACTTACTATAGTGGCACACAAAACAGTATTGACATGCACCAGGAACCATTACACTTTTGTTGGAACCTGGACTTCTGGATGGATCTGTATTGGGATTTGCCTAAACTGCAGAATTTTTTTGCTTTGTATAATTTGTCTTTCTCAATTAATGACAGGCATTGCCTGGTTTCAGCATATGATAGGCCGGCTTCAAAATATACTGTGAAATGCAGATTGATTATTACACTACTCCTACTTCTATCTGGAAATGTGCAGCCCAATCCTGGCCCCTGTTTGCAATGTGTCTTGACCCCTGCTGAATTTAAATCAATGCCTGGACTTAAATTTGTTCATCTTAATGTTCGCAGTTTACTACCCAAAATGGACATGGTTAGAATTTGGATTGAATCTACAGATGCAGACATAGCGATAATTTCGGAAACATGGTTGACGAAATCAATTACTAATGAAGATATAAATGTGCATGGGTATAATGTTTTTCGCAGTGACAGGCCGAAGAAAGGTGGTGGCGTAGCTATCTATGTTAAGTCAAGATTTGGTGCATCAGTTGTTCTGTCTGAGTCTCTCTGTAAGCAAATTTTGGCCTTAAATGTTGAAATATTTAAGTCCCTTTCAATAACTGTTGTGGGGTGTTATAGACCTTCATCGGCCTCCAGGGAGGCTTTATCATCTTTAAAGCTTCTTTTGTCCAGATTAAACTATAGGGAACTTTTACTGGCCGGGGACTTGAATTGGGACTGGCTAAATGTTGTTTCTGATGAATTTAAATCTTTCTGTGATTCTATCAGTCTTAGCCAGTTGGTAAATGTACCTACAAGGCCTAATCTCAAAAATCCAGATAAATCTACTTTAATCGACTTGATTCTAACAAATGTCCCTCATAAATTTTTATCCATGGGTGTCTTTTGTAATGATCTGAGTGATCATTGTGTTATTGTTACTTCGAGAGGCAGTAAAATACCCAAATGTAAATCGCAAATTATTAGAAAGAGGAATTTGAAAAACTTTAATGAACAAGCCTATCATCATGATCTATCTTTGATTAACTGGGGACAGCTAGGCCTGTTGCCTGACGTTGAGCTTGCCTGGACACTTTTTAAGGAGAATTTTGAGAAAATTGTAAATAAACATGCTGCTTGGACAAAGCACAGAGTGAAGGGACGGGAAAACCCTTGGTTTTCTCCAGAGTTGTCAGACATTATCCATCAGCGAAATGTGGCATGGGCTAAAGCTAGAAATGGTGATTCTGCCACTGACTAGTCCATTTTCAGACAACTAAGAAATAAATGTACCTCTCTTATCAAAAAGGCTAAATCAGAATATTATTTATCAGTCACAAGTGAAAACCTCAATAATCCACAGAAATTTGGGAAAGTCATCAAGTCTCTTTCTGTGAATAAAAGTAATGAAGCCCTCCCAAAATTTGTCTTAAAAAACTCTCTCCCAGTCTACGACAGAGTTGATGTCTTAAATTGCTTTAATGAGCATTTTGTATCAGTTGGTTCTCTGTCCGAGTCGACAGGAGTAGGCGCTGTCACTCCATGCGCATACTCCCAAGTGTTTTCTGGAGAGCCTTTTAATTTTGTTTCTTTTACTGTGCAGCAGGTGCATGGAGCTCTTAAAGCGTTAGATCACAGAAAACCTCCTGGACCAGATTTAATAGAGCCTTACTTTTTGAAAAAGGCGGCTGATTTTGTTGCAGAGCCCCTTACAATTCTTTTTAATCTGTCAATTCAAAACAATGAAATACCATCAGTTTGGAAGTCAGCTTTTGTTACTCCCTTGTTTAAAGGAGGTGATCCAGCAGTTTTAACTAACTATCGGCCTATATCTAATTTGTGTGTTTTGTCAAAAATTTTAGAATCCCTTGTTTCAGACCAAATAAAAGAGTTTTTATACTCAAATGAACTCCTTTCTAAACTGCAATCAGGCTTCAGGAAAAAGCACAGTACCATCACTGCTGTTACAAAAGTAATTAATGACATACTTGTCGCTCTTGATAGAAAGCAATTCTGTGCATCACTTTTTCTTGATCTGTCGAAAGCTTTTGACACAGTGGACCATGCTGTTCTAAAGCATAGGCTTCTTTGTCTGGGATTGTCTGATTGTGTAGTTTCCTGGTTCATGAATTATCTGAGTGACAGGACTCAGTGCATTAAATGTGATTCTCTATGTTCTGCATTAGTGAAGGTCCACAAGGGGGTGCCACAAGGCTCAATATTAGGTCCTCTCTTGATCTAGGCCACAATGTGTTGGATGCTAATATGCATTTCTATGCTGATGACACGATTATTTATTGTTTTGGATCATCCCCAGCTAAAGCGGTTGAGTCTTTGCAGAAAGCTTTTGATGTGGTTCAACGCACGCTTATGCAGCTTAAGCTGGTTCTCAATGCTGATAAGACCAAACTGATGCTGTTTAGTAATACTAAGAAGGTTTCTCAAGCTCCTCCTCCTGTGTTCACTTTGACTGGAAGTGTCATAGAGGTGGTTCATTCTTATAAGTACCTTGGTATCTGGCTTGATGATGCTCTCACTTTTAAGCCTCATATAGACAACCTTGTGAAGAAACTCAAACTTAAACTGTCTTTTTTCTTTCAAAATAAATTTTGTTTTTCTTTTAAAGCAAAAAAGCAGCATTAGTCACTGCAACATTTTTATCTGTCTTAGATTATGGAGACCTGGTGTATAGGACCGCTTCAGCACAATGTCTGCATAAGATTGACACTGTTTATCATGCGTCTCTGAGATTTATTACGAATTGTAAAAACTTGACCCATCATTGTGAATTATATTCCAGAGTGGGATGGCCATCGTTGTCCAACAGGAGATCAGGGCACTGGCATATTTTTATCTATAAGGCCATGCTTGGTCTGTTGCCATCCTACATCTGTAGTTTAATCACATGGAGAAGTGTTGGTTCTTATTCATTGCGATCAAATGATCACTTGCTGCTCTTTGTTCAGAACAGAACTGGGAAAAAGGGCTTTTGTCTACTCCGCTCCTTCTGCATGGAACTTTTTGCAAAAAGACTTGAAATTATCTGAACTTATTTCCTTAAATGCTTTTAAGTCCAGATTGAGAGAACCTGAAATGACCTGTTTAAATTGTAAATGTTTTTAATTATTTGTATTGTATAACTTTTATAAATGTAATTGACTGTGTTTTTGCTGCCTCTTGGCCAGGACTCCCTTGAAAAAGAGGTTTTTAACCTCAATGGGACTTTCCTGGTTGAATAAAGGTTAAATAAAAAAAATTAAAAAATTGAAATGTAGGAGACTGTGCCCTGGGGTGTAATACCAATCAAGAATTTAACTGTGTTATGGTGCTTGTAGGAAGACCATGTTTCTGCTCTGGCTATAAGGTTAGACGGACGTTCTATAAAAGCCTCAAAAGTCAATAATAGGTCATCCTTTTGGTAAAGGTCAGACTTTGTACCTGGAATACAATGAGAAATACAGCACATTTAAGCTCATTTTAAGAACGATAAGAATAACATATAAAGTCATTGAATATGAATTATATTATGTCAATGTCAGCTTTATTTATGTAGCACATTTAAAATAGCCAGCGTCCTACCAAAGTGCTTTACAGTAAAATAAGCAAACAGTAAAAACAATAAAAGCAATAATTGTTTTTACTATTTACTATTAAAAATATTATTATCATTACACTAGAAAATTTGTTATGAGCCGCTGCAATCAACATTTCACTTACCTGACAAGAAATGTGCCGAACTAATCCGGATGTTGTCCACATTTTTCCCTGGTGGATCCTGGTTGAGCTCTGCCAACCACAAGCGCCTCCTTTCCTCTGATAACTTCTGGCATTTCTCTCCCTGGTTTTTAATAACTTTTGGAAGTCGATAATATTCCAAATGTTTTTTGGAACCTAAAACACGGCAATAATTAACCATTTTCCTTGACGACGTTCGGGATATACTTCAGTGCCTGTGCTTTGTTGTGATGCGGAGTGCCTCCAATATAGCGACTTCCGGTCTGATGATGCGTCGTGAAAAACCCTCTATATGTATGTAAATGTAATGTAAATGTGGTGTAACAATCAAGTAAAAAAAAAATATATTCTTATACATCTTAATCATTATTTTCAGAAAGGTTCAAATATATTTTCAAGGTAAAAGGTATTTTCACAAATAGCATGACTTATTAAGTTTTTGGGAAGTCACATCACATAACATTTTACTACCTGTACTAACCTTGTCATCTTAAAAAAGTCAGATTATCCGATATTCGGAATGAGATCTGATAGTCAGAATGAAACTGTTGTAGCAACATACATCCGGGATAAATGTAGGTCGGGAGTGTTTGGATTTTGAGATGTGGGCATTGCTCTTAAAAGTGAAGGCATATGAACACGAGCTTGCAGGCCTTCACCAAAAAAAAAATCCAGTTATGACATTTAGATTAAATTAAACATTATGAGGTCAAACATTTTTAATTAACGACGCTTGGATCATTTGTATACAATACTATCTATAGTATACATTTAGAAAATAGATGAATGTTCATTTCTTGCTGACTTTAAAAGAGGTATTGATCTCGACACACACTGACTTTTTAAGATTTGTTGACTTTCAAATATTAATATGCAGCGATGCAGTTTCTAGAAACAACTTTTTCTCCTCAAAGAATTTCATCCTTTGACGAGCCTTTTTCTTTTATTTATATCAGACTTAAAATACGAAAATGAATTTAAATTCAGAAATTAAAAACATATTCAAGTCTAAATCAATGTATAAACTGCATTTGTAATGTATTTTGAAGAAACTGATAGATGAGCATCTCACCACTGATCCTTATGTTATATAAAAATAATAAGCCAGTAAACTGTAACACAAAACATATCACTTTAATTTCCTGAACTTCCACTCTATGAAAGTCGCTGGGAACCTATATTTGTTTGGTTATGGACGTTCTTAAAAAGATTTTCTTTTGTGTTCAGCAGAAGAAAGAAAGTCACATAAGCTTGGAACGACATGAGGGTTAGAACATGGGTGAACTCTCTCTTTAAATAACGGTTTCTGATGATAAGTGCATGTCACACCACCTGTCCATGTTGACATCTGCCGAATTGACTATAGCTTCGACCAAATGATAGATGAATGCGCGGCCAAATACCATAGAGTTTGATTGGATGCATGGCCTTTGACATCAGCAAAAATATACTTTGCATTTTAATTATTTGCATTCAGTGTTGTTTCTTCCCTGCTGTCTGTGATCCAATCAGATCAGACTTGCGACCCCTTGCACTTTCTATGTTTTCTTCCAGCATTTTAGCAAGCCATCACTATGGTTGAATTTCTGCGTGTACCCATAGTGAACCACACTGACACACTGGAAATCTGGTCACCTTATGTGGCGAGTCACGCTTGTCTGCGAGATGGAAACATGGGGACATTTACTTCACAATGCTGCTGTCAATCACGACCACGCAGCACTCTGGAGCAGCAGATGGTTTTGCAGAACCAAAAACAAATTCATCTGAACCCCAGCAACCGAGGTAAATAGCTCACACGCTTTGAACAGACTCCTGCTGCCGTGGAGAAGGATGTTTGATAATGGGCTCTGTCCAGGGTACCAGCCTTTCGAGCGCCGCATGTCTCCATCTCCTCAGTGCTCATCCATCACACCGGGAGCGATGACGGAGTGGAGGACTGAGGGAGGTCACTCTCCTCATCGTTATTCGCCTGCTGATAAGTGCCAGCGCTCGTCTCTTGAGGACCGCGCATTTAGGGCACTAAATTTGCCACAAAGAAAGTAGGAGGAGACCATATGTCGTCCGTCTTTAGGGGTTGCTGAGAACCTCTTCACACACTAAGGTGTGATGGAACGTTGAAGGATGAGTTGGAATATGCCATGTGAATCAGGCAGGAAATAATGTTTATTAATGACCATGTGATTGATGTTTCAGAACGCAAATCTGATTTTGGCGTGAATTTTAAAATGAATCTCAGGAATGGGAAAATTGCTCTCCATTGACAGATCAATACATATTTATTTATTTCAGCAAATTAATTCATTTGAATATCCGTGTACACCTGAAGCCATTACTAGCTTGTTCGCTTCACCTGATGTCTTTATGCTGTAGATCTGGATTTCAACTGGAATGACACATTTGAAAGAATAGCAGCACCTCTGCTTTCAGTGCCAATATAACTTTTAATGGTGTACTTCAGTATTCTCTTTCAAAACTTACAGGACTGGATTTAAAATACATTCCCTACATTCATATTTTATATATATATATATATATATATATATATATATATATATATATATATATATATATATATATATATATATATATATAAGTAGGGGATGAATTATTACTTTGTCTTGGTGTAATTGTAATTGAAAGCAATAAAAAAGGGATGTAACATGCATGACTAATAGTGTAAGTGTGACCAAACATGTTCAGGTCGCGTTTCACCCCAAAATAAAGGGGACACAAATGTACAGTCATATCATGAGATATAATGTAATGAGAATCATATGGTGTCGGTAAGATGTTTTAATGTTTTTGAAAGAAGTCTCTTGTGCTCACCAAGGCATTTTGATAAAAACAGTAATATTGTGAAATATCATTACAATTTAAAAGAACTATTTTCTTTTTAAATACTTTAAAATGAAATGTATTCCTGTGATGCAAAGCTGAATTTTCAGCATCATTACTCCAGTCTTCAGTGTCACATTATCCTTCAGAAATCATTCTTATATTGCTGCTCGAGAAATATTCTTTTATTATTATCAATGCTGAAAACAGTTGCTTAAATAGTAAAAATGAAAGATTTATCTCACAATTCTGACTTTTTTTTCCTCAGAATTCCATGATATAAAGTAGCAAATGCATGTCATAATGTCAGAATTGCATGATATATCATGCAGTTCTGACCTCATAACTCACAACTGTGACTTTATATCATGGAATTCTGAGAAAAAAAAGTCAGAACTGTGAGATAAAAAGTTGCAATTATCTTCCATATCTTGGTGCGTTATTGGGGAGTTTCTTTAGATTGACTTCAAACTAATTTGCAAATGAAAAGTTTTTGTTAACTTTTTGTTAAAAATACATTCTTAACATGTTCTGTTGCAGAGTTGGGATCCAGCCAACCATAATCAGTGTGCTACAAAAACAAAACAAAATGTTAGATCTTTTTTTAACTAGGTCTTTTTTGCCTGTTTTATTTAATTCAAATATGGCAGAATTGATAAAATTGTGCAAAACTTTGTTTAATCTGAACTACCATTTGAACCAAAGACATCAAATATATACCATGTCTATGAACAGTAATGACTTCATATCAAACAGCAACAGTTAAATTAACTTCTCAGCGAGTAAAGCAAAACATCAATGGCAAAAATAAATTGGTTTGCTTTCTAACTACAAAGTTTTGCAGCTTCATACTCTTTGTAGAACGGCTGTTTGGCACTAAACGTCTGCAGTGTGGCGAGTATTCTCTGTACCTCGGAGCTGGACAGTTTGAGCCTATGTCGGAGTAGGCAGGAGAACAGATCTAATGGCAGTGGTCCAGGAGGAGACAGTCTATTGACCCGGTATCGGATCTCCATTAGCTGCAGCAGGGCAGAGTCTTCAGATCCCTGAGTGTACGGATAGTCCAACTGTAGGATCAGGTCCTGGATAGCCTCGGGGTCAAAGTGCATACTGTAACCAAACAGCTGCATGCTGTTGATCTTCATGTATCCAAAGTTCTGGGAGGAATCCATAGCTTCTAGAGGCTCGAAGTAGACCGTATCGTTCCCCTGAGAGGACTCGGTCCGAATGCGGCTCCTCAGGTAAAAGTGAACAGTCTCAAAAAAGCTCTTCCACCGGTTGCCTAAAGTCAAGGTCCAATTGAAGCAATCCAAAGGAATGTCCAGCTTGGTTTTCTCCCAGTCCGGGTAGCTGTTTTGATTGATGGGCATAGTCCAGCTTTCTGAATGGCTACCGCCAAAAGGGTTGACGTAGACGGACAGCACAGGCTCTAAGGTGGAGTTCTTGGTCATGCAGATCTGCAGCGAGATGCCCAGGAGCATGTGGACACGGTTGGATTTGAACTTGTTGCTCTTTAGAGTAAGCAGCATCCTCTTTCTCCAAGACGGGTCGAACCAAACGTTGAGGCGCACGTCGTTGCTGACGAAGATTGCATGTGTGGTGATGCGGCCGTCTCTGTGTTGCAGTAGGTAGCGTAGCTCCAGGTCTTGTAGGTCCGTCTCAAAGCCCAGGTAGTGGTCTGTGGGGTTGGGGACGGCGTATTTACAAACTCCATGACTGAGAACGTAACCTGGGTTGCAGCTGGAGCAGCGGGTGTGGTTGTCCACGGAGCAGGAAGCGCAACGGTGGCCATCACCCACTTCGCATGGGACGACACCCTGGCACGAAGGGTTCTCGTACGGACAGGCACAAGTCCGTAATTCCTCTGTGTAAAATCCCAGTTGGTTATTCTCACTGCAGTACAGGATGGACAGGGTGAACTGTAGCCAGTAGCCCAAGGGTCTGGGAAAACCAACAGTAAACAAACAAACAAAAATGTGAGGAAATAATTGTATAGCTTGCAATGTATTCAAATAATTGCAAAGATCATAAGGCAATGATTTGCAAAAAAAACGGTGACAGCCAATAGACAGTTTTGTTTAGCAACAGCACTAATTGGTTTCTAACCTTCAGCTCTGCTAATATCTGCCTTTGAAAGCACTGGTAGGACAAAAGTAATCCATTAGTGCAGCAGTAGCCTCAGAGGCTGTAGTGGGTGGTTAAACAATAGATTAGTCATTAGTCTTTTACACTCGCTTGGAGATCGGGCTTGGCTAAACAATTGCGCTTTCAAATCAAAATCCAGTAGTGTAATACTCATTCAAAGTGTTTTCACAATTAAATTGCTCAGAGGTTACCCTTTCAAAGCTCAATAGACTTGATCGAGATTTTACTTATGTTTAATTTATGTATCATCGACACATTACATACAAAAGAAACCATTGTTGGTTTTTAAAACTTTTTGATGCATATGGACCCCAAATATTGATTTACTCACTCCCATTTTTGGGGGTGTATTATCCCTTAAAGCAAAAGTCTCCATTGGTTGTCCTTTTCATTACTGTCTAGGAGAAACAACTGAGATATTGCAGGGATCATATTTGTGATTCCCTATGGGATGGGATAGAAAAACATACAATTTCAGCTAAAACTAAATAAATCTGAAACTTCTTCAGTTTAATGATGCACAAAAATTCTGAACTCCTTATAGACTAAAACTTTGCAGCTTTTCATGTAGCTTCATTTGCATAGCTTGCATAAATATACAACAAAAAATTAGGATTCATGGGTATAATGTGTGCCTATAAATACATTTTACCTCTCCCTTAGAGACACTATTTTGGGCTGAATGCGGCATCTCTTGCTGAGGCTGAAGAGCTTATTAGCAGCTCGTCGGGTCTTGGAGAGCAGGAGGCTAACGCGGCTTTCTAGCTGCCTGTAGCGTTGCTGTAGAGCGATGTCTGTCCTCCACAATTGCTGGATTCTTGATGAATTTAGAGCGCTCTGTGTTGGTAATTTACCCATGAAGCTCTGGAACTCATCTGATGAAAATGGAAATGTGAATTAACAGCATTTTTGTGAAGATTTTCAAAATGTAGTTGTCAGCAAAATACTAGTCTCAGCCTCAGACGTCATGCCCACGGACCGTTGGCTTGATTGGTTGAATTCTACAGGATTTCTGGGAGACGTGTGTGTCACGTTCTTTAACGGTTCGCATGGAAACAAATATGTTGTGAAGCCAAACCCCCTCATTGAAGAAGAATGCCGTCATAATGAGCGCTTATCAGGCTCAACTAAACGCTGGATTATGCAAAGTATGTAAAGTTTGCGGCATACAGTAGACTCTTTAAAATACATCCAAGAGTTTTTTATTACTATAAAAAGTTATTTCAGTACTCGGGTGTCGGTCTGATACTGTGCTCACGTACTCGTACTTGTACTCGTAAAACTACCTCGATACAACCGCACCCGATACCACATTAAGGGGCCGTTCACATGCGCGTCACTTCTATTATGAGCGTGATTGCTGCGCGTCTACATTTGAAATAACGAATTTGCATGCACAAAAAACACGATATGTGAACGGCCCCTTATGGCAACGTGACATTAGCCTAACCTCTCATCAGTTGAGCAGATAGTTGGAGGAGGAGTAATGTCAGCCGTTTGGAGATATTTTAAGATAAGCGATGA
The DNA here is from genome assembly GCF_963993115.1 of Abramis brama. Lineage (NCBI taxonomy): Eukaryota > Metazoa > Chordata > Actinopteri > Cypriniformes > Leuciscidae > Abramis > Abramis brama. Next base: position 29,545,510 of record NC_139969.1, on the reverse strand, counting down.
TGATAAAAGTAGAGCAGACTGCAAACTATGCTCTGCTAAATTGTCAAGAGGAGGGGTGAGAAATAGCTCCTTTAACACAAGCAATTTGATTATACAGGTTATATAGGCCTATATTTACTTTGTTACAGTCAGAAAGTGAAAAACATCTGATGAAAATAAAACATTGTTAGAAGAACTGTAATGGTAGGCTATTATTAAGTACTCATATCGGTACTTGGTATGGGCAAGTACCCAAATGTAAGTACTTGTACTTGGTCTGAGAAAAAGTGGTATCGGTGCATCCCTAACTGTAATAGTGTTCGTCTGGTTGCTATAGGCCGATTGTTTTGTATATTGTAACACAATGTTTTTCTTAGAGCTTAGAGCTTTAAGATAACCGAAAAAAAGAGAAATGATAAATAATTAATATAAATGTTCATGTAATACAATGTCAATTTAAAAATAATTCTACTTAAATTAATCAAATTGTATATTTTCATGAGTAGCCATTCAGTGTTATTTTAGTATTATTTATAAACTATTGTAGGTTTTCAGTTTTCATTTTAGTTTAATATTTTTTATATTTCTAAAATATAATTTTTATATTTCTAAAAAAATGAAATAGCTTTTACATTTTTATTTCAGTTCAAGTTTTAGAAATAATATTACTAAAGATATATTACTAAATATTACTGATTATGATTATATTAATTATTTGTAATAGTTTAATAGCTTTGGTTGATAATAACTACACTGGTATCAGGTAATAAGTGGGATAATGTACAGTCAGTATTCCTTAAAAAAAAAAAAACTTCAGAAGAAAATTTTTGGTTCCCAAGGAAGGGAGTCTTGCTAGTTAAGCAGTCTTGAGGCCTAATGGGGACACCAGCACCTCATGAATGGAGGGGACAAGAAATGCTCCACAGAGGAAAAAGAGAAAATCAAGATGTAATGGCACCTGAGTCTTGAAATTCCTGGTTCTCCTGTCTCCAGGCGTCCCTCATGCGCTCCAGGTAGCTTTCCTGGGAGCGGATATCAGCCTCGGGGCAGTTACACTGGGGAAACTCCTTGCTGCATTGGCACCAGCAGTCATTGTCTTTGCACACAAACTGGCCTTCAGCATTGCAGCCTATGTAACCTAAGGCAGCCTGAACAAAGCTGCTACTTAAATAACTAGGCAGAATAGCCTGAAGTCCTGGAAGGAGAAATACAGAAGTGTGAGGTCGACCACACATGCCTTTGCTTTTCCATGGCTGAGAGTCAAAAGGGCCTCAGTCTCGTCAGTTGCTAAATCCTTTAATCTAATTAGCAAGCACAGTCATCTATCAACATTCAAGTTTTGTGTATAATTAGCAGGCTAATTAGACAAGGGCGGCATCAACGCTTTGATCATGTTGCTACCATGGCTCATCACACAACCACAACCTCGGGAAAACACTTTAGAATTAACAGCAGAATGAGGGGAAGTGTTTTATGAGGAAGTGTGGGATTGTGTATATCCCGATTCCCTACCTTGCAATTGAACTTTGTTCTCCTGGCTGTGAACCAGAACGGAGCTGACAGAGTCGAGGTTGTCATAGTTACTGCACCCCAAAGGGCCGGTCCTGGTCTCAGTTACCTGGAGATAGGGAGAGAGAAGCAATTATTGGCTTTGTCTAATAAATTGATTAAAGCGGCTGATGAATATCAAATACACCTGGACAAGTGGGTGAGCGACTTTCAATGTAACCATCTCAACAATCAACACTATTTACACTATTTGGCTGATGGATTTCCATGAAAAAAAATAATGAAAAAAAATAAATAATAGAGTTTGCCCAATTTTAACTTGATTTATTTATTTATTTATAGAACAGTTCTTTCTGGTTCTTGAATCTGATTGGCTGAGAGCCTTTTCCAGCCATGCGATAATCCCCCAGTATCAGCATTGGAACCATTTCACCGTTTGTATCACTCCGCTTGCAACATTTCTCACAGAGAGAGTGTCATGGTGGACGAGTCGAGCAAACCACCATCATTTTACAAATACTACTGTTATTGTCTCACGGAATGTAGTTTTAAGAGTTTTTTAGGTGAGAATGTAGTAATTTAGATCTCAAATATGCGACTTACATGTAAACATATTTGACAATTTGTTTTGGCATTTCCGGAGATTGAGCTCCAGGCCGGCCATTCAGCGATCACGTACTCGCCAAAAACAGCTTCCTCTCGGCCAGTCCTACGGGACTTTGCTGCTGGCTCTTATTTGCATAGTTTAAACATGAGGTATTATTCATTTTGGGTATATCAAGCGGGCAATCTTTGGTCTTATTAATCTTTTAGGCCTACTTTTTCCAGAGCAAATTGATCTGGCCAAGGGCAAAGTTAAGTTTCATAACTTTATATTTAAATGAAATCCTGTACCAGCTGCTTTTGTACTTTTGACTGAACTGTTTATTTCCTATTGTACAAATGTCTTATACTTTTGTTTATTTAAATATTATTTTTCAATAAATAATAATTTTTAACATGCCGTATTTGGCATTGAGAAAGGGTCCGTTAGTGATTGTGATTTCGACTTCAGTGAAAGTTAGCTACGTTATTGCACCATTAGATGGCTGCAAAGACTGTCTTTAAGAGTGAGTCAAGAGCAAAGACTTTTACAGTATATTAAATGGGACTTAAGGTTGTAAACAATATGACGCAACTTGCATTGACTAGAGCTGTAATGTAAAATACTCTGAATTGAAAAGGACAAAGACATCGCTTTCCTCAACCAGACATTCAAACTGACATTATTTATTTACACTTGTAAATTACACTTGTCAGACTGTTAAATTTGGTCACACTTTAGATTAGGGTGCAATTCTCTACTAACTATTAACTATGACTTAATTATAGTTTCAGTTGGTAGTTGTTAAGTTTAGGTATTGGGTAGGATTAAGGGATATAGAATATGGTCATGCAGAATAAGGCATTAATATGTGCTTTAATAAATAATTGTGTTCTAATAAACAGCCAGTATCCTAGTAATATTAATGGTAATAAAATAGTTAATAGTGAGAATTGGACCATAACGTTTTACTAAAGTGTGTGTGTGTGTGTGTTTGTAAAAATATTTATATTGCAAATTAATGCTTTCTAATTGCAAAATATTTCTTTTCTTTTGATCTTTTTAATCATCAAAATTATTCTTTGGATCTTTTGATCTTTTTAATCATCAAAGAATCCTGAAAAACTGTTTTTTTTAATCAGCACGACTGTTTTCATCATTGATAATAAATGTTTCTTGAGCAGCAAATCTGCATATTAGAATTATTTATGAAGGATCATGTGACACTTAAGACTGAAACTTTTGAATATATTAATTTTTTTTAAAACTATATTTAATATTTTATATCTGAGCATAAATTGTATTCATTTTTAATTCATTGTTTTCAACTCAAATGTAAAACCTCCTAATATTTCCAGGTTCTCCATGACTAGTTCTCATTCACTTCACTCTGTCTATTTTCTGTTTTTATAAATATTATTTAAATCATTATCTTTTTAAAAGTTTAGTAAAAAAGAAAAGAAAAAAAAAAGCACTTTTTGTACTTGCAAAAGCAACAAACTATGTAGTTCTACTTCTGTTTGTGTAATGATGCAAGAGTTGGTTGCATCTGGTCCTAATTTATCATGAAACTAATTAGGTTAACATCACTGTATTTAATTAACATTTTTATTATCTTTGCGCAGCCCAGAGAGCACTGTTTGTCTCTTTATTCTGCGTTGGCATAAAACTATGGATTTTATTCAGCAAAATAATGTAAAAGCTGAGATAGTTTATCATTTATGTAAAAAAAAAAAAAGCTATAAAAAGCTATAAAAAGTATTCAAACAACATGAAGTCAAGGGCAAGAATCAGCGGAGTGTGAGAGAAACAGAGAGTGAAAAATCACAACTTCATTACACCCACAGCAGGCTCTTACGCTTCTGGAGGGAGATTCATTAAATCCTAAAAATTCCCTCTGAGGTCCGAGCCAGCTCATTGTCCCTGGAAAGGCCAAACACACAATAGGCCTGTTGTTGCACTCTGCATGTAATTGTACATCAAACAAATAAATGAGAATTATCGTATTCTGAACGTGGTAAAATGGCAAAAAATATAATGTTTGTTGTGAATTGTGAGTATGGAGAAAGGGAAGATTTTACTTGTCTGTTCTTCATGCAAAGCTATATTTAATGGCTTCAGAATATAGGGTGAATTTTATTATTATTACGTGTGGGGGGATTATATGACATTTTACAACCTGAACTAACTATATGCTCATTAAAAAAAGCTAATAAAAAGGTAAAATTATCTGATATTTTTAAGGTCATATGATGCTATTTTTAAATATTGAGTGTAATGGAATAGGTTAACATGCTTTAATTGCAGTTCCTCTATTCAGTCTGTCTGAAATGTGCTGATTTCTACAAAGCCCCTCCTTCTGAAAAGCTCAGAGTGCTCTGATTGGCCAGCTGACCCAGTGCGTTGTGATTGGCCACACCTCCAGCGTGTGTCAGAAATGTGAAAGCACCATGATCGCGAGCTTCAGCTTCTTCCAAGGCGTTAAGCAAATGTAAACACACAGTTAATAATGTCAGTGGTTTTACCTTATCAGTTCGAGCCCGATTCTGAAAATGCGGATGATAAAGCCGATTGATCGGATCCAAGTTTTTCACACTGTTTCACAGTGGTAATTTGTCTTTGTAAATAGCCTGTGTTGTACTGTCCCAGGTTCAGGAAACTGTCCTCTGTAAAATGTGGGTTGTACTGCTGTAGGAACAGCTTTATAAATACATCTTAACGTCTGATTCCTAATTTCATCCATTTTTGAAAGGCCGAACTTCACATCAAGACACACAGCATATCTGTGACATGAAGCCTCGTCTTCTTTCTTAGCGTATGCCTTTGGGCGAGCATTTTGATAATATTTGACACTGTGACGTTTGAGGAAGACTTCGAGATTGAGGCGTTTTAGGCAAGTCTGTTTGATCGAATAAATCCCTTTGTGGGACACTGCTTTGTAACGTTGCAGATCTTATGCTTAAACATTACACAATAAAGGAAAAGGAAAACATTAAAAAGCATCATATGACACCTTTAACTCTTTCCCCGCCAGTGTTAAAAAGTTGCCAGCCACCGCCAGCATTTCTGATCATTTTCACAAAAGTTTCATGGATATCTGAACATGCAATATATCAAAAGAAAGAACAAAGCCTTTTAAACAATCCAAAAAATAAAAAAAAGTTTTATTCTAGCTTAATGAATTCTTTTTTTTATCAACACTTGAATTCAGACCGATGATCAAAACACAGATGGAGTACATCGAGTCCATCAACACCCACAAAACTTCACATTAAAACCTGCAAAAACCTTTCTGTCAAGAGATGTAAATACATTTTACTTTATATTTATTATATAGTTTATAAGACTGGTTTATATACTTAAGACATGTAGATCATTTCCACGTTTTTGCATCAATGTCTGTAATGTGTGCTGTAGGTGCGAAACTTTTAGAAATCTTATCCAAGATGTAAGCTACTCAAGTCGTATCTGACATAAAGGATTCGCGATTGAAACTGTGACCGCAAACACCATTAACTTAAGTGAATGAAAGGCAATAGTCAGCGATATGTGTTCCACAAATAACTTTTTATTGGAATGTTTCAAAATGCTTTAACACAAATGACTTTATTTGAATGTTTCCTTGATATACTTGAAAGTTGTTAGAAATGCGTAGTGCCATCATTGCATGATGACGTAAGGAACCGATGAATCGTTTTTACTGGTTCATTCATTGAAACAAACTGTCCGAAAGCACCGGTTCGTGGAAATGAAGCAGACTTTATAGCACTAGTCTTTTGATCAGGAGATTCTGTACTCTTTCAGAAGATATGTCAAAGCATATCTTTGCTACCTTATAAAAGTAAAAACACGGAAAGCTGGAAATTTCCGTCAATGGCAGGGAAGTGTTGTATCATAAATGACGGAAGTTTCTGTCAATGGTGTGGGGAAAGAGCATTGGCTCAGAGTCATGATATCATTGCCTGTTTTAGATTTTTGTCTGTGTAATGGAGAAGTCACTACATGTATACATGGCATTTTAATGCATTTTTGAATCAATTAATAAATTACATTATTATTATTACTATTATTAAACCTATTTAAGTGTCACATCTTTGACCATTTGGAACGACAAAGGTTAGTAAATAATGACAGAATTTTCATTTTTGAGTGAACTGTTTCTTTCAAAGCACTGATTGACACTGAATGACAACATTTGCCCAAACACTGGAAAATCAATGCTAAAACAAATCTTTCCTGGTGAACTTAAAAGACACTTTGGTAGTAAAAATGGATTTCCGTTATCTAAATGATGGTGTCCCGTGATCATGTTTAATTTAGGAGCCAGAAAGCATCATGTGAAGGTTAATGTTGTTTGGCCTTCTTTCTTCCGCTTTACTGAAGAGTAAAAAACTGTGAATAATGTGACTGTGTTTAAAGCCTCTTTCCAAACACTCTGGATTTACAGCTTTGATTAATACAAAGCCAGAACGTGTATTTCACCCCTGCTTTCATTGTCTGTGTTAATATTAAAAAACTAATTCAAACAGCGAGAAATCACCACCTTATAAGAGAATCAATAACCTTAATGAATAACATATATCATTAAAAAAACTATTATTGCTCACAGACAAATCATTATTCTTCTGAACACATTTAATCCATTAATTAGTGTTAAGACAGACAATTGTTCAAAGCACCAATGAGGTCAGTTACCGATGCCATCTGTGACTATCCCGAAGACCCAGCAAAACGAATGAGGCCAGTTGATTCAGCAGCGGTGCATCATAATCAAACCTCTAATTTATGCTCTCAAACACCTTTCAAATACCGTCCTCCCTCACCTGATCATCCATAAGAGAAACACTGAAGAATCATCCAACTAGCTCCATTTAACACCTCGGCTAACCTTATAATGCATCTTCCATACATCTGTTTTCGTGCCTCAGAGCTCACTTCATGCTAGATGCAACTAATGAGTTGAATTAGTCAATGCAGAAAGAAATCTTAATGGAAGAGCCAGGCTGATCCATCACCGTGATGCATGTTGCGACTAACACCGACAGGCGCTTTGTCCTCATTAATAGCAATTTAGCCCGGGATCCTCTTAGCAAACGGGCTCAGACCCCAAAACAGTTTGCCTGACTGAGATTGCAAATGACTGAATGTGGCAGGGCAGAGTTGGAAATAGCCTTTGAATTGAAAACTGCTGTATTGGATTAAGTCGCTGCTTTACTGATGACTGCTTGAGACTTTTTCAAAGGAAACCTTGGGTCATTCATATCTGAAGCACTTCAGTGGTTTAGGCACGGATTTATATTTAAAGGCTGCACTTGGCACGGGCACTTTAAACAAAGCCTGCGCAAATGAGATCAGTGTGGAGTCTATCACGAACGCCACAGGCGCAAGGTTACGCTGCTGATAACTGCGTATTGAATAATGAACTCACCTTCGAGGCAGTAATAATTGTATGCAAGTGGAAGACGTTTGCTCGTATGTATCGCCTGCGGTTGTATGCATGAATCCAACATAAATTCAGGTTGAACATCGTTCCAGGTTTTCCTGCATTGGTACCAGTGAGATAAGTTTTAAGTTGCAAAGAAACTGACTTAAGGCTTCCAAACTAGAGACTTTTGCACAATACGAGTCTTCTCTGAATACTACTGTATAAAGATGAGAATCGTAAGGAATCAGTTCTAGTTATGATTCCTTAATTGTTCCATTTAATGATTGTTTTTGTAACTACTTTTTAGCAGTTACTATTTTGAATGGAAAGTACGTAAAGCCTGCTCAAAAAGGAGTTCAATTTCACTAGATGATGACGTAATGCGCCAATTGCCAGAACTTTACATTTGTTTTCTCTCCTAATCTGTGCTCACATTCTGTATTTTAATATAATATATGGCTGAATGTCCAATAAAGCTGTTCTCATTTGCATATTTTCTCAGATAATGGAACGAGTATGATATAGTGACTGACTAAATGTTAACCAGTAGTCTAAAAGTTGATTTGTCGCTGGTCGCTTTTTTGACAAAAAAAAAAAAAGTCACTAAAAGAGTGTGAAAAGTTTGCTAAATTGGCAACTGCTTTTTATAAGCACCAAGTAGCCTTAAAAATGTGTATCGAATAGCAATACTAAACAAACAAAAAATCTATTAATATAAAAATAACATTGACAAAATCATAATGCTTCTCTATAACTAACATGTTGCCATATGCACAATCAGTCAATAACTAACTACTCAAGTTTTAAGAACAACTAAATACAGTAAATTCAGCGGTATGGATTTGATTCAGTAAAACAAAACTGGTTTGTGTATATATAACAAATATATATAACAAACTACATTGGTTGTGCTGTATGTTTCTGATTCGCTTAAAAGTACCAAATTGTAAGGGTCATTCATTTGAGAAACAGATAATACTGGTTGTGTGGTATGTTTTTGATTCATTAAAAAGAACCAACCAAGTCATTGGTTCCTAAATCAGACTCCACTGGTTTTATTGAGATTTCATTCAGGAATGAGACTACAGTCAGTGATATTTTTAAAAAATAAATTGAACTGATTCAGAATAAGGTTCCCCAGGTGTGGCCATTTGCTCCACAGCAGCACTTCAATTCAATGGCCACAGCTGGCACAGCATCAAGGTTTAAAGAGACTAAAATACAGTGTAGAGAAAAACAGCAGACAACAATCATGTGGCTTCTTTTTCTCTGATAGATCGGCCGGTCACCATTTAAAACATGCTAGAAATACAGAACAATTATGTATATAATTGATACGACGCTATACTGGGGGGTTGGTTTGGCATGAGGGGAAAACAAATCCCTGTTAACACAGTTATCCATTGAGATTTCCAAATCAGTGGCCATTCAAGGAAATAAAGGCATGCCTGAATGTTGTTCAGTGGATTTCCTTTTTAATTGCTCCCTTGCTGACTTGGATAATGAGTAATGAATAAACTTTCCATTTTAATAGTACATGGTATTAAGATAAAATGGTCTGTTGATTCAAGTTAAACCTCCAAGACTTACATTTGGATAAGTATGGCTTAATGAACAAGGACATTTTGCAAAATAATACTCTTTCTTTTGCTACAACAGAGTCCATAAAACTAACCTACAACATAGAGGAACTTATTACCAAAAGACTTGAGATCCTGCGACATGGGATTAAGCAAGACGTTAACATCTGGTCCCAAATCCCCTATAAGAGTTAAGGGACCCTACAAGAAGAAGAAGAAAACATTAATTTGAGACTCCCGTTTTTGGTTGTGGGGAGTGTGAAGTCCAAAATTGGTTCTGCCAGGAAGGTCTAAATGTCCCGGTGCGGCACATGCAGTTTTGTGAGGCTATTACAAAATGGGACTGACACTGCAGGTTCTCTTCTTCACATTAAAAATGAAGTTACGTCTTTAATTATTGACTGTGCTGATCAGTCAGGTTTTTAACATACAGTGTTGGGAGTAACTCATTACTAATTAATTACTGTAATTTAATAACTTTTCCCTTGAAAAGGTAAAGTAAGGGATTACTCTTAATTTTTCTGTAATTTAATTACAGTTACTTCTGATGTAAGTGCATTAAATACTGTATAGACTATAGAACAATTCTATATAAAACAATAGTGGATTTAACACCAAAATTTTATGTCTAATGTTAAAACATAAATATTTAATGTAACCTTCTCCCTTTAAACATTTTGGTCAGTTCAAGAATAATTTATACAATTTTATATTATTACTGGTCGAGGTTGAAGGGATTTAGGAAGTAATTAGTAACAAGCAATACTTTTTAGAAAGAGTAATTAGTACAGTAATCAAATTACTCTGTTAAAGATGTAATTAGTAGCTATTAATTGATTACATTTTAGAGTAACTTACCCGACACTGATAACATACTAGCAGGTTGATTAGGTTTAACGATTAGGTTTATTCAAAGCTGCCAAAAAGGCACAAGTAATTTGATGTCAAGTTAATCAATTAGTAAAAACACTAATTAAAATGAAGCCAAATCAAACCTTGTTCCATTTAAACATTTTAGTTGATTACAAAATGGTAATTTAATATGTAATGGGGATTTGAACCCAGAACGATTTGATCAGGAGAAATAATTTTAACCTATGGCCCAATAAAACACATATTCCTCATGATCAACAAGAACATTGTATATATATATATATATAAAAAAAATAATTAGTATGTGAGTTCATCGATATTTTATTATTTAATATTAGTTGAGCAGGATTGTGTGTGTTGGATACACTACTAAGGCTGGGCGATATAGCTATTTTTAGATATTTTCCAAAATTTAAACAATAATCAGTACAGATATTTTTTGCATTTGCTCTCAAAAAAATGTAAAATGTATATTTTTTTGCCCCTATTAAAAGGCATGATCTTCATAGTACAGCTATTATATACAAATTGTTTTAATACAATTGTCCAATACATGGCATGTATATTTTTGTCCCGTTTGTTACCATGTTTATCACTGTGAATCATAGCATTTTCGAATTCAACCCCAATCCCACTTAGAATTCAATAAATATGGTTGTCAATCTAGAAATTTTGCAGTGTGTGGCTATTAGCATGAGAAATAAAAATTGGGTTTCAATTTATTTTGATGGTCCCTTTAACACATTCTGTTAAATATATATAATAAAGTTGCACCAACAGTATATGTCTACTAACTCTCATTAGAGTGTCAGTAGAGTATTAGTAGACTGCTAGGGTTAGGGTTAGAATAAATTGACATGTACTTGCAAAGTTACTTATAGTCAGTAGAATGTCTGTTGGAGGACCATCACAATAAAGAGTTAGCCGATCTTAAGCAGACAGTAATGAGAGTTAGTTGTCATGTAGTTGCAAAGTTGTAAAGGTTGCATGTACTGTAGTTGCAAAGTTACTTAGGGCCCTTTCACACCTACCTTGTTTGGTCTGGATTTTCAGAGTTTTCAGTTTGATCCGAATCAAAATTGCAGGTGTGAAACCTCCCCCGGACCACGGTCCGGACCAAACAGATTAAATTTGGTAGATGAAAAGAGGTAGTCTTGGTCCGGATCAAACTGAACAAAGGTTTGGTTCGTTTCTAGTGTGAAAGTATTTTCTGTATGACTTTCAGACCATTTACAGGAAGTTCTGGTGGTTCTCACAGGATTGCTTGCAGTCTTCTCCTCCTTTCCTGCCAGCGACGATAAAATGTTTGCACAACGAGGACGTCCATTTGGCGAATTTGGACTAGCCTCGAGTATAGTTGGTGCTGCAGGTAGTAATGCCGTAATAATAACAGTATAGTGGCAACGATATGCGTCTGTTCATTCATTCTTGTCAAAGTTACCCGCCGAATTGACAACACGCTGACGTCAGACGCACGTCCGTTTACAAACCAATCAATGTCAAGATGCACCCCACATAGATGATGATGGCAGGATGCAAGTATGCAATGTAAAGTTATTTAGTGTGCTCACATAATTGCAATGTGAAACCAAAACTTACCGAATGTATAAAATGTATCAAAACATGAAGTTTGGTTCAGACCATGGTGCGGACTTTCAGGTGTGAAAAAAAGTCAACAGAATGTTCAAAAGGGACCATTAAAATAAAGTGTTGGCAAAAAATTTAATTCAAATAGTGAATGGGTTATAATAGAAAGTGAGCAACACAGGCGCCTATAGCTGTGACGGTCGTGAGATGAAAAAGGAGAGTGAAATTGGCTTACTGTCTTTATACAGTAAGCAAAACTTTTAAGATTATTGTGATGAACACAATATTCCCTAATTTTATACAATCAGCAAAGATATCACAATAATATCGCTAATATATATGTAGCCCCCCGGCTCTACATTGAAGCATAATTGATTTTTGCGTTTATTTAGCCCTGATCTAGTGCCATCACAGTTCAAACCCTGGTCGGTTCCATGGGGGTCGTACCTTAATGGCGGTGGAGGCGATCTGGAGGTGATGGAGCTTCCGGAGCGTGCTGTCTCTGTCGATGAAATAGGATGCAGCCAGTTGGTGGAGGGCTTCGAGGGTCAGCGAACCAGCTGTAGCGTTGGAGGCACCGCCATTCTGCTGACCTCTGCTAAGCTTGCTTTTGTCCACAAAAATGGTCAAGGACTCCTCGCCTAATCAAAAGCCAGACAGAAAAGATCATCTCAGCTGGAGAAGCTAATCAACCCTAATCATCTACAGCATGAGCTCGGCTCGCCTCGGCCCGTCGGGGGCCCACAAAGCCATGGAGCTCTTCTCCATCTGATGCGTCAGCTCTCATTACACGCATGGTACAGATGAGAGTATCCTTTATCTTTGAGAGGGATCCAATGAAAATCAATTGACTCAGCTGGTGGGTTTGTTTGGAGAGAATAAACGCCTAAGAAAAAATGGTGGAGTCAAAATATGTCCTGTGGAGCATTAGCCAGACCTTCAATGGATCCCCACTTTCAGCCTCAGTCATGGTATAAAAGCGGTTTATTTATGGAGCGAGATATTGACGAATGAGAATGTCTCTTTTGAAGAGGTGTGTACTGTAAACAATCTCTCGGTAGGCGAGGTATAAAAGACTATGCAGAACCAAAGGACTACAACTCTGCAGTATATCTACAATTGAAGATGAGTTTTTAGAAGAGGGATGAACACCAGCTAAACCAGTGGTTCTCAATTCCAGTCCTCGTGACCCACTGGTTCAGGTGTGTTAAATAAGGGAGACATACAAAATGTGCAGAGCAGTGGGTCACGAGGACTGGAATTGAGAACCACTGAGCTAAACAAACAGGGATGTACCTTTCCACACTCTTCATCTTGCCTCTGGAAACTGACAAGGCAGTAATACATTTTACTTTGGCAATAATGTATTTTTTTACAACAGAACATAAAACATTCAAAGAAAAAAAAAAAAAAAGGAAGGTGCTTAGTTATTTATAGGGGAACCGAATAGACATGGAAAAGTGGGAAATACTCCACCAGCTTCTTTAACTAGCAGATATCAACATGAAATATTTTCCCAGTTGATTAACTACATTAAGATGAGAAAAAAATGTATTACAAGTTTTCTGTAATTTAATGTTTAAATATGCAAATTAGGCCATATCTATCTAAATATGCGCTAATTTGCATATATTTTAAAAAACGAAATCTGAGTATTGGATAAAGCCAGGTTAAAAATTATTTTTTCATTGTGTTCACATATTAGATGGGAAAATAATTACAGAGGGATTTATGGATATCTACTTTTGTTATCCTGTAAATCAGAAAATACTGTCAATAGCCTTAAAAAATGTATTTTCGCCATGTTTTTTGGAATAAAATGTTATATAAATCAGGCTAGGAATAATATATTTACAAATCCCTCTGTAAATGTCTTCATAATATAACTAGGTACAAGACTGGAAAGTTTGGTGTATATAGGTGCTACTGAAGTGGAGATTTCGGACTTGGAGTATGAGAGAAAGGTCATTTTGAGAAAACGGGCTTTAAAGATTTATCATCAGCCAATGAGATTGCGCATTCAGCCCTTTTACTTTCACGATTGGTTGCTGATAAAAAGGAAATGACCATATTTGGATCTGACAGGATTGTACAGAAGAGAGAGAGCTTCCTAACGGTGTATGTGATGACAGGGTGCTGGCAGAGATCGTGGAGCAGTATGTTGATTAAGAACGCAAACTTTTGTTGAATTTATGAGAAATCTACAGACGCAAACTGACAAAGTGTAATAAATGTGTATTTCGGACTTTTTTCACCATAAGTCTGAAAAGAAGACATCGTTATTGAAGACATCCAAAAATCTCAAAATTGACCAGTAAAAAAAAACGATGTTTTTGCCTGCCTTGTCTCGCCTTAAGTTACTCAAGAGCATCTCAACATACGCCAATGGTAGTGGTGGACAGTAACAAAGTATTTTTACTGTACTACTTAAGTAAATTTTTCAAGTATATGTACTTTACCTACCAGAGTATTTTTATTCTGAGGAACTTTTACTTCACTGCATTCCAAAGAATAAAATCGTACTTTTCTTGCTGATCAATATGATGTACGTACATACATATTATGTATCTGCATCCACTAATCTTCCTTACTGACTAGTGTTGGCTACTTGACAATTCATAATAATTCATGATGTCAGGCCCAGCAACCCCACCACCCCAAGGTATTTTTAGCAGTAGGATTATAGAAAATATTTAGATATAAAATTATTAAATATCGATCAGTACTTTTTACTTTTAATACTTAAGTACATTAAAAATCAAGTACTTTTGTACTTGTACTCAAGTAAAATTGAAATGGAGTACTTAGAACTTTCACTGGAGTAATATGTTATGCGGGTAACTGTACTTTTACTCAAGTACTCAATTTCTGTACTTTATCCACCACTGGTCCAGGGTGATTTTTGTTGTTGTTGTCAAATCTATGGTTCCATGCATACCTGGCATTAATATGCATTGTCTGTGATTGAATCACAATCAGCAGACTTATCCATATCCACATCCAAAAGCCAGATGAAAGCCAGATTGTGATTGGATCATTATGAACAAGGTCATGGTAAAAATCATTTTCACATTCAAGCACTGAGGTCTTGCTCTCACTTAATTTAATCAGCAATTTCCAATTATGTTGAATTATTTCACCGAATTACACCTGTAATCTTCTTTTTCTTCACTTCAAACCCCTAACATCAAACTTACTGAGAGATTTAGCAAAAAAGAAAATGCAAAAAAGAAAAAGGGTTATGCTGTATGTCAATGTGTTAAAAATTTGGTAGACAAGTCTAAAAATTATGAAAATGATACAGTAAGAAACATTGTATTGCCAGGTGCAAAGGGAGCATTAATGGTTATTATAGATGTAACTTCTATTACATTGCATTAAATGTATTGTGTTGCCTATTGTAACGGTGGCTGTTTCAGAGGAACGAGAGTGGGATCCAGATGCAGCAAACATTTATTCAAACAAACATAAAAGTAAATCCAGGCAAAACTGATAAATGCAGACACGGGCAAGGAAGGCAAACAAACCTGACAACAAGCGCACACATAACATCCATAGAAGGACAACACCAGACAAAGAACATGAGAAACACTTGGGTATATACACACACACACACTCAAGCGGAGATTGGCAAACAAGACACACCTGGGAACAATCATGAACTAATCAACGAGAAAAACTACAAAGGACTACAAAACATGGCACAGAACAGGAAATAACATTAGTCCACACAAGACAAGGGGAACACAAAACAGGAATCATGACACCTATTTTAGAATGGCTGAATTACCTATAACAGTAGCCTACAAAATAGCTATTTGGGTAACTAATAGCCTTTGTCAGAAGTTCTCAACCTTTTTGACTCAAAGGCCTCCATATGTAAAACCCAATATTTAAAGGCCACCCATTTTACAACAATATTAACTATAATTACAAATATTAACTATAATTGACAGAAACTGGGGGAGTCAATATAGGTAAATGTATAGTTTACATATTGTTTATATGTTGTTGTTTTTTTTAGCATTTTAAATTAGACTGTTTTAATATGATAATAATAATATTTTAATTTAAATTATTTTACGTCATCCTGCAGCCTCCTTGGAAGTTTGCTGAGTGCCCCTTGTGGGCCCCGGTCCCCTAGTTGAAAACCACTGGCCTAGGTGACATCAGCCAAAAACCAAAGTCATTTCAGAGGCAGAGAAAAGATTTAGCAAAATTACAAGGTTTCAAAGACAAGTATTTTTCTTAGGAATAGCATGCACTGATGAATCAAGACCAGAATTGTGCTTTAATAATAATTAAAAAAGAAAAACAGGGTGAATTTTGAGTTAATTGTCTGACCCATTACATTAATTCAGGAACTTGAGTTATGAGTGTCACATTCATTAGACAACACTAACCCCAGTGTTCAATAATGCATATGTCATGTCAACCTCTACTGAGACTATATAAAGATAACCTTGCAAACTCAAGCACAAGACAGGAATGAAAATCTATTTCGCAGGGATAATAACTAGCTAACATATAATAGAGTTTTCTTACCTCCCAGAGTAGCAGAGAGCAGGAAATGAGTCCCGTATTTCTTAATGATGGTGTCAGTAATTTTCTGCAGGCTTGGCCTTCTCCCCAGAAGTCTGATGTTATGGATAAAGTCTGGGTCAAAGGGCACGGCCACCCCATTGCCTTCTTGTCTCTCCGCAGCAAGGCTGTTGACCTTCCATCGGCCAAACTCCCTGTGAGTTCATAATCATTAATTGAGATGTCGTATATGAGCCGATGTCGTAGCACAAGTAATCTGCACATCCCTCACATTAGTCATTACAGTCACATTCACGTCACCCTCTCACATGTTCGGCTTAATCTGGCTCTCCTCCACATCTGTTTGTTTGCTCTATTTCTATCCCATAAAGCTGTTTTGGGCTCAACAGTGAAGCCATGTTGGTAGGTGGTATTTCATTGTTTAAGGCTTGAAGAGCCTCTGTGGGGAGCCAGGTGCACAATCTGAACACATTTTTTACAAAGCACTGAGGATGTAATCCCTTAAAATCCTCCTTTAAATTCTGTTTGGTGCCTCTGCATTTCAAATTGTGCATATTAGTACCTTGAACAATCCTTCTTGTTGTTCAAGGTAAAGCTGTACTTGTTCAACTGCTCTAACCAAATACCGAGGCGGCACAGTGTGTTATAATGTTGGTTAATTTCCTTTCAAAACCATTATGCCCTCACACGGGATAACAGCAATTGCTTCCTCGACTAAAGGATGCCAGCTAAAATGCATTGTACACCCACTAAACTATGAAATAGGTGTTGGATGGAGAAGTGAATCTACTTTCTTTCCATTTAAATAAGTTGGCATCTATTATTACGCAGCAAGAGAGCTCTGTTTTCAAAGTTTAGTCATCTAACATTCTGTTCTAATCCGGTCGGACAGAATTTGTAGCGTTCCCTGAAGCTAACATTCAGATGGTAGATCTTCAAACAAAGCATCCCACTCGTGTCTCCCTAAAAGCTTTAGCAAAAATTGAGAGAGATTGTTAAACTTTTCTTTTTTTTGGAAATATTTCTCAACTTTCTTTGTGTGTGGAAATGACACACTCATTTAAAGCATCACATTCCAGCTTTGTGACATTTGATCTGTAAGAGATGCAGTAAAGAATTTCACAGAGAGTGTGTTCCCTTTCAAAAGCTACTCTCAATGCTGCGCAAAAGCGCTATGGGAAAACATCTTTGTTTGACTGGTTGTGAACATGTGTGCCAAACACATCAAAAACACATTTGGCTTAAATAACCTCTGATGATGCCACACGTGTTCACAACCGGTCAAACAAAAATGTTTTCCAATAGCGCTTTCCCGCAGCATCTCGTTCCCCCTTTTTTAGGGAACAAGGTTTCAGTCAAGTAACCCGACACTTTTTGCCTCATGGGAACATATCATAATGTTTACATGCAATTTAATATAATTAAGCAAGGGGTCAAGTTTTGTTAGCATTTGCCCCCAGTGGTAGATAAATGGCATTCAAAGTAGGGAAATTTTATATTGTAAAGGCATTTACAAAATTCAAGCAATTCAGCATGAGCAAGATCATAAAAAAATGTTTTAATAGTTTTAAGAAATATAACTTTTTGTATAAACTTGTAGCCTATGTAATTTTGACTGGTTGTACAAATAGGCAAAGTTGGAATGTGAATGTATGTATATATATAAGTTTGTTTGTTTTTGAATTTTTGATCAAAAGGTATTCAGCAAGGATGCATTAAATTGATCAGACATGACACAAAGAACATGTTACAAAAGATTTATATTTCCTATAAATGCTGTTCTTTTGAACTTTCTGTTCATAAAAGAATCTTGAAAACTCAACTTTGGTTTCCACAAAACTATTAAGCAGTTTGCAACATTGATAATAATCAAGAGAGCAGCAAATCATCATATCAGAATGATTTCTGAAGGATCATGTGACACTGAAGGCGAGTAATGGTGCTGAGAATTCAGGAAGAAATTACATTTGAAAATATATTCAAATACAAAACAGTTATTTTACATTGTAATAATATTTCATAATATTCCTGTTTGTACTGTATTTTTGATCAGATAAATACATCCTTGCAGAGCATAAGAGACTTTTCATGCATCACACATTGTATTGTAAAAGATCATTTAATATCAGTGTGTCAAATAACAGCAAATTAGATTTGTATCCAGTAAGTTTTCCCTCAGGGGAATATATCTCATGATTTATATACAAATGAAGTCGCTGTTATCCAAGCAGTGAACAAATTGCATAGCAAGCAAAAAACCATGCCTCTTCTCAAGTTCTGCTAGACCACACCATTAGATCAATATTTATTATTTTCTCTCGTCCTATTTCCCGCATTCCCTATCTCCATTACAAGGTTATTAGTCTCCACACCGGTGAAAACACAGGAGGTTCCCCAACCTTGGTTGAAGAAATCTCTCTTTGGAGATTAGCAATTAAACCACAGCCCTCTGCACCAGTGACAGAGTTTAAAACTCATGGGAACCAATCCAATCACTCACATGAAGAGCCCTATCCAGAGAACAATCATGAAGGGAATGGAGGACGTCATTATCACCAATCAGCCCGACGAGGGATGGTGTAAGTATCAGATGAGGTGCCTGATGAGCACTTGCGTTGAGCACCTAAGCCACTGATCACCACCGACAAACCAGAGAGGGCAAAACGCTCCTTTACCGGAGAGCTCTCTGAGAGCCTGCAGTGCAGACCTGAGGGCAACATGTAATCAAAAGCCACAAGCTATTTTGTAATCAGAAGCAGAAACCAGTGTTGCAAATGAAGATGAGATCAAAAGGAAAATGATGCTAATAATAATCTAGAGTTCTGCTGCAAGGCTTCCTGAAAGCCGTGGAGGTGTTTATGCATTATTACTCATTATTGTTTGAAGATGGTATTTATTAGTGATTTCTGAGTGCTATGGTGAGTTTATGGCGCTTGACATTTTTTTATTCGGCTGGGATGTTATAAAGGATTGTATTATGATTTGTTTGGTTATGTCTGAATTTACTTTAAGCTAATATATGAGCCCATGAGAATAAATATACACTCGACAAACTGCGTAATAGCAAGCACTTTCTCGATCAGGCAAGCTCAAATCTGATTGGTTGCATGGTTATACACAGTTTCCAGGAGTCTGATGCACAGCAAGTCATGCTCGCAAGGTACAGGGTTGCTGAAATGAGCACTTTTGAGGAAGAACGTATCACTGCATTTATCAGAGTTTGCCAGGCTATGGCATCAAATCTTTTGAAAAATACTCAGACTTTTGTTTGAGGCACTTATACAAGCAAATAAAATCGCTGAGCAGACTTGTACATTCTACATTATTTTCTGTGTTATATCTGTTAAATAATTATCATGTATTAGAATGTATGATTGTAAAGTCTACACTCTTTTCTGATAAACCTGCCTCTGAACAACTCGTAAAAAAGGTGATTTGTGGTCGGTTGTTTTACATGTCAGTCAGACAGTTCATGTTTAAGTGGGCAGTTTTTGGCCAGAATATCCTGCGTGGTTTGGTGTGGGGGAGCAAATCCCAGTTACTTAACCATGAATTAATAATATATTTAGTATTTTTAGAACGAAAAACACTCCATTGAAAATCCATATGTACAGATGTAATTTCATCAACAGAACACACTTTCATAAGGAAACATCACTCTAGCCACTTTTATCCTGCAATACCAAAATGTAACTCTCTGGTACTTTAAAATGTTCAGTTTAAATGAATGACAATCATGTAATTTACTTTACAAAAGGTTCCATTTGTTAACATTAGTTAACTGCATTAGCTAACATGAACTAACAACGAAAAATACTTCTAAAGCATGAATTAATCTTAGATATTATTTTAAACATTTACTAATATATTATTAAAATCAAAAGTTGTATCTCTTAATATTATTTATATTATTTATATTATATTTATATTTTTGTACCTGAGATAGCATTAACTAACAATGAACAGTTGTGTTTTTATCAACTAACGTTAAAAAAATAAATATAACAAATGTATTGCTCATTGTTAATGTTAGTTAATGCAGATTTTTTTTAATCTCTGAGCTGTGGTTTGTCAAAAACCACAATGTCAAAATCACCATAAAAGTATTAGAAACGTAGTGTATTATATTTGTGCCATTTGTTCAGAAGTCACATAACAGCTCTGTTTGAGGAACAGAGTAATTGTGATGAATTGGATCAATTTAACTGATAATTTCCCCTTCTGGTATAACACTCAAATTTCCCAGATTTAAAGAGCCCCAATTATGCTATTTTAAAGGTTCCTGATTTTGTTTTGGAGGTCTCTTGCAATAGGTTTACAAGCCCCCAATGTCAAAAAACACTTTAATTTTCTCATAATATAGACTGCAGCATTTGTAATCATGTGCTGCATCCCAATTTGCCTACTTATACTACGCCCTAAAAGTATGTACTCTTTTTGTGAATAAAAAGTACATACTTTTGAGTGTGTAGCAAAAGAGTAGGCAAGCTTTGGGACATACTACTTCGTCATCTTAACGGACGGATCTGTCACGTGCATCCTGTTACCGTAAACTGCCCTGTCAATCATCTTGTCACAGTTAATCGCGTCCTCCATGTCTGTAGTTTTTTTTAACACTTTTCACTTGTGTTTGTAGTTCTAACCGAATCCTCGTCCAACGCGCGATGGGTTGTGGGCAATATTAGCCGTTAGAGTGTGCATTGATCAACACTTCGGATTCTGACCGGAAATAGTAGACCATCCGGGTATCTTTGGAACACTCATTTCAACATACTACAATTTTGGATGTACTAATTCTATTTTCGAATACTATTTAGGAAGGATAGTATGCGAATTGGGATGCACCAATAGCGTGAGAAACGATTAAATAAAGGATTTGGTCTTTCTAAACCCTTACTTTCTGAGAGCCTTCTCTGCTCTGATTGGTCAGATGGCCCAGTCTGATGTGATTGGTCTATGCCTTACAGCGCGTGTTGGAAAATAAACATTCATTACCATATCTGAATTTCAGCTCCGGACGCTTCCTCAGCACTTGATAACATAGCGGCTTGTCTGGGGAGGTAAGAGAGGCACAGCCTACCCAAAATCCTGCGGTGAAAAAATCCATAGCCGGAGACTTGTGCCTCTATATGAAGTTCCTAAACGCAAGTTAGGGAGGAGTGAGCCCATCTAATCTTTCAATCAACAGCCTGAGTATATAAGCAGCTGCTTACCTCTCTCCAGCATCTGCTGTTCCAGTATCCCTCCACCTCCCCAAACTCCACCTTCATCTCAGGTACCTTGCCCTTCAATTATCATATCCTATACATTTAGCCACTGGGGGGGTATATAAGAGCTCGAGTTGAAGCTGCTTCATCGAGCCCCTCTTCAGTGGACAGCAAGCCAAATAAGTTTAACCTAATATCTTAAAGATTTTATGGACAAACAAACTCGTTAATGGTAAAAAAATAAATAATTAGCCAATCAACATCGAGGGTTTTTACTTTCAGCGATTAGGGGTGTTGAGAAAAGAAACATGGCAGAGGAGGCTAGCCTCTTTTGGTATGTCAACCAATCATTGAAGAGACGTAAATTACATGATATTAGTTTGAACTTCTACCGCTGATGTACCAACTACATATGTAGAGTAGAAATAGTGAATATTTGATCGCAAACAAATTCCCCAAACTACCATTCGAACAACAGTTACTGTAGGGTAAGGAAGGTACTGGGTACTGAAGGACTCCACGCCGAGGTTGGACAATAGGCTACAGCCATCAGCTTTACTATAGTTATAATACCTTGCTGTATGTATCAATGTTCTTAAAATTTTCTGTCAAAACGTGACAAAAAAAGCCATTTTAAAACAGTTAGGTGAGAAAAAATCCTTTGGAGGGGATCCGACCGCTAAAATTTTGTGTGCCTCCTCTATTTTAAAACCCACCAGCTATACCACTGCTTGATATACCGTAATACGAACATAGTCAGTTTTACTGTATCAATTCAAGCCTCAGTCCTCATCATTTGGAAGTATACACAAAGTTGATTTGCTTTCACAGCACAGAAAACAGCGTCTTCTCGACATGTCGACAACATGAACCAAAATCTTGCAGGCCAAAGCTACAACTAGTGTTTGAGGGAGGGTCAAAATAGATGTTCACGGGCAGCCATGAAGAACATAGGTATATAGTATGAAGGAATTATTTAATTAACCATAACTAATATTTATTTTTCTTGCAGGCTTAACACTTTAGCCACAATTGGTATGTTGAAATAATGGAAACGCAGGGAAATGGCTTGGCAGCTATCTAAATATAATAACCCCATGACGTTGAGTAATCAAAGAACTAATAACCCCATGATTTGGGTAGAACTAAATTTGCTTTGCCAGTAACAGAGAAGGGAGGGGTTTGCTGAATTTGCACATATGAAGAATCAATCATATTAGACAAAAATCATGTGATGAGTAACATGTTACCTTTGCTATGTACCTATCCTATATAAACTGTTGTATTCTTTTTGCTGGTGGGATTCTCTGTGATTGATATGGTGTGATTAAATCAGATTCAAAGGCATCGGTTGGAGTCTTATTGCTGCGCAGCAGGCGAGACACTAGAGATTTTACTTCTATTCTCAAGTAATAGTGTTCAAGTAATCAAGTAATACCATACTAGAGACCTTATTCCCAACTGATAGTGTTCGAAAGGGACGAGACGTCGACTCGAACAGGTATCGAAGTATCGAGTATTTATAGATGTCTGGGGCACCTGAAATAACTTAAGTCAGGTGCGCAGGGTAATTTCTACCACAATGGTCTTATACACAACCTACGTAGGTTTTTGCAGGAAATAAGAATGGAATTACTGATGACTCGTTCAGGCAGTTCAGAATCTGTTCTTTCCTTTGGGAGTCAATAACCCATTTATCGTGCACTTTCATCTTTAAAACTTCTACATACACAAACAGCTATATTACACAATACATGGAAGATAGTCTCAGCCTCAGCACATGAACCGTTGGCTGAAGGTCTGATGCATATGGCACACTTAACTGGAAACACTTCAGGATTTTCGAAGTCGTCATCTGATTGGTTGAACGTGTGTGTCGCGTTCTTAATGGCCCGTCTGAAACCAAAGCCGTCGTGACCCCCTCGTGGAACTGTTTACAACTGTGACAATGAGCGCTTACCAAGATAAACTAAACACTGGATATTCAAAAATATGTGAAGTTTGAGGCTCCATTGTTGCTGTAAACTTGCACAACAATCTTGAATGAATAATTTATTAAATGCACGCTGGTCTGTTATCGTAGGGACATCGACTTTGGAGTTTTACGCCTCTAAACATGACGCAGAACAAAAGGAACTGTGATTGGTTGCATTACATGTCAATCAAACATCCTCTTGGGTGGTCCTTGACCAATGAAAGCTGCAGTGTAGTGCAGTCCTTCTATCAACGTCTGGCTACTCAAGACTATATGAAAGGTAATATCTGAAAAAGCACAAATGAGGGGCACTTTAAAATTCAAAAGGAAGTGTTATGACAGATTTGATGTCAGTGACATCAAATTCATTGGCTCACGCTCGTCTTGTGACCCCTTGTGACATGCCAATGTGTCTTTTTGAATGATTGACTGCATGGTTATGGATGGGATGATTATCAATGAAAAAAACAACCAACTTACATTTTGCCCTGTTCCTCACACTAAGTTATTGTATGCATTCACATCACTTGGATTTTGACTGGCAAATAAGAAATTTAGCTACAAACCAACTAAAGTCCTCATTGTTAATTTATTATTTATAGAGCTGAATATGAATATGATACGAAGACGAACAAATATTTTTTAATGAACAGAATCAAAAGATTCGAGTCACTGGTGGTTACCTGTATCCTCGAGTTTACGGCGAATCAGTCATGCTGATATTCAGTACAGAAGCACTCTTAGTCCGGGTTAAATAGACACTATGGTTTAAAGGGCAAACCTTACGAGGTTAGAATCTGACCCTGGCTTCATACAGTTCGGCGACAGTTCACATAACCAATGGAGAGTTACCTCAGAATTCATTCTTTCACATTACTGTGATTCAGAGCTGTCGTACCTGTATATTTTGTATCTGGTTGTGAAGCCGTGTTGGTATCGCTCGGTGAACTCAATGAATTCCTGAGAGCGGTGGAAAGGACCTTTATCGGACAGCAGCCATCCGAGCGGCTCCACGGAGCCCACATACACAGCCAGAGAGACGAGCACACAAGCCCAGCGGAGACAGATCACCATCCCCTCCCATAAGAGCATCAGGTCAGGCGGTCTAGGACCAACACTCCGAGCCCACATCCTTCAGCCATACATGCTTCCTCCTCTCAAATCCCCTTTGTGTCCTGCAACTCAGAATCATAGATGTTTTCAAACCGCGCTCTCAAGTTAACATCACCATCACACAGATTTCGGAAAGAGGGGCACTACCTGACATGAGTTGCACTTGGGGTATCCGAGACAGAGAACAACACTTGGAAATCCTCCGAGCAACTGTTCGAAATGGAAAACAATCCTTTCGGAAGATGTCTAAATGATCTCGATCAATTGTTTTCTCAAATCAGTTGAAAGCAGGTGCGCGTGCCTTCACAAATCCCCGCTCGCGCGCAATGGAAGAAGTTGACGCACGTCTGACAGAGGTAGAGAAAGAGAGAAAATGCTCAACTGAAACCGCTTTTCGCAGGCATGAAAAGTGAAATGTCTTTAGATCCCTCTGTTCTCTCGGGGTTAGCAGGTTGGATGTTCTCTCTCTCTCGGGTCAGCTGTTAAATGGGATGGAGCATGAATGCTGGTTTCCCCACGAGTGCGTCTCCTGCCTTAATACTTTCACACTGAGCAATACATATAAAGCATAACTATTGTGCCCCCACCCTTTTTCTATTCCTCTCTCCCTGCATGCCCCTCCTTCTGCGCATTCATTTCTTTTTTTGTTGTTGTTGGAGAATGTGCCCTGAAAAAAAAGTACATTGATGTGATTATATTTCCTCCAAGTTACAGAATTTAAAAAGGTAAGTCACTTGCTTTGGCTAATGGCTAATTTTAAATGATAACAAAAGTCTTATGCCAAAAGTCTAAGCCCAGTAGAATTATTCTATTTTGCATTTTTTTTTTCTAATTTAATAGGCCTGTAATAATATTTTTATTACAAATTATATTATCAGCATAACAAAGTTTAATTGAAAAATGTCAGAAATTGTATGTATGTCCCCTTTCGTTTTAATAACAGCAGCACTTAATTTGCAGGAACTCCACAAGTTTGTGTAAAACCTGATGATCATGTTCTCCAGCATGACTGAAAGAGCATCATGAGTGTCTGTATAATTGAGTCACATAAACGATGCTACAGAAAATGTGAGTGTTGACAGATAGAGCTGACAAAATAGCCACATTTTGCTTGTCACACTTGCATTAAATATAGTATCCAGTTAGGATGTTTTGAAATTGACTCATCTGAAAGCTGAATAAATAAATTTTCCATTGACGTAAGGAATTCGATAGGACAATATTTGGCTGAAATACAACTATTTGAAAATCTGGAATCTGAGGGTGCAAAAAAATCAAAACATTGAGAAAATCGCCTTTAAAGTTGTCCATTTATGTTCGCGATTGTGCTGCATTCACTCACAAAAATAAATGTTTTATATATTTACGGTATGAAATTTACTAAATATCTTCATGGAACATGATCTTTACTTAATATCCTAATGATTTTTGGCATAAAAGAAAAATCATTCATTTTGACCCATACAATGTATTGTTGGCTATTGCCACAAATATACACGTTCTACTTATGACTGGTTTTGTGATCCAGGGTCACATATGGAAAGAGCACTTAAATATCTGATGTTATTATCAATTTTGAAACAGCTGTGCTGCCTAATGTTTTTTTTAAAAACCATGATACTTTTTTTCTAGGATTCTTTGATGAATATAGAAACAGGATTTATTTAAGAAAATAAATATTTGGCTTAACTGTCAATTTTTGATAATTGAATGCATGCTTGCTGATCTGACCCCAACTTTCATTGGTAGTGCTCAGAAATTATGGTTTGAGGTGGTTCAGATGGAATGTGCTCATGTAATGTCATAATTTCTATACTGCAGATGTGGAAATGTGGAAAATATGGCTTTCTAAAAATTAATTGGAGGTAAAGTTGCGGGTCATGTTTTTGTCCAATTTCTGAAGAATCAGTGAACTATTAGCTGTGTGTGACCTAAATCTCCAACCAATTACAAAAGCAATTACAACATTAATTAAAGTGAAATTAAAAATACTCTAGACACTTCTCCACTAACACCTTAAAAGTGACCTCTGCTTTTGGGAGAGTTGCTTGCATTTAATCTTTACGGGCAATTCATTACCCCCAAGCTTTCGAAGATAATTTCAGATGTAATAAAAGTCTGTCAGCAGAGACAGAACATCAAATGTTTGCTGTGCGTCTCTGACATTATTTCTGTGAGGAGCAGAGTTGAGGAGGGGAAATGAGTTTCCCTTGAGGCTAAAGACTGTTATAGTTTCTAGCGTTCCGGGCTTTTGTTGTCTGTTTACACAGTAATTGAAATGTTCCTAAACCTTTGCCCTGCCTTACTCTTCCCCTTTTCCCTGTTTCCCATTCCCTCTGTCTGTTCATTTCACTCTCTGTTGCTCACTTTACCCTCTACTCCCCGTTCCTTCCCGACTCTTTGTTGCTCCGCTTTCTTTGGTTGTTTTCCTCGTGCTTCCAGCAGAGCTGAGGGATTCAGGCACTGTAGCTTATTTGTGTGGTAATCATCTCCTGCACCTCAGTAGCACAGCTGGCACAGATGAACCAGTCAGAGGTATATGTCCTCCATTATGGAAGGAAAGAAGTATTCCTTTTTAAACCAAACCAAAAGAATGTGGACATGTGTGTATCCATTTATCTCCAGGAAATAGGTTTGTTGGTTTGGGTCGCTGCAGGACTTTGGCTGGATGCATGACATTAAATTGAGTTCTTGAAGAGTCATGGCAAGTTAGGAATTTTATGCAGCAATACTTCATGAATAAAAAAACAGTGTTTGTTTGTTAGTGCAAAATAAATCCCAAGCCTGTGCGGAGCAGGATCGTAATCAAGTCCCAAAAAAAATAAAATAATAATAATAATAATTATGTATGATGTTCTTATTTTGTTATGGAATATTGTAGTATTTATTATAAATGATTTATCATCATTCTTTTTTTTTAATTCAAGTGCCTTTGTAATCTTTAATCAAAAAAACGTCCCCTCCCATGTTCCTGGTCAAAAATGACCGGCCTTTTAAAAATCGTTTGTGTGTGTGTGTGTGTGTGTGTGTGTGTGTGTGTGTGTAACACGATTTTTGCAATGTGAGCATGCTCCTGAACACTAAATGTTTCTCTTATTTTCGATCTCCCCCATTCATTTTTAATGGATGGTAATTTTTGACCAATATAAACTCAGACCAATGAGGTCTACAATCAATCAGTTTCAGAAAGAAATACAAAACCTGTCCTAATTGAAAGAAAACAAGTTGACAAAAAGATTGAATCCAATATTTGGCGATAATAGCATAACAAGAGATTTATAAGCTTCTTTTTTTTTTTGTAATTTGGGAAGTAGTTATAACCTGTGTGAGCAAAGTCAGTAAGTTTTAGTCTAATGCAATAACACTAACTAACCTTTTTCAGGAAAAAGAAAATCCTCTCCAGGTCAAAATGACCCGAACACACAAGGGTTAAGAAGCCTTTTCACTTAAATTGAATAAATTGATTTCATGCTGACTTTATGGTCAGAAAGGAATTTGCTGTTTGTAAAATGGAATGCAGAGACAGTTAAAGGAATTACTTCACGTAAAAATTAACATTCAGTCATCATTTACTAACCCATTTACTTATCGTTTCAAATGACTTTATTTGATACTTTATTAAGATGTCTTTGTAGAATGTTTCAGTTGTTTTTGTCCCTATGAAGCTGGAAAATCAGTGGGGTCCAAAAACACCAAAAAGTGTAATCAAACAACTTTTTGGTTTAATCCAAGTGTTCTGAAGCAATACAATCACTTTTGATGATGACCAGAAATTCAAGTGGTTATTCATTCGCAAAAAAAAATCAAATCATTGATCAGTTCATGTATACACAGAGTCCAAATCAAATATGCCTACACG
This sequence comes from Abramis brama, assembly GCF_963993115.1. NCBI lineage: Eukaryota > Metazoa > Chordata > Actinopteri > Cypriniformes > Leuciscidae > Abramis > Abramis brama. Next base: position 29,517,278 of record NC_139969.1, on the reverse strand, counting down.
TCAATAACATCTTGGCTTATTGATGTTGGTGTCGTAACATCACACAACACAAAAGAACTAAGTTTGATGTTATTGACGTTGAATTGGGCTCTGTAAACGTGGGTTTATAATTGTTTTCATTTTCATATTTTTGGGTGAAGTATTCCTTTAAGCAGTGGTTTATTGCTGAGTCATGATACATTGAGAGTTCTTACATTGATACACTGATCTCTGTATATTTATAGGATCAATATCACCCAAACCTCTCTTGTTTTATTTGATTTATTTATTTGATTGATTGGTTACTGATTGAGTTAGTTCTGTTCAGGTAGCCTATGTCTCGTTAATTAGTCTCATTAGTTCCTCTGTTTGCTGTTTATTTAAATCCTCTGTGTCTTGCAGATCATTGTCGATTCTATGTTATGTTAAGTTGGTTGTTCTATTCGTGATCCTTTTTCCTATTCTGTTTTGTAGAGATTTGAGTGTGTTCTTGTAATTAAAATAAAAATTAAAACTACTGCATTTAGATTCTGCTTCAATCAACCAGTGACACAAATGAGATCATACAAATATATCAAAAATATAAATATGAATTGCCATGAGATTGTGGTGGTTTGACTTTAAGATGTTTGCTCAGAGAATATAATGAAGGCAGTGCCTCAAATAACACTAAAAAAATAAACTAAACCAAATATCATGAAAAATTTGAAGAAATGGTGTGTAAATGATTCATTTTCTAAAGAAACTCTGCAGAAGACAAAAGATCAGAGTGAGGCAAGCATCTCTTTGGAACTCATCGTGTTCCCATTGAGCTACAGAAATGTTGCATGAATGTGCTAAAAATGATTCAAAATGACAATAATAATAATAATAATTGAAGAGCAGTTAGTTACAAATGAAAGAACAATCCATCTCAACGGATGTGACATTTGCAGTGAAAATGTTAAATGTAATTTTAATGAGAAAGAAATAGTATGTGGAACCATTATAATAATCTATCAAGATTTCTCCATTTTAAATTGAGAACTACACTAGCCTTATGGTACTGATAGAAATGGCCATTATTTTTTGAGAGATGAGACACTTTGTAGGAAGTTTGTGAACTGAAATGCACAATTTAAAAACAATAAGGCTTAGCACTCAGAACTAATATTAATGAGAAAAAACAACATTCCCAAAGTGACAAGTCTGAAAGCGGCACATAAAAAACAATGGGAAACCATCTACAGCAAAATGCTTTGAAACCAGCAGACTTTAACCACTGAGACATTGGTATGGTATGATTTAAGCAGCACAGTTGATCTTATTTACAATGAAATCATGAAATGGCCCACATGATTATTAAACCGCAGATTATAGTTGGCTTTCACTGCTTCTATATGAGTGAAGGAGCAGCAAAGTTAGAGGTTGAACAGAAATAATGACTTCTCCTTCCCTCCCCAAATCCTGTTATAAATGTATAGTAAGCTTTAGTTACGTCACAGGCTTGACTACAGGGCTAGTAAGAGATCTGTGTGAATCATCGCGGTCAGCTGCGGTTTTACTATTTAGGCACCATGTAAAGTTTGGCTTTTGGATGTTTTACATCGGCGTCGGTCTGTTGATGAGAGAGAGAACTCTGATTGGCCGATCAACTTAGCGAATGAGTCAGTGCACAAGAATAAAAGTGAAAGTGAAAGCCAGCAATGAAGTCAAGACGGTACAGACAGAAGGCTATTATAATTTTTTAGCACACAACTCTGTGGAATACTTGCTTCTAATTGGTCAATTGCGCCATCCAAATGATGCACCTGCTTCCGTTTCCATTTTGAATGACAAAAATAGACTATTGATACCTGCTGATATAGACAGATATTAACTTACACGCAGGCGCAAAATGCACATGCTAGTTGACAGTCGCCTTTAGTCTTTTTTTTGTGTGTGTTCAACGCTAGTTCTTTGACGTCGGCTTGGTGTGTCCGGGGCTTGACTTGGAAACTATGCAAGAAATTGCAACTGGAATTTATATTTACACTGACAAAAAAAACAAAACAAAAACACAACATGCCACTGATGTACACATAGTTGGTAGAATGTCTAATGTGGCCCATCAAAATAAAGTGTAACCCTTTTTGTAATCATGTTAACATGCAGTGTGTAATTGGCATTCACTTTACTACCACATGTGGTTCATTCATTCAGCATCTTTATCCTCTACGTAATCTCTCAGTGTGTATGCTGTTGTAATGAACATCTTCACTTTTGACGTTTCATTTATCACAGTTCCCCCTTATCCACATGCATGATCTTCAAAAACGCTGCTAATTGTTGACATGCAAAAATATATAGATTGAAATGTAGGCTATATATATTTAAATGGAATGAAAGATGTAGAATTTACTACTTTGCTTGCTAATTGTAGTCAAAAGTGTGATTAAAATCCAAGCCATGCTGACAAGAAACTGTTTCTAACCACAGGTTGAGGGCTGTAGTTCCAGCCACACAAGTTTGCGAATCTTCGTTGGAACTTTGTTTTCAGGAAATGCCAAAATGTTGAACTATGTTGGTAACGACGTAGGCCTATCTTGCGACCACAGATAGCTAACAATGCTTTTGCAAAAACTGAAACAGTGGATGTTAGTCTGTGAACATCTTTCCCCTTAAAATGAAAAAAAAACCTCTCCTTCTTTTCCGCACGAGCTTTGTCCTCATAAATGCTGGACAATCAAAGGGAAAGGAAATCATTTTCCAGCCCTCTGTCTTGACTTGGCTCATTAGCGGTACTGAACGGAAACATCACAATATGTATCAAAGCTCTGACACCGAAATGTTTCTCGGTTACTGTTTCTGCACTGCATGTCTACATGCCCTTTGTGTCTTGAGTCACATTTCCACAGCAAAGGACCTAGAGCATTTTAAATTGGGCAGAGGAGCAAAACACAAGAGCACTCACGATCACCCCTTTTCTCTTCTGTTACATCACTTGACAAACGTTCTTTGAAGCATTTCAATGTGCAGTATTCAAAATCGGAGTTAAATGCTCTTTGTGGAGTCCGGTATTGCTGATCTGTTACGAGATCTGATGCAATCCTTTCAGGTAGACATATGCGGCTTGCGGTATTCGTGAAGTACAGTACTGTAAGGTCTTTCTATTTTAAGTGTGAATGGATTTGGTCCTTTGCCTTGAATAGTTTTCTCTATATTCTTCGATTACTTACATCTGCACAGCAAATTAAACCCAAGACAACATGCTGGGCTACCGTATCGATTTGCTTACTCAGCCTCTGTTCGGGGGCAAAATGAACACAGCACAGCCTGGAGGAAAGAAAATTAAGTAATAAAAAGTAATACCTTGAAACAGAATCATCCTTGTGGAATACAACGGGTTTCAATCGAATTCTGAGCGTCGCCTTTCGCACATGAAATCACCGGTGACTCCTGACCTCTTATGTGGTGAGGTGAGAGAACTGCCATCTTAAAAAATGATAATTTAACACGTAATCCTGTAATACAAAACTGAACAGTGCTTCTATTGAGTCACAGGGCCGTGCAGAAGATCAGCTATTGTCATTACATGTTAGAGTAAATATCAAGAGTCTGCAATACATGGCATTAATGGCAAGATATTTAGAAAGTATTAGTAAAGCGGTTCGCCTTAGGCTGCTTGTGGGTCAGCGTTCAGCCATGGTGATTAATCATGCCTCACGGCAATATGAGTCAGTCACCCACACCATTACTAATGTATGAAGTTTATTATAATGCAGTTGAATCCAAACTAAAATCTAGGGGAGACCAAGGCTACAACTTTTACTCCAATTAATATTTTTTCGAGGTATTTTTTTAAATAATTTCTCTGAATACATATACCTTAAAGTCTTAAAACATTTCCACTGTTATTGCTCAGAAAAAAAAAAGATACAGTGGCAGCTTCCCTATTTATTTATCCTTGCAAAGTTCAGAATTGAAGAAAGTGGCTCCATATTGATCCATAAAGGTGATTTAAACAGGAAGAGAAATTTACATTTACAAAAAAAAATTAACACAGGTAAAGCATTCTGTTAATTTATTAAATATGACATACTATATAGTAAATACATGACATACTGTATAATTTTGTTTTGTTCTATCACAATTTCTGTTTAAGAACACATTTCAGACCTTTTTTTCCAAAACAATTTTGCTTGAATCCAAGAATTGAATTTAAAAGGCATTATCAATAGAATGCCTTTTAGTATTCAAAAGACATTCACAATTTAATTCAGAATGGCACACAAAAAATTATTATTGAAAAAAGAGAGGATTTCCTGTTCTTAAAAAGATATAGCTGATATGCATCCATTTTTGTCCATGTACAATGGTTGAAAATAAGCTAATTTAAGTTAACTCGTATAACCACATATTTTAAGGATGTATTTGATATGAAATCCAACAGTGAGTTTTAATCTAAGATGAAACTAATCTCACAATGTTTGATTTGAATTAAATCACAGCCTACTGTATATGCTGCATTGCTTAGTATTCAACACACACACAGTCATATTCTTCTTCATATCAGCGCTGACCACATTGTAGAACGGCCACTGACTTTCCCAAGGGACGTGTCTATCTGAAGATAACAACTTCATGTAAATGCAGTTATGTCAAAATAGAGGTCAACATGTAACATGAGAATGATTTACAACTCAATGTCACTAGAGGGAATAGTAATCTGAAATTCTCAAGGCAATAGTCCTTGGACAGACTCACAGCCCGTTCTAACCGCTACTGTGGGATAAAGAAGAGTTTTTTTTTTTTTTTTTTTTCTAGATGTACAGTAAGTTATGCTTTGCAAAAAGATTAGGACAACCTGTTAGATGACCATCATTGTTTTGCCTTTGCCTCAGGGTGTTTCTCAAATAATTTGGCTTCTGCATGCTGGATAATTATTGGAAATAGTAGTTTTCTCTTCAGGTTCATAATGTTTTGCACTGGAATACTGCCAAGTCCCAGTTCTTTAATTATATCCCATGTAGTTCCATGGGTTGTTATTAACCTTTGGCAGGGCAAGCATCACTGTCGCAGCATGTGCATGACTGAAAATGAGCACTTTACTATTAACATCTCACATATTCCTTAGTCTGCATTGTAAAAGATACATATGGGATTTCTTACATTAATTTACCTTTATTATACTGTACGCTCTTTTTGAAACCTCTGGAATCTGATGTGATTGTATCACACAATCATGTACTTCACAGAACATGGCCCATTAATTTCAGCCATGAATGATCTTTGGAGGCAACTATAAAAGAAATGAAAAATCATGCTGAGCCTGAAACTATTACTTGATTTCTTTAAATTCAGAATATGCTTTTTATCATCAGCAACATTCTGTAGAGTGACTGAGAGACTGGCCCCCTGGAGAAGGCTGAGATTAAGTGCCCGTGAGGGCTGCAAAATAAAAAAATAAAAACCCTCAGTTTTTTAGTCTCTTAGTTTGGTCCTGTTTTTTCAGTGGCAGGTGCCATATCCAAGATAAAGTATTGTGGGGTTTGACAAGAGGTTTTAAACAATATGAGCATAAATCCTTATTTTGTGGTGAAACAAACTTTTAACACAGGGCTTGCCAGTGTACGCATTTCAGTCGCTTTTGTGATTAAAATAGGTAGGGGGAGAGTGGGGTAAGATGAGCCAGTGGGTAAGTTGACCCACCCCCCTTTATCTTGACAACCGTACACTTCTATTGCCATGTGACCATATATTTTGGAACCACCCATCATTTCTGCCAAAGTGTGGAAAGCAGAAACACATTGGAGGAGTGGAAGGCACCCATTTATTTTAAAAACTGGCTTGTCAAATACATTTTTTGCATAACAGAATTAATGGCTGTTACATCTAAGCAAATTTGTGCAGGTCTAAAAATATTTATGATCCATATTGGTGATTTAGCAATGTATTGACTGATTGGTGGCCGTGTCACAGGAGAAAGGATAGGAGTTTTTTAATGGCCGCCGTGGCTGGAACACAGGAGACAGGAGTTTCTAATGGTTGCAATGGCTGTGACGAGGATGCTCATGATGGTCACCCTGACCGCAACGCAGGAGCAGGGACGAAAGGAGACTAGGCTATACGGCTCCGAGACGAGGGACCCAAAAGCATGGGGAACAGGAACGGCCACTTCAGCCTTGACAGGTACTGGGCTGAGGTCTGTGAAGGGACTCGCTCTAGGGGCTGGAGCCGATGCTAGAGCCGACTCTTGACTGAGCTCGGGAACATGAACGGGCTCATCAGCTGACTCATGGTTTAGAGTAGAAGTCTTGGTCTGGTGAAATTCTTGAACTGATTCTAGGACTGGAGCACATTTTGGAGTTACCTCACAGGAAAGAGCGGGCTCTGGAGTAGACTCATGGACTGGAGTGAATTCCTGGACAGACTCATGGATCTGAGCAAACTCTGGAGTAGACTCCAGATTGGCTTGGACTGGAGCGGACACTGATTTGGCTTGGACTCAGGGATCACAGGAAGAATGAGCAGCCTTTCAGGAGTGGTTCTGCTGAGTAGGAGAGCATAGAGAATGTATTCCCACATCATCCTAGAACGCAAAGGTTTGTCTAAACCTCCATGGAAAATAAACAAGCATATCATCATCCAGGTAAACTGTAGCAGCCATCTCCAGGAAATCCTCAGCATACTCAACTGGACGGACATTTTGAGTAAGGGAGTACAATAGATATATCAGGCAGAGAAGTATGCTCATGCTGCAGTCGGTTGTGGTCTGGTCTTGATCTCCATCAGACTGGAGAGATCAGTAAGTACTGTATAAACAATCAAACTCTTTATTGAACAATAAGGTGAAGCTGGCATGAAAGCAACAGGCAGCAATGACAGTGAATGTAGACGTGGGAACAAGCAGGTGAAGATCCACACACACATTAACAGTCACTGAGTAGCAATGGTAACTTTCCTTTGTCTTGCCAGTTTTCAATGTGGGAACCAGGGAACGAGGAATTAGGAGACTGAAGAGGAGACAGTAACGAGGAGCTGGACACAGAGGTGAGTATACTTCAGGCAAGTCACTTTCCCATGTGCTGATGATTAATGATGTTAGCTGGTCATTTTGTGCCAGGGCCAACATAAGTTTTTTGTTGTTGTTGTTTTTGCCAATAAAGCTATTTGCAATTATTTAAAATGCATCTGATCACACTGCACAATTATCTAGAAACAATGTGAATTCATATCTCAACCAGTGAAGCAGCAAACTTTGCAAAACACAAAATTTATGTCACTGCCAAAACTTTTGGCCATGCATACTGCATTATTATGCAATTAAAAAAAGATTATTGCTTTTTTTCAGTGATAATTGCAAGTTACTTTATTACATTTATGCTAATAAATGATACGGATTTAAGCTGATATTATGTCCAAACACCCATTTTGGAAACTGGAGAATTTCCAAATGTTTAGAGGGCACAGTATATATATATATATGGAAAATTACAAATGGACTCTTTTAACAGTCGTCATAGATGGGCAATGTTCTATAGTGGTTAATTAAAAACTTTTAGATCTACTACAATAGCAAATGAAAAAAATCAATGACTTTCAATAGGAGGAAAAAATACAGCCATACCTAAATTGTAAAGTATTAGGCCTGGATACATTAGCATCTACAATAAAAATGCATTGTGCTCACGTGTTTTTACCTATGTGATTGAGGATCACAAAACATTTACTCCTGTATTTACTGTAGCACTGATCGGATCACTGACCAATGTACCAGACGTAAAGGGGTCTTTATGTTAGCAATCCAGATGCCTTAACCATTAAGCTAGCACATGCCCTTTGTGTTTCAATGGGTTCTGAGCACACCCCCTCTAGCAAATTGACGTGCAGCTTTGATTTCCCTCCATTTGTTTGAGGCGTTGTTATAAATGAGAGCTGTTTATCTGTGCTTTCATTTATTTATCATGGGTGGGATGGTTTGCAACACATGGCAGAGAATCCATTGAGTCCCATTTGATAATGGACTAAGTAGGATTTTTTTCACTGCTAATGCATTTTTAATGGAAGCAAATTTAAGAATGGGTGGAGAGGTTAGCCTGAACCTTTCAAAACTACGGACCAAACACAGTAATAGAGAATCGGCAGTGCTAAATGACAGTAGAGATTTTGCATAAATGTATGCAAATCATTTTTGCTGTTGTTCAGGCACTTTAGGCTCCCACTTCCAATAGAATAATCATTGTGTGTGAAATAAAGCATTCCCAGATGTTGTTTTATCACAGATATTACAAAATGATGGATTGCAAAGCTGTGATTATTTATTTGTTTGTTTGTTTGTTTCATTATTAGTTGGTTGTTCAGGAATATATTGGTGTCAAAATTTTGTATTTCCATCTTTATTCTGTAATTCTGGAAATGCACCATTGTCCAGCATTTTAAAGTCAGCTTTAATTTCTTTACTTAAAGCATGTTACTGGTCTTGCTGTGAATTATTTATCAGTGCATTTAAAAAAAAAAAAAATGTTTTTTTTTTTTTGGACCATCAAAACATTATAACTTGTTCTTCCTGCGATATTAATCAGTTCTCTCTGCTGACAAATGCAAAGCCATGCTGAGTTAAGCCAATCACATTCAGATCTGCCTCCATTCTGGTGTGCAATGCTCATTTTTCACAATCCAATCAACATCTGATGTATAAAATCAAGTCCTGTCTTACGATTTTGTTCTTGTTCACTAAGCTTCAGTCTGAAATAAGGAGGAGAGACTCAAGAGGACAATGGAATGTTTTTAAAGTACAATTGCTTAAATGGTATGATTTTTTTCACCAAAAACTTGGAAAAAAATGTTTAGCGAGTCTTTGCTGACACTCTTGAGGGTGTTCTTAACCATTAAATTGAGACACAATGTACCGTCAAAGTATTGGATTCACCAAAAGCGGATTTCCATATAGGAAATTTGGAAACATTTTAACTTGAAACATTTTTCACAGCTTTTGGACTCTGACCGTGTTAGTTAAGGGTATCAAGGTTTTCATGGCCACTTTTCCATGAAACATCTTCAGATTCTTTATTTAGGCACTCAACAAAATCAATTAATGCACTTTCACCGAATGACTGGGACACCAACAGAGCTGGAAGAAAGAACATACAAAGACTTGAAAAACAGCCAGGCGTCACTGAAAATCCTGCTAGGCTTATTCAGAAACTCATGGATCTTTTCTCAGCAGGTGGGTTTCTCTGAGTAGTAGATACAAGGGGACTGGTCCTAATACCACGCTGTTCTGGGAACAGTTTAGTCTCTGCTGGATTTAGATTACAGAATGTTTGTCTATAGTCTTTGCCAGCAAGACTGCAGCAGAACTGAGGAAATACACCTAATAATATGAGGATTACTGAGTTAAAAAACCTAAAAGTACAGTCTTATAATTATTGCCAAGGTAAAAGTTTCTTATCACATCCTCCATGGCGTCATATAAGCTGCCAGTTTATTTTACTTGCAGGCATGTTCTCACTTCACTTCAAATCTGAAGGACATGTCAAAGCAGAGTCATATTAATGAGTGATTTGTTCCCCAAGGCTTTTGCTGTTAAAGAGATCCTCTAAATAACTTTCAGTATTATCAGCAAATTAGTATGTTTATTATAGTGCTCACGTTATATTATAAGCATTAAGGAATAGTTCACTCCTAAATCACATGACTATCTTCTCAAACAAACATTTTGAAGAATGTACTTTTTCTATTTTCCGTTCATTTATAATGAATGGGGACTGTCAATGAGGCTGTCAAGCTTCAAAAAGTAGCATGAAAGCAGTATGAAATCATAAAAGTACAGTGTGACAAAAGTAGTTCATATGACTTGTGATCTAGTCTTCTAAAGCCATATGATAGATATGTAAAGCAAGGATAGAAATTTAAGGGCCAGACACGCTAAATCGACATCTGGTGATGAAAGCCGACTGAGGTGTCGCCTCAAGTCGTCTTTATCTTGGCTGAAAAGTTGAACTTGAACACACTGCAAAGACTTCAGCCAGCATGTCATTCAAAAAGAAAAACCAGATGGACAAGGACTATGGACATACAAACCGTAAAGAAAGCAGTGGTTTCTAACCATTTTCACATCAATCTTGCTCACCACTGATGGATTCGATGAAAATCATCACAGATTTGATGAAGATGAAAAATGAGAAGGGCCTTCTGTGTGCACGCTTGACTTCATGATTTGCTTACTTTTGGGATTTACCACTGATTCAACATGCTCAATTGATCGAAAAACTGCTGTTAAACACACTAGAAACAAAACTAAACCAAAAGACGCTCAACGCCCAACCGTCGGTGGGGTGTGTCACGGCTTTTAGTCACTGAAAACCCTGATATAAGTCAGATTGTATCAATGAAACATTTGATTCAGTTCACAAAACTGATTCAGACTTTCTCTCATGAAATTTGCTTCAAGGAGAGGCCGGATGTCAACATTATAATTGAATAATAATGTAAATTTGTATCTAATCCTCATACAAAACTATCCTTTACCTTGGAACTTGGAATATATGGTACAAGTTGCAAAGATGGCATTCTAAAAACGCAGTGCTCAGGTTAAAAAAAGTACTAATTAAAAACAAAAAACATGTCTCTAGACCCTGGCTCATTTGAAGCATTTGTTTCGGAACAAGGCATGTTTTTTTCCCTTTAGTTTGGTTAGTTTAGGCATTAATGAACATGGCAATTGTGCTCAGATCCGAAACAAATAAACAGTCTGAGATAGCCTAAATGAGGTGGTCTCAGCCTCATCTCTGGAGCTGTTTGGATGTGGTGAGAAAGCATTCTGACCCAGCGGACCAAAAAATCATAATTCATAATGGGAAACGCAGTGTCTGATTCTGTGGGTGAGCATATTAATTATGGCAGTTGAAAACCAAAGAGTGCCTCTTCATCTTAAAAAGTTAAGATGGTTAAGTCTAATTTCTCATCTCCGAAACAGGCGTATTGCAGGAATGCTGTCCAGACAAAGAATTGATTCCTGTTCTTACTGATCAATTATATATAAAAATGATGGCTACATTCGTATAGTGTGTGTGTGTGTGTGTGTGTGTGTGTGTGTGTTATGGGTTGAATGACTTCAGATTTTTTTAAGTCAACATTTACATGACTAAAGTCAAGTCGACGCTGACCTGTCACTGAATGAACAATAAACCTGAACCTCGAGCTGAGACTCGAATGCGGGTTGCCTTGTTCCTTGTTCTCCCACAAGGCTATTTCTCCTACATAACAGCTTATTTTTATCAGTTCTTTTGTCTTTGGGTCTTTATATTTCTCACAGATGTCTGCTCTTTCTAAATCAAATACAGATAAAGTAGCACAGTAAAGTTTACATTTATATGAATGCATTATGCCCAGTACACATTGTGTGATTTTGGGATGTCCCAGTGGAAAGATGACCAATTTTGGCAATTTCTGTGGCTGTGGCTCCTACACGGTGGTCTTGCGTCGTACAGGGTAGAGGTTCAAAGATGGCCTGTGATAATTGTCTGTCAGTGTCAGAAATGTAGCATGATCATCATGACACATCACAGTGTGTTTGCTGCTACGGCCTACGTCCACTGACTAGCCAATAAAAATGCATCATGAAATGCGAATTGATAAACGCGACAAGGCGCTAAAGTGTGATTCATCTTGCTCTATTTGTTTATCACTAGCGCTAGCGCATGCTGATGACATTTTATTCTGCTATACTAACTTGTGTCGTAGAGTGCGACAGGTGTCATCATCGTACAGTCTACATAGTATATGTATCCAAGTTTATTAGATCCATGATCAAGTGTGATTTGTAATGATCTTATAGAGATTGCCAAAATCGCACAGTCTGTAGCAGGCATAAGTGAGAGAGCGATTGCGTGAGAATTAATTCTGTGTGTGTGTGCGTTACAATGCAGCAGTGCATTCGTTTAGAATGGCGATTAACTTACCTGTACAATAAGCTGTTTAAAACGTGCATTCACCTGATCAATGTATGGTATAGAAAGGTATGAAAACACCTTAAATGATGGCAAATTATTAATTTCTGAAGGAACAGATCCTTAAGTGTCTTTATTCTTCCTTGAATTTCTGACAGTAATGAAACAAGATTATTTTGAAATAATCGTTTTAGGTCTCACTACCCAGCTACTCGTGAAAAAAAGATGAAGAAAATCATTTAAACCTCACACAGCTAATTACCTAGGTGTCATAATGATGCAGAATGACTCATACATTCCCTGCACTGAGTGAGAGTGACGGAATGGGAAATGCTGGAAAACAAATCATATCTGGTTCTTTATCATGCAGCCCCATCGCTCAGGTGAAGCGATAAAAACCTCACTCTCTCATTCTCTATAAAACTCCCTTCAGTGGCCTGGCCCACAGACTGCCGTTAAATCAAGCAAACAGAACCATGCTCTATTGCTGAAAACTCCTGAATAACAGTGTGCCAAGTCCTGGGAATGAGAATAGTGGCATTTAATTTGTGGCAGCCAGATTAAAATACACTGAGTAACCTGTTATTTAGTATGTAAAGTGTGACACTTCTATGCCACTTGTATCACCAAAAAATATATATAAATAATAATTTTCAAAAAGGTTTTCTCAGCACTTTTCCCATTTTCCATTGGTCAAAAACACATCGTCCTGCCTCCAAACTCACACCATTGGTTTGAGCCAATGTTGTAATGCTGTCTCTGTTGTCTCTACCCATTAAGATGCCTTAAGAGTATTTTAACACCAATAATACACACTTCAACTTGGAAAGACATATCCAAGTAATAGATAAATTAATATCTGTAATAGATGCAGTTCTGGCTGATTGAAAAGACTGCATTCTCATTACTGAAAGTCCAAATTCATCAGAATTATTGCAGCAGAAAACTAACAAACATGCAATCATGGTCTATTGTCATAACTTACAATGATAAATGATTAGCGATGAAACCCTTTCAGTTATTACCTTTTGTTCAAGGCCAGTTTCCTGTTGATTAATCATTACTTATTATAAGAACAGAATGAGAGTAAAAAAAAGAAGAAGAAAAATCTGTAGGCTCTCATAAAAAAACAGCTTTGCCAGAAGCACTGAATAACTTTTGTGTAACTGTCACTTTAGACTCTGAAATGGGGCCTCTGAAAAAGAAAACTTTAAGATGAATCAAGAGAGATCTTTCATTTAAAAGGAAGAGAAAAGCAAGTGGTGCGCTGTCAAATGAATTAGAAAATTTGACAACAAGAACAAAGGTAAAAGCAGTGAGCAACCCTCAGGGGTCGGCATACATCAGTTCCTCGCTTCGCTCTCTGGTGTTCTGGCGCAGGTGCTCCATAGGCAGACTGCCAGCGGTACGTCAGTCAACTGAGCTGTATTAATGATGGAGTTACACTCTACACACTTTTGGATGCTTTGGACAGATCTAAAAAAAATATATAAAAAAGCTGGTAAATTGCAGTCACATTTGCCTCTGCACATCAAAATTCCACATGCGAAGTGCAGTCATCACAATACGAATCCACGCCATGCGGAATTTCTTGTGAGGAAAACCATGTGGATTTTGCATCGGATTCAAGTTTGTTTACAAATTCGTCACGTTTACCAATAAAAACCTGCTCACTACACTATTAATAATGGACAATAGACCTAGTCTGGCTATCACCAGACCAAGCTCAATCTTTTAAGATTGAACATTAGTCTGGGGAGTCTGCTCTGTATTTTCTACTGCACAAGAGGCGTGATCAACGGGCATAGTTCAAATGACTCTGTATGCAATTGGATAGTCCTTCAACCAATCAGACCAATGTTCCGGGTGACGTACTTTGCAGTGAAAACTCCAGGCAGGAAACGTGTCAACAAACGTGTTGGTTTGGAGCATTGATCAGTGGTTTGCAAAAGCAGCAATGGAGTATAGTATAGTATTTACACCCACTCGAGCGATTTGTTTGCTAAACTAAAGAAGCCATTGAGCATCGCCGAGAGGTTAAAAGGAATTGGATTGGATTAAACCCGCCAATAAAGCGCCAGGTGGATAAGCCAGTTTGTGATTGGTATGATATTAGTTTGTAAGACCTTACGTAATCACGCATTCTGATTTTCGGAAAAGCAACATGATTTCGAGTGTGTACTTTTATACCAATTTTTTTCCAATAAACATGAAGGTAATATTGGCTAACTTACATTTTATGGCCAAATGTGCCATTTACTTTGTCTATTTTTGCACTATCAATGCAAACAGTTCCAAATAAAAGGTAGCAGAGCCCTTGCGTATCTCCAAGAAACACACAATAGTGGCATTTCCTGAATGAATCAGTGTTTTGACTGAATCAGTCAATTGTGTGAATAATTCAATGTCTCCTTCATAAAGCCAGCCTCTTGTTTTGTTCCCGAATGAATTGGGGTTTGGGAAGGAATAATTTGAATGAATGATTCAAAGACTCACTCATAAAGGCAGCCTTTAGTATCCTGCAGAGAGAGTCGCTGAAAAATCCTCACCGCAAATGCATAGACCAATAGTCTTAAAAACAGACAAGCGAATTCCCACTATATGCATGGATCTGTCTACACTACAAGACCATTGATATGATGGATTTCTATTTTTGATCAGCTATTTCAGCCATGTTATTTTCCCTGTTATTATAAAATAATAAAATAATTTTATTTACAAATGTGTGTTAATCGACTGATGTATTTTAGTCCTGACTCCTTATGTAAATAACTGATCATTACATTAAATGCCAGAGACTCACTTTTTGTTCTCTGAGCTGCGACCTGCCAACCTATGGAGAAATTGCAGTTCTCAAGAAATACAATTTCAGGAGTCATTAGTTCACTAAGCATGCAAAGCAATATGGATGAGGGAGAGATAAATTGCTCAACTCCTAAAAGTCTGTCTTTACAAATAACTATGCCAACTATATATAGTTAAAATTCATGATTGCAATGGTTCTCAAAGAATGGTTTTATATGTTTGACTGCACCCAATGGAGAACAACACTTGGCTAGCGACTCTCCGATAATTTGAGACCCTTTGTTGAGACTTACAAACATTACATTGTCAACAAAACAGTATGTCGAGACTTTTGAGAGTAATTGGCCACCTTGCAGTTCAAGCAGAGTATGTTGGAAAATGTGAATGGTTGTGAATCTACATTCAGTACAAATAAATGTTCAACCAACAATATCCTTCCAAATTTTGGCCCAAATTGCCTGTGGGGTGTTGCTGTATAAATATATATATATATATATATATATATATATTTGCTGTTTAGTTCAATGCAGTCATCGTTATTCTCTCTCTCTCTCTCTCTCTCTCTCTCTCTCTGTCTCTCTCTCTCTCTCTCTCTCTCTCTCTCTCTCTCTCTCTCTCTCTCTCTCTCTCTCTCTCTCTCTCTCTCTCTCTCTCTCTCTCTCTCTCTCTCTCTCTCTCTCTCTCTCTCTCTCTCTCGTTTTTCACTTTATTGATGTTTTTGTTGATGGGCACCGTTATTGAGGTTCATATGTTACGTGTTGAGGGTCTGTTTGTCTCTTATTAATAAAAAAACTTTTAAATGGAAAACCTCTTTTTTATATGGTGCTTTCTCTTTTAGAGTCAAACAATAATTTGAAACTGTGCCTGATGCAGACAACAGCAAATCAACGTTTCCTGTGTTGCTAATTGAAAAACCGCTGAACAAGACTGCTCCAAGAGTTTATTAGCTGGAGACATTTAACATTTATTGAACAAACAAATCCACACACAAAGTAGTGTGTTTAATATATTGTCTCACTGAATTTAATCAGACTTTCAGTTGCGTCAGAGGAAAAATAAAAAATGAAAAGACAGCACTTTATAAACTGCATGTGGAGTGCACAAACACAGCTCCCGAATAACAGTGGAACTGTATATACGTATTATGCGAGTTCTTAAACTAAAATATACATTTTGCATTTTGTAACATTATGGAATACTATATTGTGCTGCATAAATGTGTTTTGGAATCTCACTGCGGCAGTGAAGGGACTTAAACACAGTAGGTCGTATTGCATTTCATCCATCATCTTTTGGTGTTATTGACGATTTGGCGGGGTCTTATCACATTGACCAGACTATTGTTCTGTGCAGAGACAATCACTGTAATCTGCCCTGATAATCTCAGCGCCTGCATAAACCTTTTTCCTCTGTCTAAGCCTGAGAAACCCAAGATACTGTGTTCTGCTTGTGGAAATCCTCCTGGGCATTTGAAATATCCTCCTGTGCATACTTAGCTTCAGAGACTGTACAAAAATAAACCTGAGCGAGCTGGATAAGATCCCTATAAATGCGACTCGTTTTTGATGTTGGAATGGATGTGCTGTTCTGTGCATTTAGTGACTGCTATTAGTATTTTCTAACTGTTATTGTCTTCACCTCCTTATTTATTTATTTGACTGTCCAAGATGCTTCGTCACAGTACTCGGCATCTTTTAGATGTACTTTTAGACAAAAGCGCTGACATACTTTGAATTTGTTTGTACTGAAGGATGTAAAAAAGTGAAATATCCCACATCAGCCGACCAATTTAGTTTGGCAAATTCTTCATTCTTTTTATGATTTATTTTTTGCTTTGTGGCCAGAAAACTTGATAGGATATGTGATATAGGTATAAAAAAGCCATCCCCTTCTTCTTTTTTTACCTGCTTTGTCGCTTACTTGCCGCAGTAATAATTTTCTTTTAGAACTTGACTTCCTTTCAATTGGGCAATTTGGTGAATGCTGTGAGCCCATTTGAATGCTTTGTATTGTATCCTGCAGCGGTGCTTTAAAGGCCTCCCTGCTCTTTCATTACCCCTTTGATTCACCTTCCGGATCACTCGGTTAAGTTCTGGGCTAATTTTCAGGTGACACTTTCAAATATCAGCAATTTTTTTAAGGTGAGCACTTCAGTAAAGGGAAAGGTTGCCCTTTATTAACAGCCATATAAAATGTTCTGTCTCTAACTATAGCTATGTTGTTGTTGTGATATGTCAGGGACTGCAAAAGTGATCGAAAATCACAACTAAAGAGCAATTTCCACTAATGCACAACACATCTTGATGTAAAGCACAGTGGGAAACATTTCATTATCAACCATTTGTGGGAAGACATCACCGGATGCACACAAATGTCAGCTTTTCTCTATATTCCAAGAAAAGTGTGAATGGATTGTTTTAACACGTTCTTGTGTCCTATGCATATTTAAAGTCACCATAAATATTTTATATTTCCAATTTGGAGAAAACATCTTTACTGATGTTATATGGTGTTGCTTGAGATCATTTCACAATAATACTTATATAGTAATGCAATAGATAGTAATGATTTCTAAAATACTTCTAAAATACAGACATAATTGATATGACAGTGTATTTACAAGCAATTGTACAAAATAATTACATCCATTAGATGATGGATTTTACATGTTATATTATACTTACTGTATGTAACCGATTTAAGTGAAACCGTTTTATGGACATCTGTTCTGGGCTGCGTTTCCTGATAACGTTGTCTCTACGAAGACTCTTAAGGTATAACTTAACTAAAGATATACCATTTCTAGGCGTGTTCCCCGAACCATACCTTAGGAAGCTGCTTAAGATTTACCTTCTTACGTGCGACGTTACCGGGTGCTGTCCGTGGCGATGCTGCTGACGTGGTTGATATCTGTCAGGGAAGCGCAGGACACAGACAGGTAATGCACAATAGACTTTATTAAGAGCACATAGTGGATACGGCAGATGATAAACTGGAAGCAGTAGTGTAGGATTCGTGAAGTTCACTGATGGTCTTATCTGTATTTTGTGGTGGATGAAGAACCGGTGAGCCAGGAACCGGACAGACGAGACGGGGAACCAGATTGACGAGACGAGACACAGGATGAGACCAGGACCAGACGGGAACAGGATAGCTGAGCAGGTAAGTAGATCATGAGGAGGCGGGTATCTCGGTGAGGTATTGACGAGACCGGACAGTGAACTGAAGTGAGCGTGGGTCTTAAGAGTGCTGGAGATGATGGTGATGAGTGAGTACAGGTGATGAGGGCAGGTGATGACAATTAGAAATCCGGGGATAGTGAGCGAGTGGGTGGAGTGAATATGTCTGGAACTGGTGCTGACGAGGGTGTGTCCGTGACAATATCGATGGCTCGAGAATCAATTATTCTCTCGTGCAGGGGCTGCTTCACTGCATTATGTGAGAAAGCGGTGTTCTTTATTAAAGAAGCACTTCAGAAATAGTTGAAATTGCATTTATTAGGACTCATGGGATATTATAAAAAATAATCCAAACTATAATAGCCTAGCCTACATATTTTAAAATTGTATGATATATTGCTGCCATAATAACCATTTAAATTTTTTACGTGCTTTCTTCTCTTTCCCATTTTTGCTGGCTCAGGTGGAGCTGCGATGCAATATTGTTCTTGTATTGTTCTTTCCAGCATTCAGTAATAAAAGTGTACATCTTACATACGGTGCTCGGCAATGATCAAAAAGGTTTCAAATTTTGAATCTCTTCTTGTAAACTCAGAGATGTGGATTCAGACGGCAATTAAATTACCACACGACCTGTTTGTCAAAAAACAGTAGGTATAATTTGGCCAGGGATTTTTACACGGGTTGGGTGAGAAAAACACTGACATTATGGATTCGGACGGCAATAAAATCACAGACTTACCCCTGCAAATGTTTAAAATAGGCTACCGTACGAGCCCATGAGAAACAAGTAGCATCCAAATAGAACTTAAATGACAGTCTGGCCTTCACTGGCCTTCAAAAGCGCTCCGCGGACGGCGCCGTCTTTTAGAACAACTATTCGCTGTATCGCTGCCATAGTTTGAGCAAACTCCTTTGATGTAAACAACCATTCCCTTTAAATAGACTATTAAGCCTTTAATGGTTTGCCAGCTGATGTACCTTTGGATAATATAATTAAAAATCTAACAACAATCAGTGTAATGACAATTTTATTCTTTGCATGAAAACACTTGAATTAGCCTAATTGAACACTGTCTTGGTGTATTAAAACTTCAGAATTATATTCGTATAGACCTGCAACAGTGATAAGGTAAAGCTAAGAGTGGTCCAGACCAACCTTCCGAACGTATGACTTACTGAAGGTATACTTAACTAAGAACGTTTCGGGAAACACGTATTAACGATAAGGTACAGCTTAAGGTGTAACTTGAGAATGACGTAGCGTTGAGAAGGTTTTGGGAAACGCAGCCTTGGTCCTTACATGATGTTAGTCTGAAGAGACAAGCACACAGTTTGACAAATGGCATTGTAATCTTTGCATTGTATGCAACTTGAAATTAAACTGTGTGCCTGAAGAAAAAGTTCTGCCTAAGATAAAGTTCTGTATAATTTCCAAGTGAGTTTCCAAGCTTAAATTAAAAAATGGCAACGTGGCAGTTTTTGATAATGCTGGACTCACGCTTAAGTTTAATTATATCTCTTATGGATTTGGAAAGGATTTTCTTTGTGAACCCTAACTGACGATCGGCTGTGGGGTTGGATTTTCTTCTTCTTTTTTCTCAGAGAAATCTACAGGGAAGAGCCCAGGCTGACAGACACGGCAGGGTCTCTCTGAGGGCTGCTCTTAGGCTGATCTAGCTGAAAAACATGACACATGCTCTCCTCAGAGGCACACTGCCATTTTCTGTGTCACCTTCACACATATGGAAAGGTTTACATAATGTACAGGATGCAAAATTAGCATGGTGCCAAATGGGAGTAAAAATCAACGCAAGTGAATAAAACGTCTGATAACTTCTGGTCCGGTAAACAAAACTAGTCTGACTCTTGCTGTTTTTGTATCTGACATATAGGTAATGCTGGCAATTAAAATCAAAGACTGCAGTACAAATACTTTACTAAAAGCTCTCTAAATTTTGGCACTATTACAAGTTTATCTGGATTTTTTCCCCTTATTAAACTTTGTGACAACACACATTAAACACATTAAGCCACTGAAATATAATATTAGCAAAATCAAAACATATCTTCAGTTGCACTGCAGGACTGTACACACCAAAATACAACGGGGAAAAATGCGGTAACTTTGATAGTCCACTTCATACATTCTACTAACTATAAGTAACTTTGCAAGTACATGTCAACTTATCCCTAAACTAACAGTATACTTAATATACTACCATCTACTAATACTCTAATAAGAGTCAGTTGACATGTAGTTGACAAGTTACTTAGGCCTATAGAATGTCTAAAGTGGACCATCGAAATAAAGTGTAACCAAAAATGCTATAAAAAATGCGTTGTCTTTTATTTTACCATTCAAAAGAAGTCTCTAATGCTCACCAAGGCTGCATTTATTTGATCATAAATAATATTATTCCTGATGGCAAATCTGAATTTTCAGCATCATTACTCCTGTCTTCAGTGCCACATGATGCTTCAGAAATCAGTCTAATGTGATGATTTGCTACTAAAGAAAACAGTTGAAAACAGCTGCTTTTTTGTGTTAGATTGTGAGTCTTGTTTTTGTTTTTATGATTCTTAATAAATAATTAATAGAAAGATGAAAAGAACAACATTTAGTGGAAATAGAAATCTTTGTAACATTGTAAATTTATTTAGTTCTACTTTTGATCAATTTAATGCCTCCCTGATGAATAAAAATATTAATTTATTTCAAAATAAAATCTTACTGGACCCAAACGGCAGTGAACAATAGTGTGTATATACAGTGAGTAAAATAAGTATTTGAACACCCTGCTATTTTGCAAGTTCTCCCACTTGGAAATCATGGAGGGGTCTGAAATTGTCATCGTAGGTGCATGTCCACTGTGAGAGACATAATCTAAAAAAAAAAAGAAATCCAGAAATCACAATATATGATTTTTGAACTATTTATTTGTATGATACAGCTGCAAATAAGTATTTGAACACCTGTCTATCAGCTAGAATTCTGACCCTCAAAGACCTGTTAGTCTGCCTTTAAAATGTCCACCTCCACTCCATTTATTATCCTAAATTAGATGCACCTGTTTGAGGTCGTTAGCTGCATAAAGACACCTGTCCACCCCATACAATCAGTAAGAATCCAACTACTAACATGGCCAAGACCAAAGAGCTGTCCAAAGACACTAAAGACAAAATTGTACACCTCCACAAGGCTGGAAAGGGCTACGGGGAAATTGCCAAGCAGCTTGGTGAAAAAAGGTCCACTGTTGGAGCAATCATTAGAAAATGGAAGAAGCTAAACATGACTGTCAATCTCCCTCGGACTGGGGCTCCATGCAAGATCTCACCTCGTGGGGTCTCAATGATCCTAAGAAAGGGACCACCATTTCCAAGGTTACTGTTGGTAATACACTAAGACGTCATGGTTTGAAATCATGCATGGCACGGAAGGTTCCCCTGCTTAAACCAGCACATGTCAAGGCCCATCTTAAGTTTGCCAATGACCATTTGGATGATCCAGAGGAGTCATGGGAGAAAGTCATGTGGTCAGATGAGACCAAAATAGAACTTTTTGGTCATAATTCCACTAAACGTGTTTGGAGGAAGAAGAATGATGAGTACCATCCCAAGAACACCATCCCTACTGTGAAGCATGGGGGTGGTAGCATCATGCTTTGGGGGTGTTTTTCTGCACATGGGACAGGGCGACTGCACTGTATTAAGGAGAGGATGACCGGGGCCATGTATTGCGAGATTTTGGGGAACAACCTCCTTCCCTCAGTTAGAGCATTGAAGATGGGTCGAGGCTGGGTCTTCCAACATGACAATGACCCGAAGCACACAGCCAGGATAACCAAGGAGTGGCTCTGTAAGAAGCATATCAAGGTTCTGGCGTGGCCTAGCCAGTCTCCAGACCTAAACCCAATAGAGAATCTTTGGAGGGAGCTCAAACTCCGTGTTTCTCAGCGACAGCCCAGAAACCTGACTGATCTAGAGAAGATCTGTGTGGAGGAGTGGGCCAAAATCCCTCCTGCAGTGTGTGCAAACCTGATGAAAAACTACAGGAAACGTTTGACCTCTGTAATTGCAAACAAAGGCTACTGTACCAAATATTAACATTGATTTTCTCAGGTGTTCAAATACTTATTTGCAGCTGTATAATACAAATAAATAGTTAAAAAATCATACATTGTGATTTCTGGATTTTTTTTTCCACTCTCACAGTGGACATGCACCTACGATGACAATTTCAGACCCCTCCATGATTTCTAAGTGGGAGAACTTGCAAAATAGTAGGGTGTTCAAATACTTATTTTCCTCACTGTATATATATATATATTTTTTTTTTTTTATGAATTTACTTGGCAAAAATGAAGACACGGTTTATTTCTTTAGCAGGAAATGCAATAATTGCATGTTATTATCATTGTCTTCATACCAGGTTTAGACCTATTCAAATGACTATAAAAGATTAGTGAAGAGAAATTATTCATACAGTTAAAAGGTCATCATGTCTGGACAGAAGTCACTGAGGTGATGCTGAATTTGACACTGCAGGCTTGACACAAAATTAAATGAAAGCTAATATTATCTAAAGGTGACAAACTGCAAAACCATGGCATCCGACAGACATATTTTTCTGCCTCAAAGCCTTTGACTAATAAAGTCTCATCAGACACATGAATTTTACTGCCATCTGCTTCACCATGTCAGTGTGGCAGTAAAAACAGACCCCCTTCCGTCTCATAAATATGCTGCTGAGTTATCATCACAGAGGGACTTAGGGTGAAAGAAATGAGATTTGACTTGGACCGGAGCCTTATCTCAAAGAAAGACTGTGTATGCACCTACTGACATCATATCAGTGCCGGCGGAGGGGGATCTCATTAAAGATCAGCCCCCTGAAAGTCTTTTTTAACACAAGATCAGGGCTGCCGAGAGCCAAGAGACTGTTCAGAAAAGAATAGACTGTGGCACATTGTGTGGGAATCAAAGGTGTCCTTATTGACGCAAATGCTATCTTTTGTAATTTTGTTTTCGAGGCATGCCTATTAAAGTAAATGACTTCTTTTCAAAGTTAAATTAAAATATAGACACCAACATGAAATACAATTATAGCCTAGCTGCTATTGAGCCAAAAGTTATAAAGGATTTGCATATAGTGAATGCTTTAACACTGTACTGACTAATTGGCATCCAAATTAGTCGGTTTTATTAAGAGAAGCATCTGTTATACGTTCAAAGACAGAAATGAATCCGTGTTTGCAGGTGTGTTGGAGTAGTTTTGGCTTCGCTGAGCACATAAACCAAAAATGCCAACTGCAGTGCCAATCCTTGGCCTACTTTTCTTAAAGTTGCGGTGTCTTGTGAGTATTAACGGCCCTATGATTGATGCACCTATCAGTCACACCAACATTCAAGTAGGCCATTGCACACGTTTGCCCTTCATCTGTCACAGAGCTGGTGTCATTAGGTCTCCTGGAGCAGGGAGGGGATTCGGTTCCTGTCATTCTGAGGGGGATGCTTCCCTGGAGGATGAATTCCCCCAAGAAAATGTACTTACAGCAGCTAAACTTTACGCGGTAAAATGCATCAAAAAGAAAATATTTATTGTATGTTTTGGAACTGTTAACTGTGGCAACATACACTGATAAAAATGATTTTGTGGTGAAGTAAATACTACAGAAACATTTTTACATGAAAAAGTAAAATCTATATTAGTACTCAATTCAAGCATGTAGAAATGAAAGTGTAAATATCAACGTTACAAAATTAAGTAAAATTACTTAGTTCCCATCATGCACTGGGCCTTGAATAATTAATGAGGATGATTTTTCACTGTTTTATCATTGCTTTTGTTGTTAGGATTAGTAACTTGCCATTTTGTGTCATTTGGAGTTAATTTTCTACTCAAAACGACACATTTAAACACAAAAACGATCCATCAAATGTTACCGTCATTGAGTCTTGTCTACCAAGTATTGAGGTCTCTGCATTCACATGACAAAGAACGTCTGAAATGTTGATATGGTGTCTCACACAATATCTATTAAATTAATGACTTAGATATTTCTAAGTAAAGCATATACTTTAACAGTCTGGTTTAATTCAATATTATATTGTTAGAGTGAAATGTGTTGCAAAGGAAACTTCAACTAAATAGATATTACTCACCCTTTTACTAGCCAAGTTAAAATGACTTATTTTTTTTTTGTTACTTTCACTTAACTTAGTTAAGTAGAGTTTACTTAATTCCATATGTGAAATGTACTTAAAAAATATGCGTGTGAAATTTACTTGCCAAAGAAAAATTAAGTACATTTTACTTATTGTTTTTTAGTGTACGAGATGCAGCGGTTTGTTAAAAAATTATCCGCCCATCAAAATCCCTAAAGAAGTTCACGTTACACTTGCTCTGGAAAAATCATTCAAGGGACTGGCCATTTTATGTACCATCTAAACTGTTTTCATTTGCACAATTTAACATTTCACCTTGCTACTTAACATTATTAATTACCTGCAAATCAGCAACATCAAACGCTCAGCGGGAAGACATTAAGTTAAACCATCTACACAACAATGTCAGGTTATGTTACTCTCCTGGTATGACATTAAACTTCTGACCCATGAGCTGTTAACATTGTGTCCTTGAGCAAGACACTTGACCTCACGTTGCTATAGATTGATTGGTTAAATAAATGTGCTCAATCACTTTTTAGCTTCTTACAGCTGGTTTACAGATGTGTCATTTACTCAAGACATCTGAACACGATGATAGTGGAACATAATTAAATGTAAGAGAGTCAGATTTAATAGCAAATAATAGTAAGATTTAACCAAATCCCTCCATATCCTATTAAGCCAATTCAATATATAATCACTTTTTTTATTAAAAATACAATTATTAACTCAGTGTCCTTTGAAAGGTTATACGATGTTGGCCTAATCTGTCAGATGATTATCCGTACTCAAAGCCCATGAGGTTACCATGACTTGTGATGGTTTCTCCTCGATAAAAACCTGGATGACTGTGGCAGTGCAGGCAGCGTTTATGAGGCTGTAAAAGCTGCCATCTGTCATAGAGGTATGAAATTATCCTCTTTGGTGTGTTCTTCACATACCTTCCTGAATCTCTGAAATGAAAATGAGGTTCAGCTTCGCTGTGTCTTATTAGTTGTGTCTCCAAGATATCTATCTTTATTCCTACTTTAAAAGGGGGAGATCTCTTGAAAGAAAAAAGACATATACTGTAGCAAAGACTTGATATTGCTTTAATGAGCATAATCCTTTTCTCCAAATACCTGTTTTTTTCTTCAGCTGTTAAAGAACCTCATGTTTGCTCTGGGTGATATTTTTCAGTATAAGGGAACCATCGTTTTAACCACACAGGCAATGGTGCCTAGATTCAATGTTTCATGCAAGAAGTAAAATCAAAATAAAGGCATCTCCCCAGACAATTTCACAACAGAAATGCAAGGAAAAATGTGTGTATAATTATTTCTATTTATACCTTAAATTGTAACATCTACCTATATACTGTATATTTATACTAATACATTTTAATACCTGAAAAATTATATCGTAGAACATTGTGAATTATGATTTTGAATCTCTTTTATCATTAAAACTGACAGTATGAACTGATGAAAATGAATCGACTAAAGGAACACTGAAATGAATCGACTAAAGGAACTAACGATTACATTTCATAGCTATTTGAAATCACAAATGAAATCTGAAAACAAATCCATGTATCATTCTTTCAGTCGTGTTTTAAAAATAAAAAAAATTTATCATTTAATATGGAAAGAAGAAAAAATTAGAAAACAGCTCTTTTTTAAAGAAAAAAGAAAACCAAGATTTCAGCTCGATTTTTCGTTCAGGGGTAGAAAGATGAATAAACAGTTCTCTGCACGTTGCCGGGAATGAAACGTCGCTGGCCTCTGATTGGTCAGCCGAAGATCAAACCGTGCCATCATCAGTTGTTCCTCAGTTATACTTAACTTTGAAGTACACTAAAAGTGCACATTCAATACAATTGAGCCCACTTCATTTCATAAGGTTTTATGTGTAAGTCATTCAATTATTCACTTAATCAAGTCTTTTTAAAAAACACGGATTTGGTCAGGAACGAAAAACCATGTCGTTTAGAAATGTGACAGCTTCTGCTTAGCTTTTTTTTTGGCACTATTTTTGTTCATATATAACTGGCAATGCACTGTATCTCTTAAACTTTTAAAAACTGTGGGCCAGCCAAAATGATCTCTAAGATTCCACATATGGAACCAAGAATGACACTCTCTCAGTTCTCAAAAGAACAGCTGGGTGGTGTGGCACTATTTTCAGCAGGTTGTGGGTTGAGGTGCACGTCCTCCCACACCTGTCACTCATAGTGGGTGCAGAGCTCACTTCAAGCTGTCCTGAGGGGCGATCTACTTCAGGCCATATCTGTGTGTGGGTCGTATCTCATGCACATTACACGAAGGTCACGTCTGCTGCGTGTTTCTACCTAACACAAAGACCCACCAGATGGTCCCACATAAAAAAAAAAATATATACAAAAAAGAGAGAGAGAGAGAAATCATTTGCACTTAAACCTGCCTGCTGTTCCATATTAATCTTGTGTGAATACATGTTATATCTTTGGATTATTTTAGCTGAAAGGGATCAGAATTGAGTCAGTATTGGGTTTCATCCATATCTAAACATTGCAGTGGCGAAGATTTAAAAAGTGATGTGAAGAATTATTATTGTTTCCTTCTGGCAATCCTGCTCACAGTATGTGAGGATTTCCATATTAGCCTGCAGCAACGCATAGTGGGATTTACAGCATTTTCATTTCACTATCTAACACAAACACAGCAGACTAAAAGTGTTTGAGTTGAGCAGACTTGCCAAAGAAAACAACATGATATGGAGTTATGTGCAGTCAGCATACTTAAGTTTATCCCTTTTTATATACTTTGTTCATTTTATTTTCATTAAAGGCACAGCCTCTAACTGCTACAATTTAAAAAATGGATGACAGTAAATCTGCTCACAGAAGCTCCCTCAGATGATAAAAAACATTCTCATATACTCCTGTGTTGAACCCCTTTGTGTGCAAAGCTGTGTTTGTAGCTGCAATGCCAGTTTTGGGGCAATAGTCTTGTCTCGGGAACTGAAAAGTTTGGCAGCATCTGAGTCTTTGAAAAGTACAACCTTCTCTCTTTAAAATAATGGTTCTTCAGAGCACCTTAAGGAACAGCCAAGAACACTGGTTGGAAATTAAATAAGTGTTGCTATAAGGTTCTAAGGTCTTTTCACCTGACAATGCAGGAATTCATTAAGTAAAGTTTTCAAATTTGTTTTCATAAATATTCCTTATATTACAAGGGAGCTTACTTGTATGTCAAAGAAAGTATTTTTCTATGTTTCATTTGTTAGGTAATTTATAATCTTAAATAAATAAAAAAAGATTGACACATTTTTTTTAAAATCCATTCTGCAAAATTCGGTAAATTTTTTTCCTGAAAATTAGGGCAGAAAATGTATATATTATATTAGAATAGATATATTTGATATAATATATATATATACACACACACACACACACACATATTAGAGAGAGAGAGAGAGAGAGAGAGAGAGCAGCAAAGCTAATATAAATGTAAAAAATTGTGAATAAAATAGCCAATGTTGACTGATATGTACTGTGTCCAATATCGTACGTTACTGCTTACAGACAATGTTTGATATCATGGTTTTCTCCTATAGCATTACCCAGTTTTTAATAATAATTTTCAAAAAGTTGATCATTCCTGTTGGTCACTCCAAGTAATTTTTTTTAGAGCCACTGAAAGATTCAATTTAAATTGCTATTTGGCAACCAAACCATGGTCTGTCACTGTCATTTGAATCAAGACTACAGTAGCATCCATCGGGAGAATAAGAAAGGCCTGTGTGGACATTTGGTCACGTCCTGCGCCACCTGGAAAGAAGTCATAAAAAAGAGAAAACTGTCAAACGTGAATAAGAGAAAAAGACACATGGCGGTGTGTTGGCCAGCTCAGACACACAGAACTCAGGGAACACAATGCTATCACAGATGCTGTGAGTGTTCGGGGACACGAGCCTTTAGCCTGGGCTGTCAGTTGTGCTATCTCTTTCCCGCAGCTCAAATAAAACCTTTTCACCTTTGCTCTTGCTCCAGTCAGGAAATGTTGGCAATCTCAGGGGGCTGTACTTGAGGACACTGCAGATTTAGCACTGTCAGTTTGAAGACTGCAATTGTAGTTTTTGTCATTTCATAAAAGCATTTGGAAAGGCAAGCATTTGCTAGAGCTACCTTGTAAAAGTAATGTTAAAACCCTCCCGTTGTGTTAAAAATCTTGGTACTCCGTTTGCGTTGGGGTCAAATTGGTTTCCATGCATTTTGCCAGAAATCGACATTATGAAAAACACTAAAAACCTTGAAAAACCTTGGAATAAATTGAAACCTTTGAAGCTTTTCAAAGACTAAATATTTGACACATATTTGTATAGTGGTGGGAGAAGCAACATTAGACAAAGTGGATGATGTGTCAGGCCTTGGAGATAAAACGTCCAAAAGAATAGTGTAAATGGGGGTGAAAGTGCCCTCGCTGTGACTGAGAGTCGTGAAGGCAGGGAGTTTTTGAGGGGATTCGATCCAGGTAAGAACCTCTTCTTACCTGGGCCGAATCCCCTCAAAACTCTCTGTCCCAGTGGCTGCACATCATCGCCTTTCAGTCCGGAGAATGCGGGGCAGCAGCTTCTGTAGCAGCTCGGCTTCCCTGGGAACGTGGCATTTTAGGGGCAAGAAAGCCCGGCGAATTCCAGCTCGACAGTGTGTTGCATGATCCTACCTGGGAATTTGGATTGCTTTCATAATGTAGTCATGTGGACGAATGCGTTCGAATGGCCACAAAAGACGCCTACTCTCCGCCTACTGACTTAATTTGTAAACATTATGGGAAGCGCTAGACAGACGGGATTTTGTTTGGTTTGAAGATGAAAAACTTGCCAAGCACAATGTTCTCTAACCATTACTGATTTCTAACACGGACTCACTGCATTCAGGGTGATCTTGTGGCTGTCAGAGCAGAAAAGAAAGCTGATGTTCTCTGTATGTTTTTCAGTCGTCTCTGGATAAGTTCATATTTAAATTGCTCAAGCTTATTTTGTCCATTAGATCGAAACCCCCCCCAAAAAAATACACTAGACCCTCCCCTTGAAGAAATCAGGGCAGAAGTGGTGGAAAGTGGACAAAAGAGACGAATTAAAACATCAGGTATAAATGGGATTGTGTCTGCCTCATCTATTTGTGATTCGATCGACCAAAACGCATCTTAATACCAAGTGTAAACAGGCCCTTAATGAAGGATGGGGATGTTAAAAAACAATATTGGAGGTCTTTGTGACGTTTCCTCTTCCACTTGTTATCCTTAATTCTGATTTGTGGTCACTGTCACCTGTTGCTAATTAGTTCCTCATTATCTCCCATATTTTAGATCCTCTTGTATTCAGTCATTTGTCAGACCGTTGTTGTACATAAGTGCAGTGCTATCGTGACCTATTTTCTATTTTGCCTTGCCTTATCTTGCCGTGTCGTATTTTTCAGGCCTCAAGTGCCGTTTTGTTTTTGTTTTGTTTTTCCCGTCCTTCACTCCTTCTTGCCCCTCCAGACTTTACATCCTCTGCTCTCTGCCCCGGTGATTTCTGATCTGTCGAGACTCGGCTCCACGGCTCCAGCCCCTCTCAGCCACTCATTGGGGAATTCCGCGCTCACCACGATATTGTGCCACTGGCGACACGTGGACTCGTCGTCCCTCCTTTGCTGTGCTGTGCTCTCCTGGCCCAGTGGATGTTAGCTTGGACTAACATCCAAGTTAGTTGCACTCTACATTCGGTGTTCCTGCCACCTTTTCTGTGCTCATTGAGAGCAAAACTTTTCTGTTGTACCTGCATCTGAATCCGTGTCTCTCCCTGACAACTAGCCTACTGGTTATTAAAGTACATAAAGTGGTTAACATGTTGCTTGTGACTTGCAGTTATCTGAGGCTGACAATAAAGTTAACAGGGCATTTTCATTTTTATTTTAAGTGTATTTCGTATAAATTACAGATGCAGTATTTACTTCATCTATTAGAAAGCTCCAATTACTACATCCTAATGATGATGAAAATATGCACCCACAGAGCTTAAGCTTGATTTATTTATTTTTCATAAATGTGACTGGTGCCTCATGAAAATAAATAAATAAAAGGCTCAGACAAAGTGGTCATGAAAACTATAAATATAGCCTTAGTCGGACCTAGACTGACTAGATTTCCCTGAAGAGTTCAGGTACATTTCTTTCATAGATGTAGTTATAAATTTAATCTCATCCAAAATTTGCTTTCACTGCCTTTATTATAGATATATACACTTTTTCAAACTTTCTTGGTAAAATAACAGTTGGTTGTTACTGCTGCTGTAAAAATGTATGTTATATACATGTTACATATATGTTATAATAATTGTATCTGAATAGTGCTGACTTTAAAAAGAATAATTAATAACACTGTACAATAAGGTTGCTTTTGTACATTAGGTAACATGAACCAGCCATGAAAAATACTTGTTAATCTTAATGTTATTTACAATATTTCCTAAAACATCATTAAAATCAAAAGTTGAATCTGTTAATGTTATTTAATGGACCTGAGCTAACACAAACTAACAATGAACAGTATTTTCATTAAAACCATTACCAAAAAATAACAGTAACATACGGTTCTCTTTGAAGTTTTTTTTTTTTATCTCTCAGCGACCAAACTCAAAAACTACATAATATTCTGGGATATAAAACCTGAGCATCCCAGATCTTTATGAAACATATTCACTAGTTCAACAGGATTAAAAGATAAAAGAGGATATAACTACTGTTCAGTCTTGTGATGTTGCTTTGTCCTGTAGAGGTACTGTGGGAGTTTGCGTTCATCCTTGTATGACAGAAGAACAGAGGCACAACTCAGTCTGAGAATACTAGAAGAGCAATAATGAGGAGAGAGACTATACAGGTCCAGAACTACAGGGGCTCTGAGAGAGAGATGTGTATAACAGTAATGAGTCTAAGGGGAAGAGAAGAAGAGCCTGAGAGAACAATTGTGTGCTGGAGGGAAGAAAGGATAGCAAGAACAAGCAAAGAAATGAACAATTGGGTGAAAATAAGAGAGATGGAGAGTGAAACCTTGAGGAGTTGTAAGACACGGATATTGTCAGGAGAGCTGCTCCATTGGTGGAGTGTGAATGTAAGGGAAATGTTGTGTGGGAGATTGGGATCATGAAGGTCAACTTTGTGGTTATTAGACCTCACAGGTTAGCGGTGTGATGGGTTGGCTTCATCCTTGGAATACGTTTCGATGGCTCCCAAGAACCCAACCTTGTCGTGTATACTACAGGCATGGGATGTAATGCAATAAACCTGAAGCTAGAGAATGACCGGTGGAAATGTGTACTGATATGTCTTTCTTTAAAGAACCATATAGCTCTCCATTACGTTTTTTTTTTTTTTTTTTTACTCAGTGATACTAGATCTTTTAGTTTATTAATGAAAAGCAGTTTTACATAGTGGTAAAAAAATGTTTGTTGATGGAAATCGTTCAACCAGTTCGATTGACGTCGAGACCGGCGAATAGGAATCTCGCTAGAGAGGCCAATCTACTTCGAGTGAAACTAAAACGAGCCAATGCATATTGGCGTGCAATCGTTTGCATCAGCTGTTCAGCCACACAGCGCCGGTATATAATGAGCAGCTGGTGTGATTGCACTTTAGTTTTTTGCTGAGGAGCCGAGCCGATGAGCTGGCTGCCCCGGCGGGTCGCAGCAGATGTGGCGACGGCACGTGGCGTCTCCGTTCCCTCCTTCAGGGAACGAGGGCTACCATATGTAACCGAGATGTTCCTCTTCATTCGGTCAGTCGATGCCACGTCGAGACCGATGAATAGGAATCCCTACCAACGGGCCACAGTTGCTGCACCCCATCCAGCGCCCTGTGCAAGCCTCTACCCCTTCTTGCCTGGAAGGACGATATGAGGAGGCTTACACAGAGTGCATCTGTCACTGTTGTTCTGTGATAACCCATACAGTGAGGCTATTGGATAACACTGGGAAGCGTGCCCTTTCTGTTTAGGAAGGAGAACGCTGCGGAAGCCACTTCTTCAAAGAGTTATGTGAAAAATGCATATGGACTAGCCCGAAGGTTGTACATATAAAAATACTGGGTGACTTAGCCCAAGGGAAAGACACAGGCTTCCGTTTAGGAGCAGCCGTGGAGAATATACACATATGGGATCCCCATAGGGTCACACATATGGGGCCCAGCCTAGACCAAGGATTCAGTGGATAAAGGCCTGGCACCGGACGCTCCGCCATGTCTGGGCTGAGAGTGTTGGAGGACTCAACAGGTTTTGACTCTGGAGCAATAAGGGTGCACAGTAGGGTGCAGCAAGCCGACAGAGCCGGTACTCACAGTGCTTCTACCCGTTTAGGGTGAGAACACGGGAGGACACCGGCTCTACACGTAGGCTATAGTATCTAGCGAACATGTTAGGTGTCGCCCAGCCCGCAGCTCTACAGATATCTGTTAGCGAGGAGCCACGTACCAGTGCTCAGGAGGATGCAACGCCTCTCGTGGAGTGTGCATGCAACCTGAGCGGGCAGGGCACGTCTTGTGCTTGGTAAGCCAAGGCGATGGCATCCACTATGCAGTGGGCCATCCTCTGCTTGGAGACAGCCTTTCCCTTCTGCTGGCCTCCGTAACAGACAAAGAGCTGGTCTGAGGTCCTGACACTTTGAGTTCTGTCCATGTACATACGCAGAGAGTGAACGGGACAGAGCAAAACCAGGGCTGGGGCAACGCTTGCAGGTTCACTACCTGGTTTCTGAAGGGAGTGGTAGGAAACTTGGGCACATAGCCAGGCCGGGGTCTCAGTACGACACCCGGCCGAACTCTAGGCATGATTCGTCGACCGAAAATGCATGCTTGATAGAGGCCAGAGCTATCAGCAGCAAAGTCTTCATGGAGAGAAGCTTTAAATCTGCTGACTGCAAAGGCTCAAAGGGAGGATTTAATCGTCTCGCCCCCCTAAGGAACCTGACGACCAGGTTGTGCTTTCCAACTGTTTTGCCATCAATGTAGTCGTGATAAGCTGAAATAGCGGCAGCATGTATTTTGAGGGTGGAAAGGGTGGAGGGAGACAGCCTTCGCTCCAATCCTTGCTGCAAGAAGGAAAGCACTGACTCTATTGAACATCTTCGGAGGTCCTCTCGGCAAGAAGAACACCACTCGATGAACAGTTTCCACTTCAAGGCGTACGCACATCTCGTAGACGGCGCTCGCGCAGAAGTGATGGTGTTAAGTACCTCTGGGGGTAAGTCACCTAGAAACTCTGCGTCCCGTTCAGGGACCAGACATGGAGCTTCCAGAGGTCCGGACGCGGGTGCCATAGGGTGCCCCGTCTCTGAGTCAGAAGGTCCTTCCTCAGAGAAATGGGCCAGGGAGGGACTGTCACGAGGAGCATGAGTTCTGGGAACCAGGTCCGGGTGGGCCAATAGGGAGCCACCAGAAGGACCTGCTCCTCGTCCTCCCTGACTTTGCACAGTGTCTGCGCAAGTAGGCTCACTGGGGAAAGCGCATATTTGTGGAGGTCCCGGGACCGGCTGGGGTGCCAGTGCATCCGTGCCGAGTGTTCCCTCGGTCAGGGAGTAAAATAGCTGGCAATGGGAGGTCTCGGAGACGTACTGATAGGAACTCGAGGCAGTTGATGTGCCAATGCAGTTCTGGGCCCGTCCACACCCCTGACACTGCATGCCCATTGTACGTGGCACCCCAGCCGGTGGCAGAGGCATCTGTGAACACCACAGCATACCTGGACACCTGTTCCAAGGGGACTCCTGCCTGCATGGCTGAAGGTCTGGCGGCACTCCGGTGTGATTGTCACCTGGTGAGTGCCGTGATGCCACGCCCATCTTGGGACTCATATGGAGCAGTCCAAGCGGGGTTACCACTGCTGCCGCTGCCATATGCCCCAGGAGCCTCTGAAAGAATTTCAGTGGGACCGCCGTCCTGCCTTTGAACGTGTTCAAGCAGTTCAGGACCGACTCAGGACGGTCTGTGCGACCGAATCCAACTCCATACCGAGAAAAGAGATCTTCTGCACGGGGGCAAGTTTGCTCTTTTCCCAGTTGACCTGAAGGCCTAGCTGGCTGAGGTGCCTGAGCACGAGGTCCCTGTGTTCGCATAACTGATCTTGAGAGTGTGCAAGTATGAGCCAGTCTTCGAGATAGTTGAGAATGCGAACGCCCTGTTCTCTCATGGGAACAAGGGCCCCCTCCGTGACTATTGTTAAGACACGGGGAGACAGGGATAGCCCGATGGGCAGGACCTTGTACTGATATGCTCGACCCTCGAACGCACAGTGCAGAAATGGCCTGTGTCGAGGAAGAATCGAGACATTTATGCGTCCTTCATGCCGATTGCTGCAAACCATTCTTGTGGATGGATGCATTCGAAAATGTGTTTCTGCATTTATCATTTTTAACTGTAGCTTGTGGAGGCTCTGATTCAAAACTCGCAGGTCCAAGATCGGTCGTAACGGAGTCTGAGTGTGCTGAGCAACACTTACCTAGTTCCACGGGGCAGGAGGTGCAGGAGGCGGCTTGGTTGCGTTCTCGAACCGCACACTGCTGCCCGCTGGCGATAGAAGAGGCAGATGAGAGTGGTGAGGATTCTCTCCTCCCACTGCTCTCCTGGCCCTCTTCAGACCCAGGGAAGAGGAACTGCTTTTTTTTGCTTTTTTTTGTTGAAAATTTAGGTACCACTGTGACTCCAGTGGTGGAACAGAATTTTGACTCAAAAGATTTGTCTTGGGGATCTCCGGGTCACCCATCTCAGGGGTGATTGTTTCACCGACCACTTAAACAGCGGCTGAAATGGGCGGTGTCATCCTCCTGCAGCAGACACAGTAGAGCAGGCTGTGCCGGAGGGGGGGGGGTTTTGCAGGGGATGACACCCTTGGTGACGAGTAGACTGAGGGGCGGCCCACGAGGCACTCTGGTGGTACGTTGGGGGAAGCGCTTCAGTCTGCTGCTGACTGCGGAGAACTGCTGTGCCAGTTCTCAACAGTGTCGCCGAAAAGGCCACCTTGTGAGATGGGAGCATCGAGAAAGCATACTTTGACGACCTCTCGCACCTCGCACCAAGGTGGACATCGTCTGGCCGAGGGCCTGCGCTGTGACTTAAACACGGTCAGTCGACAAGTGCAGCTCAACCCCAGCTCAGAACTACCCTCGTGCAATAAGAGTGCCTTGGCCTCACAGAGAAAGACCCGGGAAATCATGGCTGTCAGTTCTGAATCTGATTCAGCATAAGCACACACTATTACAGTGGGAACTCAGCATCATCATTCTTAGAACGAAACAACCCCTCTCTTCGATGCAGCAATCGACTTCTGCCCTCAGCTGGAGCCCTGAATGAAACGCTAGGTTCCTCCATTTTTGAAGGACCAGCAATCCCATCCAGAAGCTGCACAGCTTGTGATGCGCTAGAGAGGGAGGGGCCCTAGTGGGTTGGTTCCAAGAAGGAGGAGCCATCAGCTCTCAAATCACCCAAGCCATTCTACTGAAGTAGACCTCTCCTGGTGGCCACCAGGGAGGGCGCTACAACAGAGAATAGACAAGAAGACCGTGCACCTAGAGCGCCGAGCGAGCGCTGGGTTGCCGTGACAACCCACGCTGTAGCCCGGCAGCTCGACGGCACACGACACGCTGAGGAGCGAGAGACCTGTCGGGTTTTGCCCAGCGGAAGCTCTCGCTGCTCTCCATGCTCTCCCAGAGTGTCGAGCAGACCTGCAGCTGTGCTTTTACACACAAGCAGCGGCTGGCCAACAGTGGGGACTCAAGCTTTCCAGAGAAAGAAGGGTTGACTGGCGTGCCGACGTGATCATGTTCCCGTGCAAAAACATGAACCACCTACGAACACAGTCTCACATGTTTCCCAGGCATGCGAGATAGTGATCGTAGCCGTCAGTGAGGACAGGAAACGACCGCAACCAGAAACACACGGATGGAATGTCATCTTTAGAAAGACGCAACTCACACCCATGTAAGCTCTTTCAGGGGAATGCTCTCCTTGGTACTGAAGCACGCAGGGGAACGGTCGCAGCGAACACAGACAGGAAATGTGCAAACTGTCGTGCGCTGTCTCTCTTCACGGTGCCTCTCTCTCTTTACCAGCCATAAGAACGGCGATTCAGCGCTCTTGGCGCACCGTTACCAGCTGTGAAAACAGCCTTTTTGTTTTGCTCAGTAACACAAAAACAAAAGAGAGAGAAAAAGAAAGTTGACCCCACTGCTGCGCTGTATTGCCCGCACCAGACACGAGAGATCATCTTGAAGAGCTTGCTCGTTGTCACTCAGTAGATTAAACAGCATCAAAACGCTCGGCTCCAGAGCAAAAAGCTGAAGTGCAATCACACCAGCTGCTCATTATATACCCGCGCTGCTTGGCTGAACAGCTGATGCAAATGATTACATGCCAATGTGCATTGGCTCGTTTTAGTTTCACTCGAAGTAGAGATTCCTATTCGTCGGTCTCGACATGGCGTCGACTGACCGACTGAAGAGGAACTACTTTACGAGGTGGTGATTTGAATTTGTATGATGTGAATTGTTAGAAAAAAGTAAGCATGAAGGTCCTCCCCTAACCCCACCCCCATACCTAAACCCCACCTATGGCTTAAGCAGATACGCATGAGATCATACAAATTCATACAAATTAGCCACCAATTCACCAAAACTTAAAATAGACCCAAAGGTTTGTTAGATTTTAACTGCTCCTAAATTTGTATAATTACTAAAAAATTAGAGTAGATAGAACTAAAATTCATAAGTAAATTAGCACAATTTTAGTGTTTGTATTATTATTGTGGTGATTGTGATTTCTGTTATGATGATAAATACTTAATTTAGAGGACCACAATGGAAAAAAGCCTTCGGCTTTTTTCTGTATATTATCTTCGACAGTTTTTCTTGAAATAAGGTATGATCCCTATTTGTACTTAATTTCTGATTTAACATTGTCAAATAAAGCAAACAAACAAATATATTCAATTTATGACCATATTTAATTTTATAGAAGTGAAAAGAAAAAAAATGTTGAGTGCAGTATGACAAAATTAAAATCTGTTTGATGGCTGTGTTAATTATTTTGACTGTGTAAAACTTTGTTTAAAGAATTTAATGTAAATGATGTATTCAAGTTTTTAAAGGTTTTTATTATCGCATTTCTTAGGACAAATTTGAAGCATTATATTTGTGCAAGACATTTCACTTCTCATTAATTGAGAATCTTTCAAAAGAAAGCCTCCAAACTCCCCAAATGCAAGATTCTTTGAAATGAAAAAAAAAAGAAGAAAATGCTCTGAATATCTCAGACAACATTAGGATGAAAATATAATGTGTTTGAAGTTAATTTATGTTGTTGTTGAATGCAGAAGACAAAAAGGGATTGTGTGCTTTGAGATTTTGAATGAAAAGGATTGCCAGGATCAAAAGTTTTCTTAAGAGAAAGTGTTGAAATGTGTCTTTGTGGATAATGAGAACTTGCACCAATTCACAGTCAGATGCTATTTCTGTGAAATTGCCGCATATAATACATAAGCATTCCATCTCTGATGCAAGAAATGGTAAAAAGCAAGGTACAAATGCATTTCGATGTTGTTGTTTTCTCAGAACTCTTTTCAAACCTTCAGACTCGTAGTGCGCTGTGTAGAAGGGTATTCAGATTTCCCAAGACAGGTATAAAAACCAATACGAGTTATGAGTGTGTGTGAATGATTCATGAACAGCAATCTTGAAATACAGAGAAAAACAGCTCTGTTCAGTATGACTCATTAAGTGTCTTTCTCCAGTTTCCTTCAGTGATCACTGTGTTTTTTTTCTTTTTCTTTTTTTTTTCTTTTTTCTCACAAAGTGTATTATGCATACATAAATACATGTACTGTATGTTGTTGACTGTTATAGAAGATCATTTTATGTTCCTTGTGACTGGCAGATCAGAAACCACAGCAGAGCTCAAGGATCTAATACCGGCAACATCAAGGCATGTGCTGTTGAATAAAATAATCTCTTCTAATTGATTTACAGGGTAAATAAAGAGTGTGTGTGTGTGTGTGTGTGTTTTTTTTGTTTTTGTTTTTTTTGTCAAATACAGATCACGTGTGTGGCAAGCACGACGAGGTCGAGGGCCGTGGGAGGACGGCGCGAGGCCGGTGGCGTGATTGATAATGAGCGACACGTGCGCGACGCACCGGTCTCGCATCTCTCATGGAGGAGCGGAAGCATAAAGGAGGAGCGACGACAGTGAAGAGCGAGAGAGGAACAGGCCTGTGTTTTAGTTGATGTTTTGTTTCTGTTTTTATTTTCATTTTGTATTTGGTTTATTTTTATCATTAAAATGTTGAATGTTCGCCAGTTCCCGCCTCCTTCTTCCCGTAACATCTGAACTCCGTTACATTGGTGCCGAAACCCGGGAAGAAGGAGGGACACGCTGTCGGAGAGCCCTCGCTGCTGGGGGGGATCGCGGTGCTGAGGAGGTCGGGCAGCACGAGGGAGCGATGGCCGCCGATTGCTGCCCGAGGCGATGGTGCTGGAGCGATGGAAGAACTGGTGGGACGGAGCTCGAGCTCGCTGCCGTGCTCCTGTGTCGAGGAGGGGTGGCTGCCGTCCGAGAGGGAGCAGAGGAGTCCCGTTCGCCGTGGGCCGGAGCCTGTTGCTGTCGGCCATGATGGGGGCGGAGCAGGGAACGGGAGACTCGCTGCCGGCTGCCCTCAACCGGAGGAGCCATCGCCGTCCGCCAGGAGGCGGAGGAGCGTCGAGCCGTTCCCCAACGGATGTCCAGTACCATCGCATGGCACCGTGAGTGACTCTCAGCTGGTTGAGGACCGAGCGGCAGTGTGTCTGGGAACCGGAGCAAGAATTTTTTTTTTTCTCTCCCCTCTCTCGTCTCTGTCGCTCCTCGTGCTTCCGTTTCCTTTTCCCTCACCTCGTCTATCCATATCC
The DNA here is from genome assembly GCF_963993115.1 of Abramis brama. NCBI lineage: Eukaryota > Metazoa > Chordata > Actinopteri > Cypriniformes > Leuciscidae > Abramis > Abramis brama. The sequence goes on along the minus strand of NC_139969.1, from coordinate 29,478,310 downwards.
CCAGCCCAGGTACAGCAGCCGCCGTGATCGGTCCCCCCCAGGGAGGGGGGGAGGGGGAGTAAGCGCAGTCTCGTGGGTGCCCCCCGGCCTGCGAGGGGCGATTGGGGTATGTGGCGAGCACGACGAGGTCGAGGGCCGTGGGAGGATGGCGCGAGGTCGGTGGCGTGATTGATAATGAGCGACACGTGCGCGACTCACCGGTCTCGCATCTCTCACGGAGGAGCGGAAGCATAAAGGAGGAGCGACGACAGTGAAGAGCGAGAGAGGAACAGGCCTGTGTTTTAGTTAATGTTTTGTTTCTGTTTTGTGTGGCCAGCAGTCGTCCGTGAGGGGCTGCTGGCTTTTATTTTCATTTTGTATTTGGTTTATTTTTATCATTAAAATGTTGAATGTTCGCCGGTTCCCGCCTCCTTCTTCCCGTAACATCTGAACTCCGTTACAACGTGTATATAACCTCTGCATGCATTTATTCAGGTTTTGTCAGTTTTAAACATCCATCCATCCATTCAGTTTTAAGATTATTCAGTGCCATAAACTGCCTCATATTACACTTAGGATTTAAACAACAGTGGCCAGAAAAGTATTAGCAAAAATCATTTTAAAATGTGTCAATGCCATTATTTTAGATAAAATATCAAACTTTTCCAAACTAAATAGGTTCCAGCTTTGCTCAGAATGATCATCTGTGTGTATAAACATGGCTTTTACCTACTATCTACCACAAAGCAAAATTAAAAGGTTATTATATTTATCAAAGAATAAAAAACAGAAATATTTAAAATATTATATGTAAATATATAGTTATGTATTGTATAAACACTCAATGAAAATGAAAATTAAATACAAACCTTATATAGGCTATAAAAACAAAATACATCTCAAAATATGTCTTAGGAAATGTGTATGTAACTGATAAGGGAACGAAACGCTGCGTCAGTTGCGTCAGGTATGAGGGATGCATTCTTGTGGAAACACAGTGTCTGAGGCACGGTTAAATTCACGGCAATACTACAGGCCGATAGTAGTGTGTAAAAAGGGTGCCTGCAAACACATCATCAGATTCAAACTGTCTGAAGGAAGAAGAATTCCCAGCTTCCAGACTAATGATACAGGGAGGTAACAGAGAACGGGTCGCTGACCACTATACAAACCAACTGTCAGCCAACATTCGAGTGGCCTGTCAGGATGGGGGCCAATCCATACACAAGGAGCATAATCCTACTTCACTACCCAAAATGACAATTGGGGAGGATGACAAGCAAGAGAGTGGGAAGTCCCACACTCGATCCCAACTGCCAAGCTCTATTCATGCCAGCCCCTGCCAGGGAGCTCCACCCTACTTCAACTACCAGTCGATGAACTGGGGTAGGGATAAACTTGCTTAAATACCCGACCAGACAGGATGGGGAAGGTGAGATTTGAAACTGGACCACCAGGGAGATCCACCCTACTTCAACACCCTGTCAGTGACTGATTTAATCTGACAAGCTCAATCTAGGGAGGATAGCCTTAACCAAGTAGAATGGGAAGAAATTAGGCTGTCAAGGAATACTATCATATTTCAAAAAGAAAACTAGGGAGGGCAACAATTTCGTCTACCCAGCTGAACCCTGCAACCACCTTCAGGAGCGCAGCCTTGCTTAAAAACCTCAGTTGAAAGACTGGGAAAGGCGACAAATAAAAAAGTAGCTTTCGCCACACCTAGCTTTCATATATCATCTCTATCACCAAGGAGTATAATCATTCTTCATTACCCAAGTATTGGGGACGAAAACGAGTGAGAGAGTGGAAACAATACACATACCAGCTCACCCGTCTAGCTCTACTCAAGAAGATACATGGGTGGGGGTGGGGCAATATACTTTGTATGTCAGGCACTACCTTACAGATCTAAAACGGAGCTTAGCCTTGCTTTAACATCCAATCTGGAGAAGGCGACAGATAAGGCATTGAGTCCATCTGTACAGCTCTACTTTAAAAAAAAAATTAACCAATTAAGTATGGAAGAATGGGCCAAACCACAGCCTGGGCCACATCAACTCACCTACTCCATCTCAAGTCCCAATAGAGACTGGAGAGGACAGGCCTTGGGTATCAAGTTCAACCCAACAGATATCCACAAGGAGCATAGCCCTTCTTAGAAACCCAACCTGAAGGACACATCAGCTACAGCTTGACTTTGTAGTGGGTTAACAATAACTGGGATACTAAGGCCGTGTGTCCACCAAAGCATTTTTTCACGCGACTGGCGTGTTTTTTTAATTGTTTTCAATGGGAGCGCCGCGTTTTTATAACGCCATGAGCGTAACGAGGCGCTGAGCTTTTTCACGCTGAGCGTTCGGTGTTTTTTACAGGTCGCCGAGATTTGAAGAATGTTCAACTTTGGGTAAAATGCAACGCTCATCACTGTCACGTTTTACCCAACCGTCCAATCACAGTGGAGGAGGGGTGGGACTAATACCACACCGACCAACCGCCACATTCTGCTTGTACAACGTCAACAGATGACAACAACAAGCATTATAACGTAACAAAATTATTTAAACCAAGAGTTAGAGAAAATACATTACATGGTATTGACATTTTAATATAGAATCAACACAGATACAAAATATGTGTGAAATGAGATACTAGTAACACTTTCGCGGATATTCCGTATCATAACAAGCAAAGCGTCTCAACTGAAAAAAACGCAACGCTGGCAAAATGCTCTTAAGCGCCTATAGCGTTTTTAGCCAGCTTTGGTGGACACACAGCCTAAGAACAATAAATCTCACTCTATAACCCAACATCTGCACCAAGACCTCAACCTTGAAACTGGACGGAGAGACTGAAGCAACCGGGAAAGGAAACAGAAGGGCAAGAGCCCGTGTTTTACTTAGCTCTCCCTTCTTTCCCTTCCTTCTCGCCAAAATCACAGCCCTCAGACCTGATATCGGTTTCCTCCCAGCAGGACGCTTCTTCCCCATACTCCTCAGAGGAGGGGTTTGAACAGCCACACTTGCCTTCTGCTCCTCTCTCCAAGAACTCATTCCCGGAGAGGGGTCAAAAGACTTAGGGGGAGCCTGGACCTGACGAGGGATGAATTTTTTTCATCGAAAGGCGACTGACTGAGCTCTTGCCTCTATGACCTTTTCTACCACCTTCTCAACAGCAGTGTCAAAAAGTCTAAAAGACGAGACTGGGGCTTCAAGGTAGACAAACTTTTAACTCTCCTTAATGGCCAATAGATTAAGCCACATGTGCCTCTCTGTAACCACCATGGATCGGCCAATGGAAAGAGCCGTCTGCTTAGTGGCTCGAAGGGCCATGTCTGTGGCTATGCACAGTTCAGCGACATCTCCTTTCAGTTTTTCTCCTTTCTTTGTTATCCTTTTTTTCTTTTTCCACACACACTGCTTCTTTTACATAACATGAACTCAAGCTGTTTCCTGAAGACAATGAAGCTGATGACACGTTTGCAGGCGATCTTTTTATATGCTTGGGCACTCGTGCCTCAGACACCGGGTTACGCAAGGAGGTGTCCCCTATCGCGTCAGCAACTGATGCAGCATTGAGTTATTTTATCATTTAAAACCCAATACACTTTGTTTTGTGAATTAAAATTCTTTTCTTTAATTGTGGTTAAATAACAGATATTTCTAATACAAGAATAATCTAATTTTGTGGAGATTAAGCATAGACTTTGACATTATCAAAATGAAAGATAACAATTGGGTATTTGATTAAATGGATTTGTTTTGTTTCAGGGAGCAATTCTGCTGAGGTATTAAAGATGTTTTGCTTTTTGATTATTGAAGTTTGCCCTGTTGTTGTTTGATGTATTTTAAAAAGTCTCTATAATCCTAAAAGGCTTTCAATCAAACTAGGAATACATTTGAAATTAAATCCAGTGCAGCCAATGCACTAGATGCGAGTGATGTGATATACTGTATAGTTTCTTTAACAGAGGGTACTTTGGCCCTCTGTGCTTTAAATAAACTCTTTTAACAAAAAAACATTTCCAACAAAGTGTAAGTTCTACCACATCTTAAATAATTTAAAGGAAATTACATTTTAAAAATGAAGTACTTAAATAGCAACTTCTTTAAAAAGGGTACCTTTAGATGACATTTTATTTAAAAAAAATAAGATATTTAAAATAAAGATATTTTTAACAGCTCACAAGTAATATTTGCAAGTAATCTCTTTATTGACACTGCAAACTAGCCAACACTAACTTTTGGCAAAACTTTATTAAAATTATGTTAAGATTAATATAAATAATTAACACGATAAACATTGAACCAAGTTATTTCACTTTGTTTGGATTGGATATAATGTGTACGCTTAGATCCGATGAAGACAGTATAACACAAGGTTAAATAGATAAACCCAAATAGACAGCCAACATGCGAGACAGCGTGTAAACATAAACATAAACACGAACACTGAACAGAACACAGGAAGGAACTTAAATACACAGTGATGATTAACTAAAAAAGAACAGCTGTGATTAGTGTCCATGGTGACTGATGAGTGGTGGGAAACTACAGAACAAAGGAACACATGTGACTAATGAAAACAAACAGAAAGTCCATGAAAACTAAAGCAATCTGAACAAGACTGTGACATACTGATGCATGTATTTATGATGTATTGTCATTGTTCTTGAACAAGGGTACAACAATAAAATCTATAAAAGGTTTGTTAAAGTCACACAAAAAATAATAATGATGAAGATCTGGTTAAAAAATGTCCAATACAGTTTTAATGTGACCTTAACAAAAGAAAACAGTTGAAAGTTTGTTATTTTTAATAAAATTGAACCTCTAGGACAGGGGTGTCAAACTCAGTTCCTGGAGGGCCACAACCCTGCAGAGTTTAGCTCCAACCCTAATTAAACACACCTGGGGCCTGTACCATGAAGCCGGATTAGGTGGCTAGCCAGCTATGTTTCAGCTTAGTTTCCGCCAACCCTGGGTTTTAGGTACTATGAAAGTAGCTCGGCCTTAATCGGTGTTCGTTGCCATGGTATCTTACGCTGCACGGCTAACCTGCTCCGGGGCAGGTTATGTTCTGGATTCAAGATCTCAGACCGAAGTTTGACCAATCAGCTGAGAGCAAAGAAACATATAGGTGACGTAACTTATTCCAAGTGTCTGTTGCAATGACTTCACCTTTTCTTCCAAATCCGGTGGACATCTCAGCGCAAATTGTTTGACGAGCACTTCGTAGAGAAAGAGTTTTTAGCCAGACAAAATCCCCTTGCCTTAACTGATAGTTACTTGTATGAAAGATACAGATTTTCCGCGGAAGGAATGTCTTATCTTTGCGAACTTCTTGAGCCGCACATAAAGAATTTAACACGTCGAATTCATGAACTTACTGTACCGCAAATTGTATTACGTTGCATTTTTTTTTTTTTTTTTGCAAGTGGTACATTCTTGCACGGTGGGTGACGCATAGAAGCTAGGGGAAAACATATGTTTGTCGAACCATTCGCAAGGTGGTCCTCGCTCTGCAGGAGTACATGAAAAGTTTAATTAATAATGTTCCCCGGACATTTATCGACCATGTCCATAAAAGAGGGCTTTTATAAAATTGCCGGTAAGATATATTGATAGGGTGACATCACATGAACACTTTTTTTTTTTTCTCAAAAAGCAAATTTCACAAATGTACTATACAATATAATACATGTTAAGAATTATTTTGAATCTTTTTTATTATTCTTCTGATAATCTAATGATAGGATTCCCAAGTCATTGCAACATGTATGCAGTCTACTGCTCCAATCTCCACTGCTCTAGGGGAACATGAGGCAGATTATGTTAATAGGAAGTCCTATCACAGCCTTAATGTTCAGGTAGAGATGATGTGAATATGTGAGATGATTATTTTCTGTGAGATGAATTTTTAAATTAATAGTAACTTTAACAGATATAACAATGATCTACTAAACATTTCATCTGCAGACGACTTGTGGTCATGAACATATGATCAAGTTTGGATGCCAAATGGCCTGGCTCCAGTGCTTGTCTTACAAATTTTCCATGAGTCTGTGTTGTGTCAGCGCTTTGAGGAAAGCAAGTTAAATTTGGTACAGTACAAAACACTGTTCATTTAAACTGAGATAGAAAAACCTACACAATAACCCCCTATCATGACCCTCAGACAGGGCCACAGCACCGCTTCAGTGTGGCCCTCAGTAAAACCAGAGTGAAGATAGCGATGACCTTTGGCATCCTAAAGGCACATTTCAACTGTGTTCGGCGCTTCAGAGTCACCAGAGCGGGCATCACAGATAGTGGCTGCATGTGCCATTCTGCACAATGTAGCCACCAGTAGAAAGGAGTGAGAAACACCACAAAACCAGCTTCTCCCCGATGAAACTGACCCGATCACACTTGACCACCCAGCTGGTGCAGATGTAGATGCAATCACCATACAATATTACACTTAATAAAAGCACATTGAAACTGCAGATATGTCTCAAACTGTTTTATTGGTTTTGTGGGATGGGAGGGAGAAAGAGAGCAAGAGAAAGTTGCATTAATAAATATTCATACTAAAGTGTTACTTGGTTAAATAAGTTATACTAATATATATATATATATATATATATATACAGTGGTTAAATTGGGCCGGGGCTCTCCGGGGCTCAGCCCCGGCACATAAGCCTGCTCGTTTGCAGTCAGTTGCCTACTGGAAATTATGTCACATAAAATTTGATGAAAGTGATGCTTTTGAAAACATATTTCTGATTATAAATGAAAGATTTTGAAATGGCATGTCTATTTTGTCTCGGCGGAGCTGAGATGAGAACAATCGGGACACGGCCGTACTCTTGTTCAGCTGCTTAATCTCGTTGTCAGTCGACCATGATCGCGCCATGCGCATCTAGGTAGGCTACTACTCAGAACTCCGACATGGATAAATGTACGCAGCAATAATGAATGTTCCTGGGAGATCCGTAGTTGCGCGGGATGTGGAAGCGCGCAAAAGTTCCAGAACCTTCTACTGCTTTGAACAACAACAAAAAAAAAAACCCGAGCTGCTGGCCGCCGCTGCAGCAGCAGATCAATTTTGTCAAGTTCAGCTCAACGTTGGTTGTACAAAAAGTGCCCTGGCCTTGAATGACAAGGTAAGGAAAAAATGTTTGGCACATTGTATGGGTCACTATCATAACAAGGTAATACAGTGTGTAATCAAGCGTTTTATATTTAATATGAGGGAAATAGGCTACACATGCCGTGGCCGTGACACAAAAAATCTTTAACTTTTAGGTGGCAAAATATTTTTTTGTAATTCTATGAATTACACTGCAAACCAAAGTAATACTACCCACCGGATGAAGAAGGGTTGGCTCTCCACAGAACATAACATATTCATTTTATTTTATTTTTCATGTTCGCATTTATGAGGAAAAAACAATGTTACGGACGGGACCCCTCTGAAAGCGGCACTAATAGACTGTTTAAAACTTTCACTGAGACCTCAAACAGAAAACACAAAGCCTTTCTTTAAAATGAATTTCGTTTTGTATTAATTGTATCTTAATTTTAATCAATGTTTCATCAACATAAATAAGTAGTAAATATATATAGACAATAGATAATCACGACACGGACGCGCCGGCGAGTGAACTGGACTCTCGTCTCATAAATGAACCGAAACTCAGCGTATAAGGGAGCCTACTTGCCTGACAGACATGATAAATATATCTATAGAAAGCTTGGAAGGTCTTCTTTTAAACAGAACAATTCAAAACGAAAGAAAACAGACCGCTGCTTGTGTAGCCTAATCCGTATGAAATGTGCATTTCTCTCTGGCGAGTTCACTACTGCGAAGATTGCGAGGATAGCATCGTCAACTTCATCTATGCAGGGCACTGACACAGAAAACACTTGTTTATTAATAAACAATTAAAATGTCTCCTTGCTATATTTTACATATTCATAATCATTACTTTTGCCGGTTCTTTGTGACAGCTTTTAGGTGCTTTTTTGGCAGCGCCACCCTTACATGAACGCGTCACCACCGCATCAGCACCGAAAACAGGACATTTTTTCAATCCCTGTTTTGGCAGGGGAAAAACTGATCAGAAAATGTAACGAAACGTTATAGAAATGTAGTGGAGTAGAAAGTATAATAATTGCTGCAAAATGTAACGAAGTAAAAGTCAAAAGTATGCACTATTGATTCTACTTAAGTAAAGTAGGCCTACAGAAACGAAGTATTTGTACTTCGTTACATTCCACCACTGCTGATTAACAGTAATGTAAATGCTAAATGTCCTAATAGCCTACCTGTTGATACTACAACAATGCAAATATGCTCTTAACCTTGCAGTTTTTCACATATCATGTAAGACTCCATTTCTCCATTTCTTTGCACAAAACTCTCCAGAAAATGCCATTTAATAGTTTATTTTTCAAAAAAAATTCCCGGGGGGGCATACCCCCGGACCCACCTAGGGAGAGCCCCCCCACATAATAAATCCCAATTTAACCCCTGTATATATATATATATATATATATATATATATATATATATATACTGAGATCAGTTTTATCCAGCTGTTTGATTTTGTTTGGAGCCTCCTCAGCTCACAGTCAGCTCCTTTAGTGTGCAGTCTAGTTCAAGACTCCTTTAGTGTGCAGTTTAGTTCAAGACTCCTTTAGTGTGCAGTTTAGTTCAAGACTCCTTTTGTACAGGGCCCTGACTGAGCCTACTCAGAGCCAACTCCTCCGCCACAGTGTATTCTGGTTTTCTGAATTTAATTCTTTATTTCTGTTTGCTGCAAACAAGTGTGATAAAATGTTCACAAAAGTAATAAAAGGTTGTGGTAAATACTCTTTGAATTAACTCCTTGAAATAACCACTTTGAATTATATTTTTATATTTTGTCTTTATCTGCTGCCAAGAACATTTGGAGTTGGGGTTGCATCTAAAAATCAATGAATATTAATCTTTCTTAGTACATACATGCACATTTTTTATATATTATAAAAATAGGCTATTGGCTATATTACACGTATAGGCTACACATACATATATACATACATAATTTTACATAAATATAGAACGTATTTGTTTAACTTACACATTAACAATCAGCAATCGTTCTCCAACAGTCTTCTCTTGCTTTGGCAGCAGAGACCGTATTGTTTCGAGGTTGAAATACATATTTAAATTAATCGTAATTATGAATGATTATCTCTTGCTCCTCCGCGGAAAAATATATCGCTCTCGCTCTACCCGCGATTGGTTGTTCAGTGTCGACGTCACTCTTTTATGTGCACGCGCGCGTGGAGTAATCATAGCTTAAGGATCAAGCCTGAGTTGACAGAGAAAGTTGATGAGCTGCATCATGGTACCAATAAAGCCTGATTGCATCGGTTTGGTTTTGTCAACTCAAAACTAATCCTGTAACCCCGAGTTTGTTCAGCTACCTTCATGGTACAGGCCCCTGATCAGCTAATCAAGGTCTTCAGGATTACTAGAAACTTCCAGGCAGGTGTTTTTGGAGCTGGTTGGAGCTAAACTCTGCAGGGTTGTGGCCCTCCAGGAACTGAGTTTGACACCCCTGCTCTAGGACATACTCATTCCCGTAGTTGAAGAAAACCCCATATTCATTTTAATTGTGTCATTAATCAAAATGATCAGCAAATTAGCAGTAAGACATATCCTAACAGAATTCTATCAGTTAAATGTGGTCAAACAAATTAACAGCATTTCCATAAAGCTTTAATGTCACTGCAGTATCCACTTTAAAGAGCACTGTTATATAACACATTAAAAGTTACATTAAAAACCTGTGTGTGTTCTACTGAAGTGTGTTCTGTTGCCTATGGTTCAGAAAAACACTCACTTTTTACTGAGCGGCTCCTCATTTTCAAGCTGACCGCTTGCTTGCAGACTCAGAGGGAGACATTGATTGTCTTGCATTCACCATTCGAGACAGCTGTTCAATTTCATTGCTGGCATTTTGTAAAAGATGAGTGAGGCAGCATTGGGAAGATGAAATGCTGATATAAACCAGCAATATAGATAAAAGGTTAGAAAAACAAAAAGAGAAAAAAGTTGACTTCTGACATTCTAAAATCAGCAAACTCAAGTCACAGCCAAATTGAATCGTAAAATGTCTGAGCGCATGAAGTTCTTTTAAAGTGAGTTTTTAAAACATAATATTCTTCAAAGGATAAATAACATGGTGCTGTGCACTGACATGACAGCATTGTGGAGAACAAAAGAGGCTCTCCCGGAGTTCTCAGAGAATCTAAATTTAATAGGGAATTCAAAACTCGGTAATTCTTTGCAAAAAACATCGACTTAATCAAAGAAGTCAGCTTAAGGGCATCAGAAATGCTTAATTGGTGGACAAAAAAATCGTCACAGCTTTGCCTTCATCAGAAAAGGTTCCAGTCAATAAATCTCTGTGGTTTTTATTGATCATAATCCTCACGGCAGTAAACCGTTCTCCTGTAAGTGTTTCTAAAACATTTATTTATTTGTGTGAAACATCAAGCATTGTGGCATGTCTCGTTCCCTCCATCGGAGAACATAGATTAAAACAGTAACTGACGTTCCCTATCTGTAAGTCACTTCGATGTGGTGTTGAAGACTGACACTAGGGGCCTCAATGGAAAGCACCACAACAGCTGAATTACAAGCTACTGCGTGCTGGGTAACAAGTATCGTAACCTACCCCACACCCCATGTAAGCCATAAAATCCTTCATACCACTCGGGTACTGAAAGAACAGTACTTACAATGGGAATAGGTCTCTCCAGCCAGACTTCCTTGACCTTTTCTGGTCATTTTTTTTCCTTCTCTTTTTCTTAGGAAGACAATCAAAGCTGACCGAGTGCTGACGAAGATGAGAGAAAGGACATTACGGAGACCACATCCTACCCTAGGGGAGGTTAAAGGGATAGTTCACTTTGAAATTAAATTTTGGTATGTTTTAGCTTACCTCAAGGGCATCCAAGATGTAGGTATCTTTGTTTCCGCAGTAGTTTCAATTTTGATATTTTTAGGTCAAACCGTTCTTGTCTGTCAGTCATATAATGCAGGTCTATGGTCACTATCTCAAAGAGTATGCACAGTGAAGTCCAAATTAAACAATTCCCCATCGTAAGTACACATTGATGGCCTAAGACACGAAACGAGCGGTTTGTGTGAGAAAACGAACAGTATTTATATCCTTTTTACCTCTTGTACACAACCACATCCAAGTGATCTGAGGGCGCGCGCGCTTCCTGTTGTGTGACGTGTGCGCGCGTTCTGGCTTAGTCTGCGCAAGCGCCGGAAAGTGTACAAGAGGTAAAAAGGATATAAATACTGTTCGTTTTCTCACACAAACCGCTCGTTTCGTGTCTTAGGCCATCAATGTGTACTTACGATGGGGAATTGTTTAATTTGGACGACGGGGAATTGTTTTAATTTGGAAATTTAAATTTAAAAATTTAATTTGTGCATGCTCTTTGGGGTGGTGACCATAGACCTGCATTATATGACTGACAGAAAAGAACGGTTTGACCTAAAAATATCAAAATTGAAACTACTGCGGAAAAAAAGACACCTACATCTTGGATGCCCTTGAGGTAAGCTAAAACATACCAAAATTTAATTTCAAAGTGAACTATCCCTTTGATATTTGGAGAATACATCACATTGACTTACCTCCAGGGATGTAACACACGTGGAAAGAGTGGAGCACCTAGCTACAGTTGAATCAGATTCAAGAACCAGAAAGAACTGTTGTATAAACCAGCATATCCATCACAGCCAGCAACTTGATCAGCATGGTTTTGTATAACTAGTAAATCTTGCTGATTAAGCTTATAATGAATCATGTGGTTCTTGCAGGTTAAAACATTTGGACAAGCAGTTAATCCCTCTTCACCCCGACTCCTCACTCTTGGCTTGTTCTTTCACAGCCAGGAATACGGGAAATACTCTGGGTTCAGGCCGAACAAACAGCACGCCAAATACGCATTTATTCTATCTGACTTATTTGTAAGTGTGATCTTGTGAATCTTTGTTTAACCTGCCTGGTGGAATAAAGCCCTCCCCCAACATCCAAAACACGTCATATACCGGTTTTCTAGCAGACATAGTTGCTCACTTTACATGATATGATTTGCTTATGAATTATGCATTACGAAATGGGCCATTTTCCAACATTAGCTATTTTCAAAAAGAAAAATGTGTGTGCCATCATACATCATCAATGTTTTCAAAGCCTTGAATATTTCATGAAAACAACTAAACATGACAAACGTGTCTACATCAAAAGTCACAAACTTCACCAAAGCCTAATAAACATTTTAGATTTTCTGAAGAGCCATGGTTTATCCAGAAAACCTTTTTATAAAAAAGGTTGATAAAATGATTTTTTTTTTTTTAAAGAGTAATTTGCATTTATCAGTGATATATCACCAAACAATACAATTACAGAAGCAATAAACGCACTGAGAGTCCCAGGCGTGTTAATGCAAACAAATATTTTTAGGTCTAACGAGATTTTAAGCCTAATAATCACATCTCTCATAACTTCATCCTTATAAAAACAATTCTAAAACACTGTTTGGAGTTCATGCTTCTGTAAATACTTCCAGAATGCAATATTTCTGTGCCTGATAGCTTATGCACTCAGGAATGAATACACTGCACCAAATTAAGGAAGAAAGATGTTTGAAATTATGACCAAAATAACTGGAAGCAAAGGAAATAGAAGCAATCAAACACTTGACCTTCAGACAGGCGTTCATATCCTCCATGAAGTCAAAGAATTGCTTCCTGATTGTGAGTTGTCCTCACAATGTGCTCAGTTATAAAATACAATCTTTGTAAAAAATTTATTCTGTCTCTAATTAGTATTTCTTCCAGTTTAAGGTTGCTAATGATCGTCTTGCCGATAAACGAAGCTCTCCTCTGGCTGGATATGAAAGGTATTGTTGAATGTTGCCATACGATGCAATCGAAGTGGGTTAATTAGGGTAAAACCGAGAAAGCGAGGACTGCGGGGAGAGTGCTCGCGTTGATCTATTTCCGAGGTCGTGGTTTTTGAAGTTGCGTGGGTTTTGGGGGCTGACCTGAAGAACAACTTCAAAGTTTTGAGACACAAATGAGATTCTGATGGGCATGAAGATGCAGGCACATCTTGTTAGCGAGCGCACACACCCCGCACTAAGGGTCGATAACAATGAAGGAAATATCTAAATGACGTCAGTGCCTGGAGCTGCAGAATTCTTTTAGTTTAATCTTTTGCGCAAGTTTAGGACTGGGCTTGCAGTATATTGTGCAACTCAGGGTTGATATTGTGGATCCGATATGGTACTGTATGCCTTGAAATCTTACATTTGAGTTCTTAGAATTTGGGGGATCCCTTTATATTTAGAGATACTTGGTTTGCTCTAAGGATTTATGCAGGGCTAACGAAGATTTTGCCTAAATTAGTGTAGAATCAGTTCAGATAGAAATAATCTCTGTTTTCTTTTAGTAGCGGGAGACTCTATTGAGACTTAATGTCAGTGAAGGCAAACAAATTAAAACCTATAAACCAGAGGGGCAGTTACGTAATTACAAGTCAGTTCCGACATATTTATTCAAAACCAAAGTAGGAGCACCTAAACTCGAGTTTAAAAGACAGTTTGAGGACAACAGGCTGATAAGATTGAGTTGAACAGTGTCAAGGTCACAGGGCCCTTGATGACGTGAGGATGAAGCAATCGCTTGGGTTTTCTCATAGAAATGATTGCCACTGGGACTGTATGCTGAGGTCCCCAAAGGTGGAACACTCTATCAGTGCATATTTCTGCAGATGGGAATGCATATCTATGAAGCCCACGGACAGCATTTTGATTCGGTTCAGAGAGCATTTATACCTTTTTATTTTAGGGTTCCATGTAGGGTAAAAATAACAACCTTGCTTCTGTGAGTACATTTAGCCTACTGTATATCAACCTTGCAAAAGAACAACTTTCAAGGTTCATCAAAACAGTTTTTTTCTAGTTAGGATGTTAGAAACACAACTTCTAGCAGAGCCGCTTGAATTTCCAAAGCGCCACAGCATTCATAAAATAGTAGGCACAAAGTACCAGGGTGACCTTCTGCTTCCGGCAGTGTTGGGAAGATTACTTTGGAAATGTAATAGGTTACAGAATACAAGTTACTCATTTAAAATTAAAATTTATTTAATTCAAATACTTAGTAATAAAGATTTAAAATCACAACAAGAAATAGTTTAATGATAACAAGAAATAGTTTTATGAAACTGTTTTTGCAATTAATTCTTTGCATAGCTATGACAGGAAACACTGGCATCTAACAATGTCAATAGCATTGTTAGCCTTCAGTGTCAATACCATTTTAATATTGGCAAACATATTTTGCACTGAACTGTTATATTTGAGCCATTTTCTGATTTCTGGATGAAATTATTTTAAAATTTCCAGCACTGGAATGTATTTTTATCACTCGCCATGGTGGCAACTCTCAGACAGGTTGTAGCCTAAAGTTTCAGCAGCAATGTGGACTGATGTAATTGGCGGACATGGTGTGCTGCACATTCAAACAAGAGAAACTATAAAAAAGCTTCAGTAACCAACTACACTGTTGGGCATAAAATCACTTTAGTATGCTTTGCCATAATACTAAAATAGTTCAAATTGCAGAAAATTCTTCAGATTATTCACATACATATTTGCAGATACACTACGCTGTAGAATTTTTTTTTTTTTTTTTTTCACCAAACAAGTCAGTGCAACATATGCACAGCAGATATATTTACATTGGACTGAACAAAAACATGCTAAAAAAAAAAAAAAAAAAAAAAAACAGTACACTGAAAACCATGGTTCATTTTGTAGTTACTATGGCTTTACTACAAAAACGTTCTCAGGTTACGCATGTAACCATGGTTCCCTGAGAAGGGAACGAACGCTGCGTCACTATGACGACCTTTAGGGAATCCCTCCAGCGTCAGCGCTCCTGAAGTCACATGTACAACTTAGTCCAATCTTGATTGGTGCGACGTCAAACCCGGTGACGTGAGCCGGCGGAAAGCGGAAGCTATAAAGGGAGCCGGCTTCACAGTAGCTGTCAGCCTTCTGATCGACTGAAGCAAGCCGCTCTCAGGTGTACGGAAGCATGGCATAGGGACGCAGCGTTCGTTCCCTTCTCAGGGAACTATGGTTACATGCGTAACCTGAGAATGCTCCCTTTCGAGGGAACTACCGCTGTGTCACTATGACGACCTTTGGGGAACGATATGCCCACTTCGCCATGCTGACGAAAAAAGTCTGTCCCGATGTGAAATGAGGCACACCTAGGACATGACTGCTTGAGACCCCGGGGTCGCCGGAAGATCCAAACTATAAAATCTAATAAAGGTATGTGGTGAGGACCACCCCGCTGCATCACATACGTCCTGGAGTGAAGCCCCCGACCACAGAGCCTTTGAGGAGGCCATGCTTCGGGTGGAATGCTCTTTAACTGACAGAGGTGAGGGGAGCCCGCTCGCCTCATAAGCCATAGAAATGGCTTCAACAATCCACCTGCTTAAGGTCTGTTTAGTAGCTGGGCAGCCTTTCATAAGGGGCCCAAAGCATACCAAAAGCTGGTCAGATTTTCTCCACTGGTATGTTTTTCTCACATACATCTCAAGAGCCCTGACCGGGCAAAGCAACCTAAGCTTCTCTAATTCCGCCGACTCCTGAGGAGGATGGAAAGCCTGGAGGACAACTGGCCTGGCCACATTAGAGGGCACTTTAGGAACATACCCTGGTCTTGGGTAGAGAATTACTTTCACTCCTCCCGGGGCAAACTCTAAGCAGGAGGGAGCGACGGACAAGGCCTGCAGATCTCCAACTCTTTTTAGAGATAAAATAGCCAGCAGAAACGCCATTTTTAAGGCTAAGCACTTGTCTGATGCCGTGTCCAAGGGCTCAAAGGGTGGTAAAGATAATCCTTCTAAAACCACAGCTAGATCCCAAGTTGGGGTTCTAACCTGAGCCGGAGGCCTCATCCTCCGAGTACCACGAAGGAAACAAATAATAAGATGATGCCTTCCCAGTGAGGTGCCATCCAGCGGGGCATGGAAGGCAGCCACTGCAGCCACATACACCTTAAGTGTAGAGGGGGAAAGGCCGGCCGAGAAACGACCTTGCAGGAACTCCAGCACTGAAGCCACTGGGCAGTTAACTGGGTCCAGTTGGTGTTCTGTACACCATGAAGTGAATACCCTCCACTTCAAAGCATATAGTTTCCTCGTGGAGGGAGCTCTAGAGTTTAAAATGGTCTCCACTACCTCAGTAGAAAGACCAGCATTCAGGAACTGATCCCCCTCAGGGGCCAGACCCACAATTTCCACATCTCTGGCTGGGGGTGAAATATTGTGCCCCCGGCCTGAGTTAGAAGGTCCCTCCTGAAGGGAATCTCCCACGGGGGACCGTCTAAGAGGGCTATAAGGTCCGAAAACCAAACCCGGGCTGGCCAGCGCGGGGCTACCAACAAGACTCGATCCCCGCCCTGGCAAATCCTCTCTAGAACTCCCGGGAGCAGAGCGATCGGGGGAAATGCGTACAGCCGAAGCCTCGGCCACGACTGTATCATGGCATCCAGTCCCAGAGGAGCTGGATAAGTCAAGGAAAACCAGAGGGGACAGTGATTGTTCTCTTGAGACGCAAACAGGTCCACGTCCGCCTGGCTGAACTTCCTCCAAATTAACTGCACCAACTCGGGGTGCAGTCTCCATTCCCCGGGCCTCAGCCCCTGCCTCGACAGAATGTCTGCTCCCACATTTAAATGGCCCGGAATGTAAATTGCTCTCAGAGAGAGAATCTTCCCTTGGGCCCATAAGAGAATCTGATGCGCCAGTCTGCAGAGAGGGCGCGATCTCAGACCTCCCTGATGATTTATATACGAGACCACTGATGTATTGTCTGTTCTCACCAGAACATGATGGCCTCTGAGGTCTGGGAGAAAATGCCTTAAGGCTAGCAGAACCGCTAACATCTCTAGACAATTTATGTGCCATGATAGATGATGTTCTTTCCACAGACCCTGGGTTGAACGGCCCTCCATGACTGCCCCCCACCCTGTGCAGGACGCATCTGTCGACACTACTCTGCGCTGACATGGTGCTCCTAGCACAGGGTCCTGGGCTAAGAACCAAGCCTTTTTCCACATGACCAAGGAACGAAGGCATCTGTGCGTAACCTTGATCAGGCGAAAAGGGTTGCCCCTCGGGGAAAACCCCTTGGTTCTGAGCCACCACTGCAATTCTCTCATGTGCAGCAGGCCAAAAGGTATCACGTTGGACCAGTGGCAGCTCCAGACAATTTTGAATGGGGGGGCAATGGGGGGTCCTGGTCATTTCAAGAGGGGGTCTCATGAAAACCAACAAAAAATACAGTCGACACGGCTAATAACTGCATATTACTGCTACTAAACAACAAAAACAACAGAGCATATAAACTACTTTGTTTTTAATTAATTAATCAATTGCAGTTTGCAAACAATATGCTCGAACTTTAATTGCCATAGCCACACCCATGACAGAAAACATATTTACAAAATAGTAGGCCTATCTATTCTTTATGGAAGCTTGCTTCCGCCACTGAATAATAAATAAATAATAATAATTGCGACTTTTTCTCTCACAATTCTGACTTTTTTTCTCACAATTGCGATATATCAAGTCAGAATTGTGACTTTTTTTCTAAGAATTGCGAAATATGAAGTCAGAATTGTGAGATATAAAGTCGTAATTATGAGAAATAAGTCGCAATTGGGAGATATAAAGTCAGAATTGCATGATATAAAGTCGCAATTGCGTGTTATAAAGTCAGAATTGTGAGATATTTACTATTCTGAGGTAAAAAAAAAAGTCTGTCTTTTTTTCCTTAGAATTGGACTTTATATCTCCAATTCTGAGAAAAGATGTCAGAATTGTGAGATATAAACTCGCAATTATGTGTTATAAAGTCAGAATTGCGTGATATAAAGTCGCAATTGCGAGAAAAAAAATCAGAATTCTGACTTTAAGACGCAATTGCTACTTTATTTCACGCAATTCTGACTTTATATCTCGCAATTCTGATTTTTCAACACGCAACTGCGACTTTATTTCATGCAATTCTGACTTTATATCTCGCAATTTTGAGAAATAAAGACAGAATTGCGAGATGTAAACTCGCAATTGTGAGATAAAAAGTCGCAATTATCTTTTAAAATGTTTTATTCTGTGGCGGAAACAAGCTTCCATAATTCTCATACTCTCACCACCTTTTGATTGCCCTACTTCTGTCCAGTTTCCCCCTGGCATCTTCTCTGTTCCTCTTTTGTCCAGCAAAGCGATCCATTTTTAGCTTCAAGCTATAGCTGTAGCAGCTCTTGCGGGCTTGCGGCAGCGCCTTGAACGCAATGACGCAAGGCGCAACCAACGACGTTCATGGGGCGTCGCAGTGATTCTTATGTTTATATTTTTTTATATGTCGAATAAATTATTAATTATTATTGTTCTGCGTAGTTTGAAGAGAAACATTTTTAAATCTTTATCCCGGGTATATATATTTTTTAATCAGGAAGGGGGTGGGGGGTCAAATGGGGGGGCAAGGTAATTTCTGGGAGGGTCTTGAGACCCCCCAAGACCCCCCCTGGCGCCGCCGGTGCGTTGGACGCTGCCGCCATAAGTCCCAGCAGTCTCTGGAACTGTTTTACAGTGATGCGTTGGCCTAGCTTTATTCTGGAGACCATAGCCAGAATCGACTCGACACGTGCAGGAGACAGCTGTGCCCGCATTGTGATCGAGTCCCACACTACTCCTAAATAAGTTGTCCTCTGGACCGGAGTAAGCACACTCTTTTTCGCGTTGAGCCTCAGCCCCAAACGCTTCATGTGATCGAGCACGACATCTCGATGCTGTGCCGCCATTTCCTGAGACTGGGCCAGAATAAGCCAGTTGTCTATGTAATTGAGGACCATTACACCCTGCAATCTCAGAGGTGCCAGGGCTGCATCCATGCATTTCGTGAATGTGCGAGGAGATAGTGCTAGGCCAAATGGAAGAACCCGATACTGGTACGTTTTGCCCCCAAAAGCGAACCTCAGGAACTTCCTGTGTTCCGATAGGATGGAGATATGGAAATACGCATCCTTCAGGTCTATCGTGACAAACCAGTCCTCGGACTTGATTTGACTCACGATAATAGGAATCGGTAACATCTTGAACTTGTACCTCCTCAGAGATTGGTTCAAGTGACGAAGATCTATAATCGGACGTAACCCTCCATCCTTTTTCGGAACTATGAAATACCGGCTGTAGAACCCGGAGTTCCTCTCAGCGGGAGGAATAAGATCTATAGCCTCCTTTGCCAGAAGGGACTGAACCTCCTGCTCCATAACCTGCACGCACTCTGGGGCTACCATTGTTTCGAGAACGCCCCTGAATCTTGGTGGTCGAAACCCGAACTGCAGTCTGTACCCCTTGTGGATTGTGCGCACTACCCATTGTGATATATTGGGTAGTGTTTCCCATGCGTGCAGGAAATTCACTAACGGAATCAACCTCTCGGTGCTGGAATTCATAGTTTCTTGAGGAGCAGCTTCGGTGTCCTGAAGCGGTTGCCCGGCAGGAACTAACCGATTTAATTTTTCTACAGGCCTCTGTATAGATAACGAACTCCGTCTCTTTGGTAGCGCGGAGAGATAGATCAGTTGCTCTTCTTAATTCTTTGATATCTTCGATATCTATATTTTCCCTTTTATCTAATTTGTCCAGCAAATCCGCCTGATAAGCCTGCAAAATAGCCATTGTATGCAGATAGGCACCTGCCTGACCTGATGCTGCATAAGCTTTACCCACTAAAGAAGATGTTTGACGGCAGGGTTTAGAGGGTAATAATGGGGCTTTAAATGAGGATGCAGCGGAGGGTGAAAGATAAGCTGCCAAAGTATCCTCTATTTTAGGCATGTCGCCATAACCGTTTTGTTTCCGTCCTAAAATAGATGCATAATGATGTACATTAGGACTAGAAAGCCTAGATGAATATGGCTTATTCAAGGATCTCGACACCTCAGTGTGGAGATCCGGAAAAAAACGGTAAACCCCTGCGTGGTGGTTGTGGTACAGACTGTAAGAATCGTTCGTCTAATTTGCTTTTTGACTTTGATTCATGCTTCTCGTCCGGCCATTCAATATTCAATCTAGCAACGGCACGAGTTAAAACATCTAACAGCTCCTCATACTGTGGAGACTGGGCTGGCGAATCACCCATTTCACCACCCTCAACGCTGAGCACATCAACTTCCTTGGAAGAAGATAAACTCAGCGCGAAGCTCTCGTTCGGGGCGGAAGAAGCCGTGGAGCGGGCTTCCGGATCCCGAGCGGGAGAATTAGAACTAGGGGATGAGGGCTGAGAAGGGGCCGCAGCCGTCTCAACCCCCTCCCCTAGATCCATCTGTGATCCCCACGCGTGAAGGCGCCAGGTTGCCTCGGCAACCGCAGGACCCGCACCGCGTGGGGCGCAGAGCTGGCCGCTTTGATCCGCTTTCCGCCGGCTCACGTCACGGGATGACATCGCACCAATCAAGATTGGACTAAGTTGTACATGTGACTTCAGGAGCGCTGACGCTGGAGGGATTCCCCAAAGGTCGTCATAGTGACGCAGCGGTAGTTCCCTCGAAAGGGAACCATGGTTCATTTTATGGTTACTATGGTTTTACTACAAAAACCATGGCTAAACCAAGGTTATTGTAGTAAAACCATGGTTCATTTGTAGTTACTATGATTTGACTGCAAAAACCATAGTTAAACTATAGTTCATTTTGTAGTTACTATGATTTTATTACAAAAACCATAGTTAAACCATGGTAACTACAAAAAAAACATGGTTAAACCACGGTTATTGTAGTAAAACCATGGTTAATTTGTAGTTACTATGGTTTTACTGCAAAAAACATAGTTAAACTATGGTTCATTTTGTAGTTACTATGGTTTTACTACAAAAACCATAGTTAAACCATGGTAACTACAAAAAAAAACATAGTTACTACAAAAAAAACATGGTTAATTTTCATGGGAATGTCTCGTTATTCTCCTCAAATCCTCACGTCTCTTTTCAGGTTTGTTTTCACAGGTAAATGCAATTAATAATCTGTCAAAATGACGGAAATCACTTTGAAATAGTATCACGTAATGCTGAAGTTAATGAACATTTTTGATTAAGGCAACATTTACATAATACAGATATACCACAGTGATATTTAACCCGTCCGTTATTGCTGTGGAAAGACTCACGCTTTTGGGGTTGTTTGTTCTGTTGAAAGTAGCCTATACCTTGTTGATGCTTTTACACTTTTAAATTGGTTGAAGGGTGAGTAGATTAATGTAATTTCATTGTGATACTTTTTTTTTACGTATTGCGTTCATAGAGCGAGACAATTCACTGATTGTTTACAGCTTAATGGAGGTTACAGCATTCGCGCAAAGCATCATGGGGCGTAGATCAATTGATATTGATCAATAATATAAAATATACAAGTTTTTTTTTTTTTTTACAATTTATGTTAGGAAGCATAGTGTTAAATCATTTAAATAAATAAGCCTCCTTGACAATAATTTCCATGCATCAGGTGGGGTCGCGAAGCGCCAATAAAAATAAAAAACCCCCCAGCTGTTCCGACCTTTGGATGCATGTTCGAAGCTTCAAACCTCATAAATCATGTGGTATTGTCATTTCGATACAGGCTGTGTGTGATAGCCTACAATAGTGCTTTGAAAACTGCGTCGGAGCATCGGAGCCCTGGAGCCCAACCGTCCCATCACTAGTGTGAACTCTTCATCTTCGTTGTTGTGCGTTTATATGCAGTATGACCGTGAGTCATTGAATCATTATTCCAAATTATTATTTTGAAAATACAAGACCACTGTTGTTTCAGCAGCTCTGCTGTAGCTTTGTTTGGAACTATCTTCATTGGAGGAGAGAAAACAGCTATGGTAACTGACAATATTGTGTCTAAAATGTAAGTTAGTTAACATTAACTTTGTTTTTATTTGAACTAGCAACAGCAGATCCTGAATTCACGGTATCATTTTCTTGATTATTTACTTACATTTCCATTCAAATGCACACAGCCGAATCACAGCCACACTTTAATAATGCACAGATGAATTACCCCCCATAGGTAGGCTATAATACACTGAATAAACCATAACCACAGGATATATATGCATCCTGTAGTGATATGACAGGTCACATGACTTGACTTCTGTCTACGCTGAACTACTCATCTGGATTCTGTCATTTGTCTCTGTCTTGTGTAATCTGCAGCATAACGGATAACCTTTTCTTAAAAACATTACATTGTGATGCATGAGTTTTTAATAAGCTTGTATGTTGATTGCACTATTATCACAGATTATAAATATTTTATGTGTATAAATTTACGTATTATATGTTCCTCTGTGCAAGCTACCACATTGAAATTATTAATAATTGAAATAAACTGTCAGTGGTTTGCACGTATGACCTAGACACCCATCTGAATATATTATTCATACATCAAACATATTTGTGCTGATTATGCAGAATAAAAACTCAAGGGGTGCAGATGACACAAATCCCCTGTTTGAAGTCCATTATAGAATCAAATATAGAAGATGTGTCTTATACTTGTGTTTTTAATAGAATATAGTGCTTTTTGGATAGTTTATGATTTATAACAGAAGCCGATATCTGGCTTAGCACAACTTTAACATCTTTTAGACATCTATTTCATGAATTATTCTTCAAATATAACTTGGGTTATATTTATATATTATATATTAAATGTTTTTAATGCCCCCACAAAAACAAATTCAAGACCCTTATGTTAAAAGATTAGTTTACTCAGTAAATCAGATATATTTTTGGTTTGTTGCCTGTTGCCAAAAATGAATGGGGGGTGGGGGTTATGTAACCAATTAATTTGTTAATTAATTATTTAATTAGAAGGGAAGCTATATTGGATATTTTCTATGTCTTACGGGATACCGCAGAGTGTATGATTATGGCTCTGATAGCTGTTATTGACTCTAGATTCTCATAACACTGACAGCAATATTTCAAGTGAATAATGTATTCTCCTCTGTTCCATTAAACTGTTGGATTTTCTTGCAAGCGATTATATATCAAAGTTGGGGGTAAAGCTTGGACAGCTATGAAATATGGATCTCATGGATTGATTTTAAAACATCACAAATGCTCACTTTTGCTAAATTAAAGCAAGATGGGCAAATTAATTTTTGATAAAGAAATCTGCCTGCCACACAAATGTGTGAAAAATTAAATGTTTTTTCTTTTATTTGAACTGTCAATCAGTTACAAATTTAAATCAAATGAATTAACATAATATTGATCAAATAATTAATAATGAAATGAATATGATATTGGTTTACTTATGCCCTTTTTTGAGCACTTGAGCTTAACTGAGACTTGAGTGTCTGTAGACGTTTAAGAGGCTGTTGTGTCGATTGAAATATTGAGATGTTCAGTTTTATTTTAACTTTTAGAAAATAAACATGGGGTCGCTCTCCTCACAAATAAACTGTTTCTTGTTTTTCACTGGCATGTGTCTTAGGTGTTGAGGATTAGTCAATCTTTGAGACACATTGAGTTTTAAGTAAAATGCTTAAGTACTGTTAAAATCACAACCTCTAAGACTTTTACTCAAATGGTATTAAAAAAATGGTGACTTGTAATGATGTAATTTTCGTTGTAAGGTATCTGCACTTTTACAAGTATGGTTTTCAGGTACTTTACACCTTAGGTAGGTGATATGTTATGTTCAAACACGAAAGTACATTAAACTTTTAGCACCACTCACATTTTGCCACGATACATACAACAACCAACTTTGCCAGAATCTGTTTTGGATAAAATTGAACTTTTGGTTACACTTTAGTTTAGGGTCCAGTTTTCACTATTGACTAGTTTCTTATTAGCATGCATATTACTAAGATATTGGCTGTTTATTAGTACTTACAGTATAAAGCACATATTAATGCCTTATTCTGCATGACCATATTCTACATCCCTTAATCCTACCCAATATCTAAACTTAACAACTACCTGTTAATAAGCAGTAGAAGTTTATTGAGGCAAAAGTCGTAGTTAATAGTTAGTAATTGTGACAATCAGATCATAATCTAAAGTGAGGCCGAACATTTTGTTGGAAAAATTCACTCTTACCAGAATAGTTATTGACTTATGTGTATTTCAGTTAAAGCTGTCTCCAATGTGAATTTCTTTTCTGGGTTTTGATGGTGTGACCACTGGGGGAGCTCTGGGCATATTTTTGTATTCTGTTAGTTAGCACTGAAGAAGGGCTGTATACGTTTTGTCTGAACACTCAGTAAAGGAGGACACACTTTTTTGTTCTGTGCGTTTGACTGAAAAATGAGTACTCTGAGTCTTTATTAAAAACCAACACATTTTACAGCACATTTTTCAGCGTCTTACACCATGAATACAGGAATCCTCTGGTGTTGTTTGGTCATTTTAGAAAATCGCTACTTCATCGGCACGGTGCGAAACTCTGTGACTTTTGTGGCAGTTGCTATGTGACCACAAAAAAAAATCGTGGACTTGATTTGAAAAAGCTACATGTTTGTAAAACAAAGTTGTCACATTTGTGTTGTTCGCGGTCAGAAATGACTAGCCTGGTCCTACCAGACTCTCCTACATTTCATCTGAGAGTACAGAGAGTCTGGCCACTCTCCATTGACAAGCATTAACTTCCTTGAAGGCGGGTTCTCTGTTGAAGTTTAAAACTGTTGGATCTGCCCAGAGCCACTCTGGATCTGCATTAACCAATCGCTAGCGTTTGGTCGTGACGTAACCCTACAACTCAAACTAGCGCACGACCTCAACGTCATCGTTCTCAGCCACTCCCTCTGTTCGCTGATTGGACCGCCAAAAATTTGGCCGGAGAAAACCCAAGAATATACCGCAAACCCAGACGGAGTACTGAAGGAAAATGAAAATTGAGCGTTTTAATGTCTAAAACCAACTATAGAATTTAAAAGCCTCTTTATAGAGCTAAATAGGAATCCAGTGGTTACACCATGGTATTACAAATGTTTTTCTTTTTTTACTCCCATCAGATGACACTAATACACCTTTAAAAATTGGATTTTAAATGCCTTGTCTCTTTTTTTAACATGAAATCCCCAATTACAGAATTTGCATAAAAGGTAAGGTGAATTATTTCCTATATCTTTAATTGTACTAAAATAATGTTAATTTGACAGAATTCGTTCAGCATATGTTTGTGTTGTGTTAATACAGCCACCTTCCTCCTGTTCTTTCTTCTTTTTTAGGTGCCATAAAGTCAACAGAAAAAGGGATGTTATATAGGTGCATATATATCAAAGCCACGTCCCCTCAGGAGTTGCAGTCTGTTTTTGAGAGCCCTTGCTGTCTGAAATCACACATCAGAGTGAGGAATGCTATACCATGTGTCGGTTGACCTTCCTGATTTACATTATGGTCCAATGAGACCGAGCGCCTAGGGGTGGAGGCACGCAAAACACAGCACTAATGATCTATTTGTTTTCGTCTGGAGCTGTGGACACTCTCCTCACCCCTCTGCGAAGAGCTTCCTTTGATGAACCGATTCCCTGTGAGATGTCCATAATGAGCACCGGGTCACTCCGTGAAGCAGGTGATTTAATTCTCTATTAATTAATGTTTTCCGAGGGATGAGAACAAAGTAAATTATAATGCATAGGCAGCAGCAGTATGTCTCTTTTGTGTGTATGACGAAAGGTGTAATGGAGGAGGTTGCTGCCTCATGACTTTTTTCCCATTCTGCAATGCATGTGGAAATGAGGACATGGGGGAGGGGGAGTCTTAAAGTTTTATTCACTTTGTTTCTAACTTTTACCCTGCTTGTTAAAAGTAGCAAGATTTAGAATACTCAGTACACAAAGGATCTGATGTTTGTCATCAACAGACCAGCAGTTTGATAATAGAATAATGGGTAACACTTTAGAATATTGTTCCATCATTAATGAATAACTACACAGGAGTAACATTCAAATATTAACATTCTAGTTATGCTATTAACTAACAAGAAACTTTGATTAATTAATTAGTACGATTAGTAGATCTACTGTGTACAGTTTCATAATTAATGTGAATGATGCAAAATGTATAATTAATTCTAAAGTGAAGATCATGGCAGCCCACTAATAATAGCTTAAGTGTTACTGCATCCTTCTAAAGGTATACTAATTATTGTGAAAAGCAGAACTCTTGGTAACACTTTAGTTTATAGGGTCCAATTCTCGCTATTAATAGTTTCTTATTAGCATGCATATTACTAGGATATTGGCTGTTTATTAGTACTTATAAAGCACATATAATGCCTTATTCTGCATGATCATATTCTACATCCCTAATCCTACACTCTCAGAAAATAAAGTACATAATTGTACCGTTAGGGGTACAATGGCTTGTCACTGGGACTGTACCCTCAAGGGTACAATATTGTACCTTAACCTTTAAAAGAAACGGTACATATATGTACCTTTTAATGCTTTTTGACCCTCAACAATATGTACCTTGAGGTCCAATAATAAGCCCTATGGGTTACGTTAGTGTAGATTGTACCTTGGGGGACAGAAATGGACTCCTACTGTACACCTATTTCTGACAGTGTACCTAAACTTAACAACTACCTTAACTATTAATAAGCAGTAATTAGGAGTTTATTAAGACAAAAGCATATAGTTAGTTATAATTGTGAGAATTGTAATCATAGAGTAAGCTTTGGGGGGGGGGGGGGGGGGGGGTTTGTAAGGTTTTGGATAGTAGGCTAATTCCTTCTGATGGATTTGGTAACACTTGAGTTATTACATGAGTTATTATGATTTTCACTTTAAAAAAACTGATCCAAATAATTAGTAGTCCCTTTAGAATGATGTATTAACACTTGAGTCGTAACTATACAGTACTTTACCAAAAACCTCAAAAGCTTACAATGGCTTCAGTCATTACGAGTTATCATGTTTTTCACTTCTGAATACTGTTCCAAATAATGAATTCCCTATGAAGGATTTGGTAATACTTGAGTCATTACTAGTAGGTTACCATGATCTTTACTTTAGTGTTAGTTACACATTCATGCATTATTCATGTTAATTATGAACCTGTATATACTGTAGTAGTTCTAGTAGTATATAGTAGTATACTATAGTAGTATATACTGTAGTAGTCCTCTGGGAGGTATGAGGTATGTTACTGATTAGCTAATAGTGAACTACCTCTTTCAACTGAGCGCCATTACTTACTAATTAGTTAATCAGTTTCTTGTTAGTTATTAGCAGTAACTAGAATGTTAATATTGCATTACTCATTTGTTCCTGTCTAGTTATTCATTGATGACAGAACAGTATTAAAAAATGTTAGCGAATAACGTAATAACCCCCTTGTCATATTGTATGTATGTTTGTATGGACAGGTTGATGGCTAATTTCGCTGGTACTTGTGACTAAGTGACAATAAAGGCTACTACTACTACTACTATTAATAATAATATTTGCTCTTCAATAAGTGCTCCAGTATCCCTATAGTCTCATGTAAAGCATCTGAAAAAACATGGCTCTGTTTTTCAAATACATTATCAATACTTAAAATAGTTTTCCCACAAACAAGCTAGCAACACTTTATTATAGTGAAATATGTTATATTTAGCTACTGTATGTACTGTTGTTCATCAGTGTGTTTGAATCTCTTCTTTAAATTCGGTTATATAGAGTGCTGCCGTGATGATGAGTTTTTAGGGCAACCTGAAAGTTAGCATCACCCTGTTTCCCTCGACAAACAGCAAATAGAGTTTTGTTCCTCAAGATAATCTTCCCAAATGAACACCAATTTTTTTTACTAAATCGACAGAAGCAAAAAGCTAAAGTTAGGCTATAAGCAAACTACACCACGGTCGCAAGACTTCAACATCACCCAACTTCCGAAAATAGTATGTATTTAAAATCTACAAGTTGGAAAGTTTGAGAATAGTTTGCAAGAGTGCGAGTATAAACACAACGAGGCTGTGAAAGTGGACTAGTGAGTATATGAGTTTAGCTGTTCGGTGTGACAACCTCTGTAATCCTATTTAGCCATTGTAAAACATCGTAGAATGAAATGTGAAAATATCTTGAGCTTGTGTTAGCAACATAGTTTATTTCAGGCGTTTGACCAAAAACCCTTTCAAAAAGCCCATTGACTTTAGGAAGATTTAATGTTTCTGGGTTTTGCTATAGGCCTGTTCTTGTTTTTGGCATAAATGTCTAAAATGTATCTGTAAAAGTTTAAATCACCTTAACTGAGATCATTAATTCAAAACCCTCATTGTTTTTGTTGTTGTTATAAAAAAATATAAAAAATAGCTATAACAATTAAATTATATCTTTGGATAGTTCAGTGTTTAAAAAGATCCCTATGTATCTATCTTCACTTTAAAGTAGGAGCTGTTAGCTTAGCAAGCTACTCATCTAAAGCAGCTTCTCTGACATTGGTTCATAGCGAGAAAATGAGGCTGAATCATTATGAACGAGGCCTTAATGCGATGAAAGTGATAATGCACCTCATTATCAGTGAAAATGCAGTGAAATTCAGTGAAAAAGATAATGCACTGGTGTCTGCCTCTTGCGCTAATGCTGACAGCTTCTCTGCTGTGTCTATTGATTAGATGATGTGGTTTCTCAGGGAACAGGGGCTGAGATGTGATACTGTAATGAATCACGACAGTCGGTTTATTTTGTTGTGACCTGGTTTTGCTGCATGTTAATTTCGTTGCTCAGCACAGGCTGCAGAAGCAAGGGAATTTCAAAGATAACGGTCTCATAATGCTGATATGATGCGTTTAAAGAATTATGCTAACAAAGTTATGCATCTGACACTGGGGTGTATTGATTCTAAAACATTCTGTTCACTATGTACGATTATATAGTATAGGCTACATATGTGTTTGTGTGACAAGAAAATAGCTATGCAATTTAATATTAAAGGGATATTGTTCTCTAAGTTCAATATTTAAACTCAACCGAATGTTGATTCCCACGAAACATTTTTTTTTTCTGTTAAAAAAAAGAAAAAGAAGCAGCAAAAATCGAGGTTACAGTAAAGCACATACAATGGAAGTGTATGGAGCCAGTTTTGTTGGATTTAAAAGCAGAATTTTGAAGCTTATAATTTTATAAAAGCACTTACACAAATTTTGATGGTAAACCTTGTGCATTACTTGAGCTGTAAAGCTGTTTAAACTATATTTTTTACAGCCATTCTAGAGGTTGTGGCATCACTGTCATGGCAACTAAAAAATTGTTAGTAGGCTAAGCCATTTTATTTAATGTTTAAATAATATTTACGAATTGGCATTTACTTCTATTGTAGGTACAATGGTAACCCTGTAACCCAGATTTGTTTGTTTTTTAACAGATGGAAATTGTGTGACATTATACAAACAGTTCTGTTGATTAAGCTTAAATTGTACCCAGTATATTCCTTTTATATAAAGATTAGAATTTTTACATTTAATGAAAAAAATATTTGGTGTTTGCAGTATTCTGAATTTGTGTGGATAGCTTGCTATAGCTAAAAATCGCTGATCCATAATTTGACTATGAGGTATTTCTGTGCTAAGAATGAACTTATAAATTTGAATATATATTAATGGTCTCAAAGGCCTCAGAATGCGAGAAGATCAAAAACTGTGCTGGTGTGATTTTCAGACAGAGCTTTGATATTTGCAGAGATTTGATAATGATTATCTGTGTTTACCCAGATTAGTAATTCATATTTGACCAAGTCAAATAACCAGGTCCCTTTAGTGAACTTTAAAGCGTTGCACATGAGCTGAATCTGTGGCTTTGTTCATATAAAGTTTTATCTGAACAGAAGTTTTCTTCAGCATTCCACATCTTTTGCACTAGCGGCAAAGATCAAAGTGAATCACAATTCAGAAGCCAACAAACAAAGTAACATCCCTGCAGCAATTTTCTAACCCATAAATGCGAATAAGAAGCTATAAAACCAGAATTCCTATGAGACGTAGCGGGGAAAACAATACTCTGTAATATACAGAAACAAAATGAATTGCTGTCTGTTCTGCAGCATGCAAACAATGCAGATCTAAACCTGTGTGCAATGAGAACGCTCGATCCAATTATAAGTGCGTCTCGCAGATGTCCGTGATGTTTGTGGCTCAGTGCTCTGGGAACACCTGATGTAGGGTTTAAAAATTGTTACAATACATCATTACCATTTCTCTGGAGGGCGAGGATGTGTATTAGCAATTTTCACTTTAACCACGTACATTTCAAATGTCTCAGATGGGAGCAATTATGCACAAAAGGTGGTTTCAGTACTTTTTATTCATACTAAGTGCTTCTTCTGTGTGCATTTTACAGCTCATGTTCTACATTGCAGTAATCAAACACTGCACACAAAAAAAGGAACAGACATTGGGCTAAAATTGCCTTGTGTTCTTGGAGCAAGATTACACATCTTGTTACTGAGTGAGACTGGCACTCAGACTGGCGCGGTGAAACATCAGTCAGTTGAAACTGATCTCCCCTCATCATCCGCTCTGTTCTGGAGCTGTGTCATCCCGTCCGTCGCAAGCCCTCCCTGCTCGCCACCCTGTCCGAAAAGCGCTGAAGTGAAGCCAATTGCTGTCACAACTCGGACCGGCCATTTCATCATTCTTCAAAGAGGTGTGAAACATGGAGTGATGTCACTTTGCAGAATTGACCATGAGGACATCTCTGGGCGAGAAGATATTTCAGGTGTCAGTGTCTGAGGGTTTGGTTTTGTGCACCAGCAGTGTCCAAAATGATGAAACGGCGATGTAGAATGAAATTGTCCTTGGGGGAAAAAATGTAATACACATTTTATAGACTTTTAACTGGAGAAGATCATCTTTAAAGAGGACCCGTTATGCATTTTTACAATTTCTTTAGTGTGTAATGTTGCTGTTTGAGGATGAAAAATGTCTGATCTAACGCCATAGATCTAACGCGGTCATGGTAAAGGTGCGTGACATTTCCGAAACACGCTCAAAGCAGTTGACCAGTAAGAACACACTGATCCAGCCGACCAATCAGAGCACATTGTGCTTTTCAGAAGGAGGGGCTTCATAGAGACACTAAACAGAATGTTACTGACAGACTGTGAAGAGAGGTGCTGCAACAATTTCAAATATGTGAAAAATTATGTGGCTTTTGAACAAGCATGAAAACCTTATATAACCTCAAAAACAAAATCAAGAGTTTGGAAAAGGGCGTAATATGCATCATACATGTTCCCAATGCAAAAGTTATTATTGTTAACTAAAACCATAAAAAAGAGTTGTTTCTCTGGACTAATGAGGTGTACAACCTTATTCTGACTGATATAATCAAATCAATAAATTACAATTTTTAACTTGCATCCATGCATTTATTTCAGTTGTGCTAATAGGTCCCCTGAATTCCTTTGTAGAGTGTAGAGCATTTAAATTAGTCATTAGGTTCAGTGGTTTGCTGGTCCCCCTGGATGGACACTTGTTAGCTGTTCATGCTGGGAGATCAGATAAACCAGCTTTAACCAAGTAAGACCAGCAAGTCATTTTAAAATATATAAGATGTTTTTTCATGGTTGTTCACATTCTTATTCATTCTTCATTCTCTGCAAGATGTTGATTTGCTACTGATAAAAAGCAGGCCCACAGCTTGACGCCACCTCCACTCCAGCACTTCACTGCAAGTATGGTTTTTGAAGTATGAGAAAGACTAGTTTTGCACTGCATGGCTTTGAATTCTTTTAATCTAGACCTAACAAACTCCTTTCATGCATATAAATAACCACAAATGCTTTTTGGCAAACTCCAGTTGAGCTCACATAGGGTTCATAGGTATTTTATCTTTTCTAATTACTAATTCTAAATGTCACTATTATGCACTTTTCCAAAGTCTTGATTTTGTTTTTGGGGTCTACTGGAAGAGGTTTTTTGAATGTTGAAAAAGACATTATTTTTCATATATTTTACAATATTGCAGCTCCTCTCTTCCTAGTCTGTCAGTAACGCTCAGTTTAGGTCCTGTCTCTATGAAGCCCCTCTTTGCACAATGAAAAGCACAATGTGCTCTGATTGGTCGGCTGGATCAGTGTGTTGTGATTGGTCAACCACTTTGAGCGCGTTTAGGAAATGTCACACCCCTTACCATAACCGTGAGTTTCAACATGCGACTAACGCAACTCAACCAGGCCTCGCCCCTTTATTTTGCGTATGTCTTGGGCAGGAATTATTTAAATGAGGAATATTGTGAGGTGTACGTTTCTGGAAGAAAACTCAAGACTACAATGGAGGCGTTTCAAGGAGTTCAGAAACAGTGCGCACTGATACAGAGAATAACTCCCTTTGGAGTGGACTTTGTGTTTTGTAAATTTGTTGATCTTTTTCCTGCTCAAAAAGCAACATTTCACACTGAAGAAAGTTAAAAGTGAAAAAAAATAGGCAATAATTGGACCCCTTTATAAATACGAGTGGTGCTTGTCTGTGCGAAACTTGGCACATTGCGAACGTGCCTGGGTGTTGCTATTAGTTTCTAGGAAGTCAACCCAGGCTAATTGGAAACATTGTGGAGACATTTCTGAATTGAGTAGAGTCTTGGAACCGGAAGCAGTATTCCTCACATAACGACTTAACAAGTGGATGGAACTCTATGTGATGCAAACATCAAAATGTATTAGTTTACAAATCATGCACTATGGTAAAAGTGTTTTGAGGCCATAACATAGTGTTGTGTAAGGAACAAATAAATACAAATGTATCCATTCTATCATCAGCCTGACAAAAAATAGAAAGAATGAAGTTCTATTCATCAAGCCACACAATTTGAGTTATCATTCATGTTTGTACAAACAATACTAATTAGTAATAATAGGTTTCAGTACTTTATACTATTTTGAAGACAGCTTATTTTCAATGTATAATTTGTAATTCAGTACTGGTTAGCAGCTTGAAAATTTCATGAAATTTGTTTTAATGATAAAAAAGGGCTCTTTATAGAACAACAGTGCACATATACCACAATAAGCTGCTCTTGCCTGATGAGACAGTCCATGACCAATTAAAGAAAAAAGCAGAAAGAAGCATTCAAAAGAGATAAGGATGCTGGGTCTGTAATTGAATTCTCATTTTATAATGCAATTCTGAAGGCTTGCAGCATCTTAACAGCATGATGCATGGTTATGAATGAGGGGAAAATCATCAAAATTTAATTATGCATTTTCAATTGTGTGCCGAAACAATAACCATTTCTAGAGCAGCCGTTAGTCTTGACTTTTAAAATGCTTAAAAATACAACAACTGTGTGTCTGCTGAGTGCATCATCAAATATAGTCTATTTAAGGTCTGTTCGTTTGCACAAGCCGAAAAACTCTCTTAACACTCACAATTTAATTAGCAAGGATGTGCAACAACAGGATAATAAAACCCTAATTAGAGATGCATTGGAAACGTTGGTTTTATTGGAAGCTTCAGGCTCGTTTCTCAGTGTGAGATTTTCATGACATGTTCCAACCTACTTGCCCCAAAGAGCTGACCCACCCAGGAACTCAATTTGTGAAAAAGTGGCATTCAATTTCAGCTGGATGAGAGAAAATGAAGAAGGCTCTGTTTTAAGGGGAAAATGTGCATTGATCAAGGGAACTTGGCATGTAAATTCTGATTTGTATGGGTGCGCTGTCCAGGCCAGGGGCCTTTCGGTTGCAGGAATCCATCACTATTGGCATCTGTATCTGATTACCACAGGGACTGTGAAGCTTTCATAGACCAGTAATAGAGAAAACTGTCCCAACCTTTTTACTAGTGCATCACTCAGCAGGTCTGAAGAATGGGACACTGCTAAGTGACAGAGCGACCAGTACTCTGTCCTTTTTATGCAGACATCTCAGCTTAGAGCATCGGATAATGTGCTGAGCTCTCACTACCCTACATGTCTGCTTGTCCGGTGGAGATGGATCTGTATGCCATTCTCTACCAGTCTAAGTAGAATAAATGTACTTAACAAGTGCACGCTGGACTGAGGAGCTTGTTGTTAATTTAAGATCAATCCTCTTTCTTATAGACAATGTATTTAAGTGGCTGTCAGAATTCAAAATCACTGATTATGAGCATGAACCCTTTTCACAGATTGTGACGATGCATTTCTACAGCTTTTAACATTGTAAATCTGTAAATTGTAAAATTTTCAATGAAAAAAATGTTATGTATTTAAAAGACTATACTTAGTGTTATATCTGGGCTTTAAACGTCAGAAATCTAACTGTGATTGTGGCTAATCTAGGCTGTGTGGATGTTTTAAATACAATGGCTGAGGAAGTGACGGAAAATTCAACACTATCTCACAACCAATTTGTACAATTCATATGAGTGAGTAAAAGGTGGCCAATTCGTACGAATTTGTACGATTTGTCTAAACCCACATGATGGGTAGGTTTAGGGGCGGGGTCAGGGGTAGGTCATTCGTACGAATTCATTCGAATTGGGCAACTCGTAAAATATGTATGATGTAGCAAAAATCGTACGCATTCGTACGAGTGAGGTCATATGAATTCGTACGAATTAGCCACATTGGAAAATTTGACATCTTCTGACCAACGTAGTCAATCTCTCAATATTTTTTCTCCTTTGAAAAGTAATAAAAAACACTATTGTTGATTTTTATCTTTTGCTATTGGAGCAAATGGGAATGCAAAAGCTATATTTATTTTGTTGTTCCTATTCAAGGGAACTCAACGCTTCGTCAGATTGACGCTATGAGCCGGTGTCTGAAGCACGTGTGCCAACACACCAGTGAAATTGGCCTTTAAAGTAGTCAGGTGACCACAGGTTTCGAGCCACCTGCACTGTGAGCGTTTCACGCTGGAAAAGCTCCGCTCTCACAGGTCTCTTTTCAGTGATGATGGTGTCTATGCCCTATGGCTAAAGAGGCAGCTCGGCGATTAAGATCATGGCTTACTTCTCCAAGGGCAGTGTCGATATAGGGCAGTGTTGACTGTTGTGTGCACTTGGGCATCCTGCCCCCTGCCCCTCCAAGCTATGTTGGAGTGCCAGTGTAAAGTTTTATGCCTAGAGCGTCCTGCAGACTGACCTGCTATCACTGAATGTGACAACCACTTTGGAACCTTCTACTATTTGTCCTTGGCTGGGGCTTTTGAATGAGAGTTGTAGTGGTCCCTTGGGGGTCGGTGGTAAGAGCCTTTAAGATGACGCCCAGGGAAGGGCGATGGATAAAGGAGAGAGCAGTTTGATTGCTGCTCTCCCTGTTGCCCCCCTCTACCTCAATGGAAAGTGCTTTGGTTGACGCAACTGTAGTTGTAATATAAAGTCATATAAATTAAGGTGACTTGACTTGACTAGTTGACTCAGTTTCCACTTTCGCTGTTGCCCCCTTCAGCATTGTGAGCTGAAGGTGAGAGTGTGCTGTTCATGATTCCCTGTTACAGGAATGGCAGTAGAGTTAGAGGTGTTGCAATCTATGCTTAGTCTGAAACTTCTACTGAAGTTGTTGGCGAATGCAGTTGCAGCTGTAGCCTCCTTAGGGAATGAAAAAGGGAAGGCCCTTCTCAGCTACCCTTTCCTTCCTGGCTTGTTCATAGACTTGTGCACATCTTCACAACCTTTTTATTGACCGGGCATTTTGCAGTATGAGGTATCGACGTTCCCATATCGTCAATATGACACAGCGTTGAATTCCCTCGAAAACGTGAAAAATAAATACAATTATTTATTTGTTGTAATTTATTTATTTTTAGTTTCAGTTTTAAGAAATTCAGCACTTATTTTGGATTTCAGTTATTTGCTGTATTGAAACAAGTTTTATGTTTTTCATGTAATATTTATATTTTATATTATTTCTTTATTTCAATGAATAGAAACTATTTTTGAACAGTTTTAGTTAACAATAACAACACTGCTAATTGTCACCACATTATCTATAAAATATCTGCTGTATGTTTTGGGGTTGGTGTATTTCAGTTAAGAATTAAATGAAAGCATGACATTTTTAATAAGAACATTTTATTTTGGCATAATCTTTTATTTATCTAAGTTTTTTTTTTTTTTTAAAGGAATGAATAAATATTCATGATTTGTAATATTTTAAACTAGATTTTTCCTTAACATGGACGCACTTATTTGTTTTTGACCCTAAAGAAAGCACGGATCTTTGATGTCAGTCTCATTCTATAAACACCTCACATATTGAGTGCGTCATTTTATGACTGCAGCTTGAACTTGTCCATTTAGTTTAATATAGTGTAGTCAATCAAACGTAACACTGTTAGTCAGTATTTCACAAACAATTCATTTCTATCTGTACATTCACTTTTACATGGCCCTAGCAGACACAAAGATCCTTGTAATCAATGCCCTCTGTCTCTTTGGCTCTGAACAGAGACGACTAAAACTGAACTGGAATTCACCTCTGCTAGGATAATGTTGCTGTTATTTCAGAGTATTCCCAGTGGTATATTACAGTG
Organism: Abramis brama; assembly: GCF_963993115.1. Lineage (NCBI taxonomy): Eukaryota > Metazoa > Chordata > Actinopteri > Cypriniformes > Leuciscidae > Abramis > Abramis brama. Next base: position 29,441,747 of record NC_139969.1, on the reverse strand, counting down.
GCACAGTCTGTGCTGAGAGAAAGACCGGATATAAAATGGCCAATCATCTCCATTAATCGCCCCCGAGTGAATGCACTGTTCGTGCAGCAGCAATTCAATGCCTACTGAACAAGAGAATCTGTTCTGAGAAAGAGGGACACCAGCTGTCAGTGAGAGGAAACGATGAGCTGCTGAAATGCTTTCCACTTAACTGCATGCTTTTAATGTGTTTTTCCCATTTAAACTCAATCTTTGATTGTCTGAGGATTGTCTCGGCTGATAATAACACATAAGCTTTCTCCATTAGGACCATTCTTATTAGTTTAGTTTCATAGAGGAACAGCAAAAATTGATCCAGCTATTATTTACTCTCCCTCATGTCGTTCCAAACTCGTATGCTGTTATTATTGTGTGAAACAAAACAGTGGATATTTTTGGAGAGCCCCTACTGCCTAAACAGCTCTATTCCATAAAAGAACACTTGAAAGTGACCATGTCTGCAAGTTGGGAAAAATAAATAAATAAAAACACCATAAAAGTGGTCCATACGACTCAAGAGAGAATTCATGAGAGAGAATTGTCAAGTCTTCTGAAGCCGTTCGATAGCTTTGTGTGAGGGACAGACAAATTGATGGGTAATGCTTTAGATTACAGCCCGGAAAGTACTGGGTAAGTAAAATTAATTTAATATGTACCTTTCGGTAATCAGTGTACCTATAAAGTATGTTCGTGTCAGTATAAGGGAACAGTGTCAAATTTGGGGAATATGGGGGTAAAGTGTTGTAAATTTGTTTTGAATTAAAGTCGACATGAAATCAAAATTTACCCTATTTACTTTGTCACGATCCATCACACGGGAAACAGAGAGAAGATCCAAAAGCAGTATAATTTATTAAGGGAAATTCGTTACTCAAATCCAGTCCAGGCAGGGGTCAAAACCAAAGAAGCAATCCAAAACATAAAACAATCCCAAAACAGGCAACAAGGCAGAACACGGAAGTGGTGTGATAATAGACAAGGACTCCGTGACAAACACTGAAACAGACAGGGTATATATATACACAAGTGCTGACAAGGTGACGAGAAACAGCTGAAAGACAATGAACAATCAGTGACAGACAGGATCATGGGAATTGTAGTGAAAATGCATAGAAACCGTGAAAACTGAGGACCTCTAGTGTTTAACCCAGGGAACCACCAGACACTGTGACACTTTGTTAGAGCATATCTTGTGGTGAACAATTAATCCATGCAGAGTTAATACACAGAAAAAAAATGGTTTGCCGTGGTAATCTTCAATGAAAATCTGAAAAGTTACTTCCGGTCTGGAATGGCGTTCCTTTTTTGATGACGTCAGTTTGACGGCTTGGGTTGAAAACGCTAAACCACTCCCCTCAAACCGTTAGTCTGCTATGAGCAGAGATGGAGAGGAGGAGCGTTAAAGTAAAACCCTGCCCTCTGTTCAATATTCCGTTTCACTTGGAAATACGTCACAACAAGTTGTTTGCTACTTCCGGTTCACCGGGACTTTAAGTTGTTTTTCAAATAAAGGTTTCAGAGTCAATGAAAACAGATTGTATATGTGTTTTTATTGTACTTACCCTGTGACTTCATGGAACTAGAGGGTAACAAACACCACTTTAATTTATAGCCCGCAATGTCACACTTACACTGTAACTACATGGAACAAGAGTATTTCCCCAGTATTTAAAAAAAGTAAATAAACTTGCAATAGTTTTACTTGGCTTGAAACACGGAAGCCAAAACTTAATCAGTGCACTTTTGCAATTAAAAAGAAAAAAATACTGTATAAATGCATTGATATGTACCCTGTAATTTAAAAAATGCTTTTATGTATTGGTACACTATAAATAAAAGCTACGCAGTCTATTCTCAATAAATTGCTCCTAAACGTAAGATTGTTGCCTATTATAGTAGAATAAGTACTCGTACATTATAAATAATCTGTTAGTTTTCCTGGTTGTTACCCCTTTATTCCCCAAACTTTACATATTGTTCCCTTATACTTACACGTAAGTACTTTATAGGTACACTTACCGAAAGGTACGCTGTAAATTTGTTTTACTTACGCAGCACTTTCTGTCACAGGATGAGGATGAAGGACTGAAGACAGGATCAAATTATTAACATTTTAATAAAACTAAAGACGAACTGGTGTAACAGTGTGTACTGCTCACACAAACAACGACCAACACTGAAGACTGAAAACAGAGAAACTAAATACACAGCGATAACAAAATAAATGATGAGCAGCTGTGGTGGAGGATTAGTGTCCATGGTGACTAATGAGGGAAAAATAGAACAAAGGAACAATGTGACTGTAGACAAACAAACTAAAAGTCCATGAAGGTGACGCTAACTGAACATAAACGTGACATTCTGGGCTGTAATCTAAAGCGTAACCAGTTTATGTTGTTTGCTGATAATATTCTGCCACTTTTGAATTCAAGAAGCTTCAGCGTGTGAATAACTAATAACAAATAAGTGGGTTAACTCATGTGAAAAAGCAGTAGCCTACTTACTATGGTAATAGTATACTTTAAAAAAATATTAAGAGTAAAATGCAATGTGTGCAATTAAATTACATTTTATTATAGTTAAAATGTATACTAAATGCAATAAGTTGAACTTAAGAGGTCTTTTTGACCCATTTAAGTAGGACTTAAATACATCTTTATCCCCCAGTTTCACAGAACAGGCTTAAGCTAGTCTCAGACTAAAATGCATATTTGAGCTGTTTTAACATGCACTAACATACACTCACCTAAAGGATTATTAGGAACACCATACTAATACTGTGTTTGACCCCCTTTCGCCTTCAGAACTGCCTTAATTCTACGTGGCATTGATTCAACAAGGTGCTGAAAGCATTCTTTAGAAATGTTGGCCCATATTGATAGGATAGCATCTTGCAGTTGATGGAGATTTGTGGGATGCACATCCAGGGCACGAAGCTCCCGTTCCACCACATCCCAAAGATGCTCTATTGGGTTGAGATCTGGTGATGTGGGGGCCATTTTAGTACAGTGAACTCATTGTCATGTTCAAGAAACCAATTTGAAATGATTCGAGCTTTGTGACATGGTGCATTATCCTGCTGGAAGTAGCCATCAGAGGATGGGTACATGGTGTTCATAAAGGGATGGACATGGTCAGAAACAATGCTCAGGTAGGCCGTGGCATTTAAACGATGCCCAGTTGGCACTAAGGGGCCTAAAGTGTGCCAAGAAAACATCCCCCACACCATTACACCACCACCACCAGCCTGCACAGTGGTAACAAGGCATGATGGATCCATGTTCTCATTCTGTTTACGCCAAATTCTGACTCTACCATCTGAATGCCTCAACAGAAATCGAGACTCATCAGACCAGGCAACATTTTTCCAGTCTTCAGCTGTCCAATTTTGGTGAGCTTGTGCAAATTGTAGCCTCTTTTTCCTATTTGTAGTGGAGATGAGTGGTACCCGGTGGGGTCTTCTGCTGTTATAGCCCATCCGCCTCAAGGTTGTGCGTGTTGTGGCTTCACAAATGCTTTGCTGCATACCTCGGTTGTAACGAGTGGTTATTTCAGTCAAAGTTGCTCTTCTATCAGCTTGAATCAGTCGGCCCATTCTCCTCTGACCTCTAGCATCAACAAGGCATTTTCGCCCACAGGACTGCCGCATACTGGATGTTTTTCCCTTTTCACACCATTCTTTGTAAACCCTAGAAATGGTTGTGCGTGAAAATCCCAGTAACTGAGCAGATTGTGAAATACTCAGACCGGCCCGTCTGGCACCAACAACCATGCCACGCTCAAAATTGCTTAAATCACCTTTCTTTCCCATTCTGACATTCAGTTTGGAGTTCAGGAGATTGTCTTGACCAGGACCACACCCCTAAATGCATTGAAGCAACTGCCATGTGATTGGTTGATTAGATAATTGCATTAATGAGAAATTGAACAGGTGTTCCTAATAATCCTTTAGGTGAGTGTATCTTAAGATGTGTCAGTGCCATTGTTTTGTCTCAAGATTCACACCAGTAGTGTTTGTTTTTTTTTAAAGCACGTTTATAGAAGCTAAAATGCCCTAATTGAACTAAGGCCTAATCCTGACTTAAAGGACAAATCCAGTGAAAAATGAACCTGGGGTTAATTAACACATGGTTACCGAGTTGATCGTTCCCTGCGATGCGTTTTCATGAAAATCGAATGTAAAGAGTTTTATCTTTAAAAACAGATTAGCTCATAACACTAGTATATGGGGCACAGAGTAAGTAAAAGTAAATCGCTAGTTAATACCACTAACAAGGCTCAAAATAGCCTCACACTAACACGGTAGCATAATGAGGGTCCCTACATGCAAACCGAAGCATTGAGAACTTTGTAAGTGTACAGACAGTTTAATAAGAAGATACTTTATAAAGACAGTACATTACGCGTTTACATGCAGGAGCCATCTTGGAAAACAGTCTCGACTAATCGAGCCACAAATGCCGTGCTACGTTAGATTTCACAAACGTAATTCCTATCAACAAACTCACTTAGCACGCCGTTCGTGGCTCGATTAGTCGAGACTGTTTTCCAAGATGGCTCCTGCATGTAAACGCGTAATGTACTGTCTTTATAAAGTATCTTCTTATTAAACTGTCTGTACACTTACAAAGTTCTCAATGCTTTGGTTTGCATGTAGGGACCCTCATTATGCTACCGTGTTAGTGTGAGGCTGTTTTGAGCCTTGTTAGTGGTATTAACTAGCGATTTACTTTTACTTACTCTGTGCCCCATATACTAGTGTTATGAGCTAATCTGTTTTTAAAGATAAAACTCTTTACATTCGATTTTCATGAAAACGCATCGCAGGGAACGATCAACTCGGTAACCATGTGTTAATTAACCCCAGGTTCATTTTTCACTGGATTTGTCCTTTAATCTAAGCCCTGTCTGTGAAACCGGGCCTACAAAGCTCACTTTTTACTTAAGTGAAGAAACGCATGATCACAAAGGATAACAAAAGGAGTCTTTCATAGTATTTTCAAATAGTAACACATAGGAGAATTACAGGGAAGAGGCTCAGGAAATAACCACGCTGAACATAAACAATACCGGACAAAGAAACTGAGGAAACTGAGGGCTTAAATACAAGGGAGAGTAATCAACTGAACAGAAACAGGTGCGTACAACTAATTAACAACCAAGGAAATAAGAATAGGATTGCCTTTATGATTGTCTCGTTTTGACCTTGACAGATGTCAATTATGTATTTGAAAATAAAAATAAAAAAACTTGTTTTGTGTTCCACAAACATAGCAGCATATGGTTTGGAACAACAAGTTTGCAAATAATGACAGAATTTTTATTTTTGGGGGAAGTTTGCTACTCAATGTTGACTGTGTTTTCTGGACTGGCAACAAGCCCAGACTACAGCTGAGTATCTGTAGCTGTTTAAGTGACTCACTGTGAATTATGATGTTTGAAATTATTCTCTGACCTCTTGGTAAGCGTTGTAAATGACAGTGTGGTGTCGCTGGCCTGTTCTTCACAACAGATGTTTGGCAGTGCAAATTAGAAACATCCTATTGACTCAGAATTGAAGAAAAACATTCATTTGAGTCTTAAAATATTACAATTTTGTTTGCTCTAGCTCTAAAAACTCTCGCTGTAGCACTCTGGGCCATCCTCTTCATCTGAGGTATAATTTGCAGCTGTTAAGGTGATCATTATATGCAGAAAAGCATTATATACAGATGATTTCACATCGCATATGAAAATTACAGAGCATTTTCTATGTTGCTCTGGATAAGAGGTTATGTTAAATGCTTTGAATGCAGATTTTACCAGGCTTATAACTGATATGCCTGTCATTTTATTTCCTTGAGGAGGGAAAAGTTGTTTTTGTTGTTTTTTCTGTGCATATAAGAATAATTTTCAGAAGAGTGAACATTAATGTGTCTCAGCTGTCAGATTAGTCAGCCAGAGTTGGTCTGGTTTTAAATATGGGAATGGATTTAAGTTGTTCATTACATGCTCTGGTCAAAAAAAAAATCTGACTTTAGTTATTCCAAATAATGGCATTGCTCACATCACCTAATTTCTTCTCTCTTACCTCTGAGCAGAAATTCCACATCTATATCTACAGTGTTTGTTGCGCTTCTTGTTGCCAATATCCATCTCTTGCTTCACAAATTATTCAGTGATGGTTATCACTCTTCGAATATGATATGAATTTATTTTAAGGTTATCGCCTATATACAAGACCCTATTTATAACAACCCTCTTTTTCAAACTTCTTGTGGGAAAGCAGCAGTGTTAAATCTTTTAAAGACCTTTTTGTGGTTCATGTTTGCAACGTTCAAATCAGGTCGTTTTATGCATTTTATTTCCTTATCATTGGTCTAATCCTGGAAAAGCCTGTTTAAAAATCAAATCAGCAAGGATTTATTTTCCTGTTGCTCCATAGAGTTTTACCATTGAACTACCATTGAAAAATTTGAGGTCGGTTATCTTATTCTCACCAAGGCTGCCTTTATTTTTGTTAAAAAATACAGTAAAACTGAAATTTGTTTATTTGTTCGTATTATATTACTGCCTTTTTACTTGTTTTTTTAATGAAAATAAAATTTTGCATTGAAGAAAAGTAG